>NW_004443952.1:10011665-10051564 GCF_000243295.1 Trichechus manatus latirostris
GGCGCGCTGCCGCCCGTGGGGCGCCGGGCCGAGCGTGCAGCGGCCGTGGCTTGCTGGGGGCTGGGACGTGGGGCCTGGCAGGCGGGCGGGACGCCGCCGCTGGCGTTTGTAGGCCTCAGGTTTGCACCGTCACGTTGCGAAATTGAAACTGGAGCCCCGGGCGGAGCCACCTCTGCCCACGATCCGCCCCATCCCGGGGTGGATGGGGGCGCTGGAGCCCAGCCCCCTGCCCAAGGCGCCTGGGCTGGCGAACGGGCCGGAGCCCCGGGGTGGCGAGCAGTGTCAGCCCGTTCCGTCCGACCCCGCTGTGGCCACTGGTCTCGACTCTTGGGCCAGCTCTAGAAATGGAGCTTTCGGGAAGCGGGTGAAGATGTCTTCATGTGACACCTAGAAATCAGCCGAAAGGTCAAGAATAGGCGGTGACCCTCAGGTGGAGGGAGGACGAAGAGGGTAATGGCGTTAACCGGAGGAGAAACCACGGGGTGACAGCGTTTTCAGAAAGGAGAGTCAATGTACACCCGACCATAAACGTCGCAGTTTTCCAAGGGACGGCGATCCACGTTCGGGGAGAGCGGTGGTCACCCTGAATCCCCAGGACGCTCTGCCAGCCGCCTGGGTTCGCCTCGATGCTTTCTGGGAAGTGTAGTCCCAAGGCGTCGCAGGCCCACGCCGGGGTTGTAAAATTTTTTCATAGAACATGTAAAATAATTTCTCATGGCGTTTGCAGTGGTTAGTTGAAATGCTTTAGGTTACTTAAACCCCGCCCCTTTCCCACAGTGCTAGCTTTCAGTTTATGACAAAAGCAAGAAAGGGGATGATGTGGGTTTTAAATGAAATCAATCATGGATCAGATGTCATGAGGCTTTGTGAAGTTTATGTTGTTACAGCTTCTTCTGAATTTCCATATGAAAATAGTTACAAGCATCATTTACGTTTCTTTAGTGTTTGGCAGTTTAAAGCTACTTTTAGATATATGATCTCATTTTTGCTCTCATAACAACCTTGTGAGGCAGGTAGGTAGGAATTATCCTTGTTTTAAAGATGGAACAGGCTTTGAGAGACCAGGTTTATTGCTGCTTTGACACAGAACTGGTAGAGCAGGAGTAATGGTTGCTCTTTTTGAGGCTGAAACATTTGGTGTGATCCTGGGCAGGATGAAGCCATGGAGAGTCTGAATAGACAAGGTCTCATGGTATGGTTACAAATAGACATGGGTTAATAGCCACGGAGTTGATTGCTTCTCTGATAGTTCCAAGTGGCCTGACAGTGGCCAAGCACTACCAGCCCTTCTGGGGAGCTCAGTCCCCTGATTTTTTAAATTGGCATACTGTATGATATCCAAGTACCTGTTGTAGCACTAATCATGTTAACATCTATGAGTTGCCAGTGGGAATGGGGAGCAACACTAGAGGAAGAATTGAATCTCATTCTAAAGTGGCTGAGGTATTTGTGTATATGCTGTGTGCTCCTGTACATCAAAGTACCAGTTAAAGTGCTAGTAGTACTTCTGGTTCAGGTATTTACTGGCTTTAGCAGTTACTGGAAACAAATAATTCCCATCCTTGCTTTTCCATGGTGTTGTTGGGTCAAATTGTCAACCTCAGCTATCTGTTGACTGCTTTCTATATTTCTTCAGGAAAGATTAAATACTTGGCAATTGGTACCTTAGAATAACTTACCTTAAAATCACATACATATATTTATTGGCTAAGAAGTTTCAGCTAAACCACTTTTAGTTTCAGAATGGCTGTAATAAAAGGGGAGATGGCTGGTAAAAGGTTCTTTTGAAAATTCCACAAAAAAAAAAAAAAAAAAAACCTGAAATGGTTTTCTCTATTACTTCTGACTAGTAAAAACCCAAACCAAACCCATTGCTGTCGAGTCGATTCCGACTCATAGCGACCCTATAGGACAGAGTAGAACTGCCCCGTAGAGTTTCCAAGGAGCATCTGGTAGATTTGAACTGCCAACCTTTTGGTTAGCTACTGTAGCACTTAACCACTACGCCACCAGGATTTCCTTCTGAGTAGTAGGTGGTGATAAAAGCAAACCACTAGCTGTCACTGTTGTTTTTTTCCCCTAACATTTTATGAAGATTCTCAGGCATTCAGAAAAGTTGAAAGTGAACACATATATCCACCAGCTAAATTCTACTGTTGATATTTTATTACACTTGTTTCGTTATATATCCATCTTTTTTGGGTGCATTTCAAAGTAAATTATACCCAGCAGTACCAAGAAAAAAAAAAATTCAAACGTACTGTCATCTAGTGGAATTCTGACTCATAGCGGTCTAGTAGGCCAGAGTAGAACTGCCCCTTAGGGTTTCCAAGGCTGTAAAACTTTATGGAAGCAAACTGCCACTTCTTTCTCCCTCAGAGCAGCTGGTGGGTTGGAACCACTCGTTTAGCAGTCATATGCTTTAACTACTGTGACACCAGGGCGCATCAGTATACTTCCCCCTAAATATTTCAGCAGTAATATTGTTTAGGAGCCCTGATGGTGCAGTTGTTAAGAGTTGGGCTGCTAACTGAAAGGTTGGCGGTTCAAATGCTCCCGGCAACTCCGCAGGAGAAAGATCTGGTGATCTGCTCCCGTAAAGATCACAGCCTAGGAAACTCTATGGGGCAGTACTACTTTGTCACATGGGGAGTTGAAATTCACTTGAGGGCACCCAACAACAGCAACAATATTGTTTAGGAACTCTGGTGACGTAGTGGTTAGGAGCTTGGCTGTTAACCAAAAAGGTCGGCAGTTTAAATCTACCAGCTGCTCCTTGGAAACCCTATGGGGGCAGTTCTACTGTGTCCTTATAGGGTCACTATGAGTTGGAATAGATTTGATGGCAACTTTTTTTTTTTTTAATATTGTTTAAGTATTTTGTATATATTTTCCTTTTTTTTCCTTAGAATAATCCTGAAGTGTAGGTAAGATTATTATTCTTGTTTTATGGGGGTGGGAAGCACGCTTCTTAGGTTCCCAAGGTCCTGCAGCAAGTAAGTGGTGGAGTTGGAAATGGATCCTAGGTGTTCCAGACTCTAGCATGCTCTCATCACTAACCTTTAGGCTGTATTTTCTCTGTATGATACTCAGTGTTCATGCTGATGAAAAGTTCAAATCAGATGCATTGTTAAAATTCTCAACTAGATGTTACTTTAATCCAACTATTTCGCTGCTATTTATCGGTGCTATAGGATGCAAAAGAAACACCAAAGCCCTTATCTATGAAGAATTATAATACTATTGGGGAATAGGAGGATATATAAGCGTCAAAATGTATGATTATATGATACAGATAATGCTAAAGTAATATCCTCTGTGATTTCTGTGTCTGTTATTTAGAGATATGTAGCTGGTAGCACTGCCTTTCCATAGATTTCAGATCAACACTTTTTACCTTTGCAGTTAAAGTAATGCACATGTCATATCAATTTAAATTAAAGCCACATCCGCTTTCGATTATGTCTGCCACCACACTTTGCAGGAGCTCCTGAGAAGCAGAATTGACTGTTTCTCTTTTGTTTATCACTCCGCCATGCCCCCTCCTTTTTTAAATAGTATCATTGAGCTTGAAAGTTGCCAGAAGGTATGCAGGATAATCTTGGGTTGAGTTTTGTTAGAATTTGTTTTCCATTCACAAATCTCATGTAATCTTCAGGTTGAGTCAGGTGATTATAATGGAATAATAGTAATGCTGATGTTTAAGGGCTTACCATGTGTTCTAGTTGCTTTGACCATGTTAACTGACTGAATCCTCACAACAACCGTGTGAGTTTGGTACTATTAATGTCTCAGTGGTGGAGCTACCCTCATTATACAGTTAAGGCTTAAACTCAGATTCTAAAGTTTATGTTAATGTTGCTCTACCAACTGTGTTACCCTCTCTGAAAGATGAAATACAAATTTTAACAAAGTCAAGGTGGTTTTTTTTTTTTTTTTCTTTTCTTTTCATGCTTTGCTAATGTCTAGAAGGAATCTCCTCTCCTGTGGTATATATTAAGCATGGCGATATTCTGTTGTGTGTTGAACAGAACATATTAGATTTTTGGTTAAGATACCAAAGTAGAGAGTTATTAGCTTTGACTGTTAAAGGCAGTTCTGAAATTTGGTTTATAAATTACTTAAGGTCAGAGTCTGTAGTTTTCTTTCCTTGTATTTATTTAAGCTGATAAAACTCTGGAATGAAATGAAATTCAGCGCGAGGCATTTGGGCTAGTTTTTCTTTTAATATTATTCTCTGCTACTTCATGGAAAAATTGACATTGTAGTTATATTTCAGCAGTGGATAGAGAGATTTCTGACAGAGGGAAAGAAGCATTTGTGACTTTTCACCTGGTCAGCTGTTTAGTGGTTTCATATTCTGGGCTTTGTAATTATAAGGCATCCTTAGAATCTGATCTTCGTTGGAATAAAGACAGCTTATGAAGGAGCAACAGCCTGTAATCTTAAAGCACATACTATTCAATTTGACCATTTGACATAGTCATGGGAAACTTCTGTTGCAAAAATTGGCCAGATAATCAACATGGCAAAATGTCTTTGGAGAGAGCCTCTGCCAGTGCCAGAAATCCTGGTTGCTCTTTTAAAGGATCAGTTGTGGGAAACTGTGTGTAGCTGTGTAGCCGAATGTGATTCTGTGGGGATAATGAAATAGTCCTAAAGAGATGGCAGCTTTAATGACAGGCACACATGCTGCAGAGCTAATCTTTGTAGAAAAGCTACATAATAAGCCAAGCTCGTATTATTTAAGTTATGATAACTGGATTAAAAAAAAGTAAACTCGTTGCAGTTGAGTGGTGACCCCATGTGTGTCAGAGTAGAACTGCTCCATAGGGTTTTCTTGGCTGTAATCTTTATGGAAACAGATTGCCAGCCTTTCTTCCGTGGTGCTGCTGGTTGGGTCAGAACTGCCAACCCTTAGATTAGCAGCCAGTTGCAAACCGCTTGTGCCACAAATGGAAAACTAAAGTGGTAGTTCTATTTTTTATTGACTTCCATTCTAATTTTGTACTTCCTTCCTTTCTGTTTTGAATTATGCTTTCAGTAAACTGTAATATTTAATAAAGACCAGTGTTGATAATCCTTGGCAGTGGGGCATTTGACCTTGTTCGGAAGATGTTAAAATTGTAGAGACTGCCAATGAGCTCAGATGGTTTGAGCCTAGTTGCTGATCTCTGGTTTCAGGCTGGCCAGTCTCTGCCTGAATGGTTGCCATCTTATATGGCTTGTTTTACTCATACATTTTCTAGTTCAATAAGCAGACTCTTAAAATTGAGTGAATATGTGGCCTGTTCTCAAAGGGTTTATTATTCAGTAGAGTGACAGATTTGTATACAAATGAAAATATATGAAACAGGATGGTGGTGTGAACAGTTAATGACCTTGGCTGTTAACCAAAAGGTTGGAGGTTCACGTCCACCCAGAGGTGCTTCAGAAGAAAGCCCTGGTGATCTGCTCCCCAAAAATCAGCCATTGAAAACCCTGGGGAGCACAGTTCTATTCTGATACACATGAGGTCGCCATCAGTCGGAATTGACTCAATGGCCACTGGTTGCTGGTTTAATATAAAGCATGATATGGAAAATGCTTAATAGAAACAAGTTCGTTGGAAACCTCAAGGAATGAGAACAGGCTAAGGGAATAAGAGCTTGAGCTAAGACATGGTGGTAGAAAAATATGCATTTACAGAAAAAGTTGAGTAGATCTGATATGATGGGGATGGGGGTTGTATGGCCGCATGGAATACTGGGAAAGGAGCGTTAAAGTTTGAGACTTGGCCCTTTCTGCCTTTTATATTTTGAAATCCTGGGCAGATTATTTTACCTTTCTGAGTCTCAGTTTCTTTCTCATAAAATTGGCATAGTAAACACCCATAGTGTTATTAGGATTAATGTATGTGAAAATGCACAACATAAACAATTAAGCTCTGTATAAATTATTATTCTTTTGGTGGAAGGGGCAGTGAGAGGTGAAGCTGGGAGGGTGGATTGGGATCGTTTGTGTAGAAATGCCAACACAACTAGTTTGGACTTTGTTCTGTAGACAGTAGAGAACCATCAGAGGTTTTTAAGCAAAGAAGTAACATGAGCAGATCTGTTTTATAAGGATAACAGGTGGCTGTGGTATAATGTTGATTGGAAGGATCCAGAGACCAGAGCAGCAAGACTAATTGGGAGGGTATCACAGTGGCCAAGTAAAAGAACTTGGGATATGAATTGGGGTAGTGGAAGTAGATTTGGGAAGGAAGTAATATGATCTAGAATCTCTAAGATAGGCAGACATTATTGGTCAACTAGATAAGGGTTAGAAAGGAAGGTGTTATGGATGATCCCAAGAATCTAACTAGAGAGACTGTGGGGGTGGTGGTGGTAGAGGAGAGTTAGCCTCTAGACAGATTTAAGAAGATAGAAATGGAAAAAAGAGGGAATAAATTATTTGTTGAATGAGTGAGTTGGATTATTGAGACACCATGTTGAATTGTTCGTGTTTTCTGTGTAGCAGCTAAAACATCTTGCAGTGGAGTCAGAGCTGGTTTTGAATTCTAGCTTTGCCACTTTTTAGTTAATGTGTCCTTGAACAAGGGTCATGGTTTTCTCACCTGTAAAATGGAATAATAACAAAACCTATCTTACAGGGTCGTTATGGGTATGGAAAGAGAGAAAGCACGTGGCATAGTGATTGACACATGAATTGCAAGTGTGTGGGACCTTTGATTCTGAAGTTTGAGAGAGTGTGGGAGTGATGGTGGAATCATGGGAGTAGACAGATTGTTCAGAGGATAGCCATGTAGGGGTCACACATATCTAGGGGTGAGAAGACAAATAAGAGCCAGGGATGGGGATGAGTAGTTCTCAGAGAGGTCAAAGTTTACCAGGGTTGTAACTTTTAACCCATTTACCTTGTCAGTTAGAATTTTGCAAGACCAATGACTTATTCATTGCAAATACCTTTTTTTGACAACATTAATGGCGACTATACATGTGAACTTCACCAGATGGAATACACAGGAATCAAATTAACTACATCTGTGGAAAGAGACAATGAGAAGCTCAATATCATCAGCCAGAGCAAGGCCAGGGGCCAACTGCAGAACAGACCATTAATTGCTCATATGCAAGTTCAAGTTGAAGCTGAAGAAAATTACATCCAGGAGAGCTGAAGTACTACCTTGAGTATATCCCACCTGAATTTAGAGACCATCTGAAGAGTAGATTTGACGCATTGTACACTATGACCGAAGATCAGGCGAGTTGTGGAATGACATCATACATGAAGAGAGCAAGAGGTCATTAAAAATACAGGAAAGAAAGAAAAAACCAAAATGGACGCCAGAAGAGAGTCTGAAAGTTGCTCTTGAATGTCTAGTAGTAAAGCGAGAAGAAGAAATGATGAAGTAAAAGAACTGAACAGAAGATTTCAAAGGGCAGCTTGAGAAGAGAAAATTAAAGTATTATAATGAAATATACAAAAACCTGGAGGTAGAAAACCAAAAGGGAAGACCACACTTTGCATTTCTCAAACTGGAAGAACTGAGGAAAAAATCCAAGCCTCAAGTTGCAATATTGAAAAATTCTATGGGCAAAATATTGAAAGACGCAGAAAGCATCAAAAGCAGCTGGAGGGTGTACACAGAGTCACTATACCAAAAAGAGTTGGTCGACGTTCAACCATTTCAGGAGATAGCATATGATCAAGAACAGATGGTATTGAAAGAAATCCAAGCTTCACTGAAGGCATTGGTGAAAAGCAAGGCTCCAGGAATTGACGGACTACCAATTGAGATGTTTTAACAAATTGATGCAATGCTGGAAGTGCTCACTTGTCTATGCCACGAAATTTGGAAGACAGCTGCCTGGCCAACTGACTGGAAGAGATCCATACTTGTGCCTATTCCAAAGAAAGGAGATGCAACAGAATGTGGAAATTATTGAACAGTATCATTAGTAATCACATGCAAGTAATTTTGAAGATAATTAAAAAACGGTTGCAGCAGTGTATCAGCAGGGAACCTCCAGAAATTCAAGCCAGATTCAGAAGAGGACGTGGAACGAGAGATATCGTTGCTGATGTCAGATGGATCTTGACTGAAAGCAGAGAATACCAGAAAGATGTTTACCTGTATTTTGTTGACTATGCAAAAGGCATTTGACTGTGTGGATCATAACAAAGTATGGATAACACTGTGAAGAATGGGAACTCCAGAACATTTAATTGTGCTCATGAAGAACCTGTACATAGACCAAGAGGCAGTTGTTCGAACAGAACAAGGGGGTACTGTGTGGTTTAAAATCAAGGAAGTTGTACGGCAGGGTTGTATTCTTTTACTGTACTTATTCAATCTCTATGTTGAACTAATAATCAGAGAAGGTAGACTGTGAGGAACAGACATCAGGACTGGAGGAAGATTCATTAACAACCTGTGATATGCAGATGACATAACCTTGCTTACATAAAGTGAAGAGGACTTGAAGCATGTACTGATGAAGATCAAAGACTGCAGCCTTCAGGATGGATTACACCTCAACGTAAAGAAAGTAAAAATCCTCATAACTCAACTACTAAGTGTCATCAGATAAATGGAGAAAATATTGAAGTTGTCAAGGACTTCATTTTCCTTGACTCCACAGTAACGCCCATGGAAGCAGCAGTCAAAAAATCAAATAACGTATAGCATTGGGCAAATCTGCTGCAAAAGATCTCTTTAAAGTGTTAAAAAGCAAAGATGTCACTTTGAGGACTAAGGTGCCCCTGACCCAGGCCAGGGTGTTTTCACTTGCCTTATATGCATGTGAAAGCTGGACAATGAAATAGGAGGACCAAAGAAGAACTGATGCCTTTGAATTGTAGTGTTGGCAAAGAATGTACCATAGACTGCTGGAAGAACGAACAAATCTGTCTTGGAAATGATACAGCCAGAATGCTTCTTAGAAGGGAGTATGGCAAGACTTCATCTTATGTACTTTGGACATGTTATCAGGAGGGACCAGGCCCTGGAGAAGGGTGTCATGCTTGGTAAAGTAGAGAATCAGTGAAAAAGAGGAAGACTGTCAAGGAGATGGATTGACAAAGTGGCTGCAAGAGTGACCTCAAACATAGCAATGATTGTGATAGTGCAGGACTGGGCAGTGTTGTGTTCTGTTATACAGAGGATCGTTACGAGTCGGAACTGACTCCACGGCACCTAACAACAACAGCAGCTTTCTCAGTTGTAGTGTGCTGATAACACCTACCCACTCACTAACACTCTTATAAAGTTACGTATAATTCAGACATTTCCTCCGATTTTCATGTTAGGTTTTATGTTTTCTTATACACATGATAAAATATGTTATATTGGTATTGGAGATTTTTTTTAGTGTTCAGTGATAATTACCAGTGTATTATTTAGAAGCTTTAGTGTGTTACTTCTACCCAATAAATTCTATTTATGGAAATATTTCTTACTCTTTCCTCAATTTGGTAACCACTATAATTTGTGTCCCTTACTCTGAGTTTGCAAAGCAGGACATCCAATTAGAAGATTTTAGCACAGAAATGAGAAGTACTTATTTTTTTCTTTAAAATGGTAGCTATATAAGTATAAATCTTTTAATTGTCCTTTTTTTTTCTGGGTGTTTTAAATAATAGATTCTTTATACAATTGCATATGTACGAGTGGATGAACATACCATGGTGATCCAGAGGATATTTGTCAAGACTGGATAAACCATGTATCACATTGATTGTAGAGGTTAGTAGATTTGGTTTCTTAGGATATGTGCATTTTTTTGAAGTAACATTTAAAAATGCATAGGTTATCAGGTAGCAATTTCCTACCAAGACTTTCATGAGTTTTTTTTTTTTTTTCTTCTCTAGTTATCCAGAGTCGGGAAGTTCATGATAGTTTGTATATGCCTGACACCTCTATTCTTTGTGATGATAAATATAAATTAAAAAAAATTAATGAGAGAAGAGAAAAAGATAAAAATTGAAGATGTTTCTTAGTGTGCACAAGGAAAAGACAGTGAGTGTTAGTTTACGAATAGCATTGTCTGTCGCACCACAAAAACTAATTTTACATGTTACAGAAATGTTTTTGTGAAACTGGTTCTTTATTTGTGAAAAGAGTATATAGAGAACATATAGAGGCATAGTCATGCTAATTGAATGTTCCTAATTCTGCCATTTTGACATGTGCTGTGTGTAGGGTTGCTATGAGTTGGAATCGACTTGATGGCATTGGGTTTAATTTTTTTTTTTGGTGATGGAAAATCACTTAATTGTACTTCGTTCTGAGGCAAAATGGGAGCATGATGTCAGTTTCACTCTTGGATGATGTTAGATGGTTCTCTGAAACTCTGGAAGTTCAGCTTGGAATTCTCTGATACTATATCCAGTGAGTACCTAGGATTTTGTAGTATCAATCCAAAGGTACATTTTATTGCTATCTTCTAATTTAGCTCCTCCCCCCATAGCATTTCTACTGTGTATATTGCTGCTGATAGTGTATGATATCTTAATTCATTTAGGTGGAAATTTGAGGGATTACATGAATGAAATTTTTTATAAACCACAGTGCAAATTTAGAATAAATTGTGAGTGATTTTTGCTATTTCACTTATCTTTATTCTTTAGGTGTGTACAGAAATGGAAAGTTGGGAGGTGGAAAGAATTGCCTAGAAGGAAAATGGGGACATTGTTTATTCTCTCCTAGATTATTTTGGCCTTAGAGCTTTTGGGCCTGTGAAAGATGTATTAATGTCGTTGTGATATCTTACCTTTTTAAAGGTAAGCAGATCAAACCACACATAGTGGGATTTAAATAGCGATAAAAAAGAACATTCTAGAGTTTACACAGCCACATAAGTATTGTCCTTCTAAGTAATTAGGTACTTTGGGTGGACCTTAACTATCATATGTTTAACTTTTATGCAGTCTGAACTCTTGCATAGTATGTATTATCTCCCCTAAACTGACTTTCATAAACTGAACTAATCCTTCTGCTTCCTAACACTGATTTCTAACTGGGTGTCAGCCAGCTTCAGTCTCTGGAGTAAAGGGCCTCCTTGGGAGGTGGGGGTGTTTGTAGGCCTCAGTGCCATCAGGAGTCTAGCACTTACTTAAAACTAGGGTATAAACCAGGGCTGCTGTTTATACCTGGCCCAGCCCTGCCACACTACCCCTGTGACTTCCCTCCCTTTGTGTGTGTGTGTGTGTTTGTAGGGGGAGTAGGGAGTGACATAGGGAAGGGTGGCCTTGCTGTAGGCTGTGCTGGGTTCGTAGAGGGCTTAAAGTGTGTGTAGGGTATGTGTAGAGGGTGTGTGTAGAGGGTGTATGTAGAGGGTGTGTGTGTGTGCGCGCGTGTGTGCTTAAAGTAGCGTGCATGCGTATGCAGGAACTTAGGACTTCTGAAACGGAAGGGGAAGAAAGACGCCTTTCCCCTTCCCTGCTCAAAGGGTCTACTGATGCACATCTTGATGCAGGGGTTTCTAGACTGGGGCATTGCCTGGGCTCTGAGGGGAAGACTGGTAGGCCAGGAGATTTGGAGGTGGCCTGTCTGATTGCCTTAGCTCTCAGAGGAGAGGGTACTAGCAGGGACTGCATCAGCAGGGACCTCTTGCTCAGGACCTCAGTGCCAGCAAAGGTTCTCATCTTTTGGCCTCTTGGGATGCCCTAGCTGGAGGGAGGCAACACCCACTAGAACCACAATTGGTTATCTTTTTCCCCTCCCCACTCACAATACCTGTGTTTACTGCTCTTCTGACATTCTCCTTTTAGGCCCATTTGTATTCAATGTGTTCCTTAATAAAAGGTGTGTATTTAAAGACAGTCCAAGAGTAGATACCAAATTTCTAGACATTAGTTCCTAGAGAAGCATCCTGCTGGCCTCTGTTGGATTTTGCCAGGTGTTAGAGTGGCATTTAGTGAATTGAAATGGTATTTAGGAATTAGTAGATGAAATGGAATTTAATTACCAGCTAGTACCTGGTTAGATTTATAATTCTGAAAGAGACATAATGGATTATCACAGGATTCATCTACCGGAAAATGTTTTTGAGTATTACTCAGGTAGGGCTTCTTTATCCTTTGTAGTTTAGCCTCAGACTCCTAATTGCAGAGATTATCAAAGTCCAGAGGTGCTCATCCCCCCCTTCCAGTTTTTGTGAATTTCCTGTAATTTAGTTCCTTACATTTTTCTTAGCTTCTGGAATCCCATTTCTGAAGTGCTGCTTTGGTTCCACTCATGTCAGCCTAGAAACGAAACCCACTTATTTCACTGATTTCTGCAAAAACAGAACAAAACAAAAACCTATCTTCTCGAGTATTTCAGGAGTTAATTTTTGAAGAAGCGGCGAGGCATGGGAAAGTCCTTGCCATAGAGTACTTGGTTTTCTGCTGTTTCTCTCTTTTTTTTTTTTCCTCTCCCTCTTCTCACTGCCTTAGCTGTCACACCCCTCCGAGGTCCTGAACAAGAGATTCTGCTAAACAATCCAGCCTTTTGGAATCTCTCTCTCTCCCTTTTTTTAAAACCCCCCAAACACTTGTCATGTTGTTAAAAAAAACAAAACAAGACACTGTTTTCCAAGAGATTCTGTTATTAGGTGTTATAAATTGCCACCAATGCCCTCCTTTTCCTTGCTATGGATGTTAGATGTGGAAACTCCTATATAGCTTGTCTAATGCACGAGGAATTTGTATTTCATTCATTCAGCAGGTAATTGAGTAACTACTCTGCAAGACACTGAGTTAAGTGCTGGGGTACCTGAGAGTATATGGCTTCTCAACTTGAGGAGCTCTAGACGTGGATGGAGACGAATGAGTAGGCAGCTGGGTGGAGTCAGATTCACATCACACCTCAAGGGAGAGTTACAAAGAAGGTCTGTTGGAGTCTGTAGGGCCAGGATCCCATTGGGGGTGGGTAGGGGAAGGGGCTCTGTAGAGCATATGGTATTTGAGCTAGACCTTGAGTGGGTGGATTTGGATGTGTGGAGATGATTGGGAGAGGTTAGGAGAGTATTCTGGGTTGAGGGACTTGCTTGACCAAAAGATTTGGGCCAGGAGAACTTACTGTACATTTAAGAAGCTGTTGTGATTTGGATGGCTGTTGGAGAGTGATGAATTATGTGATTAAGGCGGTCCCTTGGGTCTAGATTGGTTCACTCTTAGGAAGGATTCCTGCTCTGTTATTTTCTTTCCACATACAACTACCGTATACATATGATGTAAACCTGGGCAGTGTTCTTATCTCTTTCATTTTTACTCTTTATGCCTATGACCACCAAGCCCTAGCACATAGTAGTATTTAATAAATACTTGAATGAGTGTTTGAGTGATCTAGATGGGGAGTGAATGCTTCACAGTGAAAATAGGAGGGTGCTGGGCTTTGAAGGAGGAAGAGAATTTGGATGAGGTGGTAGGGTGAATTGCATTTGACACCTTAGACATTAGCTTCTTATTCACAGTAGTGAGCTTTATCTAGTGTTGTTTTCTGGCCTTTGAGTTTGTACATTTTTCCGTTTTGTCATAAATACTGCCTAAATGAGACTAACTCTTATGAACCTTTGGGTAGTCTCTCAAACAGGGCTCCCTGTGTAAGATATAGTATGTATAGTATAAGTGCCCTATAGAAAATAAGGATCATTTTTGTAGACAGTTGCATGGTGTAGGCAAGGACCCTAAGACTAAAGGTCAGAAGACTATTACAGTTCTTGCTCTGCTGCTAATTACCTCTGTGCTCTTAGAGGAGTCCTTAATTGCTGTGCTTTTTATGTTAAACCATCTTTCAGCCTTCTCCAGTTCTCTAATTCTAATACAAATCTTTTCTTTATGCAGGTTTCAAAATTTTTTTTTTCTTGCCTTGAGTGATAGTTACATGGGTGTTTATAATAATATATTAAACCGTACATTTATGTTTTGTTCATTTTTCTATGTTTTACTTCACAATGAAAAAGGAAAAAAAAAACAAAAAAAAAAACAAACTCACAAGAAACCAGGTTTCCTATATTCCTCCTACATGCAAAAAAAAAAAAGAATTCTAGATGGATCAAAGACTTAAATGCAGAAAGCAAAATCATAAGAGTACCAGAAGAAAACATAGATAAATATATGTGTTAGAGTCCTCAAGACCATCTACCCCCAAGTTCGATGATTCACTAGGAGGACTCATAGGACTTAGTATGTAGTCATACTCATGGTTAGGATTTTAAGATTTATTACAACGAAAGAGTACCAAGCAAAATCTGAGAAGGAAAAGGCATGTGGGGGTGAAGTCTCACAGAAGCTAGGGGCAGACTTCCAAGAGTTTTTGCAGTGGAGTCACACAGAACACACTTCATTCCACCAGCAGTGAGTTGTGACAGCATGGGTGAAATGTTGTCTACCAGGGAAGCTCATTAAAGCCTCAGTGCCCAGGGTGTTTACTGGGGGCTGTTCACATGAACACCCTCCACGTAGCACATACTAAAACTCCAGATTCCCAGAAGGAAAGCAGGTGTTCAGCATAAACCATGTTGTTTGTACAAACAGTTTAGGCACAGTGAACCTTCCTTACTAGTTCTGGGGATGGTGGGAACCCACCTAAAATCCAAATTCCCAGACACTAGTCAAGCACCAGCTTTGCAAGCAGGCCTTTGTAAGGATAGTGGTCTCAGGCCTGCTATGTTAACTCCTTTCTGCACAACATACGGTTTTTTTATAATCTTCTAATGAAAAAGGCATTTCTAAGCATATCTAGAAACTCAGAAGCCATAAAAGGGAAGAACGGTAAATTTAACTATATTAAAAAACTTAGATAAGGAAAAGAAAAAAATGCTATAGAATCAGAAGGCAAACTATGAAAAAGTATTTGCAATGTGAAAGAGAAGGGGGAAATTTTTTCCTAATGTACAACAGCTTTTATAAATCAGCAGCTCAAAAGAATAATGGGTGTTTACTGAAGATAATATGAAAACGCCCACTAGATATTTGAAAAGATAGTTTAGTTCAATAATAAAACTGATATAAAGTAAAAACAATAGGTTTTTTCCCCCCACCTATTCTATTCAGCTAAAATTGATTACTCAGTGTAGGTGAGGGTATAGGGAACTTACATACACTGCTGGTGGTGTGTAAATTAGTACAACCTTTTTGAAGGACAATTTTCTAAAATCTGTTAAACTTTATGACAGTCCATTTGACTCAGCAGTTCTGTTTCCAAGGTTTTAGGTTACAGAAGCGCATACAAGCATATATGGATAAGGATGTTCTTTGAAACATTGTTTGTACTATAACAAAACTGGTAATAACCAAATAGAGGGTTAGTTAAATAAATTACCATTCTTCCATAGACTAGTTTACCATGTAGCCCTTATCAGTTAGACCTTTATGTGCTGCTATGGAAAAATATTTGAGATACACATACCCCAACGTTTTTTTTGGTCGGGGGGAGAGCCAAGTTTTTTATTTGTTTATTTCTTGCATTTGAAATATTCTTCAATGGCATCATTGGCCTGAGATTTCTTTGCCATAGTCCTTCACAACCACACAACTGTTTTATGGGGTTCCCCTCCGTAATTTTGCAGCATCCTTCCCACTCCCCTGGTTTCTTGTTGTCATCAGCCTTAGTCAGGTTGATGTGTTCATCACAAAGGGTTTCTACCAACACAGTTGCACAGTTGGATGCAGGCACGCAGAGACTGGCATGGTGCTTGTCTAAGGCTTTGGCAGCTTCGCCAAATCCCTGTGCTAGGCAGTGCTGGATGCGAGCGGTCTTCAGCACCTCTTGTAAAGCCGCATTAGTGTCTTTTATCCCTCCAGCAGCAGTGCCTTCCTGGGCCCTGGTGGCGGGTTTAGGGTTGAGCCGAGTGTTGAACACACCGGGGCCTTTGAATCTGCACAGATCAGCAGTGGCAGAGAAGGAGCCCAAATTTTTAAAAATGTAGTTCATTTGGTATTAAAACCAGACCTGATTGGATATGAGGCTCTTTATAATTTTTGTTTATTCCGCTTAGTGTGAGTATTCATATGCTTTCTTGTATTTTATTATGGATATTGCCCTAGACCCCATGGGTGGTTGGGGTTATTTGAAATATGCAGCACATACGCTGTGTTATCTCAGTCTTTTCTTTGTTTTTCATGACCTTGGCAGTCTTGAGGAGTACTGGCCAGGTATCCTGTAGAATGTCCCCCGATCTGAGTTTTTTCTGTTGTTTTACTCATTATTATTCTGGGGTTATGGGTTTTGGGGATGAATACTACAGAGGTGAAATGCCTTTGTCACATTCTATTAAGAGGTACATGATATACACACGACATTATCAATGATATTAACCGTCATCACTTGGTTAAGATAGTATTTCTTAGGGTTCTCCACTGTAAAGTTAATATCATTTCCTTTCCCTACATTATTTTTTGGAAGCAAGTCACTAAGTCTAGCCTACCCTCAAGGTTGGTAGGGTAAGAATTAAGCTCCATTTCTTGTAGGATTGAATATCTATGTGTATTATTTAGAATTCTTCTATAAGAAAGAGTTGTCTCTTCTCCCCAATTCATTATTCAGTCATTTATATCCGTGTGGATTTATATTTATTTATTTTATGTTTTGGGTCATAAGCCAATACTATGTTGTATATTTTGTTGTTCACATTTGGCCATTAAGGGCTCTTTCAGCTTGGTTCCTGTGTCCCTTTGACATGCCCAGTGCCCCACTTCCTTTCTGGTATTAGAGGATGCTTCAGGCTCATCTTGTATTTTCCATGCACTAACCCTGGAATCATCCATTTTTCCAAGGACTTCTGCTTCCTTTTATTGAAGAACGGTATTTAAAAACCAAGATCTGGGTGCTGGGTTTGGTCGTTGCTTTTAGGATATCGTTCCTTCTAGGCCCTCTCAGTGAACAGAGCTAGCCTCTGTCTCTCTCTGTATATGTGTGTGTGTGTGTGTGTGTGTGTGTGTGTGTGTGTGTGTGTGTGTGTGTGTGTATACATATATGTATATACATGCACATGCACACGAACTACTTCCTTTAAAAATCATTATGGAAAATTTCAAGCATATATAAAAGTACAGATTCACAGTATCTGTCATTCAGCATGAACAATTATTAATTAGTGGTCAATATTGGTTTCATTTATATGACCCCACCCACTGTATTTCCCCCATTATTGCACCTAAAGTATTAACAATAATTAATATCAAATATCCAGTCAGTTGCATTGGTTGATGTATTGCTTAAGCCTATAGATTCCCTCATTACCTCTGCCTTTCCCCCTCTTTTCCCCTCTTGCAATCTTGTAGTATATTTGAAGAAACAGAGTTGCTTATTTTATAGTTAATCACAGTTTGGTTTTGCTGAGAACTCCTCATGGTGTTGTTTAACATGTTTCTATCACAGTGGTTTTTCTTGGTGGAAACTTGTGCCTCACTTTCTTGTTAGGTAACCCCAACGTAGTAATGGGCAGTGATTCTGTCTTGGGAGAAATTTCATGAGTAAGATGATTTTACCAAAAATGTAATTGTCCTTGACTTCTGATTAAAGTTCTTCTGCCTTGCTCTGCTAGTTACGTCTAGAAGTCACCTTCAAAAGTTTTGTATCCTTTCTAGTATTCAAGTCACTTAGAAAAACTGTATAACTTCGTATGTAGGAGAGAATTTTGTTATTCTTGACATGACCGGGACAGTTGTAAGACATTAGAATTAGCTAGTGTTTGATAGCTGTGTCAGAATCATCTGCATACAGGGCCAGCTGTGGTTAAATCTCTGATGAAAGGATCTGCGATCCAGAAATATAGGGTTAAGCTATAAAAATTACCGGTCGTGGTTATGTTTGATTTGCTAGGTTCGCTTTTTTTTCTTTTTTGTATTGTAGATCAGCTTGAACGGGTCTTTTTACGACTTGGCCATGCTGAAACAGATGAACAGTTACAAAATATTATATCTAAATTCCTTCCTCCTGTTTTGCTCAAACTGTCTAGCACCCAAGAAGGTGTACGCAAAAAGGTAAGTATGTTGGGCTAGTTGGGGGAATTGTGAATAAATGAATATATATTATGAAGTGATTTTTCTGTTCTCATTGTTGAAATCTAGGTTTATGATCCTTATTATGACCTTTCTAAATGGAGAGTAAGTCTTAGGACCAGCTTTCATGGTTTGCTTAAGTAGCTTTTGTATGCTTAGCACAGCTGCATTTAGTACCAACTATACACTTGGCATCAGTGCCAGATATAAATAAGATAATTATTCTGTAATGTATGGAGACTTGATCTTCATACATTCCAGAATAATTATGGCTTTCTGGATGTCTGCCCTGAGAGGGATTCTGCATCCTGATTTGAGTTCATTGGGGAAACAGTATCTTTATGAATGTCTGTTATGTGTGCAGGAAGGAATGGGATATTCTTGTCCCATATTTGACTGTACCATGTACTGGCTCAGTATCCTTGAACAGATCACTTCACTTTCCTGAGCCTCTGCCTCCTCATTTGTAAAGTGAGAGTGACAGTACCACCTCACTGGTTGTTGTAAGGATCAGATGAGATAAGGAATGCAAAATGCTATGTATAAGTGTCTAGCACATAGAAATAGCTTGATAAATGTCAGCTGTTATTATCATTATTCATTTAACAAACATTGATTATAGGTTTGTTTTCATTTTTACACTTATTTCACCTATTTCATTGCTACTGCTCTAGATTCCTCTAAACTTTTGCTGTCACTTTCCCTGGACATCCCTACAGCTCTCTTTCACGCCTGCTCTGAGGCTAGATAGAGCACACATTTCAGAAGTGATGGGGAATAGTGTAGGCCTGGCCCTCCAGTGTAGGTGAGGCTAAAAATCTAAAGCCTCTGATGAGACTTTCTAAATCTTATTTTCTAATGCTCAGTTTCTAATTTCTCTTAGCAGATAATCTGATCTGTTATAGTAAGATTGAGGCTCTTAGACATAAGCCTCTGTACTTTCCTTTCTGTTCATGGGAATTGTCAACATGTCACCTTCTATTTTGGCTCTTTTTTCCCACATGAAAGAGAGGAAGGTTGTTATTTCTTTCTTAAAATTCTTTAGTTGTATCAGTGGATCTTCAGAATAAAGTAAAAATTTCTCAGCATTGTCCCTGAATCCTTTTATAATCTGTATGCTGCTTTTATTACTCCGTGCTTCAGTCAGATGCAATATGCCATTCTTTTAGACCTCTGTATCTTCTTACAGCAGATTCTCTGCTTGAAATTTACTTGGTTTTCAGGACTTAGTGTTCCTTTTACTTCCTCCATCCATGAAGTCCTTGATCTGACAGTTACTTTCTCCTCTTGAAACCCGTACTATCTTGTCCATTTCTCTTCTTGTGATATTCATGGTGTGTTGTAATCATTTGTTCACAGGTCTTCCTCTTGGAGACTATGCCTCAGTCTAGACATGTCTTGGATCTCAGCTTTGATTAAATGAAGGACATTGTAAAACTAGATTCACTAGTAAAATCCTGGTACAGGGATTCTTAGAATAGCATTTTGAACAAGACTGTGATATTGTATACTTTCTGGAATGTCAAACTTACATCCTTTAAAAGAACCAAGTAGCCACTATTCACTAAAATAATATTTGGGAAATGAATTTAAGATATGGTTGATAACTTCAGTTCATACCTCTCTGTATTTTAGGTAATGGAACTGTTGGTCCATCTGAATAAGCGTATAAAGAGCCGCCCAAAAATACAACTCCCAGTAGAGACACTATTGGTTCAGTACCAGGATCCTGCTGCAGTTTCCTTTGTCACAGTGAGTGTTATCTTGAAATATTTTCTGCTTTAAAGTAAGTTTTCTTTCATGATGTTTATTAGAACTTATCAGTATATTGGCAAGCTTAGAATTTTACTTTAGAATACTTCTAAATGAACATGTTTTCTCTTTAAATGACACACTTTTTCTACTGAATACCAATCCAAAGGAAATAACCACCTTTAAAGGAAATGGTAGGAATAGGGTAACGAATGACTGTTTGCATTGGCAAAAGGGATGTTAGTGAAATGACCTGTCAGGTATGTTGTATAAAAGAATGATTTGCTTCTTAGTAAAAGATTATATGAGAGCAGTCTGAATAGAGAGAAGAGGGTTATATAGAATGGGCATGAATAAAAGATAATGAAGAAGAAACGAGGTACAATGGCAAGAACAGGTATGAAGATTTGAATTAAAAACATATTCTTAGTCTCTGATGTGTGTATTCAAAAGATATCCTTTGTAAAAGTGGAGTAAACTGAGGCTAGTAAGAAACATTCCTGTTAAGGATTTTGGATCATGTTGCTGTTTTCATGAAAATTAAATGTAAAAAATGTTGATGCTGTATGATGACAAGTGATGTTCTTTTCCTGACCCTTGGGGTTCCTACCATTGAGGCAGAATCTGTTGAGTCTTACCTAACATCTGGAGTCACAAACCTTTGGAACCACCTGCTGGTCCAGACATCTATCTGTGCTTGCGGGGACATACAGCTCTATTATAGATGTTCCTTGCTTTAAGCAGATAGAAACATTGTGTGCCTGTAAAACTTTGCCTAATAAAATGTATTTAAAAGAATAATCTTATAAAACTTATTCTAAAATGAAGAATCCTTTATAAAAGCAAATCATATCTTTATCTTATGTGTAAATCTGGATATGCGTTTATGGGTTTGCTTAAAATGCAGCATTCCCATGAATTATAGTGATACAAACACTTCCACAGCACTCACTTCCCTTCTCTTCCCTTCACTTCCCAATGCCATCATCCATTGACATGTGTTCTTGGAGTTGAGGAATACAGAATGTTGTGGTATACTAAGGTTGTTTTAGTAACTGACCAGTTGGGAAATGGCAGCCTAGGGTTTAACAAGCCAGTGTCCTCCTAGCTTGTAAGGATTAGTGCAGCTTTGGGAGATCTGATGCTAATGCATCATGTGTAGATTTAGATAGGTTAAATGATTACTTTCTTCTTCTCAATGATAAGTGATTGCATATATGAGTGCTTTAGATTAGGTCTTGCTTCCTCATAGGAAGCCCATCTTAAAGCAAGCATTTTGAATAAGTGGGACTAGAATTCTTCCTGCAATGTGTAGTAGCTGCTCAGGTAATCAACACGTAGAGAGAAGATGATTCATGTTTGTGAGTTCTTTGTTACAGCCATAACTCCTTAAGTTATAAACCATATGTTTTCATTGAAATTGTAGAGTATTTCTCTCACACTCACTTGCTTTTTTCTTATTGCGTTAGAATTTTACTATAATTTATGTTAAGATGGGCTATCCTCGCCTACCAGTAGAGAAACAATGTGAACTCGCCCCTACGCTTCTTACTGCCATGGAAGGGAAGCCTCAGCCACAGCAGGATAGGTATGATTTCCTCAATTATTTCCTTACGTGCAGGAGTCAGCAATCGCCTTTCAAGAATAGTTCCGCACGTTTGGTTTCCCTTGGTCAAATGTGAAGGCTTGAGCCCTTTTAGCTGACAAATAATTGCACCTTCTGTTGTCCCTCAAAGTTACTGTTTTGTTAATACTACTATAAAATTTCTTGATGTGAACACAATTGAAAATGTGCAGAACTAATCCAAAGGTAGTATATTTTTGGAAGTTATTTTGAAGCAGCTAATTTTATGTGATTGCAAAAATTAGAATTACAAAAGGCCTTTCATGAAAACGTTTCTGTCTTGGAGGATATAAAATTTCAGAGCAGTTTAGAAAACAGAGCACTTGTTTGTATTAATAATATGGACTAGAGAGGTGAAGAGGTTTAGATGGTAGCACATCCTTTGTTTCTTGGTTTAGCCAAAAGTTCTGCATTTCATTTCTTTAGTGATGAGAATCATAATGATGAGTATAGAAATCATGGAAGAAAGATAGAGATAAATAATATTTTTAGTTCATTTTTCAGAGTATATTGTTTTTTAAAAGAAGGATAATACAGATGTTTACAGGTAAAATTAATAAACATTGCAAGCACTGTTTGAAATTGTTTTGATGTATTGTAAGAGTATCAAAAAGTATAGTGAAAGGAGTTACTGAAGCTGTGTTACTTAAATTTACACAGTAGAAGTTTCAGTATTGTACTCAATATTGACATTGATTTTTAATTTCTTTAGATTTCGAATAACTTCAGTTTAATTAAATGTATAGGAAAGAAACGTTTAACTGGGAGGGCATATTATAAATTGAACTTTACCTAAGATTGAATATAGAACCTCTTATGGTAACTTGAGATATTAATATTGAGCCCATATTAGGTGTGTTTTTTTTTCCAGGTGTTTTTAGAGGTGAGCCAGATTGGCTGAATGCTTATCCATCAATATACTGCACTTTGAATAAGAAAGAAATCTAGACCAGTCCGTAGATTAGGGCTTTGTACATTAAAGTTATTGAAAATGGATGGCTCTTACTAAACTGCCAGTTTTTGTTGTATGATTTTTCTTTGTTATTTGCATGTATAAAATCTTATTTTTTTAAGTAGTTGCAATAAATGTAATTGTTTTTTCAGCTTAATGCATCTTTTAATACCAACCCTTTTTCACATGAAATACCCTGTTGAATCATCAAAATCAGCTTCTCCATTTAATCTTGCTGAGAAACCAAAGACTGTGCAGCTGCTTTTGGACTTCATGCTAGATGTCCTTCTGATGCCTTATGGGTAAGTTAAAAGACAAAGCTAGCCAACCTTGTTCTCAATTGCTCTTACTTTGTGATGCTAGGAAACCCTGGTAGCATAGTGGTTAAGAGCTATAGCTGCTAACCAAAAGTTTGGCAGTTTGAATCCACCAGGTGCTCCTTGGAAACTCTGTGGCAGTTCTACTCTGTCCTGTAGGGTCACTATGAGTTGGAATCGACTCAATGACAACGGAGGTTTTTTTTTTTTTTTTTTTTTTTCCCTCAGATATTTTACATAGACAATATGTCCTGTGCAAATAGGTAGTTTTTTTTTTTTTTTTTTTTTGGGTGGTGGTAAGTACTGTTTTAGGTGATTCAGCTCTCACTTGTAAGTAGGTGAGTCTCAGATCTTTAGCTGTAGCGCTGACCTCTTCTAAACTCTGCACCACTGCTTATTGGTGGCAGAGTTGCTGCTGTGATTTCAGTCGACCCATCTCAGCTGAAATCTGTCTTTCCCCATGAAAATAATTCCCCTTCTTTAGTTGCTACCAGTGCTATGATGATTCTTCTACCTAACTAGGCGTACAAGTGTAAATTGTCTCCAGCTTTTCCGTGTTGCCACAACATCTGATTAATTACTGAGCTCTTGTTTCTCCTTTTTTGATGTGTCTTAGAGCCATTCCTACTGCTGCCATCTAGTTTTGTCTTTTTTCAGCTCATCACCATTTTTTTCTTAGTGGCTACTTTTCAAATCCTTGCTGTAGAGTTTTTTTTTTTTTTTAAATTTACTGTGGTAGAATATATATAAGGGGCCCTGGTGGCACAATGGTTAAGTGCTTGGCTGCTAACTGAAAGGTTGGCGGTTTGAATCCACCGGCAGCTCCAAAGGAGAAAACACCTGGTGATCTGCTCCCATATAGGTTATAGGCTAGGAAACCCATGGGGGCAGTTTTGCTGTCATAGAGTCCCTATGAGTTGGAATCAACTTGACAGCACACAACAGCAACAAAATATATATAACAAAAAAATTGCCATTTTAACCATTCTTAAGTTTGCAATTCAGTGACATTAATTATATTCACTATGTTGTGCAACCATCACCACTGTCATTCCAAAAGTTTTTGGTCACGCTAAATGGAAACTCAGAGCTGCTTAAGCAGTTACTTCCCATTCCCCCTCTCCTCTCAGCCCCAGGTAACCATTAATAACATTTTGTCTCCATGCCTTTGCCTATTCTATAGATATTTCATGCAAGTGGGATTACATAATATTTTTCCTTTTGTATCTGACTTATTTCACTTACAATGTTTTTAAGGATAGTCTGTGTCATAGATGTATCAGAGCTTCATTTCTCTCTGTGACTAAATAATATTCCATTGTATATATATGTATTTTGTTGATCAGTTCATCTGTTGATGGACACTTGGATTGTTTCCACCCGTTGGGTATTGTGAATACTTCAGTGAACATTGATGTACCAGAGTTTTCTTTTTTTAAAACATAGGTCTTACCAGGATATACCTTAAAATCTGTAGACTATCATTTTCAGCCTTAACATGTATTTCATGCACTCTTATGGATCTTTGCCTTATTTTTGGTTGTTGTTGTGCTTTAAGTGAAAGTTTACAATTCAAGTTAGTCTCTCATACAAAAATTTATACATTGTTACATGACCCTAGTTGCTCTCCCTATACTGTGACAGGCCTTTTTTATTTTAAGAGAATGCAGTTCTTTTTGCTTAGAATGCATAAAAAAGAGAAAGAAAAGAACAAACAAACAAACAAAAAACACTTGGAAAAAGCCCCCCAAACTGGTTTAGATGTTACCTAGGTGTGCCTCTGATGTGAATTTCCTGCCCTAGGCTGACTTAATTGCATTATCTTCTGAATCTTCATAGCATTGAACATATACATATCTATGTTGCCCTTTGTGTTTTTATTGCATCATTGACATGTCTGTCTTCTCTAATAGATTGTGAACTCCTTATTGTTAAGAGCTGGTTTTTCTATCTTTGGTCTTTGGTATAGTGCCCAGGCTGTCCTCTGCCTCCAGCTTACTTATTTTCTAGGTTGTCCTGCTGCCAGATGAATTTTCCTAAAATGCTGCTTTCATCAGGTTTCTTCCCTGATCAAAAATGTAATATAATATACACTATAAGCTTGGCATGTGGGGCTCCTTATCATCTACCCCTCAATGCAGACATAGGAGAGTTCACGCTGTAGGATTTCTTGCCTCTCCAGTTTGCCCTCCTCCTCTCCCTCTAGTTGGTTGCTTTAATTCTGTGGCCCAGATATTCCATGTTCACGCCCACCACTTCTGCCATTTCTTGTCTTATTTCTCTGCAGTTTGTTATCTGATAAAATATGTCGTCAAATGTTGATATGTGTGTGTTATTATTGTCTCAGCTTGTTCCCGATGGCAGGGTCTCAGTCTTAAGTTCCTTATATTCCATTGCCTTGTGCTTAGCATGATGTTTTGCACAGTGTTAGATGTTCAGTAGGTATTGATTGATTGACGTAATGTCACCAGTCTTGCTATAACTTAGAAATAAATTAAAACCTCCTCTTATAGTTGTTAAATTAGAGGAGATCCAAAATTAGCAGATGATGATAGCTTTGGTAAGTAAACCTTGAAATCTAAATTTAATTTAGGAACATAATGTACTCAAGCCAGTGACTCTTCACATTTTTCTTACCAATGAGAACTTGCCTTGTTTACGTAAAAATTTGAATTGATTCCTTATGAGTATTGCGTTTTTTTTAATAGATGAATTTAGGAATTGAATGAATATGGCATATAAGTAATACGGAATAATTTACTTTGCCATCAGGCTTCAAGTGTTGTTT
Source organism: Trichechus manatus latirostris (assembly GCF_000243295.1). Lineage (NCBI taxonomy): Eukaryota > Metazoa > Chordata > Mammalia > Sirenia > Trichechidae > Trichechus > Trichechus manatus. The sequence goes on from NW_004443952.1 coordinate 10,037,072, forward strand.
TTTTAAATTTTTACTATAAAGGTTATTTTATTTTAATATCCAATATGATAATGGAGCTAATCAGCATAGAATTTTAGAGTTTGAAGGGTTTTGAATGAAAATTTATATAAAATTTTCATTTTGTAGATGAGAAATACTAGTTTAATTGGATCAAAATGAAATTTACCAGAATTCTTATTTCTAATCTACAGGAGCTAAAAATGAAGTAGGATAATAAATAAATAGGTATAAAGGGCTTTGAACATAAAATGGGGAAGGCTCATACTTACCTTGTTTAGCATTCCCACTTTGTGCCCCCTCCCCTTTTCCCCCATTTTTAGGACTTTGTGCAACAAAGCTTTCTCTCTGTTTGTCAATTGAAAACTCAAAATGCAATGGGTCCCTAGTGGCTTACAGAACAATAGTTCATAGACTGGGAGTAAATAGTGTACATTCATTGTTGATATTAATTTGCTAAAGATATAGGTACCATTTTTAGATATCTTTAAAAATTTTATGATAAAATCTTACTTTCAAGTGTTAATTTTTCTAGAAAAGTCCTATGGGAGGAAGTATCATATAATCGAATGTTTTACACATGCGTTTTATTCATGTGTTTTTGTAGAGGTTAAAATTTTATTTCCCTTCCAGATATGTGTTAAATGAATCCCAGAGTCGCCAAAACTCATCTTCGGCACAGGGTTCTTCTTCAAATAGTGGAGGAGGTTCTGGAATCCCACAGCCTCCTCCAGGAATGAGCTTTTATGCAGCGAAACGAGTTATTGGTGATAACCCCTGGACACCCGAACAGTTGGAACAGGTATCACACTAATGGCTTGCTCATAATGGAACTTAATCCCGTACACTTGTCCCTGTGAAATTCATGAAAGCATGCCTAACATGATGCTAGTATATTCAGACTCTAATAAATTACGTTTGAAAGGAGCAGTTGATGTCCTGTGTTCTCGTTATGACAGTTATTTATTAAAGCCCTAGGGAAAAGGAGGAGTGGGAAATGCTCTTTAGTTTGTCAGATATTGCTTACATAGTTCAGATATAAAACAACCTACTTATAAATGAGAATATTTAACTTCTTTCATTTTAGTTTTTAATTAATAGGTTTAATAATCGCTTAGCTCCTTTGGCGCAGTTAAAGTCCAATTTGTCTTATACTACTCAACTTTTTAGGGCTGTACATTTTGTCCAAAGTGAAGAACCCCTGTATTTCAGAAGTGGCAATGTGGGGAAAAGCATGACTCCCTTTTATATTTCTTCTTGGGAATTTAAAAATGGGCATTAAGAATTTTATTCTGGATTTAAACAGGACACAGATGCTCTCTGAGCAGCTTTTAAAAATGACTGGTGCTCTACCGAGAAGGTGCCTCACTGTGTCTGTGTCATCAGGCACCTCAGGGAAGAACAGATGAGATCAGTATGTAATTATTTTGGAATTCAAGCAACATGGGTTAGTCTCCAATCCTTCCTTTATCTCTCCGTGGCAGTCTAAATGATTTGATCCTTTTCTTTTTGGGAATGTAAGTGACCATTGATCAAAACACTTGTCCCAGGAGAGGGAAAAAGAGGCAAGGGGGCAGGGAATTCATGCCTGTCACAAATTTATACAGTGATTTGTTCAGTGAGAGTTATAATTGATTACATTTACTTCATGTTTTTCTGCTCATGAAAGAAAGGTGAATAGTAACAGAAGCTACTCTTTATTATGTGGGAGCTATGTGACAGGCACTATACTGAGTATTTTGAATACATTATCTCATTTAATTCTCACAGTAACTCTGTGAGGTATAGACATTGTTGGTCCCATTTTGCAAAAGGAACAAAAACCTTAGAGAGGTTAACTAAATTCACCAAGGTCTACTCCCACTACTAGTGTTTGAACCTAGGTCTGTTTAATAGCTAAGGCTATAAATGCTGGAGAATAATTGTTAACTTTGCATTGTAACATTTTGTTGGTCATAATTTACTAATTTCAAAGGACCTCTGTATGCCTTTTGTCAATTTCATAATCGAATGCTAGAATTAACAGTTTAGGATCATGGGTGAAAGCTTTTCCCCCTAATTTTTAAATATCTCTTTTGTTTTACGTATTTTCTTCCATTAAAACTTTATTTTTCTCTAAAGTTAATAATCAGAAAATTCAAATAGTACAGAAAAGTTTAAAGAGATATTTAAAATTACCTAGAATCCTGTCACCCTAGACGTGATCATTTATTCATAGCTTGCTCTCTCTCTGTGTATGTATGTACAGATACAATTTTATATAATACATTTTTCATAAACCTCTATAATACATGTAGTTTACTTCTTTCACTTAACAGTGTATGAGGTTTTAAAAAAGTCATCCTTCTAAATGTCGGCATAAAATTTAAATTATATGCAAACCATATAATATTTTTAAGCAGTCTCCTATTAATGGATATCTGTATCATTTTCAGTTTTCTTTGCTCATTTTTTGGTTAATCTTTGTGTTCTTGACTTCCATGACTGTCCTTTTTATGACTTAAGTAAAAGTTTAAGGCAAGCATTTTTTATGATCTGTTTGTATATGTTTTATAATTGTATCCTTTCTTATTTAATAATTCATAATTTATATGTGCAAGAATGATTATATAATAGTCTTTTTCAAGGCGAAGATAAAATTTTAATTTTCGGGGTATTTATCCTAAATAAAGTTATCTGTATTGAAATTCATACCTGTTTCACATTGTATGAATTTCTAAGAGATTGTCTCTTTAGTTGACATTTCATTTCAGCCAGTCAATTAGATTTGAATGTTTGATTAGAATTTCACTTGCATTTAATAGCCTATGTTTGAAAATATATTTTTTGTTTTTAGTGTGTAAGAATACAGAGGACAAGAATTAGTATGTTAACAATAGAGTGAAACCCCATGGAATGTGAGTTGTTTAGTTCCTTTTGAACTGTCATAAAAATCCATGGAGCACTTTATTTCTGATGTACCACCCTCTTACCTGGTGGCCCCACATTTGGAATTCAGGGCTTCATCACTCTAGAGAGGCTCTGTAGCTTAAGTAGAGAGGCTTTGTATCATACTGGTTTTGGAGTCAGAGAAACTTGTGTTTGATTCCTGACTTTATCACTTATTAACTATGTGTTTTAACATCTTAAGCCTTGACTCAGTTTCCTCATCTAGAAAATGGGTATAATAATAACTATCTCATAAATTGTGAGGGTTAAATGAAATCGTGAATATATGTGATTTAGTACAGTCCTTGGCATATCCTAAGCAAGCTACTACTGTTTTCAATATATTAATCCTTGGTTTGTGACCACACTGATTTGTTAAACAGTGCTTTTGGTTGATATTCTTTATTTCCCTGACCACTGTTTCTCCTTCCCTTGATTTATGTGCAGTGCAAATTGGGTATAGTGAAATTCATAGAGGCTGAACAGGTGCCTGAACTCGAAGCTGTTCTCCACCTGGTGATTGCTTCTAGTGACACTCGCCATAGTGTAGCAACAGCAGCAGACCTGGAATTGAAAAGCAAGCAAAGGTAACTGCTTTCCTTTTTAACTTTCAGAATTGAAAAGAGACTTCTGAAACGTTACTCAGCGCATCTTTGTTCTTTTGGGGCTTTGTGTAATGAGGTATTCAGTAAAATAAACCCAGGAAACTCATAATATATACAGTTTGTTGAAGAGTAGAATTCTGTATAAGACAAGAAGAAAAGCCATTTGGAGATACAGTTTAAAACTGGAATGGATTAGAAATATAATTGTAAGAAATGAGACCTTTGGCTAGGTAAATGAAGCTAAAGGAGCGATGTTAAAAAAAAAAATCAAAACTCAAAATTCTGTTACTCATTTTTGATCCCTTCCTCTATCTCAAATCATTTGATATTGCTTTTAATAAAGAATATGTATGTATTATAGTAAATCCAGTTGAGACAGAAAATCAGATCTGTGAAAAGGTGTACTGAATAGATCCTATTTTATAGAAGGGGAAATGCAAATATTAAATAACTCATAAAATATATTTGGCATCAGAAATCAAATCAGTGCAAAATAAAACAATGATATACCAATTTGTATCCACTGATGAAGTTGTATAACAGTTGATACATCCGTTTAAGTTTCTATTGAAACTGCTACTCTTATACCCTGTTGACTAGTATTATAAATTGAAATAACTTTTGGAAAGCAGTTTGTAGTAAGTAATGAATCATAAGAATATTTATTCTCTTTTATCTAAATTTTACTTCTGGGAATTTATCCTAAGGAAATAATTCAAAATATAAAAAGGGTTATATTCAGAAAAATGTCATAAATCTGCTGGTTGTATCATTATCTATAATCATAGAAGAGTATGGAAGCAAATTTAATTTTCCACAATGGGGAAATAGTTAAATTACTGTCTATAGCTTTATGAAATATTATGTATTTGCCAAGATAATTATAAAAATAATATAGCAACATATAAATTGCTCCCAAGTAATGGTAAATGAATAAGGTAGAATACAAAATGGTATGTGTACTGGTTGTATATTTAAAAAATGACGTGCTCAGACTGAACAAGAATATGGAAAAATAAAGTTATTTGATTAAAAAAATGTAATTATGGGGCAGTTCTTTCCTTGAATTTATTCTAATGCCTATAATCATGTAATAACATGCTAGAAGACAGTGTGATGTGGATATGGTAATAAAGCTTTGTAAATATTGTAATTTTTGCTCTTGAAAAATGCCAGTGCAAGTAGGTATACCAGAATGAAGGAAGTAGCTTCACTGTGGCTTAGATTACTTGTTGAAATATAAACAATGTGTGGTGGTGGGGAGGGCTTACCCACTAGAACGCCTGGGAGGCAACACAGAGGACAGTATGTTAATCGTGGAGTTCATTCTGCACATACCTCTTTCTGATTGTATGCGTTTGGGAGGCTCACTTGACCTGGTTGGACCTTAGGTTTTGGAAAATAAGAGAGTTGGACTAGATTGTACTTAACATTCCTCCCAACTCTCAGATTCTTCTAGCTGCTTATCACTGAATCTTTCTGGTTACCCCTTTCAGAGAATTTGGTTTTGAAGAGTCCAAAATTCTTCCTTTAAAACTTCTCATTGTCTTTGAACTAGCCCCATTCTTTATACCATGTATGGATTTGATTGTTGGAAATACAAATGTGGTGCTGAAGTGTTTTAATTAGTTTTAGTTTCATCAATTAAAAAAAGTATAAGCATTTTTAAATAAAAGGTGAGTTGAGAATAATATGTAGATCTTATTCCATTTTGACAAATAAAAAAATCCCAGAGTATTTCTTTAAGTGATGCAGCTATCTCTCTTTTTTCTGTTGTGCTTTAGATGAAGGTTTACAGAGCAAATTAATTTCTCATTAAACAATTAATATACATATTGTTTTGTGATGTTGGTTGCCAACTCCATGAGGCGTCAACACTCTCCCCTTCTCAGCCTTGGGTTCCCCCTTACTGGCTTTCCGCTCCCCTCCTGCCATCTCGTCCTTGCCCCTGGGCTGGTGTGCCCATTTAGTCTTGTTATGTTTAATGGGCCTGTGTAATCTTTGGCTGAAGGGTGAACCTCAGGAGTGACTTCAGTACTGAGTTAAAGGGGTGTCCGGGGGCCATAGTCTCAGGGTTTCTCTAGCCTCTGTCAGACCACTAAGTCTGGTCTTTTTTTGTGAGTTAGAGTTTTCTACATTTATCTCCAGCTCTGCCCAGGACCCTCTGTTGTGATCCCTTTCAGAGCAGTCAGTTGTGTTAGCCTGGCACTATCTAATTGTGCTGGGCTCAGTCTGGTAGAGGCTGTGGTAGTTGTGGTCCATTAGTCCTTTGGACTAATCTTTCCCTTGTGTTTTTAGTTTTCTTCATTCTCCCTGGCTCCAGACGGGGCAGGACCAGTGGAGTATCTTAGATGGCTACGCACAAACTTTTAAGACCTCAGATGCTACTCCCCAAAGTAGGATGTAGAACATTTTCTTTATAATCTTTATGCCAATAGAGCTTGATGTCCCACAGGATCATGGTCCCCAGCCCTCAGCTTAGTAATTCGGTCCCTCAGGGAGTTTGGATGAGTCTATGAAGCTTCCATGACCTTGCCTTGGTCAAGTTGTGATGCATCTATATCTTGATTTATTTCTTTGCCCAAGCACCAAACTTAGTGGTTATTCTATTGAGGAGGAATAGAGAGGGAGTGTGGTGCAGATTATATGCAGTTTTACTTTCTTATTATTCATTTCTGAATTTTTACAACAGATACATACTCAGAAAACTAAAAGTAGAAAGATAGGAAGATGGTAAGTAGAAGAAACAGTGAAAATTACCCTTATTAATTAAATAAAATACAATTATAGAATGTCTTTGGGGATATTCAAAGAAGAGGCAGATTGATAGACTGAAAAAAGAGCTGAATCAGAAAAGCAGTCAAAGCAGCAAGGTACATGGTATATGCACAAATAGAGCATAGGTTGGAAACAACATCAAAAGGCAGAGAGAAGACAGTATGGTAAAACCTCGGCAGCCAAGTAAAATGCAGGATTGCATTATTGCTAGGTTAATAAAGTGACTGGGCTGGGCCTGCTGCAGAGGATGGGAGCCAATCACCAATCACATTATGTCCTAATTCACCTTATTGTGGGGTCTAAGTGGGAATAAGTTAGTGACTAATGGTAGCATGGCAGACATTCATGGTTCAGTGGTAGAATTTTCTCCTTCCATACAGGAGACCTGGGTTCAATTCCTAGCCAGTGCACCTTAAGCACAAACCAAACCAAACCCGTTGCCGTCGAGTCTATTTTGACTCATGTGACCCTTAAGCACAGCCACCACCAATATGTCAGTTAGGCTTGCGTGTTGCTATAAAGGTGACAGGGTTCGGTGGAGCTTCCAGACTAGGATGGACTAGGAAGAAAGGCCTGGTGATCTACTTCAAAAAAAAAAAACAGCCACTGAAAACACTATGGATCACAACAGTCCGATCTTGTTGTACGTGGGATTGCCGTGAGTTGGAGGTTGACCATATGGCAGCTAACAACACCAAAAATGGCAGCATATCTGCTATGTAGAATTATGTGTCAAAACTGCAAATATGTGCTAGTAGATAAGGAGGGAGGGGGCTGCTGGGAATCGTAATGGCGCAATATTAGAGGAATGGGGGTGGGTGGTGCATACAGTTAATGCGCTTGGTTGCTTACTGAAAGATTGGAGGTTCGAATACACCTAAAAGTACCTTGGAAGAAAAGTCTCTCGATCTACTTCTGAAAAATCAGCCATTGAAAACCTGTGGAGCACACGTCTATTTTGACACACATGGGGTAGCCATGAGTCAGAATCAACTCGATGGCAACTGGTCTTTTTGTAAGCTTCGTAATGTTGTAACCATTTTCCTTAATCATTTTTGAGTTTCTGAGTGTTTAAGACAGAAGAGGTCAGTATCTCAGAATCATGCCCTGCCCCAGGGTGTACTATAGCTCTGCTTTGTTGGAATAGCTTCCTGACATTGACCTTGAGAGCCCATCTAGACAGGAACACAGTCTAGTTTTCTTACAGGGTCAAAATTGACTAACTTCGATTGAAGTTGATCCCTTGCCTTTCCTTCTTTTCTGTGTTGTTAATTACCCATTTCATCTGTGTGTTTCTAACATTTTTACTTGGTAGCAAATATTGGGACTATGATTTTTTGAAATCATTGAAGCTGGAAGGAAAAAACTCCATAATTTTAACATCGTGTTGAAACTTTTTGTAGCTTAATTGACTGGAATAATCCTGCCATCATTAATAAGATGTACAAAGTATACCTTGGAGATATACCACTGAAGACAAAAGAGGTAGGTTGTTTTATTTTCTCACACCGTCATAAAAAGTATTTTGTTAACATGAACTGTATATATTTGTACGTTTTCTCCTTATTTTATTTTGATTTAAGCTGAATCTGTGCTATAGGAAATAACTGTTTTTAAGCCTTGCTAGTCTCGGTATGTTTAAAACCTCTTCTTAATTTAATTTTCCTGATTTGATGTTTTCAATTCTTGTGCTTAAATAATGATGTTACATTGTCTAGGCTAGGAGGTCAGCAAAGTTTTTCTGTAAATATTTTAGGCTTTACGGGCTATACAGTCTCTGTTGCTGCAACTGTGCAACTCTTGTCATTTTAATGTGGAAGCACCCATAAACAGTACCTAACACACTGAACGTGGCTGTGCTGAGTGAAACTTTAGGGCCACTGAAATTTGAATTTCATGTAATTTTCATGTGTCACGCAATATTCCTTTTTTTAAAAATCATTTGAAAAATGTAAAAACTATTCTTAACTCTCAGACCTTACAAAGAGATGTGGTGGGCCAGATTTGGTTTGCAGGCTGTAGTTTGCTGACCCCTAGCCTAGAACCTGTAACAGTAAGTGAGTTCTTATGAAGCCTCGAAGTAAGATGTTTGCTTAATGACCAAAGTTCTGTTTAGTTCACTGTCTTTGAAAGTACTCCAAGTCCTAACCTAAACGTACAAGGTTTGTTTGTTTGTTTACTTACTTGCTTTTAAAGCTATAATTAGTTGTTTTCAAAATCCTACTAGCTCCAGTCAGATTAAATTGAGTAGCAGAAAGAGCAGTGGATTGGGAACTGGGGCCTCTGGATTCTAGCCCTGACTTTATCACTCGCTGGCTACACGTGAGTGTATTGGGGAGGAGTGGTTTGGCCACTTCACTGAACTTCTCTGGGCCTCATGTTCTTTATGTGGAAAATGAAGGGGTTCGATTAGATCAGTAGTTCTCACTGTGTGCTCCGTGGACCCCTGTAGGGGTCAGAGAGAGCCTTTTAGGGGGTCCACGAAGGCAAAACTTAATACTAAGAAATTATTTGCCATTTTTACTGTGTTGATATTTGCACTGATGGTGCAGAAGCAATGCTGTGGTGTAACTGCTGGGGACTTAGCATGAATCAAAGCTGTGTCACCAAACAATACTAGCAGCTGTTGTATTCTTCGCTGTCACACCCTTAGGTGAAAAAAGAAAAAAAAAACAAGCTTCATGTAAGACTATGCTTGATGAAGCATTAAATATGATTCATTTTAGTAAATCTCTATCCCAAGTTCACATCTTTTTAATATTCTGTGTGACATAATAGGAAGTACACATAAAACACTTCTGCTGCATGCTGAAGTATAGATGATTGCCTTCTGGAAAAGCACTTGGCAATTGATTGAGCTGTGTGTTGAACTGCCTGCTTTTTTCATGGAACACCATTTTTACTTGAAGAGTAGATAGGCAAACTGTGGTGATTAAGACTTGGTTATTTGACAGATATTTCTCTAAAATTAAAAATGAGGTGGTCACTTTAAGAAAAACAATGAACAGTATTTATTGGCAGTGATTAAAATTGTATTTTCTTGCAAAAATTATAAATCTGTATTTATAAAAAATTATAATTTGTATTCACAGTAAGCTTGAAAGGTTGTCAGTATTCATGGACTTTTCTAAAAGAGATTATTGCTGATATTAACGTGTCATTTTTTTTTGCATGTTGTATAATGAAACATTTACACAATTCAGTGACCCAGTATTTTCCAAATGACCAATGATGTTACATACAAGGGTAAGAGACCTATTCAAAGTGCAAGATAAAACAAACAAACCAACCCGTTGCCGTCAAGTCAATTCTGACTCATAACAACCCTATAGAACAGAGTAGAACTGCCCCATAGGGTTTCCAAGGAGTGCCTGGTGGATTTGAACTGCTGGCTTTTTGTTTAGCAGCCATAGCTCTTAACCACTTTGCCACCAGAGTTTCCATAGACCAGTGGAATTTAGTATAACAGTATGCAAAGTTCATTAATATGGTTTCAAACCCACATTGCAACTCTAAGAAACTATCATTTTTCAAGTTTTGGTGTAATATCAAAGAATATTCATAATTATCTGAAAAGGCTAAAATCATTCCCTGTTTTCAACTACATATATGGGTATGGCTGGGTTTTTTTTTTTTTTTCTTTCCCCTACATACTTCAACCACAACAACAAATTGAATACAGAACAGATACAAGAACTCAGCTGACTGCTATTAAGGTGGGCATTAAAAATATTTGCAAAAAATGTGAAATGATGTCACTTATCTCACTACATTTCTTTTGGAGAAATATAGTTACCTTTCATAAAAACATGTCACTTATGAAAATATGTAATGGGTTTATTATTATTTTTAAATGAACAAATATTAAAAGATTTCTCAGTTTTAATTTCTGATACTGATAGGTATAGTGATGTAAACAAAAGCTCTTTAGAGCCTTCAGTAATTTTTAAGAATGTAAACAGAAGTTTGAGAACTGCTAATTTAGGTATCTCATGACTTTTTCAGTTTAAAGTAATTTTGAAACACTGAGTTACAATCAAGAATATTTTTGACAGGGAGCAGTTCTGAAGCCAGAGTTGAAAAGGGACCCAGTCAGCACGAGAGTCAAGTTAAAGATTGTCCCCCATCTCCTTCGTTCTAGACAAGCTGCTGAAACGTTCCCGGCTAACATACAGGTAATTTATTCTTTCCAGAGGAAAGCGGCCTATCTGCGACTTTTATGTCTGTTTAATCAGGGAAAGGACAGACTGCATTAATGGATATTTAGGAGATAGGTTGATGTATGTAACAGCAGTAATGATAGTCCACCTTTTTTTCTGCAGAAATGATTTAAATTTTTTTTTTATTATTGTCTTAGTTATCTAGTGCTGCCATAACAGAAATACCACAAGTGGATGGTTTTAATAAGAAGTTTATTTCCTCACAGTCAAAGTAGGCTAAAAGTCCAAATTCAGGGCGTCAGCTCCAGGGGAAGGCTTTTTCTCTCGGTCGGCCTTCTCATCAGTGTTCCCCTGGACTAGGAGCTTCTCGGCGCAGGGACCCTGGGTCCAAAGGATACGCTCTGCTCCTAGCACTGCTTTCTTGATGGTGTGAGGTCCCCCTGTCTCACTGCTCACTTCTGTCTTTTATATCTCAAGAGATTGCCTCAGGACACAATCCAGTCTTGTAGATCAGGTCCTGCCTTACTAACACAACTGCCACCCATCCTCCCTCATTAACATCATAGAGGCAGGATTTACAACTTATAGGAAAATCACACAGTACCAGGAATCATGGCCCAGATACACACATTTTTGGGGGGACATAATTCAAACCATGACATTTATAGAATATATAATGCCACCAGAAACTTCATAACTCAAGTGAAAAAGCTGTGAGTCATCCTAACTGATGACTCATTAAGGCAGTGGCCAGATCCTCTTGATTTTCTTAATGTCCTCTTCTTAATATCTTCACATCGCTATACCTAATGCTGGTATTAATTCAGTCTGTAACTTTTTGTTATTGCAGACGTCTTCTACCTGTTTTCCTATTTCTAGTCTTGCTCATATCTAGTCTGTTCTCTATGTTGCCACCAGAATTACCGTTGCACTTGGAAATTCCTGTAATCTCTATTAGTGAAGGATAAGAGCACCTTCACAGAAACCCCTGGCTTTTTATCCAAGTGTTGACCAGCTCAGCTCTGGAGGCAGATAGACTTGGCTATAATTTTGCCTTCATTAGTTATCTGTATTTGATCTTAAATAAACCTCAGGTGCTTTTCTCGCTTTTTCCTTTTTCAAAAAATCTGTAAAATGGGTGTAATAACAGTATCTACCTCATAGCAATATTGTGAGGGTAATATTGCGATATTGTGAATGGGTAATAGAAAGTTAGAGCACGGTGGCTTGTACTCATTCATTTATTAAGTTCTCAGTAAATGTTAGCAGTTATTTCCTTTCTGGTCTCATCTCTTGCTACACCCCTGCCCTGTACCTTATACTCGACAGGAAATTGTAGCTCCTTAAATGTGCTGTTTTCATGTCTCCCTGTCTCCACTCATGATGGTCTCTCTGCTTGGCATGACTCTCTCCCCCTCTTAGCCTGGTACACATTGATTCTTGTTTCAATATTTGCTCAAGTGTTCCGCCTCATACCTGAAATGTTTCCATCTCCAGTCTCCTCCCTTTCACTCTCAAAGTGAGTGCACTCTCTTTTGTGCTTTCTCTGTATAACAGACAAGACTTCTGTCTTCGCATAGCTCCCTCTTGAGGCTTGTTTGTTTATGTGCTGTTTCCCACTTCTAGATAATAAAGACCTTTATTCTCAATGTCTGACATATAGTAGGGACCCCAGTATTTGAATTATTTAGAATATTCCATTCTGTGCCTCCATAAACCTAAGATTTTCACAGAACTTCTTAGATTTCAGCATCCAAGCACTATTTCCCAGACAATTTCTTGATAATTTTGGTTCAGAAAATGTGGTTGGTTGTAGTAATATACTACATTACATAATAAGCTGCTAGAATCTTTTGACAATATTTATATACCTCCAAAAGGTGTACACTTTATTTGTAGTTACTTATATGTTTTGAAAGTAAGTCCAGCTCAAATTGAGCCTATTCAGAGAGAGACTCATTGCCCATCACCCATAAACATTCTGTCTCTTATATTTCTATTTCTCATGATGGCGTACTTCGTACATTCCACGTTCCAATTATTAATGGATATTTTGAATCTATGAAAATTGGAAGTCATCAGAAATGAAATGGAGCGCATAAATGTCTTATGCTAGGCATTAGTGAGCTGAAATGGACTGGTATTGGCCATTTTGAATCAGGCAATCATATGGTCTGCTATGCCGGGAATGAAAAATTGAAAAGGAGTGGTGTTGTACTCATCATCAAAAAGAACATTTCAAGATCTATCCTGAAGTATAACATGTCAGTGATAGGATAATATCCATTTGCCTACAAGGCAGAACAATTAATATGACTATTATTCAAATTTATGCACCAACAACTAACGCCAAAGATGAAGAAATTGAAGATTTTTACCAACTTTACTGCAGTCTGAAATTGATCAAACATGTGATTAAGATGCATTGATAATTACTGGGGATTGGAATGCCAAAGTTGGAAACAAGAAAGAAGGGACAGTAGTTGGAAAATATAGTGATAGAAATGATGCCGGAGATCGCATGATAGAATTTTGCAAGACCAAAGACTTCTTCATTGCAAATACCTTTTTTCAGCAACATAAACGGCAACTATACACATGGACGTCACCAGATGGAATACACAGGAATCAAATTGACTATATCTGTGGAGAGAGACGATGGAAGAGTTCAATATTATCAGTCAGAACAAGGCCAGGAACCAACTGTGGAACAGACCATCAATTACTCATATGCAAGTTCAAGTTGAAGTTGAAGAAAATTAGAACAAGTCTATGAGAACCAAAGTACAACCTTGAGTATATCCCACCTGAATTTAGACACCATCTCAAGAATAGATTTGATGCATTGAACACTCTTGACCAAAGACCAGATGAGTCATGGAATGACATCAAGGACATCTTACTGAAGGAAGCAAGAGGTCATTAAAGAGACAGGCAAGAAAAAAAAGACCAAAATGAATATCAGAATAGACTCTGAAACTTGCTCTTGAACGTAGAGTAGTTAAAGCAAAAGGAAGAAATGATGAAGTAAAAGAGCTGAACAGAAAATATCAAAGGGCAGTTTGAGAAAGACAAAGTATTATAATGAGATGTGCAAAGACCCGGAGATGGAAAACCCAAAGGGAAGAACACGCTCGGCATTTCTCAAGCTGGAAGAACTGAAGAAAAAAATTCAAACCTCAAGTTGCAATATTGAAGGATTCTATGGGGAAAGTATTAAACAACGCAGGAGGCATCAAAAGAAGATGGAAGGAACACACGGAGTCATTGTACCAAAAAGAATTGGTCGACGTTCAGGAGGTAGCGTATGATCAGAAATTGATGGTACTGAAGGACAAAGTCCAAACTTCAGTGAAGGCATTGGTGAAAAACAAGGCTCCAGGAATTGACAGATGTTTTAATAAACAGATGCAGCGCTGGAATCGCTCACTTGTCTATGCCAAGAAATTTGCAAGACAGCTACCTGACCAGCTGACTGGAAGAGATCCATATTTGTACCCATTCCAAAGAAAGAAGATCCATCAGGATGCAGAAATTATTATTATTATTTTTTAAAATTTTTTAATTGTACTTTAGATGAAGATTTACAGAACAAATAGTTTCTCATTAAACAGTCAGTACACATACTGTTTTATGACATTGTTTAACAACCCCACGACGTGTCAAGACTCTCCCTTGTCGACCTCGAGGACCTTTTTTTTGGTGGAAGTATACATAGCCAAACTTACACCATTTTGAAAGTTTCTACGTGTACAATTCAGTGACATCAATTACCTTGTTCCAGTTGTGCTGCTATTCTCACTATCCTTTTCCAAATTATTCCATCACCATTATCTTCAACTCACTGTCCCTTAGGCTTCCCATCAAACCTTCTGAGTTGCTGTTGTCAATTTGATCTCACATAGATAATTCTTTTTTTTTTTTTTGTACCTTAGATGAAGGTTTGCAGAACAAATAGTTTCTCATTAAACAGTACACATATTGCCCTATGACAATGGTTAACAACCCCATGACATGTCAACACT
>NW_004443952.1:10051664-10173410 GCF_000243295.1 Trichechus manatus latirostris
TAGATTTGTACTAGTCTATTATTTACTTGGTATCGCTTGCCTTCCTCTCCATTAGAAGGTTCTATACATACACTGTTTATTCCCTCTTTTATTGTTCTGATGCTGTTGTCATTTACAGATTAACCTCTCTGGTTCCCTTTTGTAATTCTTTTGGTTTTGCATAGTCCTTAAGAGTTCATTTCCTAGGTTGGTATCTGTAGTACAATCCTGTGTCCTGTATTCAGCCTGTGGTCTGATATTGTTTGTTCTCAGATTAAAGGACTTCCTTTAATAAGTCTTGTATGTTCCGTTCGGTTTTTACATAGTCTCTTAATTTCTGTTCATCTGGAAATGACCTAATTTCACCATCATATTTGAACGAGAGTTTTGAAGGATATATTATCCTTGGCTGGTAATTTTTTTTTCAAGGTTTTATATATGTCATAGGATGTGGAAATTATTGAACAATATCATTAATATCACATGCAAGTAAAATTTTGCTGAAGATCATTCAAAAGTGGTTACAGCAGTACATCAACAGGGAACTGCCAGAAATTCAAGCCCGATTCAGAAGAGGACGTGGAATGAGGGATAGCATTACTGATGTCAGAGAGATCATGGTTGAAAGCAGAGAATACCAGAAAGATGTTTACCAGTGTTTTATTGACTATGCAAAGGCATACGACTGTGTGGATCATAATGAAGTATGTATAATATTGCTAAGAATGGGAATTCCAGAACACTTAATTGTGCTCATGAGGAACCTGTACTTAAACTAAGAGGCAGTCGTTCAGACAGAACAAGGGGATACTGCGTGGTGTAAAGTTAAGAAAGGTGTGTGTCAGGGTTGTATCCTTTCACCATACTTACTCAGTCTTGTCTGCTGAGCAAAATAATCTGAGAAGCTGGACTTCATGAGGAAGAACGGGCATCAGGATTGGAGGAAGACTCACTAACAACCTGCGATATGCAGATGACACAACCTTGCTTGCTGTATGTAACCAGGACTTGACGCACTTAATGATGAAGATCAAAGACTACAGCCTTCAGTATGGATTTTGCCTCAACATAAAGAAAAGGAAAATCCTCACAAGTGGACCAATAAGCAACATCATGATAAATGGAGAAAATATTGAAGTTATCAAAGATTTCACTTTACTTGGATCACAATCAATGCCCAAGGAAGCAGCAGTCAGGAAATCCAATGACACATTGCATTGGGCAAATCTGCTGCAGATCTCTTTAAAATGTTGAAAAGCAAAGATGTCACTTTAAGGACTAAGGTGCACCCAACCCAAGCCATGATGTTTTCAGTTGCCTCATACGCATGTGAGACCTGGACAATGAGTAAGGAAGACCGAAGAAGAATTACCACCTTTGAATTATGATTTTGGCAAAGAGTATTGTATATATCATGAACTGCCAGAAGAACGAACACATCTGCCTTGGAAAAGGACAGGCAGAATGCTCCGTAGAAGTGAGGATGGTGAGACTTTGTCTCACATACTTTGGACATGTTACCAGGAGGGATTAGTCCCTGGAGAAGGACATCATGCTTGGTAAAGTAGAGGATCTGCAAAGAAGAGGAAGACCCTTCAACCCCCACGAGATGGATTGACACAGTGGCTGAACAGTGGGCTCAAACACAGCAACAATTGTGAGGATGACTTAGAACTGGGCAGTGGTTCGTTCTGTTGTACTTATGGTTGCTATGGAGTTGGAATCAACTCCATGGCACTTAAGAATAACAACAATGATGGCATTACCGTTATCCTGTGTAGTTTTCCTGATCCCTTTCTTCTCCTCGTCTGTGAGTCACAGTCCTGGAAGATATCACTTAGGTGAGGCTCTTCTTTCTTGATACCAACACCTTTAACTAGGCACATGTTACCTCACATTGAGTGTGAACGTAACGAATGCATCCAGGCAATCATTGGTATTTGATTAGTGTTCCATTAATGTTAGTTTGTTTTCCCCACAGATCATTAGCTTTCTAATCTTTTTGTTTCTGTTATCTTGTCCTATTAGTGTATATAATAAGGCATTATCAGATGAATTTTCTAAAAAATTGTCTGTTTGAAAAATGTAGCAGTTGATTATATCTTGCCCTATATTTTTAATGTATATACCTTTTAACTCTTTGTGTTCATTTTAACAAGATTGAATGTCATGATAGCAGTGCTTGTCTTTTTTATATCACATTGTATAACATAGTGATAATTGTATAGCAGACATTCAATACTTCTCTGTTTCCAGCTCATGTGTTATTGTTAAATAAGATCAGAATACTGCTAGTAGTTTTAGAAACCAGGGTATGGAGTTGTTTTTTTTGTTTTTTGTTTTTTTTTTAAGACTAATCTTTCCCATAACAAGTAGAAATTTGAGGGGTCTGATTTCTGTGATGCTGATGTTTAATATTTGAGCTCACTGGATTCTACATGGGACTTATCAGCTACATGATCTTTTTTGCCTTCTAGATATGATTTAGATATCTAGATACATAGAGTGCCTCTACCCAGATTACACTTCTAGAATGTTTTCATTTTGATATTTTTTGTGAAGCATTAGTATAATTTGTCCTGAATGACTCTGTGTAATAAAGAAACCTAATATCCCCAAAATGATCCATCTGCTAGCGTCCCCTGTGTGTATAGAGTGCGAGAGTGATGGCCCTCTGCAGTGTGAATTTGCCTGTTCTCTACTGCTTCCTAGTGGTACACCCACAAGTTTGGCAGACTTGTTGCTCCACAGACTATTGATTGGAGCTGCTGATTAGTTTTCTAAGTCAATCAGCTTATATTATTTTCTCTGTATTAAAAAGAAGTGCATCTATTTTGAAGAACAAGGTGTAGTGCAATGAGTCTGCTGTTGAAGGCTGACTAATACCTGAAAATAATAGATTGCTGTTCTTGACATCTTGATGTTAGTCTTCTTGACAGTATTCCTTTCTCATAGGTGGTGTATGATGGACTTTTTGGTGCAAATACAAACTCAAAATTAAGAACATTATCTCTGCAATTTGTGCATCACATTTGTATAACGTAAGTTTTTTGAACTACTTAACTAAAGTTTTCAAGCTGTTGGAGTGATCAAATGATTCAAGTACATCTCTTTACCCATCTTACCTAGAAGGAAATAATGTTTGCTCATCTTAAAAAAATTTTCAGCTTTCACCCGATTATTAACTTGTTTCAAGTATGTTTTCTAATTATATTCAGTAATTATCTAAAAAGATAGGTTCTTCTGAGCTTTTCTTATCTTACGTTATGAATAACTTGTTTGTGTATGTGTGTGTGTGTGTTTTTTTTAAAGGTGTCCAGAAATCAAGATTAAACCGTTGGGTCCAATGCTTTTGAATGGCCTTACCAAACTAATCAATGAATATAAAGAAGTAAGTGACTTGTCTTTGTTGTTTTGTTAACATTCTGTATTTTAAAGTATTTTCTGTAATGAGTTTTCCTGTTCTGCATATTGATGTAGTTTCAAGTTTGCTATTGTTAATCATTTCTTGACATTTCTACCTAAAATGGTGCAAATTTTAGAAATTACTGCCATCTTTTGCTCTTTTTAGAAATAAATGTTAAACACTGATAAGTTTTTGAGGGGTCTTATTTCTTTAAATAACCTTTTTAAAAGCAAGTGCATTTAATGCTATTTTTAGGCACTGTGCAAAGATAGAATTAAAGAAATTATTTAAAATTTATTTTATGATTTATTTCCATTGGGAAACTGTTAATTCTTAGGGGCTGAGATTTCACTGTTTTCAAAATTCTCTGAAAACATGCATTCAGTAAATTTTTGATTACTTAAACTAAGTGGGATGAGAATTCCTTGAATTGTAGATTTTTGAATCCTGTCTTTCCTGACTGTATCTCTCTTGCCATCTCAAGTGTTTTAGGGGAATTGATTAAAAAAAGGTAAGGTTTCAAGAACTCTTAAACCCGTTGCCATGGAGTTGATTCTAACTCATAGTGACCCTATAGGACAGGGTAGAACTGCCCCGTAGAGTTTCCAAGGAGTGGCTGGGGGATTCCAACTGCCGACCTTTTGGTTAGCAGTTGAACGAACGCTTAACCACTGTGCCACCAGGGCTCCTCAAGAACTCTAGCTGGTATTGGTTTTCCTAAGTCTTAGCTAAACAGGAATGCATGTTTGTAATAGTATTGTAATCAAGATTGTGCTGTTTGAGGTTAGCATTGACTTTGAATCCTAGTTTTATTCTTTTGTGAGTAAACTTAAGTTCTTTGGACCTTTATTTCTTATCTGAAAAATGGAAATAATAATGCATATCTCATAGGATTATTGCAAGGATTAACTGAGATAATACCCATAATTTTTTAGCACAGTGAAGACACATTATTAGATACTATTATTAGTGAAAAGTGGTTCATTTATTGTGAAGCTGTGCTTTGTGGATAGTGTTAGGCCAGGTTCTCCTACCTTCTTTCTGCTATTGAATAGTGCTTGTATGGTTTTTAAGGTTTAGGGAACATTTCAGATTATTTTAATGGCATAGATAGATGCTTTGGAGTGGTTGGCAGAAATAAAATGCTTTTGGGTTTTTAGCAAAAAAAAAAAAAAAAAAAAGCCGTATATATAAAAATAGATTAAAGAAACTAAGTAACCACAGGGTCATAGTCCCCTTACCTCCAGATGACACATGCATTTTTTTTCCCAACGCATGAATTCTTAAGAGTGGCCATGTAGGTATGGAAGGGCAAATACTACGTTAAATGTAAAACTTTCAACTGATAGACTTTGTTTCTATGTTCCTGAGTAATAAAGTCAGACTACTGGTTTTCATAAACCCATGTAATTATATCTTGAGGAAGGAACATCACTAACTCATTTGATGACCATGAGCCTTTTTATTTTTTTAAGGTTGAAGTACAAGGACAAGCTGTTTATTGTGGTGCAAATTTTTAGATAATTGCACCGTTAACTTACTGCAATTTTGAGTGAGAGAGGGAGTATCCTAGTCTGTTGGGTCAGTAATATTCTTTCTTTCTTTTTTTTCCTTCATTATGAAAAATTAACAGTGGTTTTTATTATAAGCTAAAATTTTCTTAATTATCTGAAATACATCTTTTTATATTTGCTTTGTTTCAATTACAATCCAATATAAAGAGTCCATTCTTTGTATTTGGTTGTTACATTTCTTAAGTTGCCCTCTCACTCTCTTTTTTAATATAGACAGAGCTGCCCTCTTCCCTTGCTTCTCCATGACATTGCTTTTTATTTTTGGAAGAGATTAAATCAGTTATTTTATAGAATGATCCTCAGCATAGATTGGGCTGATTAATTCTCGTGGTGTTTCATTATCCTTTATATATGTTTAGACAGGATATAAGTTCTTGAAGGCTTGATTCTATTCAGGTACTTTTTTTCTTTGTGACAAGACACTTGATAAGTGATGCTTTGTATTTAGTATTGCATCACATTAGAGGCACATATTGTCTGATAGTCTCTGTAATGCCATGATTGATCCATAGTTTCAGGTAGTGACAGAGTAATTAATTTTCTAGTAGGTTAAACTGTTTTCCTATTATGTGAAAGATGAAATTTGGTGTTTATAGGTTACATAGTGTTGAAAATACCCTGAACTTAGCAACAATTAAGAGCAGGGCTTTGAACTGATTCGAACCGGTTCAGTCAGTGCCGACGAAGTGAAACCAGAACAGACCTGAATTTTTACAGTTTGGGTGATCTGGAACGATACCTGGAACCGGAAAAATTACGAGTTGAAGCCCTGGGATGGGAGACTGGGAAGAGGTGTTTTGAGCCCTTTTAGGAACCTGATACATGAGATTGGATTATTGGCTGCCATCTTTGAGCAGGGCAGTGCTGTTTCCGACTCTCAAAATCCAACAGGCAAGAGATTTTGTAGCTATGCAGTGCATACGCTGCCCTTTTTTCTTTTCTTTTTTGTTTTTTTAGGAGGGCGATTAGCTTTCTAGCAGGGCTTTGACCTGTAATTTTTCACGCTCCGGTTATTGTTTGGGTGCACCAAAATTTAAAAAATTTGGGTCTGTTTGGTTTTGCTTCCTCTGACCCGAGAACAACTGGTTTGAAGCCCTGGTTAAGAGAAACCTCAATTATGACTGCTGCATTTTCTTTTCGTTGTAAGATGGGGATGCCAGGTTTTCTTTTGTATTTCCTTTTAGTAGTGTGATGGATTCTGCGTTTGAACTTTTTTTTTCTTGTTTAGATGCTAATATTGTGTAGCTAGACAGAGATTTATGTTTAATAAGGAGTACAATAATGCATGTAATTGCAGTGAAAAAGTTTTACTGTTTACTGTGTCTTTTGTCTGTTTTTTTGTTTTTCTTTTTGTTTTTTTATTTCAAGGACCCTAAACTACTGTCAATGGCATATTCAGCTGTTGGAAAACTTTCCAGGTGAGTAAACTCTTTTTCAGTGAGCCATTATATTTTAGTGAGAGATACCCTGTTGGTAAGCTAAGAAAAAGTGTGTGGCGTTTAATAAAGAATGAAGAATAAATCTGTTGTGACTCTGAAAGGACATTATTTAATGGCCATAGCTGTTTGGAAATGTCTTCCTTATAGAAGGAAAAAGATGTGAGACATTGAAATTTACATTTGAAAATACGCTACTGTACTCAATGGCAGTGTTGAAATGAGATTTTGAACTGGATTATCTTATAATGAGTCATGTTTTTTTGTACTCTAGAGTAATTTGTTTGATCTTAAGTGTTTCTGTTGCCACTTAGAACTAGTGTTTATAATCCCAATGATCTCGGTTTTTCCAGCAATTCTCTTGTAATGTTTATATTCTGATTCTTAGTGGTCCCATTTCTTTTTTTTCTCCCCAGTTTGTTGGAGTTATTTTAAGATTTTTTTTTTAATTGTACTTTAGATGAAGGTTTACAGAACAAACTAGCTTCTAATTAAACAGTTAGTACATATATTGTTTTATGACATTGGGTAACAATCCCATGACATGTCAATATTCTCCCTTCTCGACCTTGGGTTCCCTATTACCAGCTTTTCTGTTCTCTCCTAGCTTCTAGTCCTTGCCCCTGGGCTGGTGTGCCCCTTTAGTCTCATTTTGTCCTATGGGCCTAATTTTTGGCGAAAAGGTGAACCTCAGGAGTGACTTCATTACTGAGCTTAAAAGGGTGTCCGGGGGCCATACTCTCAGGGTTTCTCCAGTCTCTGTCAGACGAGTAAGTCTGGTCTTTTTTTGAGTTAGAATTTTGTTCTACATTTTTCTCCAGCTCCGTCTGGGACCCTCTATTGTGATCCCTGTTGGAGCAGTTAGTGGTGGTAGCTGGGCACCATCTAGTGGTACTGGACTCAGTCTTGTGGAGGCCATGGTAATTGTGGTCCATTAGCCCTTTGGACTAATCTTTCCCTTGTATCTTTAGTTGTCTTCATTCTCCCTTGCCCCCGAAGGAGTGAGACCAGTGGAGTATCTTAGATGGCTGCTCACAGGCTTTGAAGACCCCAGACGCTGCTCACCAAAGTAGAATGTAGAACATTTTCTTTATAAACTACGTTAAGCCAATTGAGCTAGATGTTCCCTGAGACCATGGTCCTCACAGCCCTCAGCCCAGTAATTTGGTCCGTCAGGGAGTTTGGATCTGTCCCTGGAGCTTTCATGACCTTACTCTGAACAAGTTGTGCTGGCTTCCACAATGTTGTGTACTATGTTACCCTTCACCAAAATTAGTAGTGGTCCCATTTCTAAGGATGGATTTTTTTCTTCTGCTTAGTATGTTCTCCTCATCGTAG
Source organism: Trichechus manatus latirostris (assembly GCF_000243295.1). Taxonomy (NCBI): domain Eukaryota; kingdom Metazoa; phylum Chordata; class Mammalia; order Sirenia; family Trichechidae; genus Trichechus; species Trichechus manatus. Next base: position 10,059,398 of record NW_004443952.1, read on the forward strand.
TTCTTCCTGGTATCATCTTCTTTGACAGTATTTCAAAGTGTGGAGATAGAGGTGATGCATCCTCAGTGGCACCACATGCGGTCTCTGCCCCCAGCACAGGTTCTGTGGATGCTAGGCCTTGCTCTTCTGTGCTATGCAGGGAATGGAGCTGTAAGGTCTGAGAAAAGAGCCAGTCAGACCAACTACCACAGTGTAGGATTGTCAGCATACTATCCTTGTCTTTTGGCGGGAAGTAACAAAGCCCCTTATCATGGTAGCCTTTAGTTTAACTAGCAATTTGGTCATAATTATTTACTTTATGTTAAAATCAGAAATGTTAACTGAAAGCATGGAATATTATAAAGAGAGAATATCTGGATAATATATATATTAATCAAGGATTACTTGGATTAGAGTGTTAAAGACATTAAACATTTACTTTTAAAAATATTTGGCTCTTGTGCTGACCTTGTGTTCAGAAATGAAAGTGCAAGTTCAGGAAAATTGAGTGTTTAGTTTCATTTTCTCTGTTCTCATCTCATGGAAATTTTTGATAGTTAACAGTGGTCTTATATTCTTTTATAGTCGAATGCCCCATTTATTCACTAAGGACATAGCTCTTGTGCAGCAGCTTTTTGAAGCCCTCTGTAAGGTAGGGAAACAACTATCAAGTTTATGCACTTTGCCCCCTGGAGACCCACTGAGGAGGGAAACACTATCTTTATCTTCTTTATAGGAAGAGCCCGAGACTCGACTTGCCATTCAAGAAGCATTGTCTATGATGGTTGGAGCTTATAGTACTTTGGAAGGAGCACAACGAACTCTCATGGAGGCACTTGTGGCTTCCTACTTAATAAAGGTGGGACCAACTGTGTGAACTATGGTGGCTAGTATTACCACATTTTACATTTTTAAGAACAAAATTTGAATTGCTTTTCTCTTTACCATTTTGATAGTTAAAAGAAATTATTTCCCACTATAGTTTATAGTCTTGTAAAAAATTCTTCAGGATGGAAGTTTGATTTTTGAGGAGTGGCAATATTCACAGTGATGCTTCTACATGAGAAAAACATTTCTTAATGTTATATCTTCCAAGTTGAAAGTGTTTTGTCATCATTGTTGTCTTCTGTCTCTTTTTTTTTTTTTTTGGTAATAATATTTTATTGTGTTTAAGGTGGAAGTTTATGTAGCAAATTAGGTTCCCATTTAACAATTTCTACACAAATTATTCAGTGATATTGGTTACGTTTTTCACAATGTTTCATCAGTCTCGTTCATTCCATTCTGGTTGTACCATTTCCAGTACTCTAATTTTCCTGCCTCCTTCACATCTTCGCTTTAGAGTAATTTTTGACCATTTGGTCTCATACAGATGATTTTTTAAAGGAGCTCATTACTCGTGGGTGATACTCTTTATTTTATGAACCAATGTGTTTTTTAAGTAAAAGGTGACCTCAAGGGATAATTTTGGTTTAAGGTTTAAAGAGTATCTCAAGGCAGTAGTCTTGGAGAGTTCTTTAGTCTCAACTGGTCCACTAAGTCTGGACTTTTTAAGAATTGAGTTCCGTTCCACATTTTTCTCCTGTTTATCAGGATCCATCTATTGTGGCTGTGATCAGAAGAGTTGGTAATGTTAGCTGGGCACTATCAAGTTCTTCTGGTCTCGGTAGATGGGGCCGTAGTTTGCATATACTATTAGTTCTGTAGACTACTCTTCTCTGAGTCTTTGGTTTGCTTCTTTCTCTTTTGCTCCAGATGAGTAGAGATCAGTGGTTGTGTCTTAGATGGCCACTTGCAAGCTGTGAACACCTCAGGCACTACTCACCACATTGGGACGTAGAACATAAGCTTTATGAACTATATTATGCCAGTTAACTGAAATGTTCCATGAGACTATGGTCCTAAGCCTTCAAACCCATGAAACCAATCTCGCGAGGTGTTTAGTTATGTCTAAGAAATACCCATACCTTTGTCCCCTATGAGGTTTAATGTATATATGGATGTACATGCATGCACACACGTACCTGTAGGTACATATGCCTATAGAGACATCTTTCTGTGCACACATACGCACCCACATAGTCATACCCATACATATATGCCTATATACGTATTTCTGTAATCACTCAGCATATTTTTTGGTTGTTATTGTTGCAAAATTATATTTGTCATTACCTGTATCAAAAATGTCCTTTTCTCTTGTGCACTTCTTAGTAATACCATTTACCTTGGTCAAGCTATGTGCACTTCACCCACATTCTGTGCTACCTTTCCCATCACCACAAATAACAAGTGTCTGCTATCTTGAGAGTGCTTCCCCTTCTCTTACCCCCAATCCATGGTAACCACCAATGAGTGTTGGTCTCTGTTTGTATATCTATTCTTATCGTCTATAAAAGTGTAATCATACAATATTTGTCCTTTTGTGATTGACTTATTTCATTCAGCATAATGTCGTTCAGATTCATCAACATTATGTTTCGAGGACCTATCATTATTCTTTATGGTTGTATAGTATTTCATTGTATGTATGTACCACATTTTATTTGTCCATTCATCCCTTGATAGGCACTTAGGTTGTTTACTCTTTTGCTATTGTGAATGATGCTGCAGTGAACATAGGTGTGCATAGTGTTTTGTCTTCTTAAATGGTAGCTGAGCACTAGAGTCCATTAGGGTGGAGTTCTACAGGTAACATTGGAGAAGGAAGGCTATCCATTATGTCAGATTGAATCTGTAGGAAGTATGCTGGTATCATCATACGTACCCTTCTTCCTTCTAGTTCCCTTTATTTGGTAGTCATGAGAGTTTGTAGGAGAATTTTAAATATCTGTAGATACACATATGTATATGCAATATAATATAAAATAATGTGTATTGGCTTTAATCAGTTATTTATGCTCCAGTTTTGGTAGTAGAAAAAGAGAGAGATTAGAAGAGGGAATGATGCTGAATAGTATTAGAGAAATTAATATAAATTGGCTTCCAACTGAAATTTGGTTGCCCTGATTTAATATATTTATATTGAGGGAATTATTAATGGTTCACAGGGGTATTTGGTTTCCATTGAAATATGACAGAATTAATGTATTTTCAGAAAGGTTACTATGTAGAGTCCCGTTGTCAAATGCTGTTGGTGTCCAGTGTGCATGGTCTATGGTCATATAGTTCTGATTATGGCCAACGAAGCTTAGGCTTATTTGGAAGCTCATTAGAATAGAATACTTAACACTTTCTCTGGGTAACCTCACAAGGAAATTTGATACCCTGCTGATCTGAAAAGCACAATAACCTGCTGTGTTAGCCTCTAGGGTATGTGTGTAATGCTTGTGGGTACTAACGGTTACATTCATACAGATCAAATCTTGTAATGATATAACAAGCCAATTTGCTTTTCTCAGACTGTACCCAAACTCTAGGCTAAATCAGATAATTTAGACTGGTCCTTAATGTCATTGCTCTTTAATGCAGCTCAAGGAATGCTAAACAGTAAGAGCACCAGAATGAATGTTTGTGGCTGGAGGAATGACCTTGGGGGAAGGTACATGAGAATAAAGCTTCAGGATCAAGAGATTTTAAAAGTGCTCTTCTGGTTGTACTTTGTATCCATAGATTATCAATCTACTGTTTAAGTTAATTGAATATATTTAGTAGGTGAAACTTCATTTGGGATCAATTTTAACTTTTGAACTAATCTGAAGAAGTTAGAGGTATTTTGCTTAAAACTGAAAAGATTTCAGGTAAGCTCTGTTTGTTTTCCCTGCAAAATACCTGAATTCCACTAGTGTCTGTGACTGAGAGTTTGAGATTTGGTGACGCAGATGGCGGCCACAGGGCCTGGCAGTGGAGAAACTTGAAACTGTCACAGTGACCCTGGTACCAAGGTTTGGGCTTGTACTTTTAAAAGAGATTCTCTAGCTACAGTCTTTTTGGGTCTTCCTGCTTTCCCTGGACCATCCTCTTAGATTGTAAAAGTGCTTTTTAAGTAATGCCACTGTTCGAACAAATTATTTGCCTTGATTTTACTGATTTAGACATATATTTATTGAAATGTCAATTTAAATTTTTGACTTGTTTATAATTATGATGACTGTCTTGACTAAAATAAGTTGCTAATAATTTCTTTTCTTTTGTCTGTATGTTTGTGTGTGTGTGTGTGTGTGTGTGTGTGTGTGTGTATGTCAAATAGCCTGAAGTTCAAGTTCGACAGGTGGCTGTGAAATTTGCAAGCACGGTGTTTCCCTCAGATCATATACCTTCCAGATATTTACTCTTACTAGCTGCAGGAGATCCGTAAGTTTCAAAGTTGCTAATTTGGGTTTGGGTTTATTTTAAATTTATTTGAAGATTACTAAAATTTTTGTTTGCAATGTTGGTCTGTGGAATTTAGAAGCAATTTATTGAATAGTTTAAAGTATGGCTCTAGACATCATATAGACCTGTAGTCAGATACCTACATATTTACATAATAATATAGATATTATATATGCTTGTAGTCAGAATCAACTCAACAATAACAGGTTTGGGTTTTTTTTTTTTTTTGTGTGTATATATATATAACCAAAAAAACCAAAGTTCTTGCTGTCGAGTCAATTCTGACTCATAGCGACAGTATAGGACAGAGCAGAACTGCCCCATGGTGTTTCCAAGCAGCGGCTGGTGGATTTGAACTGCTGACCATTTGGTTAGCAGCCAAGCTGTTAACCACTGCAACACCAGGGCCCCATTATATATATATTTATATAACATATAATGTAAATAAAGCAAATTATATGATTACGTGTAATATAATTATATCTATAAAGCAAGCCTTATGTTAGGAGAAAAAACAATGATGGTTTGATATATATATTAATGATTTATTATGTTGGTGGAGTATCATTTTATTTTGAATATACTAAGATATCTGTAATGAGGTATATGTGTTGAATTTTATGTTAAGTATATTACTGCATTTTCTAGAGTATATGATACATTTTTTAAATGTTTAAATGGCTCTGAAATAGGGCCATGCCTTTAAAAGCCATATGTATATATGAGGTATATATAACCCATTGCTGTCAAGTCAGTTCAGACTCACAGCGACCCTATAGGGCAGAGTAGAACTGCCCCATAGGGTTTCCAAGGAGCAGCTAGTGGATTTGAACTGCTAACCTTTTGGTTAGGAGCCAAACCCTTAACCACTGTGCCACCAGGGCTCCAAGGTAAGAGTTGTTTTAATATGTACGTATATACTTTAAGATATATATAATGAGGTATATATGTACATATTATAACAACTCTTATTAAGTCTATTATGTATTTTACAATTGATGGAATCTTAAAATTTGCAAAGTACTTTAATATATTTTATAATATTAAACCATCCCTGCATTTAATACTTAAAATTTTTATATCTTTTAAATGAGATTCTTATATGTTTTTTCTCTTTTTTGTTATCAGGGATAACCTAACTTTGAAAATTAATTGGGAGGCTCTTCATCCTTTATGCTTAGGAATGGTTTAAATATATATACAGGAATTATGCATCCTTTGATGATTTGAATAGCCTTGCCCGTAAACTTTTATGGTTATGTTTTTAATGGGTAATTCCTTGATAGGAGTTTTCAGTATTCTGAGTGACTCAACTGTATGTCCTTGATGCCATTTATTTATTTATTTTCCTATCAATTTTATACATTTTGCTATGATTTTTTGGGGGTTGGTATTATAAATTGGATATCACAGGTTTTTGCTAGCTCCTGACTTATTTAACTTCTGATCTTGGCTTTCTCTACTCATATAGCCACATTTAGATTTGGTTAAAGTGGCTTTGAATTGCTAATCTTGATTCTGGTGCTCTGCTGCTGTTTTCTATGTGGTTAGGCTCCCAACCACAGGCCAGAGGTCCCAGTGTTCTGCGGTCAAGATGATAGTTCATGCTAGAGCCAGGATTTAAACCCAGCCAATTGGACTTCCAAGCAAAGCTGTTAACCACTGAGCCTTGTCTCTAAGTGCTAAAAATTATTTTTATTTAAAAAAAAAAAAAAAAAAAAAAGACTGATTCATCAGTTTTCCTTCTTCAGTTTAGTTAAAACTTTTCAGACCAAATGAAAATCCTTTGGCAACATAAGGGTTTATCTTTTAAGTCTTTTGAGCTCTTTATCTGTTGTTAGGAAACCTGTAAACACAATTTAGAGGCAACTAAGGACGTAAAAGGACCTTTATATGGTATCTGAATAAGACCATTGCTCAGGTCAACCTCTGGGTAGCCTGAAGTTGGTTGGGTTTCAGATTTTTATACATTAATGTACAGTTACCACTGTACAAAATTGTTGCTTTACATGGAAGTGTAGGAATTTGAGTGGAGTGTGCAGACCATTGGAGAGTTGGTGAATTTTTGGAATTACACATAATACTGTGAAACCTCCGAAAACCGAAACCTGTGTAAGGTGGAAACCTGTCAGAAAAGGAAAACTCAAAATATTTCCCATTAAAACGGGCAGTAGAAAAGTGTTAAAACTGCATTCTGTCAAAGGTGGAAAACTTGCAAGACTTGGAAAAACAAGGCAGTCCCATTGAGTTCCAGCTCTCACAGATTTCACTATAGTTGTTTATGATTTGCCTCTAATAAGAGTAAAACACACGCACAAATATTTATTTAATGAATTGATATAGCCTGTCTTGTCTTTTTTCTGTGGATAAAAATCAAACATGCAAGCCAGAGGACTCTCCAAATCTCATGAAATTTCCAAAAAAAAAGTAATTTCTTAAACAAGTAGTCCCTGACTTACAGTGGAGTTCCGTTCTGAAGACTCCATCGTAAATTGGTTCTGATGTAAGTCAAGTAACTCATTTAGATTAACAAGTGATGCTTCTTACGGTACGGAATGCTGAATAAGATCACACTATAGGCCTGGTCTACAGTGAAGTCGGCATCAGTGTTGCAACAGTGAAGTCGGCATCAGTGTTGCAACAGTGAAGTCAGAGTTACAACGTTGGGCGTGTGCACAGTTCGGTTGTTGTGTGTCGTTACAGTTGACCGTTGCCCAACTTTGTATTCATTATGACTCCCAACACCAACACTGACTTCATTGTAGGCCAGGCCATTGCCAGCTATATGGCATTGTTTTGAACAATAAATCATAAAATTGAACATCTAAGAATGATAACATCAGCAAATTAAGTGCTGCAACAGTGTATGGTAGTGCATACTATTAACGATAAGATGTACAAAGAAAAAAGGATGGTTGTGTGTTTTGTCATAACTCGAATACGTCGTTAAGTCAGGAACTACTTGTATTTTGTTGACTGTTTGCTTAGATAGCTGACAGTATATTTAAGACATTTTCTTAGAACTCCAAATGCTCATCCTCCAATTGGTGAAATTTATTTTATTCTCATTTGTCTTTCTGAAAGGCGAGAAGAAGTTCATGGAGAAGCACAACGAGTATTAAGGTGCTTTCCTGGTAGAAACAAAAAAGAAGGTGCTTTTAAGCAGATGCCTTCTTTCCCAGAAATGGTATATTATATCCAAGAAAAGGTATGGCATTTTACTTAAGATAATTACTTTGAGTTATAAAATGGATGATGAAAATAAAGATAAATGTTTTAAGTGACTCACATTAAAAATCTAATCATTAAGTGAATAGTAGTAAAATTCCTAACAGTATCAATAGTTACAATAAGAGGAAGGTACAAAATGAGAAAAACATAGTTCTCCAGTGTAATAGATCTGTTTTGCCTGAATCTGAATTACTTAAAATCCTCTTCATGCTCTTTAGCATTTTGCCTGTGTTTAACATTCTTTCCCTTGGTAGACATGCTTAAAAATTCATCTCCTTTTTATTTTTAAGGGCTCTACTTAGGTTGCATAACTTTAAGGGTGCCTCAGGAGCAGTGCAGGTTTCTTCCATTGTGATAAGAGAACATTACGCTTTTTGCAGACGTCCTGTTTTTGCAGTGTTCTCTGCTGGTAGATCAGAGAATACTGGTAGAATGACCCCAGCCCTGACCCTGTCCCACTTTTTACGTCAATGTTTCTTTGAGTATGCTGGAGGATACCTTAAACCACCTTCTGCCTCTACTTGTGGTATGGCTTTTGCTAGTTAGAGACGTTAAGGGAGTTGGAGGTTGTTATGTAGTGCTTGTGATTCTCTTCTCTGTAGCACAGGTGTATTTGGAGTCAGAAGATGCTTCTGTGTTCACATTTTCCTCTCACCCCATTATTAATGAACATTACTGGCATGCAGTGGCCTGGGGTGAGTGTGTCAGTAGATGTCTGAAGTTTATTTATTTATTTTTAACCAAGCCAGTAAAGACGTGGGGAAAAAGTCAACACACCAGTAATTGAGGGTTTGAGAGTTTGTGGGACATGTAAGATTGACGTGATTAGTGGGAAAATGTTTTGAAAAGAAAAAAACAGAAGCAAACTTTAGAAAATAATGTAGCTAGATAGTTATTTTTGAGCTGATGAAGCTCCATTTTTCAGTAATTTTGTTTGTTTTGGGCTCATTTTTGTTAGGCTTCCCATCGAATGAAAACTCCAGCCAAGTACATGACTGGGACCACTGTCCTTCCATTTAACCCAGCAGCCTTTGGAGAGGTAGGATGTTAATTTATTTCTATTTTGCTTTCCCTTAAAGCTCTGAAAGATAAAGCTGCACTCAAAGAGATGGCTGTGACTTTTTTGTGATCTAGATAAACCTATATTGCAATGTCATTGTTAGTCACCAAACTGTTTATTTAAAAAAAAAAAAAAAGATATTTGGTATTAATTAATTATTATCAATTAATCATTACCAATTATTGCAAATTGGTATCAGAGTATATAAATATAAGTTTATCTCAGTGAGGCTAATAGATTGTAGTGGAAACGTATTTACCTATAGACAGACAGATAGATCGATCCCATTGTGAAAGAACTGGATGTTCTGTATTGGTTACTTTTGGGATTTTATAGCAAATTAGATTTGAGTTTTTAAAGCCAACATACTGTGGAGGTTATTTGGGTTATCTAGTTTTGAAGGTCCCTAGGTGGTGCAAATGGTTAAGTGCTTAACTACTAACTGAAAGGTTGGCAGTTCAGACCCTCCCAGAGGCACCTCAAAAGTGAGGCCTGGTGATGTGCTTATGAAGGGTCACAGATTTGCAAACCCTGTGGAGTGTAGTTCTACTCTGCACACACGGGATCGCTGTGAGTTAGAATCAGCTCGATGACGGCTAACAACAAGAACAATAACAACAACAAAGTTTTGAAGGTTGGAGAGGAATAATTTATCACAATTACTAAGGGAAATTCTATTTTTTTGGCCATTACTATGTTAATTAAATTACAAGAGGTAATCTTGTTCAGAGTGAGTAACAGTACAGTGAAATGCAGCCTGTCTTACTTTAGGTCTCAAGGAGAGCATTTCCAGAGGCTCCTTAGTAGCTAGTTTATCTCAGAGGTTTTTATGGTGTTGTATCTATTCTCTTGTAGATGATTTGAACCCATTTTCTCAAATTATTATATCAGTGGAGATTAAACACAGCTAGAACTTTCTTCCCCAGGAATAGGTCATTTGCCTGAGGTTTCTGCCCAGGCACTTTTATATATGTTGCTTTTTAAAAATAAAGATTTTTATTGTAATTTTCAGACACTAGAAGTTGAGTTTGCATTTTAACTCCATTAAAAGAAAAAAAAAACACTCTGGGTTTATGAAAGCTTGTTACGTAAATTTTACTCCAGTTTGGTAATATCAGTTAACTTACTGAGTCCTGTTTACTAGATTCTGTGAGAATGGTTGAATAGCTTTGTGAAGGAGGGTGGGGAAATGAAAACTTAGAAACTGTCACCTTGAATAGCCTCCCACATTGACTATTAGAACAGGTTAACTGGTATTCCTCTTCCTTTTGTTTTTAGATAGTTCTGTACTTGCGCATGTGCCTGGCTCACAGCGCAGGAGTGGTGCCCACCTCTCAGAGTTTGGCTGATATGCAAGATCACGCCCCAGCCATTGGACGTTATATACGGACTTTAATGTCAGGGAGCCAGGCAACATCCTCGTCATCTTCTTCCAAGAGTGGGGAGACCAACCCTGTTCAGATCTACATCGGCCTACTTCAGCAGCTGTTAGCAGGTGTTGGAGGTAGGAAGTCTTGAGGTCAAGAAAAGATATTAAAGCACTTAAGCCAAAAAAATCTAATTTTAAACTCATCTGTAAATTTATAGCAAAATTATTCTCTCTTCACTACTGTAACTAAACATTAGTCATTATTTCTTTTCTAAACTTACCTGATTCATCCTTGATTTACTATTTCTCTTTTTAGAAAGAAATGTTAACAATAGATAATAAATTTTTACTTTGGAAATGGGCATGGAGGACAGGACATCCCTTCTTTTTGTAGGTCGGCTACTAACCAAAAGGTTGGCAGTTTGAATCTACCAGCTGTTCCTTGGAAACCCTATGGGGGCAGTTCTGCTCTGTCCCAGAGGGTCCCTATGAGTCGGAATTGATTTGATGGCAGCGGGTTTTAGTGTAAATTTACTGTATTGAATCACATACTGTATTTGGAGTTTGTAATTTTTTGTTGAACTGAGGGAGGACCTCCTAAAGCAGCAGCTCTTATACTTTAAAGGAATTTATTGATCTTTGTATGCTCATTACTTAAAATTTAACAGGATTCTGAATTCTTATTTAGGTTTGCCAGTCATGTACTGTCTGTTGGAAGCTGTTTCAGTGTATCCAGAAAAGCTGGCTACCAAATTTGTAGACAAAACAGAATGGATAAAGGTGTGTCCTGTGCATGTATATTTCTTTTCTTTTTTTAATTTATTTTTTAAAATTTTATTTTGTTATTGAGAATATACATAGCAAAACATATACCATTCAACCGTTTCTACATGTACAGTTCAGTGACATTGATGTATGTGTTTATTTTTTTCAGCAGTTTCTTACCTGTACAATTTAGTGACACTGTTTACATTCTTTGGATTGTGTAACTGTTCTCACTCTTCTTTTCTGAGTTGTCCTCTCACATTCACATAAATTCACTGTGCCCAACTTCCTATCCAGTCTTTCAAGTTGCTGTTGTCAGTTTGATCCCAAACAGATAGTTTATATTTCTCTTTGAGTCTGTATATTTCAAACTTAAATCTCATGATTTCTTTTTTCTACCAGTGTCCCTATGACCTTTTCTGCCTTTAGGCTATCTTAAAAACTGCTTCATCATCAAACACTTCCTGGGAAAAATATATTTCAGTATATTTCATTGGTCCACCTGGGCGGAGTGGGAAATAAATTGAGAGTCATATGAGTAAAAAATAATTGTTTTTCTTCTTTAAAAATTTTTTAAATTATAAATAATAGATATGCATATTTAAAAATATGTCAGATGGCTCGTTTCCATTACTGTCTCCCATCTACCCAAATTCCCCCAGCCTCCTGCCCCCTTTTCTTCCACCTCTGATAAACATACATAAGTTATCACTTATTTATATATGATGTACCTTCTAGAGTTTGCTTGTACATATACACACAAATAAAAATATACATTATTTTTCTCCCTTCTTTTACACAAAAGGCAGCATATTATTCATATTGTTTTGTTACCTTCTTTCTCTTAACAGTGGGACTGGAAACCCTTTCTATATAACTGCAGAAAGAGCATGTTCATTCTTTTAACAGTGTCAGCATTTTCCATTGTACAAATGTACCACGTTTATTCTAGATCCTTACTGATGGTCATTTAGGTTACTTCCAGTCTGCTGTAATGAATAGCCCATCCTTTTATATACAAGAAAGTGCATATTTTAGATGCATTCCCTGGAAGTGGAATTACTGAGTCAGAGGGCATGTGCTTTTGTAATTTTGATAGATAGTGCCACACCCTGCATATGGGTTGTACCAATTTACGTGCCCACCAGTCATTTGTTCTTGTTCCATAGTCACACAAGTAGGGTTGCCTGATTTAGCAAATAAAAATGTAAGATGCTCAGTTAAATTTGAATCTCAGATGAACAGTGAATAATTTTTTAGTACAAATATGGCCTATAAAGTTTTGTATACCTCTTGTGCTGTATAATGCAGTTATTTTGGAAAGCGAAGCTTGAATTATGATAAAATTTGCAGATTGTCTTGTTAAGTTTGAAAGCATGAATGTAATTTTCCAAGAGGTGCATGTTTTGTGCTTTTCTGTAAATTTTTTCTGGTCTTAGAAAATTGTGTCTAGTTTAAAAAGGTTTTTTATTCTGAATATTTGTGGTTTTAAAATGATCTTTTAATTTTTGAGTTTTGATCGTTTAGATCAGGGGTTGACAAACTACATCCCATGGGCTAAAACTGGATTGCCTCCTGTTTTTGTATGGCCTTCGAGCTAAGAATAGTTTTTACATTTTTAAATGATTGGGAAAAAAAAATGAAAAGAAGAACAACATTTCATGTCATGTGAAAATTATAGTGTCTGTATGTAAAGTTTCACTAGAACACAGCCACACCATTCGTTCACACATAGTCTGTGGTTGCTTTCGCATCTCAGTGGCAGAGTTGAGTAGTTGTAACAGAGACCCTGTGGCCCGCAAAGCTTAAAATATTAACTGATCTGGCCCTTTACTGAAAAAATTTACTGACCTCCGTTTTAGAGCACCTGTGTGTTAATTCTACCTGTTTTGTATTTTTGTATCTTTGATGTAAAGACACCCAAGATTTTGGTATATAATTGGACTTCTATTTTGCTCTGAACTAATACTTGTGGTCTTTTCTCATGGATGCCAGTAGATTGAACATTATAATGTATCATTTATTCTTTTAGTTTTAAATGTTAGATGTTATCAGCAGGGAGATGGTTATTATATATATCACGTCACATGTTTTGCAGCAGGAAGATAATGTCATGTATATATTTCTTTTTCTACACCTCTCAGAGTCTGATGAATAGCAGTAAAGAAGAGATGCGTGAACTGGCAGCATTATTTTATTCTGTGGTGGTATCTACGGTGTCGGGAAATGAGTTGAAGTCAATGATAGAGCAGCTTATAAAGACTACAAAAGACAATCATGTATGTTATCAGTTTTGTCTTCATTCTTTCTTGTGGGAGATAGTGGGGTTTTACAAAAATGTCTAACCTATTTTTAGCTTTTGTGTTTGCATTTATAAAGTGAACTTACACATTCCTCACTTTTATATTATTGTAAAGGTTAAATGAGGTAGATAATACATCAGTTCAGTCATTCTAGTCAGCAAATTTGAGTGTCTTCTAGTGTTGGGTATACAGTGGTGAGTAAATACCTGAGAATCCCTAGTACTGCCTGGCGCTCAGAAATGTTAGTTCCTTTTTCACATGCACTACTGCCTATCATTGTGTCTGTCAGAAAATAAGCTGTTGAGATCTAAATCTTCAGGTGAATCAAGAATCAGCTTAACTTCTTGGAATTCTCTGTCTTAGAAGCTCTGGGTTTCCCTTGTTCTCTAAGCCTGGTTCATTAGAATCCAGTGACCACTTTGTTCTTTGGCCTTGTGTTTTACTGGAGAGATGATGATGTAATAAACGTTCTTTCATTGTGTTCTTTTTTTTTTTTTAAAGAACAGCTATTAATGTTTTTATTGTAGATAGAAAATTTGGCTAAAATATGCATTTTCCAAATGTCATTGTGTTTCATTTTTCCAAAACTCCAAGTATAGGCAACAGCATATACCTCCTTTCTGCAGTATTTGTAGTTCATTGTATTCTTGGCGTGCGAGAGAGAGACAGACACATATGTTATTGTGTTGTTAAATTCAGAGCCCAGAGGTACAGCATGGATCCTTGCTTGCATTGGGATTCACAGTGGGAAGATATTTGGCTAAAAAGAAAATGAGAATGGCAGAGCAACAAGACCTGGAGACAAGTGCTAGTTTTCTGCCTGAACAAGAGGAACTCATTCAGAGTGCCACAGAAACAATAGGTAATTCATGACTTCATGCTGACTTGGGTGTTGCAGTTTTAGAGTTACGTTAAAATTTAATATAGCATTTTTATAGCATTGCATTTAAAAACGCAAGATTTTCCTCAAAAGCTTACTTAATGCCAAATGTATTCTGCATTTTTAATAACAGTGAGAGTGCTCAACTTTTTTCTGTACTTTCCCCCTATATGTTTCTGTATAACAGAGATGATTCTGTTATGGAAAAAAAGAATTAAATGTTAAAAGGACACTCCTCTATGCCCTGTGGCCATGGTGTTTTATTGCTGAATAAATGTTAACAAGTTAACAACTAGAAGATATCATAGACTTTGATTTTATTTTGCTGTCTTCAAAAAAATCTTGAGTGCATTGTTGGTGCTTTGAGTCATGCGGGTAGTAGTATGTTATTTTCTGTTTTGTCTGAATGCGTTCATAGGCTCATTTTTGGACAGTACATCGCCCATCCTGGCAATTGCTGCCTGCACAGCCCTGGGTGAAATTGGCAGAAATGGTCCACTCCCAATCCCCAGCGAGGGATCTGGCTTTACCAAATTGCGTCTTGTAGAAAGCTTACTAAATAGAATACCCTCCAGCAAAGAAACAAACAAGGCAAGTCCCTTTCTTTTTTTCTTCCCTTCTAGAATTCTCTCTCTCTATTCGGAGATATGTAAATGAGCGAAACCAAATCATACTGAGGATAGATGGACTGGATAGTTTTGGGATAGGGGTGATTTGTGCACACCTAAGTATGTGTACCGTTTGACGGAGCAATTCCAATTTAGGCCCTATACTGTTTTCTTAATATTAGGATAAGGTATTAAAAACAGCAGGGAATTCTTCTGTCATTCACCATATTAGGTGGATAATAAAGTGTTAAATAGTCTTAAGATTGATTTTGTAATTTCAGACTAAATGTAAATCTTACCTCCTGCAGCTAGATTGGTTTTAAGAAATCTGGGTATTGGTAAGCAGTGTGAGTACTCTGCGAGGGAAAGGACATTTCCAGCTTTTTAGTTTTAGATAAGTGTTTTCATAGACTTTAAAACATTCTTTGTAATTAAGCACCTTAGCCATGAAGCATAAGATGATTTAATTAGCAGAAAAATCATTTACTACAAGTTCAATATCTTATCCTTGGCCTAGCTATTGATTAAAACTGAAAAGATCACACAGTGTAATTTTTATTAGCTATTACTGATTAATCATTACTAACCACTGATGAGTGCTTGTAATGTGCCAAGCAGTATTGTAAGTGCTTAACATACATACGTTAATTGAATCCTCCAAAAAGTCTAATGAAGTAGTTGTTATTTCTGTTTTCCAGTAGAGAAAAGAGAGTCACAGAGAGGTGAAGTAGTAACTTGCCTAAGGTCACACACCTGTAAAGGCTAGTTAAATGGCAGAGCAATGATTTGATCCCAGGCCCCTGGGCCTAGAACCCACATCCCTGACTGTTATGGTTTGAAGGATAACAAGCTTAGTTACAGGCTTACTTTCTTCTTCTGCGACTGTATCCTTAATGGACTCAGTTTTATGGGTTGTTTTTTTTTTAAACCTCCAGTGCCTTAAGGCAGATACTGTAAAATTGCATATTTTTATAAAAGCTTAAGCATTGGTGCACTAGTTAGAAAACACTACCCCTCCTTGCCATTTCATTTTTGGAAACACTGTTCTGGGGTAAAGCTGTTACATACTATGTTGACTGTAAAAATTCTCTGTGTTCTTCCAGATGAAAGAACGAGCAATCCAAACACTGGGGTATTTTCCAGTTGGGGATGGAGAGTTTCCTCATCAGAAACTCCTCTTGCAAGGTCTGATGGATTCTGTGGAGGTATTTATATTGCTATCTGATTGTTAATCATTAAAACAAAAAAGGCATTTTTTTTGTGGAATTTTTGCATGCTGTGAGATTTTAAACTGAACTTTTGCTCGTTTATTCAGCAGGGTACTTACTGTCTCCCCTGGCCTGGTCACTGTCCTAGGCATGGCATTGACTATATTACCTAGGTGTGGAAGTCTGTTTCTTATAAGTTTTGAGTAACACATGGTACAGTATGGCTAGAAGGGGAAACCTACTTTGTCAGGCAGATGTAGGGAATGGGTGCTGGGACTCTAGTGGCTCTTGTGTCTGATCACTTGGCTTCTGTCCTCTAGATGCCCAGTGTAGTGGAAAGGACCTGTAAGTAGACAAGTATGTTAGCACAGCCTGTTTTGGCCCTTGCTTACTCTAGCTTTGATTCGTGTCACTCACGTTTTATACACCAGTCTCTTTGGCCTTTTTTGCTCTGAGTTTTTGAAAGCCCCATACTTCCTTCCTTCTCAGGTTGTTGCTTTCTTGAAAACCCTTCCCTGACCTGAAGACTAGATTAGATTCTTTAGCTGTGTGTGCTCTCATGACTCCCCATACTTTCTCTTCACAGCATCTATCACAGTTTCCAATTGCCCACTAGACTGAAGGCAGAGTCTGTTTTGCTCACCATTATAACAAAGGAGCCTAGCAGTGTGCTTGGCAATGGTAGGACTTCAGTAAATATTGGTGTGCATGTAAGGCAGTGGAATCAAAAAGGACGATGTGATTAATTTTGCCTTGAAGAATTAGTGGAGGTTTTTTGGAGATGTTTTTGCTGGGCCTTGAAGAGTGGGAGAGAGGAGGGTGGGGCTGAGGACTGAGGCAGCTGAGTGATGGAGCTGCTACTAGAATTCAGCTCTTGGGATTCTTTTTTTTTTTTTAATTGTGCTTCAGGTGAAGGCTTACAGAACAAATAGTTTCTCATGAAACGGTAGTACACATATTGTTTTATGACATTGGTTAACAGCCTCACAACATGTCAACCCTCTCCCTTCTCGACCTTTTTTTTTTTGGTGAAAATATACATAGCCAAAGGTATACCATTTCAAAAATTTCTACATGCACAGTTCACTGACATCGACTACGCTCTTCCAATTGTGCTGCTATTCTCACTTTAGATGAAGGCTTACAGAACAAAATAGTTTCTCATTTAACAGTTACTACAAATGTTGCCCTATGACAATGGTTAACAACCTCACAAACACATCAACACTCTCCTTACTCAACCTTGGGTTCCCTATCACCAGCTTTCCTGTCCCCTTCTGCCTTCTGGCCCTTGTCCCTGGACTGCTGTGCCTCATTAGTCCTATTTGGCTTTATGGGGCTGTCCATTCCCCGGCTGAACGGTGAACCTTGGAAATGACTTTGCCACTGAGCTAAAAGGGTGTCTGGGGGCCAGAGTCTCGGGGTTTCTCCAGTCTCCTTTAGGCCAGTAAATCTGGTCGTTTTTTTGTGAGTTAGAATTTTGTTCTACATCCTTCTCCAGCTCTGTCCAGAACCCTCTGTTGTGATCCTGGTCAGAGCAGTCAGTGGTGGTAGCCGGGCACCATCTAGCTATACTGGACTCAGTCTGGTGGAGGCCTTGGTAGCTGTGGTCCATTAGTCCTTTGAACTGATCTTTTCCTTGTATCCTGTTCTCTTCATTCTCCCTTGCTCCCGAAGGAATGAGACCAGTGGAGTATCTTAGATGGCTGCTCACAGGCTTTTAAGACTGGGATTCTTAATTCAGTGTTTTTAAAGTGAAATATTTGACTTTGACTTAAATCCATACCAGGTCCTCACTGGATGTCACTGACATTGTAACCACTTGGGGAAAAGCTTATGATGTCTGCTTTTTCATCTTTTCTCTTTTTTTAAATTCATGAGAGACATGGATTTCTTCTAGTTTTGTTTAAATAAATGAAGGTTTGTCTGGATCCTTGCTATCGAAATCATTGTCTTAAGAGTTTAGAAATATCAAATACATGAAAAGCTGGAAAAACAGTCAACTGGGATAAAGTTCTAAAGTGTTTTTTTTTTAGTTTATTTTAACCTTTTATTATGGAAAATTTCAAACATAAACAAAAGTAGAGAGAATAATAATATAATGACTCCCCATTTGCCTAATCTTATTTTATCTGTTGACCCCTTATTTTTTTCTGGAATATTATAAAGCAAAATCTAGATAGCATATCATCTATAAATGTAAATTATTGTTTTTGTGTTTAATGTCAACTGTGTTATTAACAATAGGAAACGGGTAAAAACAGGCAAGTAAAGTGAATGCTTAATATACGATCTCTGTGTTGAAATAAATACCTTTTCTCAGCTTAGAGTCACCAAGAGAAGCTTTTGACCAGGAAGTTGTGGGACTAAAGAGTGGCACAAAACCTATAAATCTTTTTCCATTGGACTTGGGAGCGTTTCATATTAACACTTGACAGCTCATCAAGACTAGAACACTTAGTAGATTGAACATAGGAATGGCCAAATTTATCTGTGTGTTTTGTAAAATTCTCCAGAAAGATCAGTATTCTCATGTTCCTCATATGTGTTCCACTCTTCATTCTTTTTTTTATTCTTAGATTGTTCTAATCCACAGTAAACAGAAAAATATCAAAGGGAACTATATAGGTCCAATTCAGCATTGGGTCAGTGATTCATACATGAGAAGGGTGTTGAAATTTCTAAATCAAATTGTTAAAAACTTTGAGTATGTACTGTATAGGATTTTTTTAATGTGTAATTTTAGAAACAATTTCAAATTTACAGAGTTTTCAGAATAATATAAAGATGTCCTATATACCGTTTGTCTAGATTTTCCAGTAGTTAACATTTTACCAAATTTGCTTTGTCATTCTCTCTTGATTTTTTTGTTTTCCCCCTAAGCTATTTGAGAGTAACTTGCAGATGTGGAATTTTAGAGGGCAAAGAGGAGATGTTAATAAATTATAATGGCTACTATTTATTGTGCAGTTATGCAAATCAGGCATTACACTATAAACTTTATGTACATTAACTTCATTTAATCCTCACCGCAGCCTGATAGGGTGGTGATGGTGTTATACTCATTTTAAAAATGAAGAAATTGAGGCTCAGAGAAGTTTGAAAAAGAGTACAGGAAGTCCCTGGGTTACAAATGAAATCCGTTCCTAACTGTCTTTAAGTTGAATTTATAAGTAAGTTGGAACAGATGCATATGGTTCTGTTTAGCCTTACTTTAGTGTAAGAGGAGCCCTGGTGGCACAGTGGTTAAGAGCTATAGCTGCTAACCAAAAGCTCAGCAGTTTGACTCCACCAGCTGCTCCTTGGAAACACTATGGGGCAGTTCTGCTCTGTCCTATAGGATTGCTGTAGGGTCACTATGAGTTGAAATTGACTTAAGGACAATGGGTATTTTGATTTGGTTAGTGCAAGAAGGAGCCCTGGTTGGCTGCTATCCAAAGAAAGGTCAGTGGTTTGAACCCACCAGCCACTCTACAGGGGAAAGATGTGGCAGTCTCCTTCCATAAAGATTTATAGCCTTGGAAACCCTATGCAATAGTTCTACTCTGTCCTATAGGGTTGCTATGAGTAGGAATGGACTTGAAGGCAGTGGGTTTGGTTTTTAGTTTTAGTGCAAGAAAAGGCTCAAAGCCTTTTCAGTAATTTAAAAGCTGCACATGCAGCAAGTGAAGGTGATTGAGATGAAGAATTTATTGTGAGTTGGGGTTGGTCAGTCGTTTCGAAGCGAGGGCAAATTTACATAATATTAAAGGGCAAGTACGAGTTGTCTGTAAGTTGGATGTTCATAACTCAGGGACTTACTGTATGTACCCTGGTAAGAGACAGAGCTAGAATTTGAACTGAAATCTGCATGGCTTCAAAGTCCATGCCCTTTCATCCTAAGTGAACAGTATCTTGCTTCCAAAGACTAAATATCACTGCTTAGTGGTTCTCCATTGAGGACGAGGAGTGCAACATGAGCTTGGAGAAATATATTCAAGTTATTATTAAATTCTCTACTTCCTCACTCACCCCTGTAATTGAGGACCACCAAAGTAGCTGAAAGCAACCCAGACAAAGGAATGAAAAACACAGTATTCTCATAAGTAAGACATTAAGCAGACTTTCTGTAGAAATGGATGTTTTGAGGGCATGTTCTTTTTCATTCATGGCTTTTGTTTCCTTTGTTGCAGGCCAAGCAAATAGAACTTCAGTTCACTATAGGTGAAGCCATCACCAGTGCTGCAATAGGAACTAGTTCTGTGGCTGCTCGAGATGCCTGGCTAGTGACTGAAGAAGAATACACTGCCCCCACCGGTACCAAACATTCAGCTAATCAATTTATAATCATCAAGTAACTCTTTTCCATTCTCTTCATCACATTGGAAGCATACACACATGCGTACAATTTTTAACTTTTTCAGATATTTATGTCTGTCTTATCAACTTGGTTCAGTCAAGAAAAATAGTTGATTAAAGGAGATTGACCATGAAATTAGCAAGAGCTTTTTAAATTTCTTTGACAAGCAAACAGGGAGTTAGCTATGGATTTACTTTGCACACGTGCTCTTTAGATGGGGATTGGTGTATTCTCATCTAAAGTTGAGGCATATCTTTCTTTCTTTTTGGTCCAATTACTGGATCACATGTTCTTCCAAGCCTTTAACATATCCCAGTACTTTCTTAGAACTTTTTTTTCTTTGTTTCTGCCAGACGGTTTTCCTGGGTTTCTTCCTTACCCTCTAAATTGTTGGTCTTCTTTATTCCCTAAAATGGTTCTCTCTTCATTCTCTATCGTGATTAATGATGATATCATTTCTACTGAGTTACCCAAACCTAATGAAGACAGAGAAGAGAAAAAGTTCCAGGCTGAGCCTAGGGAGATAATCACAGTTAATGAAAACTGAAAAGAGAGGAGCCTTAAGGGGAAACCAAGAAGGAAAGTTGAGAAGTGTTTGCAGGAGGGCTCAGGTTTTAGATGTAAAGGTGTACTTAATTAGGGGGAAGAGTGGACAGTCTCAGTGTTCAGGGGAGTGGTTATTTTCATTTTCATTTTCATTTTACAAATGATTAAAATATGTTTTGTCTCATCTTTTCCGTCTCAGTTAGTGATAAATCTGCAATGTTGTGTTCTCTAAAATAGTGTTTTCCTAAGATACTTTTGGCAGCTTGATTTTATTTCCTCTGGAAACAAATTTAGTTGTCTACCTGTGAAACTGTTTTTCATTGCCACAGAAGACTAATTTATAAATCAATTTAGGATATATTTATTAAGTGCTTAATATGAGCCAGGCATGGTTCTGGGTGCTGGTGATACAGGAATGACCAAAACAGTAAAAATCTTGCTGTTATGGAGCTTACACTTCAGTGGGAGAGACAGGCCAGAGGCAAAATAAGCATGGGGCAATATGCAGCTTGTTAAATGGTAACAAGTGCTATGTAGAAAAGTAAAGCACAGAAAAGGGAATAGGTCATATTTGGATGGTAGTTATTAATAGAATGCTGAGGGCAGCTCTTCTCAGGAAGGTGATGTTAAAGGAAAGACTTGAATGGGTGAGGGAGTAAGCTGGTTGGAATTCTTGGGGAAGAGTGTTCCAGGCAGAGGCTGAAGCAAGTGCAAAGGCCCTGAGACTTGAGTATGTTTTAGGTCAATTTGGCTGGAGTAGAGTGAGTGAGTAGGGGAGGAGTAAGATGAGGTCATATGAGATGAGGCTGGATTACGTGGAACCTTGTAGGCCATTGTGAGGCCTTCTATAGAAAGCAATTGTAGGATTGTGAGCTGAGGAGAGACACAATCTCACTTCCATTTTAAGAGGGCTGTATTGAAAATAGACTGAACTGGAGCCAGGACAAAAGCAAGGAGATCAGTTAGGGAGACTGCTGCAGTATCCCAGGTGAGACATGGTGGTGGCTTGAACCATGATGATAGCATGGAGATGGTGAGACATGATTGGTTAAAGAGTTTTCAATGCAGTGCCAACAGGATTTGCTATTGAATTGGATGTGAAGTGTGAGAGGAGTCAGGGTTGACTTCAGAGTTTTTGTTGTGAGCAGTTGGAAGAATGGAGTATTGAGATGGAGGAGATTATGGGAGATAAACGGGTTTGTGGAACAAGGGCAGGGTGGGTGCAGGGAAAAAGTTCCTTCATTGTCTGCTTTTCCTCCTCACTCCCATCAGTGTTGGAATCTCCCAACTCCCCCATGCCCATAGCTAGAACCAGTACCCTCGTGGACATATCTAGGAGTCAGTTGAATATATGAGTATGGAGTTTTGAAGAGTTTGTATGTCTCCAAATGTGTGCCCCTCTCCTATTTGTAAGTATGCATCCCAAATACGCGGTCCCTGCTCTCTTGGTGAGTATATATCCCCGCGTGTCACATTGTGTGTTCTCTTATGTTGTAGTTTTAATCCCTGGGGTGTGAGGACTCTGAGTAAATGTTGATTTAAATTGAATTTTTTCAGGAACTACATGGAATTATTTTAATTGTTTCTTATCTTTCTTTTCCCTAGGAGGCAAAGTGAATGATGTGGTCCCATGGGTGTTGGACGTGATTTTAAATAAACATATCATCAGCCCCAACCCACATGTGAGGCAAGCAGCCTGCATCTGGCTACTTTCCCTTGTGAGAAAGCTGAGTACCCATAAAGAAGTGAAGGTAAGCCATGCTGTAAATGTGATTGCACTATTGAAATCCGCTTATGAAGTATTTGTGATAAAAAGACAGTCAGGAAATCATATGAAGTGAGGGCCAGTACTGAGGTGAGGGCCATTAACCAATAGCAGATATTTTGAAATAAGCTGTACATGAAGGAATGAAGGATGGTGGCCTGATATGTATTGGCTGGAAGATGATTGTAAACCTGAAGGCATAAAGTCAGAAGACGTGGTAAGGATGCGAAGGCTCAGATTAGGGAAAGGTCAGATTGGGTGGTGAGATGACTGCCTGTCAGTGGTACAGCCTTCACGTAATTTGAGCCGCCTTTGAAGATATTTTCCCACCTGAGAGCACCAGGGTTTGTCACGGCCTCGGATTGCAAGACTTGATAGGTCTTGTGTATCCTGATAGTAAGATTCTTACTCTTCTAAAGAATTACTATTTCAGTGTTATAATGCCGTTGTTTTTTTCTTTTTTCAGTCTCATCTTAAAGAGATTCAGAGTGCATTTGTTTCAGTTCTGTCAGAAAATGATGGTAAGTGGTTGGTAAATATTTGATTTCTAAACTTTATTAAGCTTACATTTTAAGTTTTGAGAAATCTGTATTAATGAATATCAGAGAAAACTGTTTTTGAGTTATGTGATTAAAATAAAATTAAACCTTATTTATTAGTATTAAGGATGATAAGCGTGTTAATGATTAAAAAACAAAGCTTCTGGTTAGGGTATTGGGAATTCTCTAATTCTTTTTTTTTTTTTTTAATATGATTTTCAGTTTTACATTAAAAAAGGAGCTGAGGCCTTCTTAAAGTTAGTATGTCTACTAAGTAATAGCTTTCTTCTGCTTCTGGTTACTTTTCCTCTTTGTGATTTAAGCCAGGAGAGAGTGAATGTATGTATGTTCGACATTTAAATGGTAACTTTGTTTTAGACTTACATTCTTTTACTGTCCTTTCATTTTTAAAGAGTTGGATGTGAATGTATTGCATTCTGTTGAGGCTGTTTGATCTCTGTGATTTGTACAGCTTACAGTTGATTGCTGTTCTGTCACTGTGCACTGTATACTGACTGTATACTGAGGTCCATCAGTTTATCTTGGCTTGTGAGTTAGATCTTCTGTGAACGTAGTTCTCATTTACAGTGACTTATACGGTATCATGTTCACTGAGATGGCTTAGTACATTTTTAACAAAATAGGCCGATTGATTTTATTTTCTCATCTTTACTTTGATATCATTTTGCATTGACATTATTAAACCTTTTAAAAATTTTGACTTGTTGGCCAATAGACAAAGTTTTCTTAAACTAATATTATTTGTTTTGACTTTTTGGTAGAACTTAGCCAAGATGTTGCCTCAAAAGGCCTTGGGTTGGTTTACGAACTAGGCAATGAACAAGATCAACAGGAACTTGTCTCTATACTTGTAGAAACACTTATGACTGGCAAAAGGTACTGTGAACTTGAAATTTTCAGATTTGAACACATAGGGAAAGTGTATGCACATATTGAGAATATGCTCTGGAAAATTCAACTTTCCATTTTTCTATTTACTACATCTTTTCTAAAGTTCAAATCAGTGATTGTTATGCTGTGGATAGCTGTTTAATTATGCAGTGTATACTGTTCACTTTAGAAACCCGCCAGTAATTAAAACACTGGATTAGAAAAATACCATAATTATTGGAGTCCTGGTGGTGCAGTGGTTAAGACCTCAGCTGCTAACCAAAAGGTCAGCAGTTCAAATCCACCAGCCTCTCCTTGGAAACCCTGTGGGGCAGTTCTACTCTGTCCTGTGAGATTGCTATGAGTTGGAATCGACTCGACAGCAATGTATTTGGTTGTTTGGTTTTAAATGAAAATTAAATGCGGAGAGGAATCTTGCATATCTTCATGATCTGATCACTGAAGAGTATGTGAAGGGGTAATCGTTCTTGTAATTGGTTGCTGCTTTACATCTTTGCCTGTAGGAAGGATAGTTTTTAATGTGACAACGTTTAATTCAGTGTAATTTTATGGGAGAGGGTCTCTTTTAAATCTATTTGTTCATCCTAGTTTTCCTAAATTCCTAGTGTGATAGAAAAGATAAGTTGACTTTTGTATCTTACACACAGTAGACACTTAGATTAAGATTTTGATTTTATCGGTTTGCAGATGAATTGTATTGATTAACTGAATGCTGGTATGAAAAGTTTGATACTAATTTCTTTGTTGTTGTTTTGGTTTAGAGTTAAACATGATGTTTCTGGAGAGACAGTGGTGTTTCAGGGTGGAACCCTTGGCAAAACACCGGATGGGTAAGTATGCCAAATCCATCGGTCAATTACTATAGACATCTTTAAATATTTTACTTTGGTCTGATAAATAGAGCACCCATGAAGTTGATTTCCACCCTCCTAGGAAAAGATGTGTGTTAGTGGAAGAACATAACTTCTGTGGAAAAAGCCTAGTGTCTTAGATTGGGTTTTTTTGGAAATAGTCTCTCACGTGGAGATTCAGATGCTAGAAGTTTATTGGGACTTGCCCTGGGGATCAGTACCTAACGGGGAATGAAGGAAGCAGGGATAGGGTCAGTGGCCAAGGGAGGAGCTGAACTGCGATGCTGCCAACACTTCAGTGGACCCTCATTCCTTAAGGAGCTCTGGAGCTGGGGCGGGATGGCTCTTCAGAGTTGTCCTGCCTTGGGGCATGAGGCCAGACCTTTATATCCGCCCCCAGTGACTAGCCACTGATTGTGAGCTGCTCTGGGGGAGGATGTGACCTTGGACAGAGAGCAGTTCTGGGAGATTGACAGGGCTGAGAACTGTCAGACCCCTGCCAGCTAAGTCCTGGGTTGGGGATCTGGTAGCATAGCTCAGCGTCCACTGCACCTAGTTGTCTGCTGGGGGCAACTCTGCTGACTATTTTGAATCTACCAGTTCAGCATTTCACATTAACTCCTTGAGCTTTACCGCCCCCCCCCCCTTTTTTTTTAATCGTAATTCCACTGTGGTTTATGCTGTTGCTTTCCCTCTAAGAATCCTCATCTTGGTCAGCCTTGCTGTTCTTCCAGTTCTCCCCCAATGGTGTCACTCTGCTCAGAGCCTTGCTTCAGTGTTGTCTGCAACGTTAGAAAGCAGTCACCTTATTTGTTCTCATTGACGTTCTCTCACAGCTCACTGTTCTCACATCGGTCGTTGTTTCCATTCCTCTTACTCTCTCTGTAGACTCCTTCTACAACAATCATTAATGTTAAAATGTTTTTTTTTGTATCTATTCCTGAAAGTAATTCAGTTGCTCAGCTTTAAAACTGGTTTGCTCACTTAAACATCTTTATTTTCCCTTTAAAGTTAACTGAATTTTTGCCACTTCTATTGTTTGAAGTGTTTTTTTCCATAGTTGAGTTTTTAGTGCTCACTTTTCACAAAATAACTAACATCAGATGATGAGGTATTTGAGTAAATATTTGTTCAGAGGAAAGTTAACAGGACTCAAAAGAAGTTGTTATCAGGATTAAGGATTGAAGTGATCTTGTTTAGAAAAGACTTAGGGAAGACAGATGGTGTCTTCAAATGACTTGTGATGATGGGAGAGATTTGTACACAATGTGAGGAAGAAGTTTCTAATAGATCTGCCTCAGGAGGTGGTGAGGGCTCCACCTACCTGGGAGTACAGATAGACATTTTTGAGTCATTTGCCAACAGCAGCCTAAAGGGACTTCAGGCACTGTTGATAATTGAATTAGGTGACTTTTATATTGTTCTTAATCTCATTTTATGTCTTCATGATGATGGGATAACTCAATATTAGAAAATTAGTGAAAATGTCATTTTAAAAACCATGTCCTAGTAATATTGGTGATGTTGTCAATTTGTATCATTAGGCTGTAGACAGAGAAATACATTATTGCATACTTTCTTTTTTTTATCCAAGCCAGGGCATTTCTACTTACAAGGAGCTTTGTTCTCTGGCAAGTGATCTCAGTCAGCCAGATCTGGTGTATAAATTTATGAATTTAGCGAATCACCATGCAATGTGGAACTCTAGGAAGGTAAGTTAGTATCACTAGACAGTTTTTATTTTTTACTTTCCCCCCCAAACCGCGCTACATTGGCGGACTGTGGCAGTTGACACAGAGTGTGTTTTGTAAACGTCTCTGCCTGATTAGAGACAGCCAGACCACTATCCAGCTACTATTGTGGATTAGTAAGGCTGCAACGCCCATTAAATCAGGCTATATTCAGGGGCAAGTTTCGGAGAATTTTGTGATCCTCATATATTTAATGTGTTAATATTTTTCTTTGATAGATGTACCAGAGTCACTTCATCTTATTATTATTTTAGGGTGCTGCTTTTGGTTTTAATATCATTGCTACCAGAGCTGGAGAGCAGCTGGCTCCTTTTCTGCCTCAGCTAGTTCCTCGCCTTTATCGTTACCAGTTTGATCCCAACCTTGGTATTCGACAGGCCATGACAAGTATTTGGAATGCGTTGGTCACTGACAAATCAACGGCAAGTATTTGTGAATCCTTGTGTATTGAGGAGTCTCTGGGTGGTGCAAACAGTTAATTTGCTCAGCTGCTAACCAAAAGGTTGGTGGTTCGCGTCTACCCAGAGGCATCTCAGAAGAAAGGCCTGGTGATCTGTTTCCAAAAAATGAGCCATTGGAAACCCTGTGAAGCACAGTTCTACTCTGAATCGACTCTCTAGCAACTGGTTTCGTGTGTTAAGAAAACACTATCACATAGGAGTGCATGTGTGAGTACATGCATGTATAGGTATATTGGTAGGCATATGTATTTACATGTTTGTGTGTACTGCATATGTATTCATACATTTAATAAAGCACGTAGGGGACAGACTTATGGAGACTTCCTAGATATATCCAACACCTTGAGGGATCGATTTACTGGGTTAAAAGACTTAGGCCCATAGTCTTATAGTGGGACAGCTTAGTTAATTGGCATAACATGGTTCATAAAGATAATGTTCTACATCCTAGTTTGGTGAGTAGCATCTGGGATGTTAAAAACTTGTGAGTGGCCATCTAAGATAGAATTATTGGTTTCTCCTTGTCCGGAACAAAAGAGAATGAAGGATACCAATTAATCAAAGAAGAAACTAGTCCACAGGACTAATAGCCCACACGAACCATGGCCTTATCTAGCCTGAGACCAGAAGAACTAGATGGTGCCTGGCTACCACTATTGGCCGGTCTGACGAGAGACACAATAGAAGGTGCTGGATAGAATGGGAGAAAAATGTAGAACAAAACTCAAATTCCTAAAAAAGTCTAGACTTACTGGCTGAATAGAGACTAGAGGAACCCCTGAGACTATCACCCTATGGTACCCTTTGAACTCGGAATTGAAGCCACTCCTGGAGGTCACCTTTTATCCAAATAATAGATTGGCTTATAAAATAAACAATATCACCTGTGAGTACTGTGCTCCCTTAAGTAATCAACTGTATGAGACCAAACGGTCAACATTTACCCTAAAGTGAGGATGAGAAGGTAAGGAGGGGCAGGGAAGTTAGATTAATGGAAACAGAACAAACAGAATGGAAATAATGAGAATGCTGACACATTGTGAAAAATGTCATGGAACAGTTTGTATAAAAATTGATTAATGGGAGCCTAATTTGTGTAGACTTTCACCTAAAAGACAATAAAATATTATTAAAAACAAAAACACTATCGTTTGTCCAAGGTGACACACAGGATTTAAACCCAGTGCCTATCTCCCTTTCAACTTTTATACTGTTACTTGTTTAAATGAATCTCCCTCCCTCCCTTTCTTCCTTCTTTTCTGGATGCTCATGGCTACATTTATTGAAATCTCAAAAATGGAAACAATCTAAATTTCCATTGGGTGGATGGTTAAGAAAATGGTAGTATATTCACACAAATGTTGATTGGGACTATTGATTTAGTGGAGAACAGTCATAGTTACTGCCCTCACAGACTTCAGTTAGTTGGGAAGACAGATAAGGAATCAGGCAGTTGCCATATATGGTATTCTGTTGTCTGGCTGTTTCTCATATTCTATTCCACTTTTAGATATTAAGATTTCTCAGGGCTTGCCTCAGAGTAATTTTTGCTCTTTCAACTTTCTCTCTTAAGTAGATAAGTTCACTAATTCTGGCGTATTTAAATGTCACTTTTTTTTTTTTTTTTTTCTACAGGTGAAGGCTTACAGAACAAAATAGTTTCTCATTTAACAATTACTACAAATGTTGTCCTATGACAATGGTTAACAATCTCACAACACATCAACAATATCCTTACTCAACCTTGGGTTCCCTATCACCAGCTTCCTTGTCCCCTTCTGCCTTCTGGCCCTTGTCACTGGACTACTGTACCTCATTAGTCTCATTTGGTTTTACGGGGCTGTCCACTCCCAGGCTGAACGTTGAACCTCGGAGATAACTTCACCACTGAGCTAAAGGGTATCTGGGGGCCATAGTCTCGGGGTTTCTCCAGTCTCCTTTAGGCCAGTAAATCTGGTCGTTTTTTTGTGAGTTAGAATTATGTTCTACATCCTTCTCCAGTTCTGTCCAGAACCCTCTGTTGTGATCCTGGTCAGAGCAGTCCGTGGTGGTAGCCGGGCACCATCTAGCTGTACCGGACTCAGTCCGGTAGAGGCCTTGGTAGCTGTGTTCCATTAGTCCTTCGGACTAATCTTTTCCTTGTACCCTGTTCTCTTCATTCTCCCTTGCTCCTGAAGGGATGAGACCAGTGGAGTGTCTTAGATGGCCGCTCAAAGGCTTTTAAGACCCCTTAAATGTCATTTTTATTGTGAAGATTGTCAGTCATGTATTTCTGGCCCAGACACGTCTTGAGCTCCATACTTGCATATTTACTCCTGTTTGACATCTTTGCTTGGATGTTGTTTCAAGATATTTAAACTTTACGGGTCAAAAACTGGACTTAAAGTAACCTTCTCTCCCTCTTTTCCTCATGTCCT
Source organism: Trichechus manatus latirostris (assembly GCF_000243295.1). NCBI lineage: Eukaryota > Metazoa > Chordata > Mammalia > Sirenia > Trichechidae > Trichechus > Trichechus manatus. Next base: position 10,088,696 of record NW_004443952.1, read on the forward strand.
CACCATTCACTCATTTATCCAAACCAAATTACTGGATGTCATCCTTGCTTTTTGTCTGTACCTCACCCCTACTCCCAGTTGAATCCATATCGAATTCTGTTTCGAAAGTATTCCATGAAGCTACTCTCTTCTTTCCCTTATTTTTCTTGATGAGCAGGTCATCATTATCGTTCTCCTTTCCGTGTCTTCCTTTAATTCATTATCCACATAGTAGCAGAAGTGGTTTTTAAAATGCAACTGTTTGTGCCATTTTGGGTTAAAATCCTTCAGTGGCTTCACAGTTGATTTAGAGTAAATTCTGTGAGCCTTGCCATGTCTTACAAGGTCCTGCCTATGATATGGTCCTTTCTGCTCTCTTCATTCTGGGAGTGTTCATGGCAGTGGAATACTTCACAGAGTTCAGCTTTGAAGGCTTGGTGAGTTTCATTTGCTCTTGGAGAGCATATGGTACCTCTGATGAGTGGGTTGAGATCTGACAGGCCAGTCTGTTAGAGATCTGAGATCAGGACAAAGGCCTCGGCTAAAGATGTGAGTCATCACTGAGTGGAAGGAGAATCCACAAGTGTGGGTGAGATCACTTAAGGAGAATGTTTAGAAAAGTGGACATAGGAAGAAGTCTGTTAAATCTTAGGTGAATTATTTATCTCTCTGTTTTGGTTTTCTTACATGTAAGTGAGAATAACAAAACCTCTCGTATGTCCAAGAGTAAAAGTGGAAATGCCATAAGTTCTGAGAATCTTTGGATCAGCATAAAAATCAAGGCTTTCGTCAGTTTGTCACTATTACCAAGTTGATAAGTGTATATCAAAACAAAACAGAGGCTTAAAAAATTAAACTCGTCTTTCATTCTGAACAATCATTATTATTTATGTTTCACACACCATGCAGGGTACTGGGGATACAAAGATGAGTGAGACACTGTCCCAGCCCTTGAGTCTCAATGAGGCATACATGTACAGAACAGTGCAGTTATTGTATAGTATGATGTGCTTTAAGAAGGTGCTGTGGGAACACAGAGGAGAGTACCTAAGCCAGTCTTCTCTGAGAAGATGATGCCTGATTTTGAATCTTGAAGGACAAATAGGAGTTAACCAAGCAAATAGGAGGATGGAAAGGAATTAGAGGGAGTAGTATGTGCCAAGGAATAGCGGTGAGGCAGGAAATGACCTTTGGAGTTAGGTGAGTCACAGAGGGCTTTGTATTCATGCCCAAGTGATTGGGCTTTTTTCACGTGTACGGAGGAAAATAAGACAATCAAGCGTGCATTTTAGAGTGGTCACGCTGTCAGCTTTTAGTGATTGAAGTAGGGAGAAATTGTGGACTGAGGGTTTTTTTTAAAGAGACGTTTAGACTACTAAATAACAGAAACATGGTTCATGTGGTTACCAGGTGAATGATTTGATTGTTGGTGGATTTTGCATTTTTAATTTTATCTTTTGCTTTCATTAGGTGGATAAATATTTGAAAGAAATTCTTGAAGATTTGGTTAAGAACCTTACCAGCAATTTGTGGCGGGTTCGAGAATCCAGGTACCGTTTTTGGAAATGTAACTAACACTAGTCAAGTACAATGGACTTTTGTCCCCCAAATTTCCAACTTTTATACTTTGAAAGGAGTAAATTAAAACTACTGGAAAGTATATTTCTGGTTGAATTAGGCAGTGATCTTTAACTATTTAAACTCTGGTTACTGGTTTTCTTAAGTTATCTTAGTTTATGTAAGAATGAAATTGGTAGACATCAAGATCTATTTCTATCCGCTTATGACTTTGTAGGGTAGCAGTGATTCATATACACAGTTTGTATTTATTCACTGCTTGCTATGTGCTTGGCAGTGTGCTAGATCCTAGGGGCTCAATGGTATAATAAAAAATGATGTAACATCTCAAAGGGATTGTATTATAGTTGTGGGAAACAGACATTTGATGAGTGTATGTGGTATATTTGGGGCATCAAGGAGAGAGTAGTCATTGCCATCTTGGGGGTTGGGACTAGAAATAAAAGCAGAACCTATATTCTTGTTTGTTATAAATGTTTCACAGTAGAATATTGAGCTTTCTTGATCAGGTGTTTGAAACTAAATTGTTTATTTTCAGTTGTTTAGCTTTGAATGATTTATTGAGAGGAAGACCCCTAGATGACATCATTGATAAGCTTCCAGAAATTTGGGAAACGCTTTTTAGAGTACAAGATGATATCAAGGTATTATAGAAACAGATCTGTATTTAGTCATAGAATAGCTTAAACTTGAATTCTTAAAGTATGTATGATATATATTTCAAAATTCAATATCCAGACAATTTTATGAGACTACAGTTTCCCCAGACATTTTAGCCTTGATATGCCTGTGAAGTTGCAAGGTTGGATATCTTTAGGTCTACACTGAGTTGACCTAACAAAAAAAGGTGGCTGTAGGCAGACTTTCTCTCATTAGAGATCTCATGATGCTGTTGGGTTACGGACAAGTGTGTTTTGAAATAATCCAGGAAAACTCTACTTTGATCAGTTTCATAAATTGGACCAGTCATTATCAAATCACGTGACCATTCCCTCAGAATTTTTCCTGGACATTCTAAATTTTAGGTATTTTGATATCTTATTATTAAAATTAGGCACATCCATTTTGCTTTTTGCTTTATTCATTAGAGATTTTAAAATCTTTCAGAATCTCACATGGATCTTTACATGTTTGCTTTTATAATACCCATAGTTTCTGTAATGTTATCCTTCATAGCTGAGTTTTTATAAGGTCAAAATATGCCCTATAATTTTAAAAAGTAATTTGGCATTGTAAAATATGTTCCTTGATGGGCAAAGAGCTTAATGAAACACTATTTTTTACCGTTTATGAAAGTAGGATTTTTACTAAGATGTGTAGAGGATGAGGCAGTTTAGTGCACATCGTGGGATGGATCAGAATGAAACTCTCTAACCTATGTGATGCCATGCTTTTCTTATTCCTAGGAATCTGTACGAAAAGCGGCAGAACTAGCTCTGAAAACCTTGAGCAAGGTGAAAACTCCGATCTTACGTTGGGGGTAGGGTGGGGCAGGGTTTTGTGTGACCACAAAAGAATCAATAGTGGTTTATTTTTTGTCTTATAAAATGACATTTATTTACAGTGTAATTAATTTCATGTCGCAGTTCACTGTGAGAAAGTGGGTGCTATTAGAATACTACTATTTTTATAACCAACAAATAGTAGTTTAACTGGTCTCTTTAAATGGTGAGCTACTCTGGGCCTTTTGTGAGGGATGATTTGCACTTGACCCTGCAGCGTCTAGCAGCATCTATTTTCTTTCATTCTAATATTATGTTTATATGTTAAGCTACCTTTCATATTTTATGAGGTTGGTAAGTTTTTTGAAACTAAGTAGTCTCCCACTTGGACCTGATTTTACTGTGATATATCAGGGACTTCTTTCTAGCTAGGCAAACCTTGCCATAAGTCGCATTGTTAGTAGTAATGCCAGATTTTTTTTTAAAATTGTGCTTTAAATGAAAGTTTACAGTTCAGGTTAGTCTCTCATATAAAAATTTACACACACACTGCTATGTGACTCTTGTTGGTCTCCCTATACTGTGACAGCACACTCCTTCTTTCCACCCCAGATTTCCTGTGTCCATTCAGCCAGCTCCTGTCCCTTTCTGCCTTCTCATCTCGCCTCGAGACAGGAGCTGCCCGTTTAGACTCTTATATTTACTTGAGCTAAGAAGCACACTCTTCATGAGTATCATTTATGTCTTATAGTTCAGTCTAATCTTTGTCTGAAGAGTTGGCTTCAGGAATGGTCTTAATTTTGGGCTAACAGAGGGTCCGGGGACCCTGTCCTCTGAGGTCCCTCCAGTCTAGTCAGACCATTAAGTCTGGTCTTTTTACTAGAATTTGAGTTCTGCACCCTACTTTTCTCCTGCTCTGTCAGGGACTCTGTTGTGTTCCCTGTTGGGGCAGTCATTGGTGGTAGCTGGGCACCATCTAGCTCTTCTGGTCGCAGGCTGATGGAGTCTCTGGTTTATGTGTAAAGCCAGATCTAAAATCCAGGTGTTTCTGATATGTGCTGCCACCCAAAATTATCGAGATACCTTAAGCCTTCAGTTTGAACCCCTACTGAGAATTTGCATTTCTAACAAGTTCCCTCGTGATGCTGTTGCTGCTGGTTAGACACCAGTTCTGAGAACCACTAGTGAGCAGAGGTTCTCAAAACTTATTATACGTAAGAATCACATGAGGAGCTTGTTAAAATATAGATTCTGATTCAGTATATCTGGGGTGGGAATGCAAATTCTTGGCAGGGATTCAAACCAGAATGAACTGGTTTGAAGCCCTGTTTCAAAGTACTTTCGTATATACACTTTTCATTTTATCTTCAACCATTTTGTTCCCTGTTTCACAAATTAGAAGATCAAAATTTTAGCAAATTTTCCATTTAGTTACTGGCCAACCTAGGCTCAATCCCAGATCTCATTTCTGTGTCTACCCCTGTAGTTATCACAGAAAGTAGATTTACTTACTGTGTTCTGTGGATGTGAGAAGTAGAAAGTATTTTGTCAGATAAGTACTTTATTGGGTGAGAGGTCAGTTTCACTAATCTCCATGCTCTTTGTATGTGAGGTTTGTGTGAAAATGTGTGACCCTGCCAAAGGAGCCACTGGCCAGAGGACTATTGCTGTCCTTCTGCCTTGCCTTCTGGACAAAGGAATGATGAGCCCTGTGACAGAAGTTCGAGCCCTCAGGTGTGTATCAGTTGATGAAATGAATGTACTGGGTTTACTTAGTTCCTAACTGTTCAGGAGAAATTGGATTTCTTTGAGTGTTAGATTCTTCGAAGTATGGAGAAAAGTCGAGGAGAAATCACTAAAGCATCCAAGAGCATTTGTGAGAAGTTGTGAGTCAGAGCCATTTTGCAGAAACATTTTCATGGGAACCTTGCCTTCCAGTATCCTCTGCCTCCAGCAAGCGTATCTTCCCATTGTGGTACAAGTCCTTTGAGCTTGCTTAGTAGTAATTTACAGACTTTAAATAAAATGCTTACAAGCTGCAGCATTGAAATATTCAAGAAATCCATTCACATGTGTAGATATATGGCTGTTTTAAGTTGGAATCAACCATGAAGGATTCTAGGTTGTATGTGTGTGTTTTTAAACTTGGGTGTTATCTAGAAACTTTATCTGTTCCATTACGACTTCACTCTTAAAGCTAGATCATGTTAATAGTATCAAGACTATTTCATGATAACTAAATGGTTAATGACCCTATGGGGCAGTTCTACTCTGTCCTATAGGGTTGCTATGAGTCAGAATCGACTTGATGGCAACAGGTTTTTTTTAAAATTGTTGGTGAGGGTAAGTTTTTTTTAGAAGGATTCATCTAATACTGCAAAGGAATGATAAAATTAGGATATCATTGTTTTGCTAACTTAAGTAAAATAACATAGGCAATGGTCATCTGTGGCTCTTAAATCCACTGGGTGAAAGGCTGATGGGGAACTTTATAATGGATGGTTCAGGCCAAGAAAACATCAGCCCATTGATCACTATTAACAGCACAAAAAGACAATCAAATATCGATTGCATCCTGATGTGATGGAGTAGTACACACAATACCACCTATTCTGTCTTTTTTTTAAATTGAACCTGGGACCAGTCAAGTCTGTAGATCTGTACAGGGGACAGAGGAACATGTTAAATGACACCATTAGAATGCAATTAGTGAGGACAAATAAATGACAAGAAAGAGAGTGGTAGAGGACTATTACAGATTGAAAAAGAATTAAGAACGCAGCAAATAGCAATATGTGGGTGGATTCTGGATCCTAATTCAGACAAACCAACTATTAAAGACATTATTGAAACCATCATAAATTTGAATATTAGATGATAGGAGAAGTTATTGATTTTTTTAGGTGTGAAAATGGTATTATGAGCATGATACAGTCCTTATCTCTTAGAGCTGCATGAAGACGGTTAGTTACAGAATATGCTTTGAATTAATACAGTGGCAGGGGAAGAAAAGTGTATCCCTGTGTGCGTATAGAGGAGTTATGGATGAAACAAACTTGGCCAAATGTTGCTGATTGTTGAACTAGCTGGAGGGTATACGGAAGTTTATTTATGATTCTCTCTACTTTCATATATGTTTGAAAATTTATTTAGTGTAAAATTAAAAAAAAAAGCCAAGATCAGGTTCTGTAACCATGTGAGTGTATGCCTGAATGCAATAACTGTAGAACATCATCATGATTGGACTTGGAGGACTTCCTCCTTTTGTCAAAAGGACTCAAGAGTTGTTTTCTTTGTGTCTGTAGCATTAACACGCTTGTGAAGATCAGCAAAAGTGCAGGAGCCATGTTGAAACCTCATGCACCAAAACTTATCCCAGCACTACTGGAGTCCTTAAGTGTATTGGAACCCCAAGTTCTCAATTATTTGAGTCTTCGGGCTACAGACCAAGAAAAGGTGAGTTGACAGCTCAGGCATAGTGGTAAGTATCATGAAGGAGGGAGAGCCTTGTTAAGCTACTGAGGTCCATCTGAATAATCTTTCCAGTATCCTTATAGGTTTCTGTAGCATGTTTACTAAGCTGAGCATTAGGAAACATAAATGCTAGTCCATGCTCTGCAGGCTCAGGCAAGTCACTTCTGTATGTCTTACTTTTCTCATTTATTATGTCTGGATAGTGTTAGCCTCTCCTGCAGAGTAGTTGTAAGACTAAAATACCATTGGAGATATGAAGGCCCTTCAAAAAGTTAAAGCATTAAATGTATACAATTTTTATTGCTTAGATACAGTTTTTAAAAGACCTTAAAAAAAGACCCAAGCCCATTGCTGTTGAGTTGATTCCGACTCATAGCAACCCTATAGGACAGAGTAGAACTGCCCCATAGGGTTTCCGAGGAGCAGCTGGTGGTTTCGAACTGCCAGCCTTCTGGTTAGCAGCAGAGTGGTTAACTACTCTGCCACCAGGGCCCCCCGCAAAAGACCTTAGATAGAAGTTTATTTAGTCTATTCCTTTATTTAGTGGATGGAGAACCAGGGGCCCATAGAGGTTGGATGACTTGCCTAAAGCCATGCTGTGTTAGTTTCCAATTCAGCTAATTTCTATTATCTGAATTTCTCACCTGCAATGAGATGCTATCTCCCCTGATTAATTGTTGAGTGAAGGTCAGAAGAAATTAGATCTGGACTTATGTTTGATTTTGTTATATCTCCATATTATTTTTTTAAAAAAAAGTTCTTCAGTTTGGAAGTAAAGCACTTTTATGGAGTTATTTGTTGGGGCTGTTATTCCTAATTTAGTGAATGTCCTGAGTGACTTGAATTTGTGTTCTTCAGGCTGCAATGGATAGTGCTCGGCTCAGTGCTGCCAAATCCTCTCCCATGATGGAAACAATCAACATGGTGAGTGTCTAAACATAATGGGAAAGTTGAAGTTTGTTTGCTTACCCTGAAGTGTAATTCTTCAAAGTCCTCAGGCTACATTAATGAAGTACAGATTTAAGGGAAGAGTCAAGTAACCATTGATGCTTCAGTTTTTTCTTAATATAGTTCTTTCTTATTCAGTATTACTAAATGGAAGTAATTTTCCAAGTAGTAAAATCCATTAGCCCAGATTTGTGTTACTAAGGAGAATAACATATTAATAGATCTCCCTATAAATCTGTGTCTGTCGTTCTGTCTGCCTGTTTAGAGAGTCTCAGACTTTTGCCTCTGCCTGAGAGTTGTCTGTTGGTAGAACTAGGTCTGGGGGTATTCAGTGAAGTAGGCAGCATAACAGGTAGGTGCAGAGAATTGAATAATGTTGATATGTTGTTTCAGTCATAGGAAGGAATTTGCAGTAAAGAGCTGCTTGGCACTAAAGTTCTAACTTCTAAAGATTTTGGAGCCCTGGCTTAGGAGTCGTTAAAACTGACTTTGCTGCATACACCCTGCGGTGGTTAACTGAGAACTTATGAACTCCTGGAAATTGTTTTGCTAAGCAGGTCAGGGCTGGACAAGAGAAGTAGATATCTTTTAGTGCTTACTGAGTGAAAATTACCAAAATTTGGTCTGAGGATGCTGTATCTTGGTTGGATTATTGGGAGGAAAAGCTTAAATATGAACCAGTAGAGAACACCATATGGAGATATGCTCCCTAATAATAGAATACATGCCATTGCATTTTCAAAAATATAGTCAGCATATTACAGGGGAATTCAACTAAAAAAGTTGACATTTAGAGGTGGTTTGGTAGGATAAGCCCACAGAAAAAGGTCAATTTTAACTTAGGTCTTATATAGTAAACATGAATTGATAAAGAGGAAGTGGGCTAAGGGAGGTCCTTTGTTCTTGGGTAGTAATGATTCATTTTCTCCATTAGTAAACGCATAGTTTTCATTATTTTTGTTTTTAATGTTCAAGTGGACGATTTTTTTTTAAAATAATATAATGGTGGGTTTAACATTGAAATCAGAGGAAAATCAAACCAGTGTGTTTCAACTTTATGTCGTATCTACCAAAACCAAACCAAAACCTGTTGCCGTCGAGTCGATTCCGACTCATAGCGACGTTATAGGATGGAGTAGAATTGCCTCATAGGGTTTCCAAGGTGTGGCTGGTGGATTCCAACTTTGACCTTTCAGTTAGCAGCCATAGCTCTTAACCATTGCTCCACCAGGGCTCCATGTCAAATCTAGTGGGTACATTCTTGACATGGGCAATTTTAATTGAAAATGTGGTTCTGACTTGATATCTTTCTCAGGTTTACCTTTATATTTATTCTTATCCACCAGTGCCTGCAATATCTTGATGTTTCAGTGCTGGGTGAGCTAGTTCCTAGGTTATGTGAGCTGATCAGAAGTGGTGTAGGTCTAGGAACTAAGGTAAGTAGGTGTATTTTTCATAAAATAAAGAGTGCATCTTCATTAGTTTTCCACAAAAAATATAAGTCATCATGTTTGAAGTTTATACTTTTCCTCATAACCTAATATTATTATTTTACTTTAACCATTTATTTTTATGGTTGCACTAATAACTTAAAACATTAACGCATTCAGGAAATAAAACATGTCACTTGCTCAGTGAATATGGTTTTGCTTTTTCATTGGAATTGTTTCTGTTCTCTAGTTGCTGTGTGTGTTCTCTGGGTCTTTGTTCATTATCAGTTAATGAAAGTACTCATCCAGGACAAGGTTTTTCTAGGTGGTAATTAGTGTTTTTCACACAGGGATCAGCAGGTGTTTAGATAAAAAAAAAAAAGTCTTTCTCTGCAAGTTCTTTCAACAATCAGACACTTTTCCCCTTTTTTTCTTAAAATTTTTTTTTTGATTTTATTGTCCCCCCTTCTTTTTAAAACAAATAGCTCACATTTTTTCTTATTATAAAATTAGCCTTTGCTTATATTTAGAATTTTTAGCATTTATAGATCAGAGGAAAGTTAAAAAATAGTAATTGCCCATAATTTTACCACCCAGAGATAATTACTGTTAATACTTTGGAATGTTCGTCTAGTCTCTTTTCTATGCATGTCCTTCTACAGTGGCTGTATGATATTTTATTGTATGGATGTAACATAATTTATTTTAGTCCATCAGTGAACATCCAGTTTATTTCCAGTTTTTTGATATTAGATAGAGCACTGTGATGAATATCTTTGGACACTTCTGAAGCTATTTTCTTTGGGTAAATGTCTAGAAATGGAAATGTTTGAACAAGGATGGACAGGATAACATAACATGCGTTGCTCTCCCGAGAGACTGTACTGGTTTTCTTTCTTTCTTGCAGTGTGTGAGGGTATCCATCTTTTTACTGGATGTCTTGGGGGGAAAAAAAAGAATCTTTGTATTGCTAATTTAAAGTAAGGGTTTTCCTCTTTCTAGATTGAATCCTGGAGGAACTGTTAGGCTTCACGTATTTCTTATCTTTAAATCTTTGGCACCTAAAGTAGGGGGTTTGATAGAACATTGTGACCATCAAATTTAGACCTTTGCCTTTGTAACCCTGTAGGGAGGCTGTGCCAGTGTCATTGTGTCACTAACTACTCAGTGTCCTCAGGACCTAACACCTTACTCAGGTGAGTTTGTCAGAACTATGTGTGGTGATGGTTTTGCATGACCATGTCTTGTGTGATAAGGTTTGTGCGTGCGTGCGTGCGTGTGTGTGTGTGTGTGTGTGTGTGTGTGCGTGGAGAGAGAGAAGGTTTTAAAAGGAAAAATAATTACTGTTCAGACGCGCTTGTGGTGCTGTGTGTTCATCCCCTCCCCCATGTCTCTGTTTGCAAGAGGTGCAGGGGTTATCAAATTGAACCAGTTTTCACTGTTTTATAAATGTTTGATTATTTCTTAGTGTTGTAAGGAGGTGAATGTATCTGCCAGCTTGTAGAATCCATTTACCATTTATAACTAATTTTACATCAGCATTTTTCTCTTCTTAGGTCAGTTCCTGAATGGGGCTAATGAACTTTACATAACTAGCTCTCATTTTGTTCCTTTCCTCGTAATTTTCTGGAAATAGATTAATTTTCCGTTCTATATGGAAGCAAAAGGATACCATAAAGATAACATTCAAGGGACCTAAACTACTGTGGAGTAAATCAGATATTAATTACATGGTTATGTTTGCTTTGGTCCTGGAACAGAGCAGAACATTTGGTCAACCAACTATCAGATATTTTTCTTTATTTCTGGTAGGTAAACTTATGAGTGCTTTGCTTAGTGGCCTGACAGATAAGAACAATGTGATTCAGAAATCCTGTGCATTTGCCATGGGCCATTTAGTTCGGGTGAGTTGAATTTCTTACTTGGTTAAGTAAAACTCTTTGTCAATTATAAAGTGATTACTAGAATTGTTTCTTTTTCAGACCTCACGGGATAGCAGCACTGAAAAACTCCTGCAGAAGCTCAGTGGCTGGTATATGGAGAAAGAAGGTACTTCGCCCCTATTTTGTGTTATTTTTAATTTAGATGTTAGACAATCTGTAAAACAATACAATTCAGGTTGGACCCTGTCTTAGGTTAGGTCTTCTGGAGGAGCAAAACCAGTGAAGGCTATATATAAATACACATAGAGAGATTTATTTTAAAAAAAATGGCTCATGCAGTCGTGGGGGCTGACAAGTCCCAAATCTGTGGGTTAGACAGCAGGCTGAAGGTTTCTTCTGGCTCACATGGTTGCAGAGGCTGACGAACCCAAAATCTGCAGTTCAGGTGGCAGACTGAAGCTTCTCATGTCCCAAGAACTGGGGGTCAGGTGACAAGAAGAGTGCAGGATGGATCCAGAGAGCGAGCTTTGCTAGAAAATCCATTTATATACTGGAGGCAGGCCTCACTCCCAAGGAAACTCCCATTTCAACTGATTGGCTGCTCATATCAGATCACAAAATGGAAGATGATTACATAGTATCTGCCAACCGCTGAGAATCATAGCTTAGCCAAGTGGACACACAGCATTAACTGTCACATACCCTCTATGATTTTATGTGCTCTGATTTCTGATGGATATTACTAATTTAGTTATTTTCTGTGGTGCAAGTTGAATAATTGTCTATTTAGATCATTTTTCCTTAAAAACAGTAAATTTCATATGGATTTTGATTTCTTATGCTTCTCTTCAGAACCCATCTACAAGACCTCTTGTGCTTTGACTATTCATGCTATTGGACGATACAGTCCTGATGTATTGAAGAACCATGCCAAAGAAGTTCTGCCTTTGGCATTTCTAGGCATGCATGAAATTGCTGATGAGGAGAAATCAGAAAAAGAAGAATGTAACTTATGGACTGAAGTGTGGCAGGAAAATGTACCTGGTTAGTAAACAGTGCCCATGAATTAAGCGTGTTTCTTAAGAACCACAGCTGGAATTTCTTACATTCTTTATTCAAGGGCAGTGGTGGTTCAGTGGTAGAATTCTCAGCTTACATACAGGAGACCCAGGTTCAATTCCTGGCCAGTACACCTCTAATGCAGCTACCACTCGTCTGTCAGTGGAGGCTTATGTGCTGCTGTGATGCTGAACAGGTTTCAGCAGAGCCTCCAGACTAAAGACAGACAGGAAGAAAGGCCTGGTGATCTCCTTCTGAAAATCAGCCAGCGAAAACCCTTTGGATCACAACAGCCCAATCCCATTGTGTGTGGGGTTACCATGAGTTGGGAGCTGACTGCACAGCAGCTAACACCAACACCAACATTCTTTATTCACAAGCTCCTGTAGTTACTTTCCCAGGGCCTTAACAACACACATCCCATTTAGTTTTAGGCCTCTCCAAATTACTGAGTGCTCAAGGTTGGCACTCAGAGCTCTCCTCTTTACTACATCATTGCTGCCCATGTGAGAGGATAGAAACACTGCTCAAAGTAGAACTTTACTTTTAGTTGAGTGTGTAACAGTGGATTTATGTTGCCTTAGAAAATTATCTTAAGAGTAGTGGTTCTCAGCTTGATGGATGACAACCATTTGTATAACATCCTCCTGTGGATATATCCATTTTCCTAAAGCCCTGCTGTTGTAAAGATAAGCCACAACACCATCCCCTTTCTCTTCCTTTGAGGGAGTGCTGGGATGTAACAGTTAAGAGTCACTGCTTTAGACTGATAGTTACTTAGAAAGGAAGAAATAGCTAACTTTTTTTTTAGTCCCTTGAAAGTTGTTTTAATTTTGCTTTTCCTAACCCAGGTTCCTTTGGTGGCATTCGATTATACCTGCAAGAGTTGATTACCATTACCCAGAAGGCTTTGCAGTCTCAGTCCTGGAAAATGAAAGCCCAGGGTGCAATTGCCATGGCATCAATTGCAAAACAAACCAGCTCTCTAGTACCACCATATCTGGGAATGATACTGACTGCATTGCTGCAAGGCCTGGCTGGAAGAACATGGGCAGGAAAGGTAAAGGAACCATTCATGCCCAGTTAAATTTAAAGGTATCCTTAAAGGTTTATGACTTCATCTTTCATTTTTTATAAAAATAAGATTCTGGTTTTGTGGGACTTAAATGGATTATTTTTGTGAACCAGATTTCCTAGCCAATGGGAAGCTTTGGGTAAACTTTGCCTGATTAAGTATGATATTTTGTCAAAGTGCAACTCGTGTCCTTGAATAATGCACAGTAATGCTGGAGATTGGTTTTTATTTATCATGTTTAACTTTCCAAGTTAAGTCTTAAACCAAATGGCTACCATTTTGTACTTGGTGACCTGATGAATGTATCAGGATTGGGCATACGTGAAATTGAGTAGCAAGTTGCTGCTTCTAAACCTGGAGCTGAGGATGCCCAACTTGGGGGCCTGTAAATTAGTAGCAGTCATTTTTCATACAAGGGCTGTAGTAGGATACTTAAAGTGAACACACAGTAGGGAATGTGACATTGTGGCAGCATATAACGATCTACTTTACGTTGTAAAGGTCAGTAGAGAGACCACGTGGTATTGTTGAAGGAGTACTGGACTAGGAGTCAGACCTAGTTCTAGTCCCATGGCTGACACTTCCTTCTTGGGCAAGTCAGTTCTCCAGGCCTTTATGGAATGGAGATGAAGATGCTTACCCTTATTGCATGATTTGGAGTAAAACTGTGAAAGTGCTTGTTAAACAATAACTCCTGTTAGTTTTTGTTGCCAGAATATTTGAATATTCCTGAGGCAATTGTAGTCATAGAGAAGGTAGATGACATGTGGGGGTTTAATAACAGTCTCTCATCTTTCATCCCCTTAGGAAGAACTGTTGAAAGCCATTGCCTGTGTGGTGACAACTTGCAGGTAAATGTTCTTTCAATGAAGGTACCATATCTTAAACCAAGCCTGAAAGCTGCTGCCTTTATTAACTGTTCTGATACTTTTGTATGGATCCTATAGTGCCGAGCTGGGAAAGTCTGCACCCAATCAGCCCAGCACAAATGAAATTCTCCAGGCTGTTCTGAAGGAGTGTTGCAAGGAGAATATCAAATACAAGATTGTAGCAATCCGCTGTGCAGCTGATGTCCTGAAGGCCACCAAAGAAGACAGATTCCAGGAGTTCTCTGATATTGTTATACCTCTCATCAAGAAGGTAATGACACCTATGTTATCAGGGCTGGTTTATACTTAAAGAAAAATTAAAAAAACAAATTGTTGTGTCCTGATTGCATATTTTATTAAGATTAGTTTAGCTGAAAGTAGAAATTCCAACTATCATAGCCTTAAATAAGGTAGACGTTTGTCTCTTGCATGAAAGTTGGGAGCTTGACAAAGTCTTCAGGAGTTCTGGCTCCTTCCAGCTCCTAACTCTGCCATCCTGAGGGTGTGGCCATGGTCCTCATGGTCTATGCTGCATGTGTGTTCAGGCAGGGGATGGTGGAGGAGATGGAAAAAGGATGAAGGGTCAAAGAGGGCATGTCAGTTCTCTGATATGGAGAGCTCCTGAAAACCGCTACACAGCACGTTCACTTAGATCCCATTGGCCAGAATTTAGTCACAGAGCCACCAGTAGCTGCAGATGAGGCCAGGGAAGGTAGTCTTCACACTGGGTGTCCACTTGCCTTCCATGGCAGAAGGGGAGAACAGATACTGCAGTCAGTGAATAGTCTCTGTCATAGCTACGATAAACTTGTCTTGCGAACATATGCAGGAGCAGCATGTGCTTAGGGAAGCAATCCCAGTCGTGCTGGAATTGAGACAGGGAGCTTAGATGTGTCACTGTTGATCACCGCTGCCATACGCGAACAGAACTTTGGTTTCATTTGAAAAGTGAAGCATTAATTTTTAAAAGTTGGGCGTTAGTTCAAAGAAGTAGGGCATGGTTTATCTTTTTTTTTTGGTGAAACGTGCAGTATTTTAAATAGCATTCTTATTTCTTGTGTTGCTGCTAATTTGCAGTTATTTTCTTCAGAAATAAAACTAAATTTCTGTTATATACTAGTGGTAGAGATGGATTTGAGAGACTTGTGTTTTAAATTACTTATATCTCTAACTGGAGCCCTGGTGGCACAGTAGTTAAGAGCTCGGCTGCTAACCAGAGGGTCAGCACTAACTAGTTGGACAGACCATTTCTCTTAGCCTGTTTCCTTACCTATCAAAAAAAGCTTGGATGAGATCATTACCAGAGCTCCTTCCACCTGAAGCTATGATTCTAGTGCAGGTCTTCTTATGTTGCACTCAAAATACTACATATACAGTATTTATTTATTTTTCTAACCTATGTTTACAGATTTCTTTGAAGGATTTCCTCTGTTCAATAGAGAGGTAGTATTCCTGCTAAAAATCCTTGTTACAAATAGGAAAACTGAGTATGGGCATAAAAGGATTAAATGAGTTGCCGAAAATGAGATGGCAGAGAATTTTGCATCTAATTCTTAGTTAGCATCTCCTGCTCTGGTACCCTGATTACTTTAACAGTATACCTGTAACTTTGGAAGAAGAAAATGTTATATTTTGCTTTTCTCTTCTTTGATATATCCTAGAACTCACCCGAAAGCACCGGAGCCCGGACAATCAAAAATGAAGATGAGAATGAGAAGGAAAAGGAACTCCAGATGGAATCCCTTCTGGGTGCCTTTGAGAGCCTGGGCAAAGCCTGGCCCCGAAACGTGGAGACCCAACGTAAGCACTAGAACCTGCCTTTGAAGAAGGGGTGTAACCGGAGGTTACTTATTGAGAGCACAGGTTTTCTATATGACAAATTATACTTATTGTTTCTTATAGTACCCAATTCATCAATAGTGAAAATTTTATTCATTGTAAATTCTACTCCTACATCAGCAAATAATCTCATTGACCGTTGTCTTAGTTATCTAGTGCTGCTGTAGTAGAGACACTACAAGTGGATGGCTTTAACAAAGAAAAATTTATTCTCTCACAGTGTAGGAGGCTAGAAGTCCGAATTCAGGGTGCCAGCTCCAGGGGAAGGCTTTCTTTCTCCATCGGTTCTGGGGGAAGGTCCTTGTTAATAGTCTTCTCCTGATCTAGGCGCTTCTCAGCTCAGGGACCCTGGGTCCAAAGGACACAGGCTCCTGGCTCTACTTTCTTGGTGGTATGAGGTCCCCATGTCTCTCTGCCCGATTCTTTTATATCTCAAAAGAGATTGGTTAAGACACAACCTGATCTTGTAGATTGAGTCTTGCCTCATTAACATCATAGAGGTAGGATATACAACACATAGGAAAATCAAATCAGATGACAAAATGGAGGACAGTCACACAATACTGGAAATTGTGGCCTAGCCAAATTGACACGTATTTTTGGGGAACACAGTTCAATCCATGACAACCATGATGTATTTTGTGCAGATAATTTGACTGTTAAAAAAAAAAAAAAGTTCTTGTAACTCTTTATGATGCTCTTTTCTGAGGAATTCACAGAATCTATTAGTGGGGTCTCTTAATCTCAGAAGTTAATGACCTTGTTACGAAGTCTTCAATAAGCAAGTGAAATCTCAATTTCATTGAGAAGCTCATGACTTTTTGAGAGATTTTCAGAAATGGACCTGTATTTCCAAAGGCTTAAGTAAGTAAACAGGAAACATTTATTCTTGGATTAGGTTACATTTATTTCAGAATCTTTTGTCAGATTCTTAAATTTGAGATGATGTTACCAATTTAGGGATGCCTTGTGTTGGGTACTGCAGTGCATCCTGCTGGCCATCTCAGTATTCTTGAATGTTATAGGAGTATTGTTGATTATTCGTGATTGGATATGTCTACAATCAGACTTAATTGCCTTTGAGCTCTGTTGCCCATTGTGTGAACTTTAAAAAACAGGTGTGCTATGTATAGGAAGGATTTTCCAAAAGATACAGATTCATAACTGGTCTTATTTCTTGATATTTCAGACTATAGTGGAAGCCCACTTTTTTGACACAATTAGGACTATTAACAGACTACTAACTTTTGCTTGCCAGATTGAGAAAATTAAAGCAAAGAATTATGTAAAAAAACATGATGCATGTGCAAAACAATTTATTTGAACACGAGACATATAAATGTACATTCATTTGCCAGTTGTGGATGGGTAGGTCTAAGGCTTTCCTATGAGAATTTAACTGGATATTGACTAGAGTTGCACATTGGCTTTTCCTGTACATCTGACACATAATGTATCACCTATGATTGCTGTTTTTTGTTTCTTTAAAATGGAGAAAAATTAGCCCCTCATCTTTACATTTACTTGAGCCATACTCAATTTTAAAACTATCACCTTCGTTGGGTTTTATACTCCTGTTTCATCAGCGTATTAAATTACATAATTATAATAGCAAGTGCAGTTGACATACAAATTTAGGATAAAGCACTGTTGACTCTTGGTAAGTCTGTAACTTGTAGAAGTTTGTGAGAGTCTAGAGAGGAGCTCTCAGCCTCTATGGTTCTGCTTGCTTTGGCCATCATTCAGGGTGTTTTACAGAGGAAAGGGAGTGTGGTTAAGGTGCTGTGTCAGTTTTGTGGAGGGTAGTAATCCTTTGAAAGTGAATGTTTATGAAAAGTTGCATAGATTTCTGATCAAGGAAATCTGTTTGGGAAAGGGCACAAAATTATGCCGAAGTTTTTTTTTGGAAATGTCATGACTTTAATTGAAAGCATTTTGTTGTTTTATTTTTCTTTCTGTCTCTCCTCTCCTTCTCTCCCTCTTTTTACCCTCCCCGCACTGTCTCTCCGTTTCTGTTCCTCTCTCTCTCTCTTGTTCTGTCTGTCTCTTGCTTGTTCTGTCCTACTGTCTTTTTTCCCAGGTTGCTATCGTCAGGAGCTGTGCAAACTGATGTGTGAGCGGCTAAAACTCAGCACATGGAAAGTGCAGCTGGGAGTCTTACAGTCAATGAGTGCCTTTTTTCAGGGGTAATTTGCTTCATGGTTCAGATATTTATTTTATCGACATTTTATATGTAATCAGTGGAAATCTTACAAACTTCAAAACTAGTAGCTAACAAAGTAATACACAATATAGAAATCGGTTGTGCCAAAAAGGTTTTGGAATGTTTCTTTATATCTAGCATTTGTATCTTGCTTTTTGATTTGTATAGATTAATGCTTTTGGAAGAAGAACATGCCGAACCTGAGGCTTTGGCTGAAATTCTCCTTGAAACTTGTAAATCAATCACATATTCTTTAGGTGAGTGTGTAAAACTGAAATTGGTAAGGAGTCCTGTTTTGAAAGCTCAAGATGCTGAGCTTCAGATGCTCTCCTTTGTCCCAGGAACTAAATTTATGGAGCAAGCACTAAACTGTCCTACTTAATATATTTCACGTCTACTCCAAAACTGGAATATTTTAATCTGGAACTACAATTTAGGATTTTGGTACCTAGATTAGAAAAGCCTTTATGACAAGTGTTTTTCTTTTCTTTTTTTTTTAACTTTTATTTGGAAATAATTTCACACATACAGAAACATTTTAGGAATGGTACATATACTATCTGTATGCCCTTTACTTAAAGTCATCTGTTAACATTTTGTCCCATTTGCTTTATCATTTGCACTTTATACGTATTTTTTTCTGAACTGTTTGAAAGTATGTTACTTATGTCATGTCCCTTTGCTCCTAAATTCTTTGTTGTATATATTCTTTTACACAACCACAGAGCAGTTATCACCTTTAGGTAGTATAACATCGATACAATATTTCTAATCAGATTTTTACCATTCATACTCCAGTTCTGGCATTGACTCAATAACGTCCTTTGAAGGATTTTTCCCTCTCTCTGCAAATTGATCTAGCCCAGGATCATTTATTGAATTAAGTTGACCTGCGTTTTTAGCCTATTTTAACCTGGAACACTTCCTCAGCCTTTTTTTGTCTTATAGGACACCGACAGTTTTGAAGAATAACCCCTCCCCTTTTTAAAATAGCGTGTGTCTCATTTGGTGTTTGTTTGATGCTTCTTCATGGTAACATCCAGGTTCTGAATTCCCAGTTGAGATACTACATAAGTGAAATTGTGTCCTTCTCACACGAAGAGTCACATGGTGTCCATCTGTCCTCATTGGTGATGTTAGCTTTGGTTACATGGTCAAAGTATTGCTCAGTTTTTTTCTACTGTGTAGTTAGTATTTTTTTCCCCTTGTGTCTAAAAAGCAGTCTGTGTGGACACACTTTAAAACTATGCAGATACCTTCCGCCTCTTCAGAATTTCCTCTCTAGATTTAGCACGCATTGATAATTCTTCCTTGAACCAATCTTTATCGAGATGGCTGCACAGTGATGGTTTTCCAACTCTAGCACTTCCTCCACATTTACCATTTGACCCTTGGCATTCTCTTGCAAGCAAGATTCCTGTCTTCTCCCCTGTTCTTACTTTCTTTATTATAGGTGTGGACTCATGGATTCCTTTTTCTCCTTAATGGTTTATAATTGATTATTTCCCTCAATTAATTTGTTGCTCAAATTTTCCAAGAATTGACCAGTAGAAGCTTTTTAAGCTGGCTCTTGTGTCCCTTTGGCAAACTATCATCATTCTTTTAAGCCCTTCTGTACTTTGTTGCATAATGAGATGTTATAGACTCATCTGTGCCTTCCCTGCCCTGGACCTGGTTTTGTGTTAATTTTTTGGATGAACGATTTCAGTGAACTAGATATCATGTCTAGAGTAGACACCAAGGGAGCATATTTCAGTTACAATGCTAATGGATAAAGAACTGGAAGCTAAGAAACTTGTCTTTGCTGGATCTGAAGTGTCCTGAGCTGGTCTAAGCACTGTGTTGTGTAATGTTCTTTGGTAAAATGCACAACTAAAGACCTTTTCTTAGGTATGATGTGAAGATGACTGTGTGTTTGAGATAGTGTTTCTATCTCCCTCCCACTTCTAAAATGGGTCTTCTAAATATGTTATTTGTTGTGGTGACTGTTACATATGGTTGACTTTTTTTTTTTTCCTAAGTAAGGAATGTAGACATGTAGCATGTTTCAAGGTTCTATTTTATGATAATTAGCAAAGGGAAGCTTTCTTTAAAAAATGGGTATAATAATTTCTGAGCATCTTTTAGAACGTTAATTTGGGAGGTTCTGTTTTTAACTAATATAAAACAAAGAATGTGAACTATATGATTTTCTTTTTAGAAAATAAGACCTATTCATCTGTGAGAACAGAAGCTTTATCTGTGATAGAATTACTGCTTAAAAAACTTGAAGGTGAGTTCTTGATCATTCTGACTGGAGGACCAGAAAGCCAGAATACTTTTAGGGCATATGTGTTAGGAATTTTTTGTTTTGGCTTTTAATACATATACACTTTAAAAATACAAGTTAATATATATGCATGAGTATCAATAAGAGGAATGTACAAAATTAAAACTTTAAATTTTATTAACTGTTAAATTTGGTACTCTTTTAATTTATATACTTTTAATGTAATATTAAGCTATAGTTACCGCAAATGGTAAAATTTTTGTTTCCATTATGAATCCTGATTTAATCTTGGTTACTTAGAGGAAGTGGCTGACAGTGGTGCACTAGGGATCACTGTATATGTGTGAATCAACAGAATGACACACTGAAAAGTAGAGGTGGAAACACATTCTACCTGAGTTGGCAAATTTGATAGTAGCAATTCGATTAACCCTATTTTTTTTTTTTCTTTTTTTAGTTTTTTAACCTTCTTATCAAGAAGCAGGTTTCTTTTAATGGTCTGTTGTGTCAGTAAAAGAAAACGGCTAGCATTTTATCTAATGGTATCTGTATTACTGCTTTCAAAAGGAGGACTCTTTTATTTTTTCTTTTCTCTCTTACTGTTTTAAATGAATGGATTGAGAATGGGGAGGATGGGAGAGTTTTCTCCCAGACTGTGCATTTGCTCTGTTTCTCTGGCTTTGCTTAGCAATTAAAGCTCCTGTCTCAGGGCTCCATAAAACAGGCTTTTTAGACTCAGTAACACTAGACATCTCATAATCCCTTTTTTCCTCTTGTTGAAATAAAAGAGGTAAGCACTTAGTTATATCACCGAATTCTCAGAGTTTACCAGGTACATTCCAGTATATTTCAGATGAGGAAAATGAGGCTAAAATAGGTTAAATAACTCGCTTTTAGCCACTTTGCTAGAAAGTGGCAGAGCCTTGTCAACAAGGTTTAGTATCTGATGCATTTTCTCACTTTCTAAAATTTTCAGTATGTATATAGTTCTCTGATACTTTTTTTAAAGAAAGGAGTAGTAAAATGTCATCTGTTTAAACTGACTTTATGCTTATATAAGTATATTCAAGGTTTTTTTTTTTAACTGAGCATGTCTTATAAAGAGGCCTTTTTATTGTTGTTAAGATGGGTTTTTTGCTTAATATGTCCCCACTGTGGTTCATAGTAGCTCATTTCTCTGTTGAGCCTATACTGGGGAAGGCCGTGAAACTCTGGTATGTTTTAAGGTTATTGTCAATAATTAGGTTTTGAGACAACTATTGAATCTGTGATCATTACATACTGAACTATTACCAGAGCATGACCTTGTATCTATTTTGGGCATAGAGTGTATGGAGGAAGAGTAGAAAGAATAATTTTAATTTTTTTTTCTTGCTTGTTCTATAAGGATTCTTTGGTTTTTCTTTTTCTCTTTCCATTCAGAATCAAAACAGTGGGAAAGTTTGACATCTGAATGCCGAGCGCTCCTGATTGAGTCTTTAGCCACTATGGAGTCAGATAGCAGACCTGAACTGCAGGAGAAAGCATCATTACTGAAGAAGACACTTGAAAATCTGGAATAAATTAGAAGGGGAAGAAGTAAACAAGTGCCATGTTTATTGGGAGTTGAAATGGTGGTATTCTTTGAAAAACTAAGTGGGGAAAAATAAAGAGTAATCTGTAGCATGCATCATTTCTTGGCTGAAATAATAAAAAAAAAAAAATGCCTTAAATTTTGTTCCCTATTAGCTTTATTTTACGTGATGTTTTTAAAGTATCTGGGCTGAATGAGCTTATTGGAACCTTGGATGTTTGAGAGGTGGTTGTAGATGAAACTGGCAGAACTAGTTGTTATTAAAGGAATATTATTAAATCATTTAATGGACAAAGTTGCAGAGCAAGCTGGGTAAGAATCTCAGAACTGCATCTAAATTAAAGTTATTTTAGGAAGGGTCCCTATAAATCACTTAGTTTAAACCCTACTCCCCCCCTTTTTAAAAATAACATTGTGTTTTCAGTGAAAGTTTACACAGCAGTTTAGGTTCCATTCAACAATTTCTGCACAGGTTGTTCAGTGACATTGACTACATTCTTCACAATGTGTCAACATTCTCATTTCAGTTCTAGTTGTTCGTTTCCATTAATCTGGTTTCCCTGCCCCCTAAATGTTTTACACCAGAAGAATTAGCCTATGAGATGGCATCCCTTCTTTCTGAGGTCTTGCCAAGTCAGAACCCAGGTTTTTGTCCCGCCCGGTATACTTTTTTTACTTTTTTTTTTTACAACCTGTTGCCATCTCAGTACTAAGTCTGGCCTACTCAAGAAACTCCTGAGCTGAGGTGTATTTGCCGGGGGGGGGGAAATACAATAATCCTTGTACCAGAATTAAACTGACCTATTACCTAAGCACCACTGGGTTTTTGAAAGTCAAAGTCTGGACATTGTTTTGTTATTTGTTTAGATGACTGATTTTTAGAAGATGACTATTCAGCGTCTTTATAGATTGACAGTTCAGTCTCCATTTGATAAGTTCTGATGGTCCTCTTTTATAGACAGATGAAAGATTAGGACAAAATTGCTCATTCAGGTTGCCTATTTTGTGAAAACACCAACACCAACAACCACAACAAAATTGCAGACTGTCTTGGTTTAAACCATTTATAATCTCAAAACTGTACGGCCAACTTAAAATTTTCTGCCAACTTTTAAGCTAACAGTGTCACTCGATAGAGTAGAAAAGAAAGCATTTTAATTAGCAACCTGGGAAATTTTTTTTTTCTTTTTGTTAATGCCTTTTCTCAAAATAACGTACCACTCCAAGTAAAGAATTGCAGCTAGGATTTCTTCCCTTACTTTTCCTACTGTACACGCCCTTGCCCAAGGGCATAGAGTAAAAGGCAAAAGCAAGTTTAACTTAAGTGTTTATGGTAAACGGAGCACTCTTTAGCTTGCGTTGGGATTCTAGAACACAAGATGGTTTTACATTCAACCTTTATTAACATTAACACCAGGATGGAAACTCCATGTTTATTATTTGTGGTCATTTCCATTGAACAGTTGTATTTCATGTTTTTGACAGTGACCTATAGTTAAACAAACAAAACTAGCTTTTTATTTACATCATGGCCCAGAACATGTAAGAGAAATAAATCTTTAACTGAAATGTTTCGTGAAATAATACATACGCTTACCATCTACGTGTGATGCATTTCTCTCTCTCACTTGTATTAAATGCTGTCCAGACCCTCTGAATTCTTTCCCTGACACAACTGGGTTGCTACTCAAGTTTGAAAAACACGTGTAGACAGTACTTAAGCTTGACTATATATTGATATGTTTTTAGGTTGCTTCTGATTGGAAGGAAACCTTGGGGGCGCAGTGGTTAAGAGAACGGCTGCTAACCAAAAGGTCGGAGATCAGATCCACCAGGCGCTCCTTTTAAACCCTATGGGGCAGTTCTACTCTGTCCTGTAGGGTGGCTATGAGTCAGAATTGACTCGACAGCAGCGGGATTGGTTTTTTGGTTTTCTGATTGGAAAAGGGATTTACAAATGAAAATTTAAGTGTAGTAGGTGCTTATTACCAAAAACATCCTCTTGGCTGATGCTGAAATAGTGAGTTTTAGTAGCATTGTGAATTTTAAGGAATCTATCATGGACTTTCACTTGAGAATGACTTTTGATTGGGAGAAGGTCAACTTTAGATGTTTTTCAGGAAGCTTATGGCCTCACAGGACTTGGTTTTTTCCAGCTCAGCATTTTCCCCCTCCATTAAGTGCCCTCTAACTTCATTTATAGTACCTGGGATACATTTTCTACCCAAGAATGCAATGTCAGTCAGGCATTTTAGAAAGTAAAGAGTATAAGGACAAGAATTGTGCTCTCGGCCCACATCAAATATTAAACCTCATCAAATTTTATGCTTTTCAAACTTTTTTATTATTTAATATTGGGGATTTCCCCTGGTGCTGAATGGTGCTGAGACACCTGAACCTTAGTGCTCTGTGCTGTTCAATTACATTTATTTTAGCTTTCCAAGCATATTTCTGATTTGTGCACTTAATGCCTTCATCTTGACCAGCCAAATCATTTGCACATCTAATAAGGCTGAATCATTGCCTCCCAATGCAGCGTGTGTACTTGGTTTGCATGTGTGCACACATTTATAAAATGTGCACACTTTATAAAAGGGTTTGTAACTGAGAGCTGGTAATTGTGGAATGCTGATACTGGCGAATAAAAGATAAAAGGACCCATGCATGTTTATATCTTAGGCCTTTATTTTCCAGAGCTATCTAGAATACATCTTATTTTCTCCCTAGAAATATTCAGTGCTATTCTTCATACAAGCAACTAATTTAGAGGGTCTAATTACTGAATTCCTTATTCCTAAGGATTAGTGCACTAGGTACATCTTCACAAATTTATATATATGTGAAAACGAGGTGCCTGAAGTTTGGCAATTGGAAATCAGAACGATTAAAATAAGCTGCCCTTTTCGTGATAAAGAACAGCAAACTCTGATATTTGTAACCAATTCCCAGTGTGTATGCAGTAATGCAGTCCACCTGCACAGCAAAACTGACTGTCCCTCTTTCCCGTTGTTTTCCCCTTCCATCTTTTACTTGTGTGCTTACTAACAAGAAAAAGAACAGAAAAAAGATGTGAGCTTGGTCTGTGCTCTGGTAATCTTTGCGCTGTGTGGACAGTCTCTGCCCTTTGTGGGGCGTTTCTACCTGCTGCTGCCACAATATCGTCATGCTGCTTGTTAAAAACAACGGGTTATTTTGTCATTGTAATGTACAAACTATTGTTAAATGAATGTATATGTAACAGATTTTGGATTTTATATGCAAAGTCTTCATAGAATCCTTTGCAATATGTACTCAACTAGCTAAGCATGTGATAGTCTTACTTGAAAGGAAAAATCCTACCCATGCCCAAGAAGATATTAAATGGTAAATAAAAGCTGCATGATCTGTCCTTCTGAAGTAATGGATTAATTTTTACTGAGTCTCTTGCAAAATGGTTCAACTTCTAAGGCACTGACTAGTTACATTTAAAAAAAACCTTGCTGCCACATTCTGAGCTAACTAGCAAGTAGAAATCGCTAGTTTAAGTGCCTGAGAGTTCCAAGGCAAAGCAGAAAGGCAAGGCACCTGAATGACTGACTGACTGCTGTAGGTGCTTGGAGAAAAGTTATCATTGAAAGATTTGATTTTCATATAAAATCAATCCCATTATGACCATATAGAAACAAGAGGCAGTTCTTGTGACCGAGATTAATATACATGATGGGGAACATAAAAGGTCAGACGTAAGGCATATCCCGTATTGTAAACTGCCCAACAAATTAGGCTGTGGAAGATAGGCTTGGAGGTGAGAATTCTTAGCATGCCCATTGGTTCCAGGTTAATTGATTAGAATAACAATTTAGTTTAAAAAATAAAAAGTGGAAATAACGTTTCAAACAATCAATTGGAAATTTTAGATTTTTCTTTACCATAAAAATATGTTCCTTCTATATTTAAGCAGCATTGATAAAGTCTTCATTAAAAAAATATAAAGAACAGTGAGGAAACAAGTAATGGTTTAAGGACCATCTAATTTTTGTTTGTATTCTGAAAAGAGTATTTTAAAATCATTTTTGGGTATTAGTGGTTAGACACATAACTCTTATTCTACTTTTGAAACAGTCTTTAAATGCAGAATCCTTTCTGAATGAACATCAGTTAAGGCAAATCATTTTTGAGGATTTCTTTTGTCTGAGCACTATAAAAATGTTTCACTGTTCCTGGCCTCCAGAGTTTCTGATAAAAGATTGAATTATTTCCCTGGATGTGGTATGTTATTTTTCTCTGGCTCCTTTTGTTGTTTTCCCTGTTTTGGGATTTCAGCATTTTGACTATGTTGTGCCTAGGTGTGCTTTTCTTTGTATTTATCCTGTTTGAAGATGGCTTAGATTCTTGAGTTTGTGAATTTATGTGTTTCAACCAGGGCTTCGAACCGGTTCATTCTGATTTGAACCCCTGCTGAGAATTTGCATTTCCATCCCAGATATACTGAATCAGAATCTACATTTTAACAAGATCCCCAGGTGTTTCTTATGTATAATAACTCTTGAGAACCACTGCTGTACTAGTGGTTCTCAGAATTGGTCCCTAACCAGAAACATTAGCATCACCTAGAAACTTGTTAGAAATGCAAATTCTAACCTGAACGAACCGGTTCAAAGACCTTGTTTCAACAAATTTGTGATGTTTTGGCCATTATTTCCTGACATTTTTTTCTGCTACATTCCCCTCTTTGAAACTCTGATTACACCTATGTTAGACCTTTTGATATTGTTCTACATGTTTCTGAGTCTCTGTTCATTTTTGAAAATATTTTTTTCTCTTAGGATAATTTCTATTGATCTACCCGTAAGTTCACTGACTGCTTTTGTCAGGTCCATTCTGATATTAAAGCCCACCGAGCGAGTTTTTATATAAGATATTGTAATTTTCAGTTCTAAATATTCCATTTGGTTTCCTTCAATATTTATTTTTCACTTTTCTGCTAATATTTCCAATCTTTTTTTAAGACAGTTTTTGGTTGTTATTTCTTAACAGAGTTTATATATAATGACTGTTTTTGTAATTATCTTGTTTGATAGCTACAGCATCTAGGTCAGTTGTGGGTTTGGTCTTTGTTGATTATCTTATTTTTTTCTTCACTTTTTTCTGATTCATCATATACTAAGTATTTTTAGATTGTATTCTGGACATTGTGACTGTTGAATGATATGTTGTGGAGACTGGATTCTACTATATTCCTTCAAAGAGTTGTTTTTCATTTATCAGGCAATTAACTTGGTGAGATTCGCTATTTTTTTTCCTAGCTGAGCTGTTTGCAGTCTGCCATGCGCATGTGCAGTTCAGAGATCAGTCAGAGACTGGGACACAGTTTACACACAGAACCTTGAGTTCCCCATCTCTGGCTTTTTTCTTTCTAGATTTTCCCTCTCACTTATTGGCAACTGTGTCTCTGCCTTCCTTAGGCCAGGAAGATGGTTTACAATGGGAGCTTCCACTGTCCACATGCTTTGGCTGTGCTTCACCCCAGGCCAAAGTCATAAAGCCAGGGAACCCACCCTGTGCTGGTCCCTTCCACACTTTGGCTTTCCTCCAAAATCTGCCTGACTTTGCTGACTTGAGAGCCTTAAGAGAATTGTTTTTTGTATTTTGTCCATAGTTGATAGTTATCTGCAAAATGGTCAGTCTTCTGAGATTTATTCTACCATAGTGGAAGTGGAATTTGGAAATTTTTTTTTTTAAATCAAGTGTTTTTTAGAAAAATCTGAAAAGATTAGACTATATAGGTTTGTTTTGTATTACCAAGGTAATAAATGCTTGTTGCAAAAATAACAGAACATTTTAAAGAAAAAAATGAAGATCACCTACAATTCAACCACCCAAAGATAGTGTCTGTTGCTATTTCAATGAATATCATTCCAGGAATAATATCTATTAATGACATAATTATTAATCAAATAAAATGTTAATTTCATTTTAAAAAATGGAAGTGATTGATATACACTGTTTTATGACCTTTTGTGCTTATATTATGAAATGTCTGTACGTTAAATATAGAACTTGACTTTTTTTCCCCCAAAACAAGGCTTAGATAAATTTAATTTGAACGTTTTTTTGGTGGGTTTTATTAATTTTTTAAATTTATTTTTTATTTTGTTGAGAATATACACAGCGTTATGTTCTTTGAGTTGTGCATCCGTTCTCACCCTCCTTTTCTGAGTTGTTCCTCCCCCATTAACATATACTCACTGCCCCCCTGGAACTCAGCTTTTTAATGATTTTTATAGTGCACATCTTTGAACACTCAACTTTTGAACATTGGTTCAATTATTTCTTTTGAATAAATTCTTAGAGATGGAATTGCCAGGTCAGAACTTAAGAGCATTAAATATTGTGTTATTTAAGCAGAATGTGACATAAAGAGCTGAGGAATTAATTGCTCATTTAGGTTTTTAATAATCATAGACATTATTGTTCCTTTCATCCTAAATACACTGGTACACAAGTGGATTTGTGATGCCATCTTAAATTGACAAATCATATGTTTAGTCATTATTTGCTGAAAAGTTGAAAAATCATTGACTAGATGTATCAACCATCTTTTATTGGAACCAAGTCATTGTCTCTGTGAGTTCTATGTTGCCAATAAATGGAGGAACTGCTCTTGATAAGCTTTCAGATCTTAATTTTGATCCAAAATGTTATTACGATTTTTTAAAATATAATTTCAAAAACGTACATGATTATTGCAAAATTCTAATAATCAGATGTAACCACTGTTTTGTGTATGCAGATACACACATACAATATTTTAAAAAATTAATGTAAAATTGAATATAAAATAACTTTTTCTATTTTCTCCTATCCCGCCAACAGTTTCAGAAATAAAGTAGGTAAAAATGTCAAAATAATTGAGCCTTACTGCCTTAGCTAAGCCTTATGAAACCATTTATACTCCCAAGAATCATACTCTCATTCCTGAAGTACATCATAAGTAAGTTTTGATGTTTTTTCTGTTTTGATTCTTAGCTGTGTTGTAGGGTAAAAACATCACTAAGTTTAGTAAAGCAAAAAGAAAATTTTATTCGGCATATATTGAAAAAGGCAAAAGTGGGAAATGGACAACCATGCTGCCAGAGCCATGCCTGCCCAAGTCCAAAGAATATTACAGAACAGGCAAGAATGGGAAAACGGACAAGCATGCTGCCACAGCCACGTCTGCCCGAGTCCAAAGACCATTACAGAATAGGCAAGAGTGGGAAAATGGACAAGCATGCTGCCACAGTCATGTCTGCCCAAGTCCAAAGACCATTACAGAATCATCAGTATATACATATACATATATATATATATATATATATATATTACAAAATGGGCAAAACCATTGAAAGCTTTACATTTTCAGATTGGCTAGAAACTGTAATACTACATTTTGAATTGTCTTTCTTAACAATCATTCGTACAGGTCAGTAACAAGTCAGGAGGGTCTTCATTGGTCCAACAAATTTCTATTCACTAAGTGTTAATAGAAAAAGGTTTAAGAGTGGAAAGTCTTTTGTGTTCTGTTTGATTGGCTTTATGTGAAAGTTTCCCTAAAAGATATTTTCCAAGATTATCTTAGCTATTGTCTTTATACCTCAGGGGCCAGTTGATGTGTCCTTGTGAGTCCTTGTGAGCCCTTGTGAGCCCAGCTCCTGCTGGGTCACATTCTCTATGCTCAAGGACAGGGAATAACAACTCCAATATTATTTCCTAAATCAGGTGATTTATGTATTAATGTACTGATTCCATTTCTTCTGGTTATCTTAACAGCAGCAGTCAGCACACTATGACTGTATAGTGAGCTTGAGAGAATTTGAGGTTGATCAAAGAAAAAGATAGGACCATGAGAAGAAAGCAGCATTCTCCACAACAAGCTATTGGGGCCGATGCATTGACAGCCACACGCAGGGGGTGGTCCTCCATAGTAGGAGGTCTTCCCAAAGCAAGCAGTGAAAGAGCCACCAGAAAGGGAAGAAAGCATGAAAACCCTGGGAAGAGGAGAAGGGAGGAGATGCTTATGTGCATCTCCGCGACATCCTCCTGCAGCAAGGTGGAGAGAGTCTCGGGTCAGAGAGCTCCAAAGGCAGCAGCACCTTAGGGTCCTTATGACTACACTATTTTATCTAGAGCTAGCAGATGTTGGGTGTAGTTTTGCAGGGTATGTAAAGCAGGCAGGCTAAAAATTTGCTTATCTGAGCTATTTTTATAACAATTTGAAGTGTACAAATTTGAATTTGGCACTGGTAGGCTTTTTGGGCTAATGGGCCTCAGCTTGCTATGATGAAGTAGCAACATGGAATTAAGACACAGAGGCCATCTTTGACTCATTTACATAACAAGACCAAAGGCCAAACACCTGCCTCCCCCCACCCCCGGCCTCCCACCCAGGTCTTGTTTTTGTAAATAAAGTATTATTGTTTTATTTTATGCATGATGGTTTCATGTAGAATTGAATAATTGTGACAGAGATTGTATGGTCTGCAAAGCCTAAAATATTTACCATCTGCTCCTTTAAGAAAAGTTTGACCCCTGTCTTAGGGCATTCATAGAATAAAATGGAGGGGTCGGGGAGTGGCACAAATGCATCAGTTAAACACAGCCAGCATCATAATGCTACATAATGGTCCATGATATTACATAATGGAGTTATACCATACATAATAATAAAGGCCTGAATGCTTTCTCTCTAACATTTGAAACAAGATAAGGATATTTGCTCTCACCACTTCTGTTCAACATTATAATGGAAGTTCTAACCAGAAAAATTAGGCAACAAAATCAAATATAAGGCATCCAGATTGGAAAGGAAGAAGTAAAATTATCTCTATCTGCAGATGGCATGATCTTGTATATAGAAAATCTTAAGGAAGCCACAAAAAACTATTAGAACTAATAACTTGTGTTCAGCAAGGTTGCAAGATAAAAGATCAACGTACAAAAAAATTGTATTTCTGTATAGTACCAATGAACAATCCATAAATGAAAAACCTCAAAAGAATAACAATCTTGGCAGGAAAGGGGAAACAGACAAATAAAAACAGAAGGGATAAATAGAAAACCAAAGAATAAAATGGTAGACTCAAACCCAACCATACTGATATTTGCATTGAATAGTAATGGACTAAACACTCCAGTCAAAAGGCCAAGATTGTTAGAATGGATTAAAAAAAAACAAACTCAGCTACCTGTAGTGTATAAAAGATGCACTTCAAAAACGCATAGGTTGAATGTAAATGGATGAAAAATATAAGATTTATGTTGCAAACAATCACCTTAAATGACTAGCATAGCTCTTGTCTCAGGGAAAGACAACTGTCAGTGTGGTTGGTGAGACAGAAGCACAATATGCTGACCATGTGATCTAATGTTAATCTGGATTTCTAAACTAACAGCTACGTTTTTGAGAAAAACATGTTTTTCCTCAGTGATCAAAACCAGGATGTGAAATCATATGCCCCAAGGGATCTTGACCAGGTGACCATCTGCACCCCTCAAAATACACTTACCCAAGAAGAGTGCTGTCTGGGAGCTGTTGCCAACAAGATATTTTTGCAAGATACACAAAGAAAATACATGTAAGCATCTTGTGACCATGATCTAAGCATCCTTAAAACTATCTGTAATCACTAACCACAACTATTAATAATCAGTAACCAAAGTGTAATTATTATAATATTCATTGATTTTCCTGTAATTGCCCTTCCTATAGTTTAGTTCTCTTTTTACCCCATAAGAATACTTGTATAACAAAACTGCCCCAGGCTACCTGGTTCCATTTTCGATGGGCTACATAGTTCCCTAGTTGCAATTGTTTTAAAACCTTAATAAACCTCTGTGTTTTAACTTGAAATAGTATTAAAGTTTTTCTCTACAACACTATATTAACAACAGGTAAAGTAGATTTCAAGTGAAAAAAGTATAAATGACATCAGTTCATAATGGAAAAAAGAAGGTCAACTTAGCAGGCACTTCTAACAATCATAATTGTGCATGTGCCTAATCACGGAACTTAAAAACATAAGAAGCAAAAACTGACAGAATAAAAAAGAGAAATAGTTCCACAATCGTATTTGGAGATTTCAATACTCCTTTCTCTGCATTTAATAGAACCAAACAAAATTTCGTAAAAATGGAATATCTGAACAATCCTATCAACTACCTTGATCCAATGGACATTTATCGAACATTAAACCCAGTGACTGCAGAATACATAATCTTCTCAAAGGCACATGGTATGCTTACCAAGATAACTTATATTCTGAGCCATGAAACAAGTCTCAAGTGAAACAGAAGAAATATAACAAAATATGTTTTCTGAAAATGTTGTTATCGTTGTGTGTCATCGAGCTGATTCCCACTCATAGCAACACTATATGACAGAGTAGAACTGCCCCATAGGGTTTTGTAGGTTGTAATCTTTATGGGAGCAAATCATTAGTTCTACTCCCTCCCCCGAGCCCCCCACCTCCAGTGGCTGGTGAGCTTGACTGCTGACATTTTGTTTGGCAGCTAAGCGCTTAACCATTGTACTATGAGGGTTCCTTTTTTTTTCTGGCCATAATGGAACTAAATCAGAAATCAGTAACAGTGAGATAATTCCATAAATATTTGAATATCAATGTACCTTTAATCCATGGCCAAAAGAGATATTACAAGGGAAGTTAGAAAATATTCTGGACTGAATGCTAATGAGAATACAACTCAAAATTTGTGGCTTGTAGCTCAACAAGTGCTTAGAGGAAAACTTATAACTTGAGATGCTTATATTAGAAAAGAAGATATTTAAGTCAATGATCTATGCTTCTTAAGAGACTAGGAAAATAAGAGGAAATTAAAATTAGCCATTGAAAATCCTAAGGAGCACAGTTCTACTCTGACCCATGTAGGGTTGTCCTGAATCAGATTCGACTTCACGGCAACTGGTTTTATTTTGCTGTCTACCCTACTGAAGCAGATAACATAGGAGGGGTTTTCATCAAGATTGTGCCCTGCAACTGACTGCTGAGGAGAACACACATATACTTTTTCAAAGTAGAAAGTCACCTCTTCTTACTATAAACTTTGTCCAAGAAGATTGGAAACATCTCTTGCTTTAGTTTTGAAGCCTTTCTTTTAATATAGTTCAGAGGTGGACTCCGTTTAGATTTTACATCAGGATCCATCCTGTTTATTGGTTATGCCACTGCTGTTACTGAAATTTTATTGTTACCTTCATGTAAATTCTGCATTGCTCTTGTGCATTCTAAGATATGTTTTTAACATAGCTGAGAATAGACTTTTTCTGGTCACTACGTCTTCCAATTGGCTGCAAGAAAATTATTGCTTTTTGTTTATTTGTTTTTTATTAGGCTACTTAACTAATCTCTTTTGATTGCTGGGTAGAAATTCTAATTGATTATCTTGGACTTTTAAGATATAAAATAATATAGTTTGCAAATAATGATAATTTTATTTTGTCCTATATCAATACCTATAGGATTGCTATGAGTTGGAATGGACTAGATGGCAATGGGTTTGGTTTTTTTAATACCAATACCTATTATTTCTATTAATATTGTAGTGATAATCTTGTAGTAAAATTATTGTTGCCTTGTTGTCTGGTGATGGGAAGGATTTATTATTAGCACTGACCATTAGGAAAATAAAGTTTCAAGATTAATATTATTAAAATTGTGAAGACATTAACTCTATGATGTTTTCTGTGTTTTACAATCAAACAAACCCATTGGATATAGCATGTTAAATTGTTTCAAGCTTATCATGTGTGGGCCACTCTAGCCCATTATCCCCAAAATTTCATTTTACTGCTTAATTAGCTCTATTGTAATTCTTATATTATTCAGCCTGATTGTTGTTAATTCTCTTATTTTCTTAAGAAGGAAAAAAAGCCTTCTTATTCATGTCATCTGATCAAATTCTCTTGATGATCCTCTGTCTGGAGCATCCATTTATTCTTAGTGATCCAGAATAAGCAAACTGTCATAAGGACACAGAATATATGGGACCTGCATGCCTTGCAAAAAGAATGTGATAATAAACGCACCTGTTCTCCACACACAATTATAGTGAACTTTTTGTTTTGTTTTGTCAACTTTAATTTAACAAATGGTCTACACTATCTTGTTCTCTAACTGTTTCTTATTATAATGAACATTTTTACTGTTGTAAAAATATAAGTAGCACAACATTTGCCAATCTAATGTTTTTCACTTGTACAAGTCAATGAAACCAACTACATCAATCGTGTTGTGCAACCATCACCAACATCCATTGCCATGTTTCCACTTGCCTAAACAGAAACTCAATGCTGGGCAAGCAAAGATTCCCCTCTTTCTCCTTCCCCCTCACCCCTGGTAACCATTGTTAAACTCTGATCTCTCTCTATTTGCCTATTCTAAGTGTTTCATATTAGTGAAATCACAGATTGTTTATCTTCTTGAGATTGACTTATTTCACTCAATGTAATATTTTCAAGGTTCATCTATTTGTGGCAAGTATCTGGACTGCCTGTTTTTTTTATGAACTATCTGAGTTGGAGACATTTTGTGCCTTAACACTAAATACTTTAGTATGTATTTCCTAAAAACAAGGACATAACCACAGTACAATTATCAAAGTCAGGAAATTTAACACTGACACAATACTATTATCTAATTCACAGACCATATTCAAAATCTGTCAATTGTCTAATAACATCCTTTATAGCTCATTTTTCCTGGTCTAAGATTCCATCCTGAGTCATGCGTTACATTTACTTGTCATTATTTCTTTAATTTCCTTTAGTCTGGAACATTTCCTTAGCCTTTCTCTGTGCTTCCTGACCTTAACATTTCTTGAAAAGAATAAGAATAAGCCCGTTATTACAGACTATTCCTCAGTTTAGGTTTATCTGGTTTTTCCTCCTGATGAGATTGAGGTTATGTATTTTTGACAGGAATACCACAGAGGTGAGAGTGGGGTTTTCAGTGCATCGTATCAGAAGGCACATGGAGTAGGTTTGTTCCAATATTGTTGAAGTTAAGGTGGTCATCTTCCAGTTCTCTTCACTGTAAAGTTATTATTTTTTGTTTAAAATTAATAAGTAATTTGTTGTGAGATGCTTTGACACCATGCAAATATCCTGCCTCTCATCCAATTTATGAGTTTTAACCTTGATCCATGATTCTCTAACTACATCATTCCTTACTTTTTAGCATTCTGCTGTAAGGAAGAACTTTCCATTTTCCTTCCTTCCTTCCTCCTCTGTCCCTTTTCCCTCACTTTCTCCTTCCCTTCCTTCCTTTCTCCCTCCCTTCTTTCCGTCCTTCCTTCCTACTCTAATGAACTCATGAATTCTTATTCTATTCTGTGGATTATACTATGGATTATAATCCATTATTCTCATTATTTGATGTTCAAAATAATCTGTCCAATATTTGGTCAGTTGGAGCCTCATCAAGTGGGCTTATATGTCCTCTTGATATATTCCTATCGTTATTTGTGTACTTCTTATGTTTCGGTGTGATAACGTAGCTCCAGGTTCATCTTGTCCTTTCCCTGCACTAGCCCTGGAATCAGCCATTTCTCCAAGGAGACATGTTTCTTTTCAGTGGGGAATAGAATTTAGAAACCAATATTTGGGCACTTTGAGATTTTGTTGCTTCAAGGCTCTCTCGATATGTGTATGTTGAGGAATATTTTTGATAACTTGTTGGAACACTCAGTGATTTATATGTGGTGTAAAAGAGTAAACTTTCTTCCCTTAATTTCTGAAAACTAGCGATTGATTTCACAAATGGAAAAAATGTATCTTACAATTCTAAGGACACCTTTTCTCTATATACTGTTAAGTATTCTATACTGTAATCATGCAAGTAAAAAAATCCCAACATGGCTACGGGAATGGACCAGAGGACTTTGTTTTTATGAGTTCTTTGAAAGTTTTTTTGGGGAACTGTGGTTCACTCACTCTTTGTCTTAATTAACAAGTTTGATATAATTGGATCTTTGGGGCATTATCCCTGAAGCAGCTGAAGTTTCAAACCTCTGTATATTATCACTGCTGAACTTTAAATTGTTCAGGGACAACAGGTATTCCCCCAAAACAACAAATGATTTAAATTTACATAGTATTTCATTTGCTATCCTTTGGCATTTTAAGTTATGGAGGCAAGAGTCAATAATTTTGAAAAAAATGAATGGTACTGTTAATTTTTACATATAATATTTAACATTTTTAACATGGATATGTTGGTTCTCTTTCTTGCACTTAGCTAATTTATGAAGTACATTGTAAAACACTTATTACTTGAAGCTAAAGACAGGGAATTTAGCCACCTGGACCAATTTTTCTTGGCTACTGTTTTTAAACAATAGGAAATATCAAAGCCTGGGCAACAGGGCTGAATTTTCATTCTAAAAAAAAAAAATGTGTTTTCTTTGCTAGTCTTTTTTTTCTTTTTTAACTGTACTTTAGATGAAGGTTTACAGAACCAACTAGTGTCTCATCAGTCAGTACATATATTGTTTTAGGACATTGGTTAACAACCCCATGACATGTCAACACTCTCCCTTCTCAAACTTGGGTTCCCTATTACCAGCTTTCCTGTCCCCTCCTGCCTTCTCATCCTTGCCCCTGGGCTGTTGTGCCTCTTTAGTCTGATTTTGTTTTATGGGCCTGTCTAATCTTTGGTTGAACATCTCGGGAGTGACTTCATTGCTGAGCTAAAAGAGTGTCCGGGGGCCATACTCTTGGGGTTTCTCCAGTCTCTGTCAGGCCAGTATGTCTGGTCTTTTTTTGTGTGTGTGAGTTAGAATTTTGTTCTACATTTTTCTCCAGCTCTGTCCAGGACCTTCTACTGTGATCCCTGTCAGAGCAGCTAGTGTGGTAGCCAGGCGCCATCTAGTTGTACTGGACTCAGTCTGGTGGAGGCCGTGGTAGTTGTGGTCCGTTAGTCCTTTGGACTAATTTTTCCCTTGTATCTTGTTTTCTTCATTCTCCCTTGCTCCTGAAGGGGTGAGACCAGTGGAGTATCTTAGATGACTGCTCACAGGCTTTTAAGACCCCGGATGCCACTCACCAGTGTAGAATGTAGAACATTTTCTTTATAAACTGTTATGCCAATTGAGCTAGATGTTCCCTGAGATTCTTTGCTAGTCTTAATAGTAGCATAAAAATAAATTTCTTTAAAATAATACTTTACAATACTCTAATACTTTTTAAAAGAGAATTTGTCAAATGTAAAATCTGGCAGAGAAATCCACAAGAAATAATCTGTTAACTAACAAACAAGAAAGAATCAACTACCCTGATGGAGGGTAAGTGGAGCTCTTGGGAAGAAACGCAGAAAGTCTGCATGCTCAGTTACCACAGAGGGAAGTAATACTGACAGGTATTCCTGAGAATATGAAAAAGGTATTCAGCATTACTGATAATGTTTGGATCTGCAATGTAAGCTGCTTGGGGGTTGATTGCTAAAACGGAAAAAAAATTGAAGGACTTGATAATAGGCTAGATGTGAGATACAGCAGGGGGAGAAGACAAAGTTACAAAAGTAATATAATGAAAATAATTTGAAAAATATTATGTCCCTTTATTTGGGGCATAACATAAGATACTGTCTACAGCATTATTATTTCCACCATCACCATCTATGTCAGCTTTTTAAATATGGAAACCTGGGAGATGGATGATAACATTGACCGAAATTGAGAATCTGGGAAAGGAGGCCAGTGATAAGAAAGACTGAAATATTGTAACATAAACCATGTAAGTGAGGAATTTGGCTATGCAAGAAAGGGCAAAAATAGGAGGGCAGTTTGCACATGTAGCATGACAATAAAGGAAAATTTTAAGAACGTGTATACATATTTGAACAGAGAAAGGAAAGAGCCAGCAGAGGAAAAAAAAATCAAAGGATTGAAGGTGATAAAGAACAACATAAGTGCAGAAGCAAGGTGAGTTTGCTGTGATCATTTATTATTAATAATATGAAATGTAAAAAAATAAAACCTTAAGTGCTTTGCTTACAATTATTAAGGTGATCTACGATCTTATTTTCAAAGAGATCTTAAGGTAATTTTCTAAGGGAGTTTAATTTCTGCATTTCCTGGATATTCATGGGTCTTCATTTATATCAAGAGTATTGCCTGGGCATAATTTTTAGAACTATACACATACGCACAAAGGTATGGGCCTCAATAATGAATGAAACTCTACAATGGATGTTTCAGTGTTTAAATGAGGTGAGTTATTTTGTGTGGCTTATAAACCGGCTCTTAAATATAATCTTCAATGCTTCAAGCAATGTCATCATTTTTGAAACAAGTGCGCCAACCTCCAAGCTATTAGCTGGAAAAGACCGAGATCATTTAGACCCAGAACTTCATAGGCATTGGTTTAAAATTCATTTGTTTCTTTCAACACTTTTACTCTTCTTCCAGTGAAGATTATTATTGGTTATTGTTGTACATATGGGATTTTTTCCCCTCACTTACATGGCTTAATTTCTCATTTGTGCTTATTATTCTCTATTCATTCATATTTTTTTCTCATTCAATCACTTTCAAATCTTTATTGAAAACCTACTGTGTGCCAAGTACAGGATTTTGGGCTGGAGGTCAAAGATTAAATATGCTTATTCTTGTTTTCAAATTCACCGTTTTCTAAATTTAATTGTGAAAGAACCAACTTTTCATGTAGATCAAACCTGTTTTCTCCCCCTAGATTAGAAGGTATGCTACCTTGTGATTTCTTGTGGTAAAATTATGTTTATCATAGTGAAAATAAGTTTGAGATCAATGGTGTTAGTGTTTTCCTAATTAAATGAACATTATACTTTCTCTCTCTCTTTATGTCCTCAGATGAAATGAGGAGAATAATACTAGAATAACTACAGTTGAAAGAAAGGAAATGAAAGGAGAAAATTTTACCGTTTGGACCTTTTTTTTCCTAGAGGACTTTTCAGATATCCAAAGTTAGAGATTGTTCTCTTCATCGTCAGCCTTGTAATGTATCTGGTAACCCTCTTGGGCAATAACACTCTTATTTTAATCACTATCAGAGATTCACGCCTTCATACTCCCGTGTACTTGTTCCTTGGAAATATCTCTTTTATGGATATTTGTTACACGTCTGCTTCTATTCCCACTTTGCTGGTGAACTTGCTATCATCTCAGAAAATGATTGTCTTTTCTGGGTGTGCTTTACAGATGTATCTGTCCCTTGCCATGGGTTCAACGGAGTGTGTGCTCCTAGCTGTGATGGCATATGACCGTTATGTGGCCATTTGCAATCCTCTGAGATACTCTATCATCATGACCAGGCAGGTCTGTGTGCACAGATGGCCTCTGTCTCCTGGGACACAGGCTGCCTTACTGCTCTGCTGGAAACCAGTTTTGCCCTGCAGGTACCCCTCTGTGGGAATCTCATTGATCACTTCACGTGTGAAATTTTGGCTGTTCTAAAATTAGCTTGTACAAGTTCACTGCTTATGGACATGATCATGTTGGTGATCAGCATGCTCCTCTTGCCCATTCCAGTGCTCTTAATTTTTATCTCTTACGTCTTCATCCTTTCCCCTATGCTGAGAATCAGTTCAGCAGAGGGAAGAAACAAAGCTTTTTCTACCTGTGGTGCCCACTTGACTGTGGTGATTTTGTATCATGGGGCTGCCCTCTCCATGTACCTAAAACCTTCTTCATCAAACTCACGAGAAATAGACAAAATCATCTCATTGCTTTATGGAGTGCTAACCCCTATGCTGAACCCCATAATTTACAGTTTAAGAAACAGGGAAGTCAGAGATGCTGTGAAAAAACTACTGGGCAAAATACGTTTATATCAAACACATGAAAATCTCTGACTGGGTTCCTTTTACCAGGGATGTGCCCCTGACAGAATTCATCAGAGAAATTCTAGACAACATATTGCCTCTTGGAATTCTGACTTGAAACTTAGCTGTATAATTTCATAGTTATGAGATATTTGTACCCCGAGTGATGTTATGCTTATGGACAATGATAGATTCCAATTTGCATTTATTAATATTTTCTGTCTTTTGTGTGTATGTGCATATTTTGTGGTTGTGGGAAGTACTGGACCATAAAGTCATCACATGTTGACTCTGAAAGGAAACTTGGATAATTTTAGAGTCAGTGAATGTTAGTACCAGAAGAAACTTGGACATCTCTTCTTTAAAGCCCTCCTGGATTGAGATGGGAGCATAAAGAAACAAATAGTAGGATTAGCCTGAATTATGCAAATGAGAAAACAGAATAAAAGAAAAATTAGAAGACTTGCTCAACATCACACATTTGTAGAAATGGAACTACAACCCAACCTTGCGATTTCTTGGCCAGAGTGCATTCTACTACACCATGGTGGCTCCCTAATTACCCTTGCTCATTGAGAACTCCAGATGAAAACTCCCTGCCTTCCTGAGACCTTTCCCAGAGATGCCTACTTGCTTTGCTCACTGCCGACTCAGCTTTTCCAAGCACATAGATACTTATGCACACTGAATCTGTTTCTATACCAGTATGCCACCCATACACCAATTAAGTCTTTTTCATGCGTGTTTGTCTATTTTCTTCACTGGATGATTGACTTCACGAGGGCAAGGATTCCTATTTATTTTATATCCTTTATGTGTATAGCAGTCATTTGGTAAATAAATAAATTTATCAGCTTTAAATCAATCACCTTATTTTAGAAGTCAGTACCACTCATGGAATTTAGGAAGAAGAAACAACCAGGGCAATGAGGTATATGGCTTTATAACTATTCAACAATTACAGAGACCATATTTACATTAGTTACTTTTAATCGTTGATTTGTAAAAAATATTATTTGTTAAAAGTGCAGATTCTGGGCCTCTACTCCCAGAGATTCTGATTCAATAGCTCTGGGGTGGGGCCCAATAATCTGCAGTTATAATAGAGACCCCAAGATATTCTTATATAGGTGGTGACACGACCATACTTTGGGAAACATTATTTCCAGTGAAAAGCTACCATACCAAAAGAAAAGTAGCATTAGTTCCTCTTTCTCCCTTTTTCCTTTCTTAATTTTCTCCGTCATTTTTTTTGCTCTTACCTGCCTACCTCCACTCCTAGAGGAGAGGAGAGGTTTTGAGTGGAGAAAGGTAAACACATTTTACAAATTTCAAAATATGAGAGACTTAAGAAGTTTTAGGACTGGATGTTGCGTTTTGGATTTTTTTTTTTAAACTCTTAGACCATTCCCTTAGATTTAGGGCTTCCATTACATGCTGCTCGATGTGTAACTCACACATGAAGAAGCTTAAAATAATCACATAGTAAAATTTTGTT
Source organism: Trichechus manatus latirostris (assembly GCF_000243295.1). NCBI lineage: Eukaryota > Metazoa > Chordata > Mammalia > Sirenia > Trichechidae > Trichechus > Trichechus manatus. Next base: position 10,129,649 of record NW_004443952.1, read on the forward strand.
GGTGGACCAAGGGGACAAATTTGATGCCTAAGGACAGATTTGATGTCTGATATTGCTGCCAAGAGATTCTTGGAAACAAACCTGAGTAAATGGCTTTGGAGTAGTTGGAAGAGTTGATCAGGAAGTACTCTTCCTGGAAAAATTATTTTTCTGCTTAGATATCTTAACTTCCCCAATACAACTGTCACAACCATTCTCTGGCAATTTCAGAATCATTTTGAAGAGTCATTTTATAGTAGGTTTTTATTAAAGTAGAGCTGAACTTTACGTTAGCATAGAACTAAATTTGCTAGCATACGTGTGGTACCAAACATAAGCAGGAATAACCGGAACAATAGAAATAGCTAAAATTTTTACTTCAAAGAGTGAACTATGAGAACTTGAAGACACAGAAATTGAATACCTTGTGTAACTAGTACAACGGTTTTAATACAAGGAACTGAGCAGACTGACATAGAACCAAGCATTTCAGAATGGGATATGGACCAGAATGGGACACCAAAAGAGATTAGAAATGACCCAGATGTCATGGAGGGCCCAGGACTGAACCCAGGCAGATATCTCCCTAGTAGCTCTTGGCTAAAAGATTAGTAATTACAGTCATATGTTTATGTTAAGTCACTGTGAATGGCAAATAAGTATTTTTAAATATAAATGCATTTTGTATATTATACGCAATATGAAAGTTAATTATTGGTAAATAGTGCGCTCTTTCATGTGGATTAGGTTCCATTTAAAACACTACTAATTACAATCATTACTTTTACAGAGTCTCAGGTAAGGGGTCCTTTTCAGGTATTGTTAGAGAAAGGAATACATCAGACAGAGAAAGTAAAACCACTGACAGAGAGCCAGTTCTTACATGAATGATTACATGATCAGGTATATGCTTTAGCAAAATCTGACCATGTCATTTCACTGCTTAAATCCCTTAGTGGCTTCTCATATCCTAAAGCTTGAATCCCGTAAGATGACAAGCAATGACTTTTATAACCTAATTACTTACTATTTACATCCTTTGTTCTAGGCATACAAAATTCCTCTTAGTTCCATGAATGCGCTGTGTTTTCAATTCTTTTATTAAGAGTACCAGAATTTGTGGAGCCCTGGTGGCGCAGTGGCTAAGAGCTCAGCTGCTAACCAAAGATCCGCAGTTCGAATCCACCAGCCCCTCCTTGAAACTCTATGGGGCAGTTCTAGTCTGTCCTGTAGGGTTGCTATGAGTTGGAATTGACTCGATGGCAACGGGTTTGTTTTTTATTTTTATCACAATTTGTAATTCGATAATAATTTGTGGGTTTACTTGTTTAACGTCTGTCTCCTTCACTAGTCTGTGGGTTCGTCAAGACAAAACCAAACCAAACCAAACTCGTTGCCATTGAGTCGATTCCGACTCATAGCTATTGTATAGGACAGAGTAGAACTGCCCTATACGGTTTCCAAGGAGTGCCTGGTAGATCGAACTGCCGACCTTTTGCTTAGTAGCTGTAGCTCTTGACCACTACACCACCAGGGTTTCCCATCATGACAAGGACCATATTAATTTTATTTACCACAGTATATCTAGGACTTAGCATGTTATCTGGCACAGAGAAGACATTCAGTGCATACTTGTTGGGAAGGATTAAGTGCTCAGTGAACATGTGTTAAATAAAAATATGCATGTAATGAACTTTTGAAGTCTATTCAATTAGGTACTTGACCATACCTGTGTCGTATACCTATCTTTGCTGGTAGTGGTGACGTGGTGATGGAAGTGGTAAGGATGTTTACCCAGAATTAAAGAATAAAAATTGTTATCATTAGTTCCTAGTATGGAATCTTTAAGATTAATTAAAGTTTTATATTAACCACATTTACTTTTTCAATAAAGATAGCATAGTGTTAGATAAGGAAAATGTACTAAAAATTATTTTTTTCAGGCCTTTGGTCTTTGGCATTATGTTTGATACAAATTTTAATGATCATGATGGAGAAACGTACATAACATGAAAGCATAGAGTGACTCATAACTGGTTGTATCTGATGGACACTTGAAGAGTATTCTGAATAGAATGAATTCTTAATTTGTTTATAGAGGGGATTCAAATATCACACAAATGGGTTTTCCACACGTCCCTTAGTACCTTGATTCCTCATTTAAAAATGAACAATTATAACGTAATATCTTGTAGCACTTTTTCATTGTCAGAGATATAAATAACTATAACTTTTAGACCTATCCAAACTATCTAATTATAGAACTTATCTCCATGCATACATGAGAAAGAAGATAAGTGACCATACAGAAGCAGAAGCTCATGGACTGACTTGTGATTATACAATATTCCCCCCTCCTTCCCTTTTTTGTGACAAGGCACTGCTGAAATAGGAAGCAAGTATTGAGCTGGTATGTGAAGAAACAGTAAATGATGTGGGGAGGGGTAAAGAGTGTCTTTGATAATGTGACAGCTTGTGTAAAAGCCCCCTGGCAGAAGGAGGAATGGTACATGGAACCAAAAGAAGGCCAATGTAATAGGAGCATGGAGAACAAGGGAAAGAGTGTCGATGATGAGAGATTGTGGAGAGGAGGGATCTCCAGAAATCAATCCCCAAAAGTTGTGTGTGAACTCCTGGGCTAATCCCCAAGTCTCATTGCACATGTATGGCTCTGGCCCTAAACAGAGAACTCAACTACAAGGTAGACTACTTCCTAGGTCCCAAATTTGCCAACAGATGGCACACATACAGAACAGATCTGAATAACAGCAAAGTCTTTGAAAACTGAATTCACAGAAGATGGTTAGTAACTTGAGGCTTGAGCCTAGCCAGGTCAACCACCTTTTAAAACACACACACACACAAAATCATCACTTTCTGTAGTATTTAAACAAGACCCAAAGTCTCATAACATAGTATTTAATATGTCCAAGGTACAATTCAAAAACACTGAACATATGAAGAATCAGGAAAATCTCAACACTTTGCAAAGGGAAAGATAACAGATACCAACCCCAAGATAACAAAGATGTTGGGACAACTAGACAAAGACTGTACAGCTGCTATCATAACCACACTCCAAGAAGCAATTGCAAACACTCTTTGAATGAATGGAAAGATAGAGAATCTTAACAAAGAAATAGAAAATTAAAAAAGAAACAAAATAGAAATTTTAGAATTGAAAAATACGATAGCTGAAATAAAAATAATGTACTGGATGGGCTCAAGAGCAGAAAGTACATTACAGAAGACTCAGTGAATTTGAAGATAGACCAACAGAAATTATCCAATCTAAATATCAGAGAGAGAGAAAAAAAAAAGATTGAAAAAAAAAATACACAGGTATGAAAAACTAGAGTTTATCTACCAGTTGTTCATTCAAGCAAAAATGCTTTCCCACAAAAAACGTGATTCGTACAGCTCACAACTCAATTGCACAAGTGCTTTTCCTCAAGATAACTGTGTTACTGCAGGATGCAGCAGAAGTTCTTACTTCCCATTTTGTCTCAGTGAATATTAAAAAGACATGTGTCCAAAAGTCAAGATTTAATAAAATTAATATTTTTTACTGCTTCATCAAAAACATTCTTATGTGAAACTGCCATTTTTTTCCTAAGAGTGTATTGTGATAAAAAATACAATGATTACTAACACAGTTAGATGCTAGTGCTTTTATTGTTGCTAACATACCAATGGCTTTACCCACTGTGATGGTTAATTTTATGAGTCAGCCTTGGCTAGGCTCAGCTAAGTGTTCCGGATTCCCATTCTTCACAATGTTATCCATAGTTTGTTATGATCCATATGGTAGAATGCCATTGTATAATCAATAAAACACAGGTACACATCTTTCTGGTATTCTCTGCCTTCAGCCAAAATCCTTCTGACATCAGTAACGATAGCCCTTATTCCATGTCCTCTTCTGAATCCAGCTTGAATTTCTGGCAGTTCCTTGTCAATGTACTGCTGCAAACTCTTTTGAACGATCTTCAGCAAAATTTTACTTGTGCGTGATATTAATCATACTGTTCAATAATTTCCGCATTTAGTTGGATCACCTTTCTTTGGAATGGGTACAATTATGGATCTCTTCCAGGTGGTTGGCCAGGTAGCTGTCTTCCAAATTTCTTGGTGTAGACGAGTGGGAGCTTCCAGCGTTCCATCTGCTTGTTGAAACATCTCAGTTGGTATTCCATCAGTTCGTACAGCCTAGTTTTTCGCCAGTGTCTTCAGTGCAGCTTGGACTTCCTCCTTCAGTACCATCGGTTCTTGATCATATATGCTACTTCCTGAAATGACCTAACATTCACCAATTCTTTTTGGTACAGTAACTCTGTGTATTCCTTCCATCTTCTTTTGATGCTTCCTGCGTTGTTCAGTATTTTGCCCATAGAATTCTTCACTATTGCAACTCGAGGCTTGAATTTTCTCTTCAGTTCTTTCAGCTTGAGAAATGCCAAGCACGTTCTTCCTTTTTGGTTTTCTAACTCCAGGTCTTTGCACATGTCATTATAATACTTTATTTTGTCTTCTCGAGTCACCCTTTGAAATCTTCTGTTCAGCTCTTTTACTTCATCATTTCCTCTGTTTGCTTTAGGTACTCGACATTCAAGAGTAAGTTTCAGGGTCTCTTCTGACATCCATTTTGGTCTTTTCTTTCTTTCCTGTCTTTTTAATGACCTCTTGCTTTCTTCATGTAGAACGTCTTTGACGTCATTCCACAACTCATCTGGTCTTTGGTCATTAGTGTTCAATGTGTCAAATCTATCCAGATGGTCTCTAAATTCAGGTGGGATATACTCAAGGTCATATTTTGGTTCTCATGGACTTGTTTTAATTATCTTCAGCTTCAACTTGAACTTGCATATGAGCAATTGATGATCTGTTCTGCAGTCGGCCCCTGGCCTTGTTCTGACTGATGATATTGACCATCTCCATTGCCTCTTTCCACAGATGTAGTCGATTTGATTCCTGTGTATTTCAATCCGGTGATGTCCACGTGTATAGTCCTAGTTTATGTTGTTGCAAAAGGTATTTACAATGAAGAAGTCACTGGTCTTTCAAAAGTCTGTCATGCAATCTCTGTCATCGTCTCTACCACCAAGGCCATATTTTCCGACTACTGATCCTTCTTTGTTTACAACTTTCACACTCGAATCACCAGTAACTATCAAAGCATACTGATTGCATGTTTGATCAATTTCAGACTGTAGAAGTTGGTAAAATCTTCAATTTCTTCATCTTTGGACTTAGTGGTTGGTGCATAAATTTGAATAATAGTCGTATTAATTGGTCTTGCTTGTAGGCATATAGATATTATCCTATCGCTGACAGTGTTGTACTTCAGGATAGATCTTGAAATGGTCTTTTTGACAATGAATGCAATGCCATTCCTCTTCAATTTGTCATTCCCGGCATAGTAGACCATATGATTGTCCAATTCAAAATGGCCAATACCAGTCCATTTCAGCTCACTAATGCCTAGGATATCGATGTTTAAGCATTCCATTTCATTTTTTGACAATTTCCAATTTTCCTAGATTCATACTTCATACATTCCACATTCCTATTATTAATGGCTGTTTGCAGCTGTTTCTTCTCATTTTGAGTCGTGCTACATCAGCAAATGAAGGTCCTGGAAGCTTGACTCTATCCACGTTATTAACGGTGACTCTACTTTGAGGAGGCAGCTGTTCCCCAGTCATATTTTGAGTGTCTTCCAACCTGAGGGACTCATCTTCTGGCACTATATCAGATAATGTTCTGCTGATATTCATACTGTTTTCACTGGCTAATTTTTTTCAGAAGTAGACTGCCAGGTCCTAGTCTGGAAGCTCAGTTGAAAGCTGTCCACCATGGGACACACTGTTGGTACTTGAATACAGTGGCATAGCTTCCAGCATCACAGCAACATGCAAGCTCCCACAGTATGACAAACTGACAGACGCGTGGGGGAAGAGCAGATTACCCTTCATAATATGAGTGGTCCCCATCCAATCAGTTGAAGACCTTAGAGAAAAAACTGAGCTTTCCTGAGGAGAATGATTCTGCCTCAAGACTAACATAGACATCTTGCTCAAGTTTCCAGCCTACCTGGCCTATGGATTTCAGGTGTAAGACTGTTGGAGTTATTCTGACTCTTGTTCCTGGCCCCATGCTGCTGTGGCCAATACCAGTGTCTTTAAATGTCTTCAGCAAAAGCTACCTGGGAAGCCATCCTAGCCCTTGCGATACTCATTGCTCCAGCCCTTGAGAGAGCCACAAGAGAGGCCAAGACCCACAACCCTCATTTTTTCAAAATAAGGTCAGTGTTATGGTTCTTGCAACGTGCACCAACATGATGGACTACTGACCTCAGGGCTGCTGATTTGGGGTGTGGGGGGCTAATAAGCAGGCAGTTTACAACGCCACAGCATTTTTTACCTAAAAGCAGCAGCTTCATTCTTCACCAAGTCTTTCCCTCCATTGTAAGTTTTTCATTAGATTCCAGAATTCTTCAAAAGTTCGTTGATTTTTTTTTTGCCAGCTTATTAGTTGATTTTGGCTGCGTGAAAAAAAGTAGTCTCAGATAGAGTTAAGAAGCCCATGACCTCGTAGGAATCCTGTTAGAGTATTGCTTTGTCAGAGACTGAACATTAAGACACAATGAACAAATAGTCTAAGATTTATTAACAAAACAAATTTAAGATGTCTCAGGCTGACTTAGTAGGAGTGGTGATGCTTATTGTTTGATTTAAGGACTGGCATGGGTATTATCAGATACTTTTGGAAGAGAAAGACCAGGAGAAAATAGCTTTCATTTGCCCAGAAAATTTTTACCTTTTTGGTATGGGTATCTCTGGAGTTATTGAGTTCTGGTGGTTGATGGAGATGGTACTGGGGGATAAATTACATGGAATTGCTGATGTATTTGGGTAACATAGTTGGGCCTGGAAGAGCTTTGCAAGGTCACGGGAAACTATTTGCTAAAGGGTTATATCTCCTTAAATAGAATGCGTTGAAATGTTATTGGACAAAATCATGATACTGCATTTTATTGAGCTCTGTATGACATCATTATTCCAAATATGGGTGAGTACTGACTTGCCCTAAAGCACCAGCTTAAGCTTACCTTATTCTAAAGATGTGGTGAAACCCATGTGAAATTGTGCACTACAGATTAGTAAGTAAACACGAGTCAGCCCCTGTGTACCTTGCTTACTGGTTAATCCATCTCTGCCTTTGACCTGTTATGAGTAATTTGAACGATCCCACCTCCCAACACTTTACTGTTACTCCAAGTCGAGATCAATTTCACTTTGAAGGCACTTCAAATTCCCTTTAGAAACTTTCTGAAAAGGAAAGTTCTCTTACTAATAAGTCTCAATTGCATTTCTACAAGCTCGCTCCTTACCTATTGCCCACCCAAGAGGCTGAGTCTCATGGTGTCTTATTTAACCTGTCTTCATTTCCAGGGCACCAGTGCCACTCAGCTTCTAAACTGTAATGAAGCCTTGTGAAACACAGCTCCCTCCAGAGCAGTGAAAATTAGTTTGTGATTCATACTTGTGTAGTGGGAATAGTGTCATAATGAAGATCTTGCTCAGCAGGAGAAAGACCTGGTGATCTGCTTCTGTAAAGACTGCAGCCTAGAAAACCCTATGGGTTACTTCTACTCTGTCACATGGGTCACTATAAGTTGAAATCAACTCAACAGCACCCAACAACAACAACCACCTACGATAGCAATTATCCTGAACAGTCCTGGTCCACAGGAGGCTACTTCCAATATCAGATTGCCTGCCAGCTTAGCTATACTTTAAGGAGAATAATTGTCTCATCAAAATTCTTTTTCTTCTAGTATTGGTTGTTGGCAAAAGTGAGCACTAGATGGAGTTCACATCTGGAGAATTGCCTTCTAATTTGAGAAGGACATTGACAAATAGGGGCTATGTTACACCTGAGGAGCCCTGGTGGTGCAGTGGCTAAGTTCTCGGCTGCTAACTGAAAAGACCGGTAGTTCTAACCCACCAGCTGCTCTGTGGAAGAAAGATGTGGCAATCTGCTTCTGTCAAGATTACAGCCTTGAAAACTCTATGGTGCAGTTCTACTCTGTCCTACAGGTAGCTATGAGTTGGAATCGACTCGATGGCAACGGAGGTTTATACTTTGGTCCCTGGGTGGTAAAAGTGGTTTGCAATGGGCTGTGAACCTAAAGGTCGGCCGTTTGAACCCAGTCTGCTTCCATAAAGACACTTTCGAGCAGATCTACTTGACCAGTTGGCAATGGATTTGGTATTTTGGTTTTTGTTATTTTGTATTTTGGAGTCCCTGGGTAGTACAAATGGTTAACTCGCTTGGGGCTAACTGGAAGACCGGCAGTTCAAGTTCATCCAGAGGCACCTTGGAAGACAGGCCAGGCTACTTGCAAAAAAATCAGCCACTGAAAACTCTATGGAGCATAGTTCTACTCTGACATACATGGGGTCCCCATGAGTTGGAATCAACTCAACGGCAACTGGTTATGTTAAATTTTATGCAAATATTTCTTAAATACGTGATTCATGAAATAAAATTATTTCATTTTTTGTTGTATTTTTAAATTACACAATCAATGAACAAATATATTCTTGTAAAAATATTAAAGCGTAATTCTTAATTGACCATATTCCCACACTATCCCTGTCCTACTCCCAGAGTTAATCTCTCTAGTCATTTTGGTGTATATCTCTCTAGATCTTTCGTATGCCATACTGTAGTAGTTTTCAAATTTTACTGTGCATTAGCAACATCTAGAGAGCTTGTGAAAACACGATTCCTCAGCCCCACCTCAGAAATTCTGATTCAGTAGATTTAAGGTAGAAAGTGTGAATATGTATTTCTAACAAGCTTCCAGAAGATGCTGATGTTGCTAATCCACAAACCACATTTTGAACAGCACTGATACTGGTATATGGTATAGAAATACTATAGAAATATTTAGTATTATTTTATGTTAGGGTTTTATTAAAATTTTATACTGTTTGCACTGTTCTATAATTTGCTTTAAAAATTAATAATGTGTTTTAGAGATACAATCATGTCAATACATATAGATCTACCTTATTCTTTTAAACTCCCGCAGAATATGGCATATTTTCTTCTAATTTATTGGGTCCTGTAAAAAAACACACTCACACACATGAAAAACTGTCACCATCAAGTCTGACTCATAGCGACCCTATAAGACAGAGCAGAACTGCCCCATAGGGTTTCCAAGGCTGTAATCTTTATGAAAACCGACTGCCACGACATCGTTCTCTGCAGAGCGGCTGGTGGATCTGAACTGCCAACCTTTCTTTCAGCATCTGAGTGCTCAACCATTGGGGCCATCAAAAACAAAAAAAAACCAAATTTGTTGCCGTCAAGTCGATTCCGATTCATAGCTACCCTACAGGACAGAGTAGAATTGTCTGACAGAGTTTCCAGGGAGCACCTGGTGGATATGACTGCCTACCTTTTAGTTAGTAGCTGTAGTTCTTAACCACTACGCCACCAGGACTCCCTAATTTATTGGGTAACTGCCATAATTTATTAGGATAACTTCTCCTTTCTTGCACAACAATTTATACCCTAATGTTATTACTTATCCCTTTATGCTTTGCTTTAGTTATGTTCTTTTTACTACTCGAACCAAAATCATGGCAGGATGATATAAATCTCCTCTCAATATATCCAAATACATTGATTATTCTATTAATTTCATTTTCAGAAATCTTTCCCCAGAGACTTCTCATTTGCTACCTTCTTTACTGGATGAGCGATAGACTTCGTACAGAACTATTATCTCGGGATCTCTCTTTATCATTACCTTGTGGATTTTTTTTGCCTCTAATTTGGGTTGTGCATCTGGTTCCTAAATTTGATGTCTTCCTCTTTCTTGGTTTATTCCCTAGTTTTTTTGAACATCCTCCAGGAGCTTGCTAAAACAGGGATGATTTTATTGAGATTTTGAATGTCTGAAAATATCTTTGTTGCGTAGATGCTTTGTCTGACTACAAAATTTTAGTCTGAAAATCATTTCCCTTTAGAATTTTGAGATGGTGAATTGCTCTGCTGTCTTCTAGCTTCCAGTGTGGGTACTGAGAATCTTGAAGCCATCTGATTCCTAATTCTGTGTGGGAAACCTGTTTTGTTCCTTCTCTGGTATCTCTTCTTTCCTCCAAGAGGTTTGAAATTTCATGATCATGTGTCTTGGTGTAGATTTATTTTTACCCATTGCACTGGGTACTACTCAGACCCTTTCAATCTGAAAGCTCATGTCTGGGACATTTAAAAAAAAAAAAGGCTTGCGTTTGATGATTACCTTCCCTTTATTTTCTCTGTCTTTTTTTCTGGACCTCTTGGACTGGTATTCTAATTTTCTTATCTTTTATCTCTGTTTTTGTTTTACTCTCTGGGAAAATTTCTCAATTTTATTCTCCAACTTTTCTGTTTAGTTTTTCCTGTTTTTGACCATATATTTCATTTCTAAGGGCTGATTTTTATTCCTTGAACGTTCCTTTGTTACAACATGCTGTTCTTGTTTCAGGGATGCAATATCTTCTCTTCCCTGAAAATACATTATCTCCTAGCATAATTTGTTTTCTCTAATTTGTGCACCTTAGTCCTCAAAGTGAAATCATTGCTTTTTAACACTTTAAAGAGGTCTTTTGCCGCAGATTTGCCCAATGCAATGTGTCATTTGATTTCTTGACTGTTGCTTCCATGAGTGTTGATTGTGGATCCAAGTAAAATGAAATCCTTTACAACTTCAATTTTTTATCTTTTTATCACGATGTTACTTATCGGTCTAATTGTGAGAAATTTTGTTTTCTTTATGTTGAGGTGTAATCCACACTGAAGGCTGTTATCTTCATCAGTAAGTGCTTCAAGTCCTCTTCACTTTCAGCAAGTGAGGTTGAGTCATCTGCATATCACAGGGTGTTAATGAGTCTTCCTCCAATCCTGATGAGTGTTCTTCTCCTTATAGTCCAGTTTGAATAAGTATGGTGAAAGAATACAACCCTGATGCACACCTTTCCTGATTTTAAACCACACCATATCCCCTTGTTTTGTTCAAATGACTGCCTCTTGGTCTATGTACAGGGTCCACGTGAACACAATTAAGTGTTCTGGAATTCCCATTCTTCTCAATGTCATCCACGCTTTATTATGATCCACGCAGTAGGATGCCTTTGCACAGTCAATAAGACACCAGTAAACATCTTTTTGGTATTCTCTGCTTTCAGCCAAGATCCATCTGACACCAGCAATGATATCTCTTATTCCATGTCCTCTTCTGAGTCCAGCTTGAATTTCTGGCAGTTCCCTGTTGATGTGCTGCTGCAACTGTTTTTGAATTATTTTCTGCAAAATTTTACTTGTGTGTGATTTTAATGATATTGTTTTGTATTTCTGCATTCTGTTGGATCACCTTTCTTTGGAATGGGCACGAACATGGATCTCTTCCAGTCAATTGGCTAGGTAGCTGTCTTCCAAATTTCTTGGCATAGATGAGTGAGCGCTTCCATCCATTTGCTGAAACATCCCAATTGGTATTCTGTCAATTCCTGGAGCCTTGTTTTTTGACAATGCCTTCAGTGCAGCATGAACTTCTTCCTTCAGTACCGCTGGTTCTTGATCATGTATGTTACTTCCTCAAATAATTGAATGTCGACAAATCTTTTTGGTACAGTGACTCTGTGTATTCCTTCCACCTTCTTTTGATGCTTCCTGCATCATTCAGTATCTTGCCCATAGAATTCTTCAACATTGCAACTCGAGGCTTGAATTTTTTCTGCAGTTCTTTCAGCTTGAGAAATGCTAAGTGTGTTCTTCCCTTTTGGTTTTCTAACTAGAGGTCTTTGCACATGTTATTATAATTCTTTACTTTGTCTTCTTGAACTGCCCTTTGAAATCTTCTGTTCAGCTCTTTTACTGCAATATTTCTGCCATTCACTTTAGCTACTCAACTTTCAAGAGCAAGTTTCAGAGTCTCTTCTGACATCTGCTTTGATGTTTTCTTTCTTTCCTGTCTTTTTAATGATCTTCTGCTTTCTTCATGTATGATGTTCTTGATGTCATCCCACAACTTGTCTGGTCTTCGGTCATTACTGTTCAGTGCATCAAATCTGTTCTTGAAATGGTCTCCAAATTCAGGTAGGATATACACAAAGTTGTATTTTGGCTCTCTTGGACTTGTTTCAATTTTCCTCAGCTTAAACTTGAACTTGCATATGAGCAATCGTTGGTCTTTTCCGAAGTCACCCCTGGCCTTGTTCTGATTGATGATATTGAGCTTTTCCATTGTTTCTTTCCACAGATGTAGTCAATTTGATTCCTGTGTATTTCATTCAGTGAGGTCCTCATGTATAGTCACCATTTATTTTGTTGAAATAAGTTATTTGCAATGAATAAGTCGTCGGCCTTGCAAAATGTATACTAATGTCATTATCATTAATTTCCTGGTAGTTTGTAATTTCTGAATTGAAATCATTTTTGACTCATTAGTTATAAAGAAAAGTGTTTTTGATATTTATTATTCGAAGAATTTTTTTGGCTATTCTTTTGTTGTTAATTTTTAATTTTCTTGCATTATGGTTAGTGATCATGGTTTGTACCACTTCTGCTTTTTGAAAATCATTGATATTTCTTCTGCTCCTAATACAAGGTTATTATTTTTGAATGTCCACATATATTTGAAAGAATAGATATTATTTTTTCTTTGTTACAAAGTTATCTCTCTATTTCTGTCTAGATAGATATAGCTGTAAGAGTGTGGATATGTAATCCTGTTACTAAGGAGAGAGTGCGCAGTTGGAATAACAATTCTGTCTACCATAGCATTCTTCCCCTAGACAAGATGAGATTTTTTAATTTTTTTAACTTTTGTGGTCCTTCCTTTTCTTTCTCTCTGCCATCTCCCATGTTTATATCTGGGATTTTTGTTTCAGATTGCTATTATTTTTAATTTAAAAAATTCATTTTTATAGAGACAAGGACCTACAGCACACTGCATGGATCTGAGTTCTTGTGGTGGATGCTGGGAAATGCTAGTCAGAATTCCTTTCAGGAATGAAGGATTAATTTCCCCAGCTGCTGGCAGTGCTGTCAACAGACAGTGCTCAGCATTCAGATGCCATCTACGATTGCCTTGATTGAAGATAGCTGTCTTGGCAAGGGGCCCACTCCCTTCCCAGGTGGCTCACATTGAATGACTAGCCCACTTGAAGGTATAAAAATTAGCCCTCCAGCCCATATTTTAGGATAGTTCTATAAGGTGTCTGATTTTCAGAACTCCTCAGAGAATGAGCTGAGGCTTCTGTTGATATTGTATCACTGTTCAACTTCTCCCTCTGCCTAATCTTTGTCACTTACCTTCTCTCTCTCTCTTTTTTTAAGATAATATTTTATTCTGTTTTCGGTGAAGGTTTACACAGTAGTTTAGGTTCCCATTCAACAACTTCTACACAAATTCTTCAGTGACATTGGTTACATTCTTCACAATGTGAGAACATTCTTATTATTTCTGTTCTGGTTGTTCTGTTTCCATTAATCTAGTTTCCCTGCTCCCTTATACTCTCATCTTTATTTTAGAAGTGATTGTTGACCATTTGGTCTCATATAAATGAGTTTTTGAAAGCACAGTACTCACAGGTGATATTCTTTATTTTGTGAGCCAATATGTTATTTAGCTAAAAGTGACCACAGGGGCTAGTTATGGTTTAAGGTTTAAAGAGTATCTCAGGGCAAGAGTCTCAGAGAGTCCTCCAGTCTCAATCAGCCCAGTGTGTCTGTTTTTTTTTTTTTAAATAGGAATTTGAGGTTCTGTTTCACGATTTTATCCCATTCTTTCAGGGTCCATCTATTGTGGCCCTGATCAGAATGGTCAGTAATTATTGCTGGGCACCATCTACTCCTTCTTGTCTCAGGGTAGATGAGGCTGTGGTTCATGTAGACTATTAGTTCTGTAGACTAATTTCTCTTTGAGTCTTTGGTTTCCTCCTTTTGCTCCTGATGAGTAGAGGCCAATAGTTATATCTCAGGTGGCTGCTCGCAAGCTTTTAAGACCGCAGACACTACTCGCTAAACTAGGATGTAGAACATAAACGTTATGAACTATATTACGCCAATTGGCTGAAATGTCCCACGGTACTATGGTTCTAATCCTTCAAACCCAGGAAACCAATCCCACAAGGTGTTTGGTTGTGTCTAAGAAGTATCCATAACTGTGCCCCCTATATACTTATATGAATATATGTGCATACAGTCACATACATGCATATACATATACCTACTCATACATCTATATATACACGCATAGTCACATATACATACCTATGCACATATATGTCTACATACATACATATATAGCCACACATATATTTTTTGATTGTTGTTGCTGTTGTTTCAAAATTATCTATGCCATAGCTATTACCAAAAGGTCCCTTTTCTTGAGTACATGTTAGTGACATTGTTTACCTTCGTCAAGCTGTGCACATTTCACCCTCATTCGGTTTTACCTTTCCCATCACCAAGAACAACAGGTGTCTACTAGGAACACTAGTGAATCCTCTTCTCCACCTCGCAATCTCTAGTAACCACTAATTAACATTAGTTTCTGTATATTTGCCTGCTCATGTTATTTCATAAATGTGTGAACGTAAAATATTTGTTTTTTGTGATTGACTTATTTTGTTCAATATAATGTCCTCCAGGTTCATCCATGTTCCAAGATGTTTTGGGAACTCACTTTTCTTTATTCCTGAGTAGTATTCCATTGTATGTATGTACCACATTTTAGTTGCCCATTCATCCATTAATGGGCACTTAGATTGTTTCCATCTTTTTTCTATTATGAATAGTGCTGTGATGAACATAGGTGTGCATATGTCTGTCCGTATCACTTCTATTAGACCCCTAAGGTATATACCTAGGAGTGCAATTGCTGGATCATATGGCAGCTCTTCCTCTAGTTTTTTGAGGAATTGCCAGACTGTTTTCCACAATGGCTGTACCATTTTTGCATTCCCAACAGCAATGGATGAGGGTTCCAATTTCTCCACATCCCCTCCAACATTTGTTATTTTTTTTTTTATCTTAGCCATCCTAGTGGGAGTGAAATAGTATCTCATTGTGGTTTTGATCTGCATTTCCCTGATGGCTAATGATGTTGAGCATCTTTTCATGTATCTGTTGGCCATTTGAATATCCTCTTTGGTGAAGTGTCTGTTCATGTCTTTTGTCCAGTTTTTGATTGGGTTGTTTGTCTTTTTGTTGTTAAGTTGTAGAAGTTTTCTATATATTTTAGATATTAGACTCATATCAGTTATGTCATTCCCAAAGATTTTTTCACAGTCTGTAGGTTGTCTCTTTATTCTTTTGATAAAGTCTTTTGATAAATGTAAAGTATTTAACTTTTATGAGGTCCTAATTGTCTATTTTGTTTTCTCTTGCTTGTGTATTTGTTGTCGTGTTTGATAATCTGTCATTGAAAAAATTAGGTCTCAACTTTGCTCCTATATTTTCTCCCAAGAACTTTATGGTTTTAGGTTTCACATTTAGGTCCTTGATCTATTTTGAATTAGTTTTTGTGTATGGCATGAGGTATGAATCTTGTTTCATTTTTCTGCACTTGGAAATCCAGTTTTGCCAGCACCATTGTTGAAGAAACTATTCCTTCCCCATTGAATGGATTTGGCTCACTCATCGAATATCAATCGACTATAGATGTTTGGATTTATTTCTGGATTTTCAATTCTATTCCATTGGTCTATGTGCAGTTACCCTCTTTTTTTCCCCAGGTGGTGATCCTAGGTGCACTCCCTAATAAACTTTTTGCATGCTAGTCTTCATCTAAGGAGTCCCTGGGTGGCGTAAGCAGTCAAGTACTCAAGTACTAGAAAGGTTGGTGGTTTGAACCCACCCAGTGGTACCTCGGAAGACAATCCTGGTGTTCTGCTTCCGAAAGGTCACAGCCTTAAAAACCCTATGGGGAAGTTCTTTTCTGCACACATGGGGTTGCCAGGAGTTGGAATAAACAACAATGTAATCTCAGAGACTGCTTCATAGGGAACTCAATCCATGAGAGTTGGTGCAGAGTGGTCCAAAAAAAGTGGATTTTGAAGTTGAATCACGCATTGTCTGTCTGGCAAGGAGGACTCCATTACTGGTAATTGGTACTTAGAACTACCTTCTCCTACAGACAACCCTGGCAAAAAATAATGGTATAATTGTTTAAAATGGCAGGTAATTGGGATGGTAGGTCAGTAGAAGGGAATGCATTAGCTGGTGCAGTATATCAGGCATTTGAGAAATATGACAGAAATAGTAAGTATAAGGACAATGAAATTGAATGGTCATTGTTAAACTCAAAGGACACTTGGAAAAAGATAATGAAAGTTGAAAAAGAGTAAATATAAATTAAAAGGTAAATGTGAAAGCCAGAGGGTCTCCTTACTATCATATAAAGAGGCTCCCATCTTATATAGCAGAAAGGCAGAAAAAGTGAGGGGCTTAGTTCAAGTAATAATTATAAGAGTAGCTTAGCTCTAAGTCAGGGCAGATCTGCAGTGCCAAGGTTTGAAAAGAATGGGACCCTGGCACCTGGGATGAGGACAGTGATACGAAGCTTCCTAAAAATCCTGAATTCCCCAATTCCCCTGAAGTGACCTAGTCTACTTAATAAAGGCTAGTATTCCTTCCTTGTATGGAGATGATGCAAAGCCCTCTCTCCCTCAAGACAATTTGTGACCACATCAAGATCTACTCCTGTTATCATTAGGATTGTATGTCAACTTGGCTGGGCCATGATTCTCAATGGTTTGGTACTTTATGTAGTTTGGCAGTTGTATGATGATGTGATCACTTCCACGATGAGATTTGATATAATGTGATCACCTCCATGATGGGATCTGCTGTGAGTAGCCAATCAGTTGAAAGGGAGTTTTCTTGGACCTGTGGCCTGCATCAAATATAAGTGGACATTCTGGCAATGCTTGTGGGCTTTTACTCGCTTTGGATCCTACAGCTGGCTCCTGTTTGTCTGACCTCCAGTTCTTGGGACTTCAGCTAGCAATTTACCTGCTGTCTGACCTGCTGATCATGGGTTCACCAGCTCCTAGGGTTACAGGAATCAGGAGAAGCCTCTATCCTGACCCACGGACTTGGGATATTCCAACCTCTACAATTATGTAAGCTGTTTCCTTGATGTAAATCTCTCTCTATATATTTATAAGCTTTAATGGTTTTGCTTCTCTAGAGAACCTAGTCTAAGAGAACTCTTATCTCCCCTACTGGCAACCAAGCCAATAACAAGGGTTAAGTTACTGTATTATCCAGCTGGAGACGTGCTGGTCCTGAAATTCAGGAAAGGGGCACAACCTCAAAGGAGCTGCAGGATCTAGCTGGCAAGTTCCAGCAAAGCTGGAAGAAAACATGAGATTGGATTCTGACGGTGCTTGATCAAGATAAGGAGGCAGAATATAAGAAAGAGTTTATTAATTTGAGAGCACTCTCTCGGGAATAATAAAAAAAAAAATCTGTTGCCATCTAGTTGATTCTGACCCATAGCGATCCTGTAAGGACAGAGTAGAACTGCCCCATAGGGTTTCCAAGGCTGTAATCTTTACAGAAGCAGATTGCCACATTTTTCTCCTGTGGAGCAGCTGGTGGGTTCGAATTGCCAACCTCTTAGTTAGCAGCCAAACATTTAACCACTATGCCACCAGGGCTTCTTATGCAGGAATATATATATATATATAATATACATATAAATGTTTCATATCTAAATATTTTTTGCCTTTTACTTACCAACTTTTCTCCAATTGAATAAATATAGACCTACATCAATTTTAGGTGGTACATGGTATTCCATCGTGGGAATATGTCATGATTTTATTATTGCTTTGTATGTCTCTGAATGTACACAGTTTTGGCTCTGTTGAGTAATTCCATTTTGTTGATTGGTCAAGGAGCAAATTTAATCGCCCTGTTTTGTTATTCAGTCTTTCCATGTTGTTTAGACACAGTTTGGATGGCATTCATTATTCTTTTCAGCTGCGTCCTGTTTAGAATTGCCACACATTTGTTTACTTTAGTGGAACAAAAAGAAAGTGTTAATTCTCAGTGATGTTACTTTTACTAAACACAGCCCTGCAAGCACAGCAGCTTTTAATAAGCCTTATTTACTCAAAACATGCAGACTATTTTTATGAGACTTTTGTGTTGATCTGAGAACTGCTGAAGATTCTTCAGTATTGTGCCTTGTGGTTTCATGATATAGAACATACTCAAGTGCACACACACACACATGCAGGAATTAATTCGATTAAGACAGAATGGGTCTGGTTACCTAGCCCCTCCCACCACCAGTTTGGAAAAATGGAATATTGAATATTAATAGCTGTGTAATTGATCTTATCCAAATATATTCCCAAAGCAGTACTTGGAGCCAGTCTTTACTGTAAACTTTTTGAAGACACCAAAATAGACAAAAGAAAAGTATAAGTAATCTGTTAAAATAAACAGTTATATACAACAAGCTATGCATCACATACAGGAGGGTTTTAATATTAATTTACAACAGGTGTGCAATTGTGAAAGTTTTTCTGTTCTTTCAGGTCTAGTTATGTTTCTCTTCTCACATGATTTAGGTTCTGTTGATCTTCTTCCATATGGGGGTCATGATGGAGCTTAATTTGTGTAACATTTTTGAGGACATTGGGATAGAGTACCAGCTAAAGTTTTCTTCAAAATGGTGAAGGAGGGAATACTGAGGACAATGGGATTCAAACAAAGAGGGGATAAGAAGTCTGCATAAATTCTTGGTTAAGTGAGAAAGAATGAAGGTGTGTGAGTAGGAATGCATGATGGATGCTCCATCTTGGGACATTAGTTGGGTCCTGCAAGGGGGAATTCTTTTGAGCATGACGCACTCTAGGGTTGTTAGCAAAGTGCCTTTGACGTGGATGAATACCTTCTTGTCTGGCTTCATAGCATTACTTTTTTTCATGACTCAAAATGTAAACCCTCAGAGATCAGAAACTTCAGGAAAGAGCTATGATCTATTAAGCAAAGAAGACTAATTTCTAATTTCAGGGGCATTGGTTGAACAAAAGCACTAGTAATTGAAGAGAAGTCTAAAGAGCGCTGGTGGCCAGGGGTCATCAATCTAGCAGGTGGGCATGAAGAGCAATGATGATACGAGCTCTGTTAGGAAAGTAACAGGCTGGATATTGGCTCAGAGCAAAATGCCATATTATTATTATCCATGTTCTTAATATTCCTTCTAGCTGGTATGCTCTGGGAGCAATAAGAGTAAATTTGTGTTTTCTTCTCCTCCTTCTCTCTCTCTCCTCCATTTCTTCTTTCTTTCTTTCTTTTAAAATGCATATTTGTAGATTGCATTTTTTCCACATGCCTTGACGCAATTTCCTCCCACCTGAATCTGATCTTTCTTAATGCTCCACTAGCTGAAAATAATGTATGTATCTTGTTGAAGTAATTAGGCTCACCACAAAGACAAATTCCTTGGTAGTTTAAAACGATAAATTCACTATTGTCTTCTAATTTACTCCTTTCTCTAGCCTGATTTATTGTGGCTCTTGGGCTCATGCTAATTTTTATAGCTGCACTAGGGGGCACTGTTGAGTTACAAACACCCTCAATAGTGTCTGCCTGGTTTGTATTAATGCTGAACTAGTAACTCCTTTCATTTATGTCAGTATTTCACCTTCTGCGCTAACAGTAGGATATGAAAAAGAGGTGTGGATTTGCTTCCAGTGCATAGAAAAAAAAAGAGGATTTAAAACAGTCCTTGTTGAAAGTTGCAGAAAGAAAAATGGAATATGTGTGAAGAAGTGCTGATTTTTTTTTTTTTTGGCATTTTTGGGTTATAAATTCACATTAGTGATACAGCCAGTATACAACCACAGCTGTAGCAACCAGAGAAAGAAACAAGATATGATCCCCTTTGTAAGATGCTCATAATATTCCCAAGGAGGCAGGAGAAAACTCCATTCATCTGCAATTTATTCAGAATGCTCTTTTCTTTTGTTGTCATTTTGGAATGGCTTTTACTGTTGTTAAAAAGTTACAGGAACAACAGCCTCATAGCTAGAAATCATGTTTCTTCACAAAACAAGTTCACCCCAGATCAGCCATGTGACCTGCCCCCGCAGTGCCCAGGCCTCTGACCGAGTCTTGCTGGAACAGGTCTCTTCTGGGACTGAGAAAGAATTCATGTTCTAAGTCCTTCCTGCTATTTCTTTCCAGTTTGGTGCCTGCTGTAATGGAGAGTCTTTTTTTCCTTTTAAAACAGATACTGAGAAGTATACCTAAAAGCCAAAATCTATTCAACAGACAATACAATTTTACAGATTTGGGAGAAAATAAGTTACAAATATCTGACCAGTATCAAGATATTACATCGTATAAGTTTTAAAAAAAATTGATTAGAATAATTAGAGATTTTTTCCCTTGGAAAAGCTAGGTTAGTCGTGTGAGCATTGAAACTGATTTCAATATTATTCAAACTGATAAGACACTCAATAGAGTTAAGTTTTTTGACCTCTTTTGATAACAGAATCGGATCCAAGTTTTTTTTTTTCTGTTGCACTTAGTAAAATTATATCAGTTTAAAAATATTTTGGGAATGATGTGCTTCATTAATTTCCATTAAAGAGTATTTATTTAAAACATATTTTTTAATGGAATTGCTGTGCACACCTAGTTATCTGTGATTTTTGTTCACCTAAAGTCCACTCTTCACTGGCACCAGGTATACCTGGATTTGCAGTCCAGCCCAATGGTTTACCAGCCTCAGGGCTCTATCTTTGATTCTCTGAGTCTCGTTGATTAGGATGGTAATACCTTCGTTGTAATGCCTTTGTAGGGATTTCATGATGCACTTATGTAAAGTGGCCAGGATGGCAAAGGAGTCAATGGGATCTCGTGTGCTCTTTTGCATTCAGTGATACAATGGACAGAACAAGGAACAGCCCAAACTCCCAATTGTTGTGTGCTCCCGCACCTCCCACCACCCTGGAAAAGGCTCACAAAGGCAGCACAAGTGCTAAAAATGGGGTGAATATGTCTTGCGTATGGTGTCAAAGGAAAAGCATAGCCACTGTCCAAAACCTAGAATAAACTTGAGCTATTTATATGGGCTATGTATATAGTACTATGGGTCTCCTGTACTCCGGAAGTATTTTAATCAGTTTTATAGTTGAGAAGCTTGCTGTGAATCAAAGAAAAGAATCAACAAATCAACAGAAGTGAAGCTTGTATTTTCTTAGTGCCTCAGATTCATGATTAGAATATAATGCTTTCAAAAATGTATATTAAAAACAGTTTTTGAGAAGGTGGTAGGATTCAAAGTCCAAGAGGTACAAATGGATATAAATGGATATAAGGGATTATTCTTCCTTTCTACCTTGTACTTTACTATCCACGCCCTTCCTGGGCAATAAGGTTGTTAATAATACCAAAAAACCAAACCAAACCCATTTCTGTCTAGTCGATAGCGACCCTACAGGACAGAGTAGAACTGCCCCATAGGGTTTCCAAGGTATGGCTGGTGGATTTGAACTGCCGACCTTTTGGTTAGTAGCTGTAGCTCCTTAATCACTATGCCAGCAGGGCTCTGTTAATAATACATTTTTCTAAAATGTGTATGTGTAAAAAAACGCATATGTATGTGTGTGTGTGTATATATACATATATGTATGTGTGTGTATGAACTTCAAACCATTTGCAAAATATTTCTCATGAACTAGTGGAGTTCAAACTGACGAAATTTCTCTATATTACTTTCAGAGCTTCAAACCATCATGTATTATATTTGTAAATATTTAAACAGGGCACTGGAGAAATTTTGGTCTATGAAAAGTTATTGTGGGAATGTGCTTGAAAATCGTTTATATAAATGTAAAAAACTTTCTTGGTGAATAACCATGGTTAAAGAAAGGTGAGGGGCTGCTTCTCTTCACTGGTTTCTTTCCAGCCTCTCTTACAAATCTCTGGCTTCATTTGTACTTGTATTACTAAATGGCTACCTACAGCTTTATTCAACAGTTGTAACTTAAGACTGTCAGGGCTAGTTTCTTTGAGTGAAGGCTGCTGGACTGGTCTTTTTCCAATAAATATAGAGTCTTTTTTTCATGTTAAGCAGACAAAGATTCCCTTTGAAACATGTAGTCTGAGCCCCAAACACTGGACCCATTGTCTCTTAGACAATGATAAGTGCTACATTCAGTCTTGAGAAACAGTGAACGATTTGCTTATATTCAAGAACCATAGAAGTTTTACACATCTAGAAAATGACGCATGGCTGAGCTTTCAATAATGCTACTGCTACGTATATGAGTATGACTTAACCCTGTGTCACTGTTGTGCCCTGACTGCTATATGCCACTCATGGATCAGATATGGACTGCTCATGACAAATTATTTATGGTTTATGCTAATAGAACCCATTCACTTCAAATGAAAGTAGAAAGGATCCATGTGTATGTTTAGTTATGCATATGAGAATATAGAATTCATGGCAAACCCGTGTGTGCAGAGTAGAACCGCTCCATAGAGATTTCAAGGCTGTGACCTTTCAGAAGCGGATTGCCAGGCCTGTCTTCCAAGGCTCCTCTGGGTAGGTGTGAACCACCAACCTTTCTGGGCTAGTAGTCGAACACTAAGCCATTTGTACCACACAGGGGTAGGAAATGACTCTGTGGCAACTAATAATAACAATAACACATAGAATTAGATTATAAATGTCATACACATTCTAGATGCAATGTGACATTTAAAATTGGGAATTGCCTTGTGTCAGGGTCTTCAAACACATATCTTTAGTTGAGCATTTGTGTGTAAATAAATGATTATTAGGGAAATGTTCCCAGGAGAAACAGGCAAAGGAGTAGGGGAAGCAGATCTGTGAAAGGGAGGAATCCAAGCAAAGGTACAATTTCAGGCATAGTTCTAGACTCAGCCTGATTTCACAGAAAGCTCTGGCAAATAAAGTCAGCTCAGAATTTGTCCCAACTTGAGTTAACAGAGCTAGGAGCCCTGGTGGCACAGTGATTAAGTGTTTGGCTGCTAACCGAAAGGTCGGCAGTTCAAATCCACCAGTCACTCCACGGGAGAAGGATGTAGCAGTCTGCTTTGGTAAAGATTACAGCCTTGGAAATCCTATAGGGCAGTTCTAGTCTGTCTATAAGTTGGAATTGACTCCATAGCAATGGGTTTGTTTTGGTTTGAGGCAAAAGAGCTGGACTTTCGTAAGTCAGTCATTGGCTAAGGGTCACCCAGGGTGAACCAAACTCTCAGATATAGCTGTACAGCTCTCTGCACAGACAGGCTAAGTGGCATCTGTGGCTGAGGGCAGTCTTCAGAAGATAGTCACAGATATGGACCCTGAGAAGCAAAAACAGAAAAGATAGGTGGGGGGTGGGTTGGGTGTGGAAAAATGGCAGCAGGGATCCCAGGACCAACAGCTGTTTGCTACAGGGATTACTTATTCATTCTGGTTAAATGCTTTCCAATAATTAAAAAAAAAAGTTAGTTTAGTGATTCTGCTATGTGTTCTCTTTTAAAGAATTGTTAATAGGTAAATGATTCTAATCAGATATTAGCTCAGTCAAAGGCTATATTATGGGAAATCTTAATTCTTACTATTTCTCCAATACAGCAGGCACACTTGTGTTTCAGGGGCTTTGCACTTATTTCCTCTGTCTGGTATCTCTTTTCCCAGCTAATGGCATGGCTTGCTCTCTCCTCTCCTTCAGATCTTTATTTAAATGGCAACTTCTCAATGAACGGTGCAGCAATATCCCTGTATCTAGGGTAAACATACGTCCCAGTTACTCCTGTTATACTAGAGTCATTACTAATAGTGCCCCCTTACATTCTCAAACATGTCTTGATTTGGATGATAACTTAAATGGCCATACTATCTCTGTCCCTTCCCTGTTTTATTTTCTCCTCAACACTTCTTACCACTTACCATAGATTCATATTTTGCTTATTTATCATGTTTATTTTCTGTCTCCTTTGAGGGCATATAGATATCTCCAAAAAATGAGGCCAAAGATTTTGTCTGTTTTGTTCACTGATGCATCCCTAGCATTGAAAAGACTGCCTATTACATAGTAGTCTCTCGATTATTTGTGTGATGATAAATGAATTAAAGAATGAAAAATTTTATGCCAAACTGTGGCAATATACTGCAAAAAATTAAAGAAAATCAAATCTGGGGTAGGAATATAAATCTTTGCTTATTTTGCTTCTACATGACTTTTCTTGGAATTTAATTAATATATTATTGCTTTTTAATTACTCTTTGTATTATTAGCATATAGTTTTATTGGCCTATTAGCTCTAGTATGTAGTATTCGAAAACAGGACCGCTGAGTCTGGTTGTGCATGCTGAGCTCCGCGTAACGTCATAGCCTGATAAATGTTCCCTGGGAGAGCTGTGCAGTGCACACCCTTTACAAATAGGCACAGAAAACCTATTCGGAAGTGAACCTTTTGTGTGGTACCTATTGTATGGAACATTGGGTCAAGTGTTGTGACTCAAGATCCACATTCATCTGGACATACAACAAGGAAAAAGGTCTAGAAAACACCCATTCTGAATGGAAATTTGCCTATCTTCAAAGACTCATAGGAAGAGGACAACAAAAATAGGCTGTGTATGTGTATCTCCGTGTGTATATATACCCTGCTATATGTTAGAAATGGTCATGTTGGAAAAAGGAAACTGCAAGGAAGAAAAAATCCAATTTGAAACTATTTGATGGATGGTGGATGGGGAAATAGAGGTTTCCATGATGCCAAGGTATCACTCCACAAATTGCTTTTTGATAAAAAGGAGGGAAACTTGGCATTGTGATAAAGAGATTTGGCTGTTTCGTCTTGACCCAGTCTTGTAGTCATTGATCAGATGTTGTGTGCCTCTTGATGGGATGCAATGTGCAGTATACAATAGCCTCATAAAGTAATATTATCTGAACTAAAGAGAATCTGATCAAACTTTTCCCTCAATTCAGTTTACAACGTTAATATTATTGTTTTGTAGTCAATATTATATTGGAACGTTGGATTTACTCATGTATGTATCACTTGCTTTGCTCATCATCTTCTTGCATCTCAGCCCTTCCATCTGGATAATTTTCCCTCTACCTGAAGTATATCCTTTATAACTGTGCTGTACAGTATGGTAGCCACTAGCCATATGTGGCTATTGAGCACTTGAAATATGACTAGTCTAAGTTGAGATTTGCTGTAAGTTTAAAATACACACTGGGTTTCAAAGACTTAGCAAAAAAATGTAAAATATCTCATTAATACATTTTTATATGGTTATATGTTGAAATAATATTTTGGGTTAAATAGACTATATTATTAAAATTAACTTTAGCTGTCTTTTAAAACTTAAAAAATGGGGCTACTAGAACATTTCAAATTACCTAGGTGGCTTACATTATATTTCTCTTCGACAGCTTTGCTTTAGAACTTTTTTTAGTCTAATTGTGATAAATTCTCAATTTTTATTTTACCTGAATTGCCTTTATTTTGCACTTCCTCTTGAAATCTTTTTTCACTGGATATACAATGCTAGGTTGAGTTTTTTGCTATCATATTGAGGATATTATTTCATTCTTTGTTGGTTCCATTTTTGCTATTGAAACGTCAGTTAACATTGCCATTACTTTGGCAATACTTGTCTTTTTGGTCTGGCTGCTGTTTGAAAAACCTTCTGGTTTTTAATATTTTGACGTTAAATTATGATGAATTTACATATGGATTTCTTTTTATTTATCCTGATTGGGATACACTGGGTTTCCTGAAACTGTGCATTGATTTCTTCTATCAGTTCTGGGAAATTACCAGTCGTTATTTCTTCAAATATTTCGAATATTTCAAATATTTCTTCCCCGCTCTATTTCTCTCTTTCTTCTGAAACTCCAATTAGACCTATATTAGAATTTTACTTTGTCTTCTGTGTCTTAATATCATTCCTATTTTCCAGTTTTTGTCTCCCTATGGTGAATACTGAATTAATTCTTCATAACTAACATTTTGCTAATACCTTCTTCATCTGTGTTTAATCTTCTGGCTTAACTCCTCCATGGAGTTTGTTTAATGACAATGATTTCATTTTTTGCTACTAGAAGTATAGTTTGGTTCTTTTTCAAATCTGCTTACTTTTTTAATAGTCTCTTGCTATTTAATAATGTTTTA
Organism: Trichechus manatus latirostris; assembly: GCF_000243295.1. Lineage (NCBI taxonomy): Eukaryota > Metazoa > Chordata > Mammalia > Sirenia > Trichechidae > Trichechus > Trichechus manatus. The sequence continues at coordinate 10,155,872 of NW_004443952.1, forward strand.
AACACTTCTTTTACTTCTTTAGATATTTTAAATCAACAAACTATTTCATATTCGGTGTCTAATTCTAATATCTGAACTTTGTAAGCCTGATTTTACTGTCTATTATTACTATAGGCCCTCCCTTATGGTGCTTTCCTTCCTTGTGTATTTGGTGATTTTTGACTGTAAGCTGCTTATATTCCTTGGAACTTTGTTTTTTTTTGGTGGAGATTCTTTCAGGCCTGTATTGAGAGTTGGTTCATTTAAAAAAGATTTATATTGGCTTATGCCAGGAGCCTTAGGGACACTAATAACCCAATAGAAAAACTTTAAATTCTCAGCTTCAGTTTTTTGGGACTATCCAGTTAGTGAAAATTTCAGACCCTGTGAGGTCATCTTAAAAGGAGCCCTGGTGGCACAGTGGTTTAAGCGCTGGGCTGCCAACTGAAAGGTTGATGGTTTGAACCCACCAGCCGCTCCACAGGAGAAAGATGTGCCAGTCTGCTTCTGTAAAGATTACAGCGTTGGAAACCCTATGGGGCAGTTCTACTCTGTCCTGTAGGGTTGCTATGAGTTGGAATTGACTCCAAAGCAATGGGCTTGGTTTTTTGTTTCTTTTTTTGAGGTCAACTTGTGGAATGAATTTTCATACCTTCTTAATTCATCTCCAAGGTTTCAGAAAGGCAATTTTTCCCACTGTGCCCTTGGTGGGTGAGGTGAGTTTATTTTTGCTCACCTAATGCTGATGTGTGCATAGCTCTCCGGGGAAAAAAAAAACCATTGCTGTCAACTCATAGTGACTCTATAGGACAGAGTAGAACTGCTCCATGGGGTTTCCAAGGAGCAGCCGGTGGATTCAAACTGCTGACCTTTTGGTTAGCAGCTGAGTTCTTAACCACTGTGCAACCAGGGCTCCCATTTATTATTTGATCAGTCTTGCATGTGATTTAGGTGAGCTTTGTCTTCTAACCTCTGCACCTTTCACACGTGAGTCTGTGAAAACAGAAGCTTAGGGTCACTTGGATTCAGAAAATACTTCAGAACAAAGCCAGATTTAGTTCTCCACTTATCCCTCAAGGTTGTTTGTTTTGTTTTGATTTAGCTTTGGTTTTCTGAGGATTGTTTATTTTATCAGCTTATTACATATTTAAAAATGTTTCTAGAAAGATACATTTTACTCAGCATTTTTAGTTGTCTTCACTGGGAATCAGTCCTGGTTTTCAGTTCATCAAAATACCATAAATGGCAATCTTACGTTTTTTTAAAAATAAAAATGAATTTCAAAATAATTGTCAACTCCTTCTTATTCAAGGTGAGGAATTTCGCTAGCCTTTGCATCGTCTGCCCTTTCTGCGGTTTATTCTCATACAATAGTAATTATATTTTAACCAATGAAGTCTTCCATGTGGATTTTTTTTTGCTTTGAATTAAAATTTAAAATTATATTTGTGATATATTGTTTAGTTATTTTCCATGTTAAATTGTTTTCTATACTTACATCAGTGCCTTTATGTTTTGATCTTTGACTTCTTGAATGCCTTTACAACTTCTCCTTCAGTCATAGAATATACTTCAGGACATTTTTATGAAGGATATATTTGTGGTATTTGTACATAACTGAGAAGGTCTTTCTGTTGCTTTTGTTTGTAAAAGGAAAGTTGGCTAAATTTAGAATTTTTGGTTCACTATGTTTTATCCCTCAAAATATTGCAGACACATGTCTTCATTTTCTTCTGGAATTTATACATGTGATAAAGACTGAGGTAAGCTTGAATTTTTTTTTTTCTTTCTAGGTTAAAACTTTTCTTCTGCTTACAGCTTATAGAATTTTTATTTATCCACATAATTAAAACAGTTTTCTTTTCATGTTCAGGAATGGCTTCTATTTCAATACTTTTCTGTGGAACATGATAAACTCTGATTTTTTTTTGACTTAAGACTTTCATTTTTCAGTTCAGACAATCTTTCTTCTTCTTCCCTTTCTTTTTTCTTTTAGTTATAATATTTCTGACTTCTTTCTTTGAAACACTATAATTCTTAGGTTGAATATTTGTTCTTCAACATTTTCTCCCTCTCATAATTTTTATTTTTGTCCTCTTTTCCTCTTTGTGCAGTAATAGTTTCTCAAGTTTTTATTCAATATCCTTGCTCTAATTTTATTCAATGTCATTCCTGCTCTTTACCTCTTCTAATGAGGATTTTAATTTTGTTATGACATATTGGATTTTCACAGGATTGTCTTATTTCGGCTAGTTTCTTCTGCATCTCTTTCTTCATTTAACCCTATTCCTCATTAAAGCTTGCTGTTTGTGTTTTACAAGGGCCATAACTTCTTGCATCTTTGGGAACATCAGGCAATTAGTTACCAAATTTTTTTTCTGATTCTTCTAGAAATAATTTTATTGTTTTTTAGGGTCTACTTTTCTTCTGATTGGCTCCTTTTTTTTTTTTTTTCCATAGCAGCATTTTTTCATTGCCTCTACATTGATTTATTGTTCATTTATTTTTAAATAAGTAGATCTATCCAGACATGGCATGGTCTAAAAAGAAGGGTAGGAATTATCAGTATATATAAGGTATTTAAAGAATTCAGATTCTTTTGGCACAATGTTTTCAAAGCATGGTCTATGGATTCCTAGGCTTCTGGAAAGTTACTTCTGGGCAACTTCAGGAGTCAAGAATGAGCACAAGCCCATTTATTTGGGCTCTCCCACCTCTAAAACCAGAGCAGCTCTATTCTTCCCTGTTTTATACATCAAGCTTCTGCATTAGAATTCATTTGAAGGAAGGAGCTAGCTGTTTAAGACATTTCTGAGAACTCCTTTTTTGATGCATGAGTAACAAGTTAAATTAGTCACTTCTGGAAGCTCCACTGTTTCAGGATATTAGGATGCCAAAAAGTATGAAAACTGAAGGAAGTAGGTGCCAAGAGAAAGCTAGTAACTCCTAAAAGGACTTAATGGCGGGGCAAATGACCTAATAAGAGGAATTAATGTAAATTACTTTAACAAAAATTAGATAGCTACCATGAAGAAGTGCTTAACTAAAATGAAATATAACCTGTATCTGAACTCTGAGATAATGAGTGGTTCAGCTGAGGAGCTGATAAAAGTTTTAACTTTTTTTTCCTACCTGCTTCTCTGTGGCAGTGTCTAAGATAAAACTGTGCCTCCACTAAACGCACAAGGGGGTTAATATTTTCTGTTAAGGGAAAACAAGGGCACTGATTGGCTGGGAAGGGGTCAAATAGGAATATCCATGGTAGGAACATCAGTGGACGTCAGTGAGGCTGAAGTCTCAAGATTAAATTTAAGGAACATTCAGTTCCATTAATAAAGGAGGTTTTCACAACAGTCTGCTTATTATGTGATGAGGATTGCGTAGAGTGAAAATAAACCAAAAAACCCGTTGCCGTCGAGTCGATTCTGACTCATAGTGACCCTACAGGGCAGAGTAGAACTGCCCCAGAGGGTTTCCAAGGAGCAGCTGGTGGATTCAAACTGCTGACTTCTTGGTTTGCAGCCAAGTTCTTAACCACACACCACCAGGGAAAATACAAGACTAAAATTTGAGTAAGGATAGACATAGTAAAACGATCAGCAGGTCACTGAACAATTTGTATAGAAATTGTCAGATGGGAACCTAATTTGCTGTATAAACTTTCACTGAAAACACAATAAAATATTATCAATAAATAAAAAGATCAGTGGTTGCCATGGAGAAGGGGGAAGGATGAATAGAAGGAGCACAGGGCATTTAAGGGCAGTGAAACTATTCTGCATGGTACTATAATGGTGAATACATGACATTATGTATTTGTCAAAACCCTAGAACTGTACATCACAAAGAGTGAGCTCTAATGTAAACTCTGGACTTTAGTTAGTAATAATGTATCAATATTAGTTCATCAACTGTAACAAACGTACCACACTGATGCAAGATGCGAATAATAGGAGAACCTGTGTGCAGCGGGAAGAGGGGGCATATAGGAACTCTCTGTACTTTCTAAGTAATTTTTTTGTAAGCCTAAAACTGCTCTAAAAAATAAAGTATATTAAAGTTTTTTTGATAAGGGACTAGAACGAACATTAATGTAGGGTTTGAGCACGTGGTAGAAAATGTATATTGGGGTGTGGTGTTGGGAGCGTGATAATTTCATGTTTACCTCTTGTAATTGGTTTCTGCTGGGATCAGTTTTTATGTTGGAATAAAAGTAAGTATTGCTTCCCTTCTTCTTTCTCTATTTTCTTCTTCCTCACTATCTCGCATTTTATCTTATAGTCATAATCACGTTTATGTTTAAAAGCTTTCTCCTTCTATGAAAAGAACTTATTTTTAAAAAAGAAATGAATAATTTAACATAGGATTTGTAGATTTTATATATAGTTATACAATGTTGGGACACTGTCTATATATATACACATATATGTATGTGTATATATAATGTTGGACACTATTTGTGTATGTATATATGTATGTATATGCATATACGTACATATATGTATATGTGTATATACACACACACACTATTTATCTGTAGATCTTTGTCTATAGATAGTTTATGAACTCTAAGATATGCCATGACTAAGTGGCAAGAAATGACTGAGCTACCATGAAAGAGCAGGAGTTACTGTGACTCGAAATTGCCTTTGAAGCATGGAAAACCTATTCCAAGAGGATACTGACCCCTGTGTTGATATGTTTCAATGCTCTCTGCCTGAAGTAGTTGAGTTACAGGAGGAAAATCAGCAAAATGACTGAAGATGTGGACTTCTTCTTTGAAAGATTTGACTTCTCTACTGAATGGATACTGGGAAGCAGACAGGCCCCCTGTCTCTCAGGCTGTATCATCAAGAGAAAAGTGAGACAGCTCCATCTTAACAAACCTTTATCTCACGTGACAATCCTACCACTGAGCAAGGCAGTACTAGCTGAAATGGCAATACTTGATTGACTTCTGATTCCTCCAAAGTGGTCCAGGGTGCCCAGAGAGACCTGCTCAGGTAGGTGGTTTACACCCTTCAGCAAGCCTTGTCAGGCTAGTCAAAACCTCACCATAGTTCATTATGGTTTTTAGTGGCCTTTTCTGATATGGTACCACCTAGAACATGGTGCTTAAACTGTGGCTCCACTTAAGAATTACTTTGGGAGGCTGTTAAAAACAGCAACTCCTGGGTCTTACCCCAGACCTACTAAATCTGAATATCTAGAGACAATACCCTAGGAGTTTGTGCTTTGAATAAGTACTCTGGCTGATTCTGATGCAGAGAGATCAAAGGATATAGTTTGGGAACCATTGATTTAGTACACAGACAATTGTGATATTGCATCAGCAGAGAAGACAAGCCTAACAGTTTCTACAATAGCCCTGCCCATTCCTGAAACATGAACTTCCTTAAGACACATCCATAATGGATTTATTTTAAGCCCCAAACCAAAAACCAAACCCGTTGCCATGGAGTCGATTCCGACTCATAGCAACCCTATAGGGCAGAGTCGAACTGCCCCATAGGATTTCCAAGGAGCAGCTGGTAGATTCGAACTGCTGACCTTTTGGTTAGCAGGCAAGCTCTTAACCACTGTGCCACCAGGGCTCCATTTTAAGTCCATCTCCCATTTATTAGGGCTCCAATGTCATGCTAGTGATGGTGGATGCCTGTATCAAAATGGTACCTTTCTTGATCTGTAGCAACTGTCCATCTACACCAGCTATTCCATTCTGTCAAGAAAATATTTTGCTTCCATGGATTTCTGTCACCTGATCTCTGACTACCATGGTCAGTGTGTATTCTGGTTTTGGAAGTGAGTGTTCAAAGCTCCACATTTACATCCACTTCTCATTGCCTTCTAATCACAGTCTGATAGATGTCTGGAGTACATGGAGGAGAATACAAAAGAGTGCCTGTCTCCATTGTTATATATCCACTAACTAACCACCATAGAATTTGCATAGAATAAGTCCTGTAATCCTTTATCTAGACTATCTATACGCATAGCAATAATGGGTTTTGGACCATCTCTTTCCTCTTCCCAGTACATCTGTGTTAGAGACAGTGGGTTGCCTACTGAATATCTATTCTTCTCTTCTTCCTTGCCAACAGACCTTGATTTTGTAGATATTAGCAATGTACCCACCTGAAAAGCTACCTTGGGGTGGCCTTTGATTCTATCTAATGAGATATAAGCAGAAATTATTAGGTGGGACTTCCAGAAAAGTTGCTTAAAAGAGAGCAGAATCATCTTGTATGCTTCTTTCTGTTCCCCGCACTTCCCCACATTTCTGCCTGAAACATAGACATGATGCCTAGAGTGTCAGCAGCCATGTTGAAGGTATGAACATGAAGATTCTACCCTCAGGATTGTGGATCAGAAAGCTAGAAAGAACCTGGGCCCCTAGTGGTTTCATGGAACTGACAAAATAGCTTTAGTTTGCTTACCTCTGGACTTCTACTCTTGTTGTTGTTGTTAGGTGCTGTCTAGTAAGTTCTGACTCATAGTGACCCCATGCACAACAGAAGGAAAGACTGCCCAGTTCTGTGCCATCACCACAATCGCTGCCATGCTTGAGCCCACTGTTGCAGCCACTGTGTCAATCAATCTTGTTGAGGAATCTTCATCTTTTTTCACTGACCCTCTACTTTACCAAGCATGATGTCCTTCTCCAGGGACTCGTTGCTCCTGATACCAGGGACTGGTTCCTCGGAGTACCTGAAAGGAAGTCTTGCCATCCTCGCTTCTAAGGAGCATTCTGGCTCTACTTCTTCCAAGAAAAATTTGTTCGTTCTTCTGGCAGTTCATGGTATAGTCAATATTTCTCCCCAACACCATAATTCAAAGGCATAAATTCTTCTTCAGTCTTTCTTATTCATTGTTCATTGTCCAGCTTTCACATGCATATGAGGTGATTGAGAATACCATGGCTTGGGTCAGGCGCACTTTAGTCCTCAAAGTGACAACTTTGCTTTTCAACACTTTAAAGAGGTCCTTCGCAGCAGATTTGCACAGTGCAAGAAGTCGTTTGATTTCTTGACCGCTGCTTCCATGGGAGTTGATTGTAGAGCCAAGTACAATAAAATCCTTGACAACTTCAATCTTTTCTCCGTTTATCATGATGTTGCTTATTTGTCCAGTTGTGAGGATTTTTGTTTTCTTTATGTTGAGGTGTAATCCATACTGAAGGCTGTAGTCTTTGATCTTCATCAGTAACTGCTTCAAGTCCTCTTCGCTTTCAGCAAGCAAAGTTGTGTCATCTGCATATCACAGGTCTTCCTTCAATCTTGATGTCATGTCTTCTTTATATAGTCTGGACTTGTATTATGTAGCAGAAAAATAAACTCCCAATTTGATAAATTCATTGTTATAGGTTTCTGTTAATAATAGCTAAACTGATTTCTATCTATTACAACTGCATCATACCTACATCGTATCAGCATTTGGCTGATTTCTGGAGAAGCTCTAGGACATTCAAAAGAATCTCCACAATATGTATGTACCACCAATCTGCCAAAAAACAAAGGACCACCACCTGTCAAGCCAACAGATATCAACAGCCACAGGGACTTTCAGCTTCAACTGCATCTTCCCACTCTCCATACATAAGTGGTCTGCCCCTCCAAGTTCCCAGTCCCCAGTCATGGTGGTCACACTAAGATTTTGCCTTCTACCCTTAAGCCTCAACACTCAGCCCTGGTATGATGGAAACCCAAGTGTACTGGTTCTCTGGCTTGGAGGGACATTCATGGAACCCTGTATCCCACCTCAAGAATGTTCTGTATGTACTTCAAAGCCTCTGTCGAGCAAAACCTAAGGAAACATTGACTACTCCAAAAAAGATGAGTGGGCTTCACCCCATTTTTAGATTTATGATTTTAGGCATAAGTCTCATATAACATGCTGTAATGAACTTATGAATTTCAGGCACAGACTTAGCTCCTATCTCAGGTGTTTGCTTATTACTGTTCATTGCTTGATTCTTTACTCCTTTTCCTGATTCTCTGGCTTTCATACTTTAGCTCTTGGTATTGGCTTCTGGCCATGCCCTGTTGTGGTGATCCACTCATACTCCTTTTCTCTGGTTTCCTGATCCCATTCCCCTGCTCACATCTTGTGTCTGGACACTTAACTATAATTTTGGGTAAGGGACTTCTCTTCCAGTTTTTCCTGACAGGGTCTTCACTGGTCAGCCCAATCCCTCTTCCTTCATCCTCCCTGTCAGCAAATGAGACTTAATCATTGAAACTGCTGAGGGAGTTAGTGCATCTTCCCCATTCCAGGTTTTCAGAAGGAAGGATTTTTTTCTCCATAAACACTCCTCCTGTATTTGTTCCTCAGGCTCTTCTCCTTATACTGTCAGGGATGGAGTGAATTACGTAATTTGAAATTTTGAGGAAATAACTGGGCATGCAGAGCTCAGCCCTTTATTCCTGCTCTTATGAGCAAATTGTCTGAAGGAGTCCCATGTATCAGTTGGCTCCTCCATGCAGTACGTTTTATAGGGACAGGCCTCAATGTAGAGAAGTTTGAGGTTGTTCCGTTGGCCTGTGATGGGTAGGCAAGTCTGCCTGATTCTGGGGTGCATGTTTTATTAGTGAGTCCATCTGGCTAATAGACTTAAACCATGTCCCTCCACCTCGCCTTTTTCAGAAACAGATATTTTGGCTCTCAGTGCTAATTTATCTTTCTCAGTGCACTCAGAATTCTCATAGGAAGAGAAGAGTGCTATTTATTTAGGGTTCCCTCAACCTTCTCTAGATTCATAACATCTGAGGCAAATTTTCCTCATAGCTTAAAATAATATAAAATGCTGATGCATCATGCAAGTCAAGTGCCAAATCTATGTCTCTCTCTACACACCTACTGAACGGCTTTTTTTTTTTTTAAATGCAAAGGGATATGAGGCAAACATAACAAATATATTTTTACCTTGCTGAACACACAACCCATCTTGCTCGTGGTGAAAAGGCGGCATTATAGCTTGTTGCTGTAGAGTCGATTCCGACTTGTAACGACTCTATAGGACAGAGTAGAACTGCTCCATAGGGTTTCCAAGGAGCGGATGGTGGATTTGAACTGCTGACCTTTTGGTTAGCAGCCATAGCACGCTGTAGCTCTTAACCATGTGCCACGCAAGAGACTAATAATCAGAGAAACTTAACTGTAAATAACACTCCGTCACCTAATAGTTTAGTGACCTTAGATATTTTACTTATCTTTCTGGGCTTTAGTTTATCCACTTCTTCTTAAATGAGAATAATAATATCTCTTAAGATTGTAGTGATAAAATGAAATAATATACTTGCCAGTCTTGCCATGTAGTAGGATCTCAGAAAGTATAAGTTTCCAACTCCTCCTTTGTGGATTCCAAGAAATAGATCTCCTGAGTATTACTGTAACTGCATTGTTTATACTGAATTTGAATGTTCTCTAAATGATATTCTACCATGTAGAGTGAGAAGTTTGGGATATTCTACTTTATTTCTTTTATCTTACGGAAATTACTCCTTTGAATGTGCTCTTTTTCTTAATGGTTTCCCAAGGTAAAGAAGTAAAAGATATATTTATCTACCAGACAAATTACCTGAATACACTTACAGTTGTCCTTGGTGAGTGGCAAATTTCATGAGTTGGTTTGGAAAATAGATTAACATTAGGAAGTACAAAAAAGTCCCTTTAAGTTGTTCTGAAATTAAGCCAAATTTAGCCGTGTTTCTTCTTATGCCACTAATTTGCAAACTTTTTAAGTTCTCAGTGTCATCTTCCCCCACCTCAGTATGAAAGTAGTGGCATTTTAGGTATCTGTTTGAGGAAAAATGCATACTCCATGTGGATTTGCAGACCCCTTGCATAAGCTTTGCAGCCCTGCACAGGTTTATGTTCTTCAGATTGGGAAATACTGCCATTTCAGAGACATTTGGGAGTTGAAAGAGACTTCCCTCAGTTTTAAGCTGATTTATTTTTCAGGACACTGTGCTTCCCTACACTACAGACGAATCCCCAACATCCGGAACATGGACATTGGGTTTAGCACCCTGTAGGTTCAGCATTCTGTTGGGTCAGATGGAAGGGCATTTCACGTTTCAGGAAATCCACTCAAATTTCCTATTTTATCTGTCACCATCTACGACAAACAATTTCTCCCAGGTGAATTGGCCAGCCAGTGGGCTCACAATTTGCCATTTCCTTCTATAGAAAGGTGAGTGGAGTGTTATATATTTTAAGGTTAAAATAATGATTTGCAAATACTTTCAGTGTGTGCATGTGTTACATCCTGCTTTGTCTAATTTTGGCTCAATGAGAATTGGGACAGTGCAAAGTGTTCTCCTTTTTATTATAACCCAATGTTAGGACCAAGCTGAGAAGTACGTACGTATGAAAAGCAAAAAGAAAACAAAACAAAAACAAGTGTAACTCAAAAACGTTAAAAAACAATGGAGATTTTTACTGTTGTTTTCTTGTGGAAATGAGGGAAGGGGTTTTAGTGCATACCTTGGAACAAAACTCCCTAAAGATCCCCTTTAAGCCTTCTTCCCTAGTTTCCCTCCATATGATAGCTGCTGTACTTCTCCTTTTTCTCTCTCTCTTTCCCACCCTTTGCCCAACAAACCTGCTCATCTCCTTTCTCATCCTTCCTCAGAATTATGCTAGCATACCTCATTCAACATTCATCAAGAAAAAGGCCAGCTAAAGGCAATCAGCAAAAAGAAAACCTGGTCTTTAGCCGCAGCCTTGATCATCTTCAGTCCCTCAAGGGTGCCCGTTGAGAGCCTTCATTGCCTACCAGTCTATTATGGACTGGTACAGTGGAATGGAAAGGGCACTTAATTAAAACTCGGAAGACATGTGTTCTAACTTCTAGCCCAGCTTTTGCTACCAACAAGTGATGTGACTTCAGTCAGCTTGTTTAGGGCTAAAGCTTCTTTTTCTCATTCTAAAATGGGGCTAGTAATATCTGCCTTGGAGTCCCTGGGTGGCACAAACAGTTAACCAGTGGGCTACTGACAGAAAGTTTGGCAGTTTGAACTCATCCAGAGGCACCTTGGACAAAAGGCCTGGTGATCTACTTCTGAAAGGTCACAGCCATGAAAACCCATGGGACATAGTTTTACTCTGACATACGTGGGGTCACCATGAGTTGGATTTGACTGCATGGCCATATCTTCTGCATGGGACTGTATGGTGATCCAATTCAATGATGCATGCTGTGAAAGTGCTTTAAGCTGGAAACCACTCTTATGTTGCTATGGGTTCTAGAATAGGAATTTGATAGCCTGAGGGAGGCTTAGCGTTATCTAGTCCTACCCCTCTCTTTGGGAGTCCCTGGGTGGCCCAAACAGTTAAGTGCTTGACTACTAGCTGAAAGGTTGGTGGTTTGAACCCACCCAGAGGAGCCTCAGAAGATAGGCCTGGTGATCTGCTTCTGAAAGGTCATGGTCTTGAAAACCCTACGGAGCGGTTCTACTCTTCACACACGGAGTCGCCATGAGTTGAGATCAATTCAACAGGAAACACCAAAACCAACAACAACTCCTCACTTTAACAATGGGGAAAGTAAAACCCGGAGAGTGTTGTAACTTACAGCCATATACATAGCTGAAACAAAAAAAACCAAACCAGTTTCCGATGAGTGAATTCTGACTCATAGTGACCCCGTAGGATGGAGTAAAACTGCCCTATAGAATTTCCAAGGAGCACCTGGTGGATTTGAACTGCCAACCTTTTGGTTAGCAGCCATAGCTCTTAACCACGACACCACCAGGGTTTCCATATATAGCTGGGTAGGGGCAAAATCAGATTAGAGCCAGTTTTCCCAATACTGTAGACTAGATTTAGAATGAGTTTTCACGTGTTCAGTAATGACGCAAACACAAATTGATCAATCAACTTTCAGTGCTAGAAGTGAAGCCAGCAGATCAAGGATGAAATGGCGGAACAGAGTCAGAGATGTTGCTAGTAACGGACAGCCAGAGAAAATAACATGAAACAGCGTGTTTGTTCACGTAGGAGAGAGTGCCGAGTTGTCACAAGGGGATGGTTAAGAACTATGGAATGTCATTAGCACTGGCCTTCCTGTTTATCCTGAAGTACTATACAAAGATGTGTTTTGTTAGGAGTATTTATTTCGAATGATTAATGATAAGAGTATACACTCAAATAAAACTGCCTAATTCCCAGTCTTAATTAGGACTATACAATAGCTGTGGATATGTGTTGGAAATTCATTTACTGGAATGAGAAAATTTCCCTTTTTCATGAGTCAGGAGAATCTTCTTGCCACTGGAGTTTTATTTTAATGGAGCCAATGATTAAGCAACTGGTAAGTTACTTGGTTCAGGAACTCCAGGTTCTTACCATCTGCCTAGATGTGTTGCTTATCTTTTAGTCTTGGGTTCTCTAGCACTTAGGTGAATAAACCTCACTGAGGCATATCAGCTGCTTATCTCATGTCTGACCAGAAAATTCTCTCCTTGTAACGAGCAATGTCATGCGTGAGAGGCCCGATGACCAGCTGGTGGCTAGTGAGGAGCTGACACTTGCCAGACCTCGGATTGATATATGTTAAGAATGAAGTTAGCTGGTTTGCTCTTACGTTTTTTCTTTTTTATATTTTGCCCATTTAAATGTCACATGGTGTGCATTGTTAAAACTTAATCTGTGATCAAGTGTTACCATTTTTCTTAAGCAATTTCTTCAAGGGAAGTTTCCTGACCTCTTTCTTTGAAATGATACTCTCCATCTGTTTTACTTGGCAAGACAAGGAATGATTTCCAGTACCCAATTAAAGTTATTCAGGCTGATTCTCATTAATATGTCACTAAACATTTCTAACTATTGTGCATTGTTTACTCAGAGATTAAAGGTCCCTTGATAGTCACTTTATGAACTTTGTAGAGCTTACATGTGTTATGTGTCCTCTTTTTGGAGGTACAATCGACTCTTTCTTATTATGAAGATGTCAGTGTTTAATGTGAGGGACAGTTCCTTGAAGAGCTCTGCATTTAATAGGTAAGCATAAAAAGCCTATTCAGGTTCTTATCATACATATTTGGCCAAAGTATGCATAGACCGCTGTGGTTAACGTGTGTCACTTTAATGCCCGGTAATGGTTTAGACTGTCTTCTTAGACAATTTTGAAATCCTCATGTCTCAAAGCTTGTTTTATCTCATCATATCCCAAATTCTTGAAGCTATTCTCAGAATGGCCTTAAGTACAATATGAATTCAGCTGCTCATTGCTAGACTCACAATTCAACACAATTAATTTTATTTGAAACAAAAAGATTATGAAAGGGACCTTGTCAGCTGTAACAAGGTTGGATTTTTCCTGAAAAAGATTTCCACTTACATAGAAGATAGGAAAAGGGGGGCAGATCTTGAGAATGAGAAGAAATGATGTATTCTGCTTTCAGGCAGTAAGGGCTTTGTCTTAGTCATCTAGTGCTGCTCTAACAGAAATACCATAAATGGATGGCTCTAACAAAGAGAAATTTATTTCCTCACAGTAAAGTAGGCTAGGAGTCCAAATTTAGGGCGTCAGCTCCAGGGGCAGGCTTTCTCTCTCTGTCGGCCTTCTCATCAATCTTCCCCCAGACTAGGAGCTTCTCTGAGCAGGAAGCCGGGGTCTAAAAGACACGCTCTGCTCCCGGCATTGCTTTCTTGGTGGTATGAGGTCCTCCTGTCTCTCTGTTCGCTTCTCTCTTTTATGTCTCAAGAGATTGCCTCAAGACACAGTCCAGTCTTGTAGATTGAGTCCTGCCTCACCAACACAACTGCCGCCCATCCTCCCTCATTAACATCATAGAGGCAGGATTTATAACATATGGGAAAATCATACAATACCGGGAATTATGGTCCAGCTAAACTGATAGACACATTTTCGGGGGGACATAATTCAGTCCATGACAGGCTTTGAGATAGGTAGACAGAGAAGGAGAGAGAATAAATGAATATGAATCTTAGACAACAGGTGCTGAACTCTGAAACCCCTTGGAATCCTGGAACCGAGTCTGTCTTGAGGAAAACGGCTGTTTGTGGTTGTGTGTAAAGCCAAGATAACTAAAGAGCAGAGATGTGTCTGGGCCATTGGTTGAGAGGTCCAGGAGCCTGTGAGCCCAAGTGGCAGAGACCACGACAATACAGCATGTGGCTGTGTTTCTCCTATGCTTATGGCCCATTCCCATTGTTGGAAAAGTGAGCTCTGTGCCTGGCATTGGACATAGTTATCACAAAGCTGATGGGTTACAAGATTTTAGTGGAGATGTGAGCCCATTTTGTCATAAATCTGGCAAGGAACAAGCTGGTTAGTACCCAAGTATCTGAACAACCTGGGCTTCAACACAGATACCATATGGCAATTTTTTTTTAATACATTGTACATTATAATTTATTTACATAAATTACAATTACGGTCCCTTTACCTATTTCATGCTTCTAAATGTGACACCTGAGAAAATTTTGGTAGAGATCTATGGCTCTAAATTTCCTTCTTGTTTTTCTAGAGAACCAACTTAGAGCCATCAGCAGAGCATATGACGTAATCACTGTGATGAAGGAAAAGTGATGGGGTAAATTGTTTGAATGGAAAAAAGTTTAACCAAATATAATTTTCAGGTTCTGTCAGATCAGATTTGTACTGGGTGTGCAATAGATGGAAAGGCTGTGAAAATTACTTTCCCTAGAATGTTACTTTACCCAGTGGAGGTAAAGAATAGAGCCAACTGTTAGATGAGATTGCCTTAAAATTTCTGTTTAAAGGGCACTTGTAACTAGGAATGAAGCCTTGAACTGAGTTGTCACATCTTGGGGTTGGTGGACTTATTTTGGACATGGTGACAGTGTGTGGAAGGAGGAAGAGTAAAAGATATGCTTTACAGAGAGATAAAGCGTTAAAAAATGTGACTTTGTTTTATGTCTTAAACTGCTAAAGCAGGGAAATATCCATTGCACAATATCGATTCTACGGAATTTCCCTTAAAACTGGAAAACAGAAATCACCTTCCAGTTGTAGAGAATGATTATATCTTAACTACTATTACATTTGATCACAAGTATATAAAAATTCCACAAAATAGTTAAATATCAATTCAGATAACAGAAGCCATATAGAAAGAGCCCATTCTAACAATGTACCATCAATGTTCTTTACCTGAAAGCTGAATTTCTACTTGTTGTGAATGGAAGAAATATATCTAGGACACACTTTGATAAGTAGAAACAAAATTTATAATCCTAGGATTTTAGTATTTTCATAGTATATGTCTAACTAGACTCTCATTTAACTGCACATATTGCTAAACTAACATACAATTCTTTTTTTTGATAAAAATCTGTAACCATCATAAGAATTATACATCAGAGAATATAAATTCTGAAGATAAGACTTCAGGAGGAAATATAAGTCTTATGATCTCTCAGCTCTTTCATATGATTTATTCTACAACTCAGTGGTGAAGAAGAGCATCTGGGGAAGACCATGACATTGAAATTATAACGACCAGGGTTTGAACTGTTGCTGTGGCATTTACTAGCAAGGTGACCTTGAGTCTCAATTTTCTTATCCATGAAATCTAATTTATTATAAGGATATTTTATAATTTTAAATTTTAAATAAATTTTCTGGCACCTGGTGGTTGCTCATTTAAAGGTAGCACAGTGGTTAAGAGCTCAGCTGCTAACCAAAAGGTCAGCAGTTCGAATCCACCAACCACTCTTTGGAAACCCTATAGGGCAGTTTTACTCTGTCCTATAGGGTCACTATGAGTTGGAATAAACTTGACAGTAACAGGTTTGGTTTTTGGTTTTATTATTATTAAGATACATGTCTTTATTTAGCAATTGTACCTTTGTGTGTATACATTCAAGTTCTTACACATTTTGCCATCGTGTTCAGAAATAGCATGCATCATATTAATAAGCCTTGGCAATTGCTTATAGCAGTAATAAAATCCTCTTTGTTAAGCAGCATATGATTAATAAACTGTAACTTGTTTGGTACATCATTTATATGATATCATTTCACATTCATTTATATTGATTTTTTAGGAAAGATAAGTGAGTTCATTTATAATTGCATCATAATTTCTTTTATACTTGAGCCCAAGGTGTAAAAATTGGATTCAGATTATCTAAACCTATGTGAAATTATTAGAGAGGACTGAGTTAAATAGAATTTTAATGGGCAAAGGACAAAGAAGTAATTCAGAAAAAGAATGAAGTTAAATGTGGACAAAACTCCATTGAAAACTAAGAGGAATGAAACAATAAGATATCATTTCCCACTTAACGAAACAGCCAAGAAAAGGAGAAAAGAAACTAGAGCTTGAAATTCTTAAAATGACAATTCCCCAAATTTGAAGAGGGAGTGATGAAAATGACACTTCTTTTGTTTACTTATGGTGACAGTACACAAAAAATCACTTTGGAAAAATAATTTGATTATATGTACATCAAGAATCAAAACTGTTTATTCACCTTGACTCAGTATGCAACCCCTTCTGGGAATTTAGAATGCTTCGAGTCAGGAAAAGCCTATTCATTGACTAAACGTGTAATCCTAGAAGCAGGTAAACGTTTAAATCTTGGGATAGTTCAACAAATTTCAGCACATCCATTTCATGGAATATTTTGAAGCCAGTGAAAAATCGTGAAGCCCATGAAGCATAGGAAAAATTGCTAACGATAAACTTGTAAAGAGGAAGGAAAAACATAAATAAACGCATGCAATAACTGCACGCAATGATCACAAGCACCAAGTTTTTGAAATGGCCATTTTTCTCTGTTCTGGGAGAAGCTGGTCTAACTTACTTCTCAAGTCACTGACATATCGAGACCTAGTGAATGATGTCTTCCCTTGAGTCCCTCATTCCCTACTCCTGAAGTCAGCTTGTTGCTTACAGAAAATACCATTTTCCCTGTCTCCCAGTCCTTTGGACCACAACTAATTACACAGACTAAATCTTTTAGAGAGCAAATCTGCCTTGTGTCTCAGTGTCCTGAGATTTTTAGACCCCACCCTTCTATGTTTGCTATTTACTTTCTGTGCGGCTCCAGCCAGGGTCCTTAGGGGAAAGGATGGTGCTCGAGAAAAATCTGAGTAGCCTACCCAATTCT
Source organism: Trichechus manatus latirostris (assembly GCF_000243295.1). Classification (NCBI taxonomy): domain Eukaryota; kingdom Metazoa; phylum Chordata; class Mammalia; order Sirenia; family Trichechidae; genus Trichechus; species Trichechus manatus. The sequence goes on from NW_004443952.1 coordinate 10,172,957, forward strand.
GTACGGAAAATGACCCTTCTTTCCGGTCCTGACCCAGTGTACTTGGCTTCAGCATGTATGCCGTATATTCCCTTTTCTTAGGATGGATTTTTAACAAAGATGCTCCACCAAACTTCCAGTCACATCTAAATTTAGAATAAGCATATTCCAAATGCTGTTCAACTGAGACCACCACCCGTCCCTGTCTCCCCCCTCCCACATATGACTTTTGGAGAGTATCTGATTACATATGGTGAGCTTTGAATATACAGCTATTAAGTAATACCTTAAACCTTTTTTTCTGAATTAGTTTGGTATCTCTTGGATGATTTTTTTTTTTTAATGTATTTTTTAATATTTTATTGTACTTCAGGTGACGGCTTACAGAACAGATAGTTTCTCATGTAACAGTAGCACACATGCTGTTTTACGACATTGGTTAACAACCCCACAACATTTTAACCCTCTAAATTCT
>NW_004443952.1:10181637-10263063 GCF_000243295.1 Trichechus manatus latirostris
TCATTTGATGTTCTAGGGTTTCAGGATTGTTGATTCTCTGTTTGGCTTAGTTTTTCGGATCTTTGTTGTGGAGGGACGGCGTGGTGCTTCTGCCTAGACCGCCATCTTGCCGGAGTCCTCCTCTTGGATGATTTTTACTGGGCACATTTTTTTAAACTGTTGTGAAAATACAGATAACACAACATTTGTCAATTCAATATTTTTTCACATGTACATTTCAGTAGTACCAATTACATCAACCATGTTGTGCAGCCATCACCAATATCTGTTGCAAATTTTCCATCACCGTAAACAGGAACTCAATGTTTCCCAAACAATGATTCCCTCTTCCTCCCTCCCGCCCTTAGCAACTACTATTAAACTCTGATCTCTATACATTTGCCTGTTCTAGGTACAGGTATTTCATATTAGTGAGATCATACAACATTTGTCCCTTTATGATTGACCTACTTCACTCAACATGTTTTCAAATTTCATCCATGTTGTACCATGTATCAAGACTTCATTTCTCTTTATGGTTAATATTCCATTGTGTATATATATATACCACATTTTGTTTAGTCATTCATCTGTTGGTAGACATTTGGGTTGTTTGTGGGCTATTGTGAATAGTGCTGCAGTGAACATTGGTGTACTTACGTTGTTTTGTGTTGCTGCTTTTAAGCCTCTTGAGTATTTATCTTAGAGCAGAATTACTGGGTCATAGGCTTTTCACAGTGGCTGGGCACACTCATTTTTATTTCTTGTACAATATAGTTTTAGTTCTGTTTCTGAATACTTGTATAAACTTGGATAACTCTCTAACTTTGAATTCTGAATGTGTGAAAAGATCAAGTAGACGTAGGTACTTTAAGGCTGCCACGTGTCTGTCAGTTTGCCATGCTGCGGTGGCTTGTATGTTGCTGTGATGCTGGAAGCTATGCCACCAGTATTTCAAATACCAGTAGGGTCACCCATGGTGGACAGGTTTCAGTGAAGCTTCCAGACTAAGACAGACTAGGAAGAAGGACCTGGCAGTTTACTTCTGAAAAAACTGGCAAGTGAAAATCTTATGAATAGCAGCCGAACATTGTCTGATACAGTGTCAGAAGATGAGCTGCTCAGGTTGGAAGGCACTCAGACTATGTCTGGGGAGCTGCCTCCTCAAAGGATAGTTGAACTGAATGACATGGATTGGAGTCAAGCTTTCGGGACCTTCATTTGCTGAGATGGCGTGACTCAAAATGGGAAGAAAACAGCTGTAAATATCTATTAATAATCAGAATATGGAATATAGAGGGTCAGTGAAAAAGAGGAAGACCTTCAACGAGATGGACTGACAAGTGGCTGCAACAATGGGCTCAAGCATAACAATGATTGTGAGGATGGCACAGGATCGGGCAGTGTTTTGTTCTGTTGTACACAGGGTCACTATGAGTGGAAACCGACTTGACTGCACCTAACAACAACAACAACATCAGGGAACTATGGGACCCCTTGGTTAAGTTCAAGGTAAGCTTACTCTCAAATCCCCAGGATCTTAGCCTGTATTTGTACCTACCATTACCTACTTTCTCTGTTGGGGTTGCAAAGCCTAAGGTTTTCTTTATCATTGGCTTTAATATTCTCAGATCTTATTTTATTTTTGCGTGTGTGTGCTAAAAGGAAGCAAATATGTCCTAATGACTTTGGGTTTTACTTTAGTGAGGAAACAAATAGGGTATAACCAAAATAACAATTTCAGAAAGTTAAAAAAAATTCTCCTTCTTTTGTTCCTAACCTACATTTCCCACGGTCTCTTTTTACACGGTAGCTGGAAACATCTTTTGCTGTTGTTGTTAGGTGCGGTTGAGTCGATTCTGACTCAGTGACCCTATGTACAACAGAATGAAACACTGCTGGTCCTGCACCATCCTCACAATCTTTGCTGTGATTGAGCGCATTGTTGCAGCCACTGTGTCAGTCCATCTCGTCAAGGGTCTTCCTCTTTTTCGCTGACCCTCTACCAAGCATGATGGCCTTCTCCAGGGACTGGTCCCTCCTGATAGCACGTCCAAAGTATGTGAAACGAAGTCTTGCCATTCTGTCTTCTAGGGAGTATTCTGGCTGTACTTCTTCCAAGACAGATTTGTTCATTCTTTTGGCAGTCCATGGTATATTCGCCGACACAGTAACTCAAAATCATCAATTCTACGTCGGTCTTCTTTATTTATTGTCCAACTGTCACATGCATATGAGGTGATTGAAAACACCATGGCTTAAGTCAGGTGCACCTTAGTCCTTAAAGTGACATTTTTGCTTTTTAACAGTTTAAAGAGGTCGTTTGTAGAAGGAGCTAAAAGTTCTTTTAGACGGCTGAGTTCCAGAGTAAGCTGCTTAGAAGGGAGTCTGACATTACTACTACTACCAGGTCTGGTGGGATTTTCAATCTGTTTTGTCATCTTCTTTCATTCATTGTCTTCATCAGTACATCCACCCCATATTAACTTTTACAACTTGATAGTCAGAAATGAGTGAGATACAATTTCTCTTCTCACTGGTCTAATGGAGAACACCAAGAAGGAAAGGAGCAATTTATAGTTCAACGTGTTAAATACAACAATAAAATCATGTACAAAATGCAGAGGGAGCACATTAGAAAAAGTGATTAACTCCAGAAAAGACCTCAGAGAGAAGATATCTGAGCTAGGTTTGAAAGAAAAGCAATCTGTCCCCTACCCCCAGGAAGATAAGGGAATGCAGAGAAATTCCAGTCAGAGAAAACAGTATATGCAAAAGCACAGAGATACAAAAATGTCATATGTTAGGGCAATAACAAGAGATGAGCTGAGTGAACGACAGTCACATGCAGGGGTGCATTAACCAGTAAGCAAGGAACACACGGGCTTACTTGTGTTTACTTACTAATCTGTAGTGAACAATTTCACATGAATTTCACAACATCTTTGAAACCATGCGAAATTGTTCACTACAGATTAGTAAGTAAGTACAAGTAAACTCGGGTGTAACTTGCTTATTAGGTAATCTGGCCCTGGATGATGAAGAGCTTTGAGTATCTTGCGGAAGAGATTGGATTTGATCCTTTAGGGAATGTAAAGTCCTTGAAGAGTTTCAAGCAGAGGGAGATGTGATCCTGTTGGTGCTTTAGAAGGATAGATTGACACTAGGCAAGGTTAGAAGCATGGAGAACAGCTATAAAGATGTCCATCCAAGAGAAGGAGATGGATACAGGCACTATTAGTTGGGATACAGACATAAGACAGATTTAAAAATATTTCAGAAGTAAAAATGGAAAGAAATTGGTATTTTTGGTATAGGGGTGAGGAAGAGAAAGGAATCGGGGATGGCTCCATGGTTCTGGTTTGGGCAACTCAGTGACTTTTGTGGCCATATACTTAGGGACACTGAGGCCGTGAAGAGCCTTGCATTTGTTAGGATTCCAGGTTAGGCTGTTGTAATAGAGATGCCAAAATACTGTTGCTTAAAAATAAAATAAAGTTTATTTTTCTCTCCTATAAAAGTCAGAATAAGTGGTCCAGGCAACTCTAAACTTTTTCGATCTTGTTCTGTCATTCTTGATGTGTACTTTCTGCGTCAAGATCCAAGATGATTGCTTCAGCTCTGGCCATTGTGCACACATACTGTGTACACACCTTCCCTTTAAGGGCATGATTCAGAAGCTGAACTTCTCATTTCTGCTTACATCCATTCTGCTCATATCCATTGACCAATCTCAGTCACCATACCTATGGAGGCTAGGAAATGTCTTTATTTTCGATGGCTATGTGCCGAGGTAAAATTCTGGTGTTCTATTATTAAAGAAAAGAGGAGAATGGATACTGGAAGACAACCAGCAGTATTTGCCACATGTATGTTGAGTTTCAAGTACCCATGGGATGTTCAAGTGGAAATGTCCAGCATGTATTTGGAATATATAGTTCTGGAGATCAGGAGAGGAGTCTGAGCTGAAGATAAGGGATTTGCATTCAGCAGGCATTATACTCTTCATTCTCCTCCTGTGACAAAACCAAAAAACCAATTGCCAAGGTGTCGACTCTGATTCACGGTGACCCCATGTGTTGCTGAGCAGAACTGTGCTCCATAGGATTTTCAAGGCTGTAGACTTTCAGAAGCAGACTGTCATGGTGCCTCTGGGTGGGTTCAAACTGCCAACCTTCTGGTTAGTATTCAAGCGCTTCACTGTTTGCATCACCTAGGAACCGACCTCCTGTGACAGAGATTTTTAACTCTTCCCAAGTATTCATTCTCCCTTTCTTCCTATTAGTACCAGGAGTTTTAGAAGGGCAAACGACTGCTCAGCTAAAGACTTTATGTACCGATTTCTCTTGCAGATAGGTGTGGCCATATGATGAAAGAATGGACTTGTCAATGAAAATCATTTGGATTTTTTTTTTCTGGGAGTTTTCTGAGATCCTAAATGGGACAGGAAGAGAGAGCCTGAGTCAGCAGGCTGGAGCAGTAGGGGAAGAGAGAATGTTGGCAATCCGAGGTCTTGCACAGTTTCGCCCGATGCCTCAAACTTTTACATTTCAATTACTTTTCTTTAACTTCCTTAGTTCTTTTTCCAATCACTGGATTGAAAAGGTCTTAGATTCGAGAGTCACGTAACTACCACTTAACCAACAACAGCACTCTTTTTTATGAAAACAATTTTTTTCAACATAACTGTCACTTAAAAAAATAGGAAAAAAATTCTAGCCTTCATTTCCTTCTCGTTTGTTCTGTAGTTGTGTACGTGACAATTTCTACAACTAAATTGCAAGTCCTTAGACCTATATCTTACTTATTTATCTTTGTGTGTCATGTTGTAGGGTCTGTGTAAATGTGTGCCAAAATTAATAAAATCAGCATTGTCCCTGACTCAATCAACTGGTCAAAGTAGCAGCTCTCCTATCTCACCTTTTTCCTCTTTCCATCTCCACTGCTACCATAAGATCGTTTGTGGAAAATGAAAAATGGAGGTAATTAAAAGAAGAAGAGAAAGTAGAAAGCTGCTTATGAAATTACTTTGAGTCTGCGGGAGAGAAACATAACAGGAGGTGAGATAATGGGTTTATACACTGCTTGGTAAGGGTAATAAACTCCAAGCTGGGAGGACAGCAAGAGTGCTCTGTGTGGGTTAATTGATGCCCTCCTTATACTCGAGAGAGAAATAAATTTTCAACACATCAAAGTCTCCTTCAGAAAAAAAAAAACAAAAAACCACTCATTAAAAATGCCATTTCCATGGGAAACTAATTTTCTCTGTAAACCTTAACCTAAAGCACAATAAAATGTTAAAAAAAAAAAAAAAAAAAGGCATTTCCAGGAACCCTGGCAGTCAGACAATGAGAAAGCTGAAAAATTACCTCTGTTTGGCATGCTCCTTCTTCAAACTTTGAAATATTTGCCTTGGGAAGGACAAAGAAAGTATGTAGATAATATATTAGAATTCAGCTTCTTAGAAAGTGAAGAGATTTAGCTAGAGTTGGCTTATACCTATCTGAGGTCTTCTAAAGCCTCAAAACTTATTATCTAGGAATGTGTAAAAATTCGCCCTTGGATCCACCTCCATCCTGGTCACATGGAATGCTTACAGTGTAGTACATTAATACACCTAAAACTGTACAACTCATGATGGGAAAAAATGTGGAGAAAAGCAGATTGGCTTCTGTATTTAATCCTGATGGAAGATCCCGTGGTTTGTAGATTTTTCCACCATCTTCCTCATTTATCCCAGGACTGTGGATCACTGTGAGATCCCTGAGGACAGGAAACATATTTTATTCACTTTTTAAACCTTTTTATTTTGGAATAATTTTAGATTTATATAAAAGCTACAAAGATATTATAGAAAAGTCCCATGTATCTTTCACCCAAACCGGTAACCAACCAGTTACCAAATTGACTCTGACTCCTGGCGGCCTCACACGTGTCAGAGTAGAACTGTGCTCCATAGGATTTCCCCCTCCCCATGGGGTTTTCAATGACTGATTTTTTGGAAGTAGATCTCCAGGACTTTCTTCCAAGGTGCTTCTGGGTAGACTCAAACCTCCAACCTTTTGTTTAGCAGCTGTTTGTACCACCCAGGGACTCTATCCTTCACCCAACTTCCCCTAATGTTATAATGTTACATTAACTATGGAACATTAGTAAAAATTAAGAAATTAACATTAGTATAATTCTATTAACTAAACTACAGACTTTATTCAAATTTTAGCAGTTTTTTTTCACTAATGTCCTTCTACTGTTCCAGAATTCAATCCAGGATACCACCTTGCATTCAGATCTGATTCACCTTTATATTCTAGTATTTATATTCACTTTTATATTTTTGGTATATTTCTGACAGGTACTCGATATATGTTTGCTGAGAGAATAAACCAGACAAAACAATGAGACTTTAACAGTTAGATACTTAGGAGGGGGTCCAGGCTGGGAAACATGGAGGTATCTGCTGCACAAAATTCAGGCTCGATGATGATTAAATAGCAGACGCTGGATCTTGCAGTTGGTAGGTCACTGTGGACGTTTGTCTCAATAACTTCAATAGAGTGTTGGAGCAGAAGACTGCTTCCGTGGGTGGAAGAGTGAGTGGGAAGAAGCGGCAGTGAGTGAAGACAACATTTTCAAGTAGCTTGTCAATGAAAGCAAAGGCAGAAAAAAATGCAGTGATTGAAGGAGAGTAAAGGTGATGACAGTAGTTTTAGGAAAAGGAATGGTGAGCTGGTTTGTAGTCTGAGAAAAGGGAACCTGTGGAGTCAAGAACAAACACCCAGTAAAGAAGAGATGATTGCTGAAGTAATGCCCGGGAGAATGCAGGGGCCTATATGATTTGGAGTCTCGGTGTAGGAGCTTTCCTTTGGGAAGAAGAAGACAAATTTCTTTCTAATGAAATAGAAATAAAGGAAGGCTACTTGGGTGAAAATCATTGATCTATTTTCTCAATTTCCCATCTTTCTTCCTCACGGAGGTTTAAGGGCTTCTTTTTTTTTTTTTTTTTCTTGGAAGAAAATATTTATTTATGATCTTTATGGGTCAAATAATTTCAAACAAATGCAGAACAGGTTTTCACATTTTGGATGGCTTTTGATTTTTAAGTGAAGCAGAAAGATTATCCCCTGACAGTGAGGGAAGCAGGACTGGATTATAACAGGGGCTTGCAGAGACTGAAAAAGATTGTTGGAATACCTGTTATGGGGTAAAGAAAATGAAATCAGCCGAGAGCGAAGGAAAAGAATTACAGAGAAACATTGAAGGCCCAGAGATAATCAGGTTATTATGTTTTGGGTCTGGAGCTAAAGACACACTGGTGCCACTCCTAGGCTGCCAGACTCCCTGAGGACATGCCAGCCTTTAAAAATTCATTTTTCCATTTCCTTTCATATTATTACATCATTGGTTGAATGTTTTGTCCCAGAATTCAGTGACAGGCTTCATTTAGATAATAATGGTTTTTGTTTTTTGTTGGGAATCACAGAGTAACCTGGATATATTAACAACACAAATTTTCTACTTTGTCTTTAGTAAATAATTCTGTCAATATGTATCCTAAAACCAATAATAGCTAGAACTAAAATTTCTTGAGCATGTATTATGCTAAAGCCCTGTACTAGGCAATTTACATATGTCTATGAGGTATCTTGGAGCCCTGGTGGTGCAGTGGTTAAGAGCTCGGCTGCTAACCAAAAGGTTGGCAGTTCAAATCCACCAGCTGCTCCTTGGAAACCCTGTGCGGCAGTTCTACTCTGTCCTATAAGGACGCTATGAGTCAGAATCGACTCGATGACAATGGAATTTTGGGTATACGGTATCTCATTTTCAAATGTGGGAATTGTTTTGGATATATTCATTCTTTCAACAAATATTTATTAAGCACTCATCATGTGTCAGGTTTCATTTGAGGCAATTGGGACACATCAATGAATAAACTAGACAAAGATCGCTAATCCGTGAAGTCACATTTTAACAGTAATTTGAAGTAGGTAAATTTGTCTGAGTTCACGCAAATAATAAATAGCTGCAGTGACTTTTACTAATTTTTTGTCCACCTTGTGTCCATTTCACCTTCTTTGGTAATCTTTTTGGGAGAATTTGCCACTTTCTCTATTTGATAGTCTTGTGACTGTTAATCAAGGTATCCTATTCTCTCCTATGTAAAACGAGGCATATGACCCAAGGCAGGCCAATTAAATACTTTTATCCCTGAAATACAGAGTCCTGGTGGTGCAGTGGTCAAGAGCTCAACTGCTAACCAAAAGGTCAGCAGTTTCAATCCACCAGCTGCTCCTTGGAAGCCCTATGGGGCAGTTCTACTCTGTCCTATAGGGCCACTATGAGTCAGAATCAACTTGATGGCAACGGGTTTATCCCTGAAATAAAAATCTTGGGTAGGTAAAAGAAAAAACTGAGAATCACTGAAACTCATCCATCCTTTTGGTTTCCTGAACACGTTCTTGAAATGAGATTCCATTTCCTGGAGTGTCTATGGCTTTTGTCCTTTCTGAATCTGATTGGCCATCCTTCCGTCCAATTCCAAGCGCTCCCCCATAGCATTTCATCATCATCATCATCATTTTTGCTTAAGTTAACCTTTGTTAATTTCTGTAACTTACCGGCAAGGAACCAAGATTTGTCTGATTCCAGGATCAGTTCTTTAACTATACTAAGCTTCATTAGCACACATTCCACAAAATATGGGAATTCTTGAGAGATTGTGCCAGAGATTTTTGTTAACATACATATTCTGATTTAAAAGCTTCCTGGATCTAGACAAAGCTGGACACCAACTCAACTGTGTTTCTTAATTTTGAACATGTCTTAAAAAGGATGATCCCTGCTTCATTTCTCTCGGGATATGGAACAGGCTAGACAGGATGCCAAATTAGCTTTTACTCAGTTGGTCCTCCTACCATTGTGATGTACTTTGAGGATTTGGCAACGGTCTCAGGGCAATTACATCTGCTTGATTTGACATTATTCCAGACCCATGGGCCCCTCAACAGCTCTGGCCACCTCCTGAGCCCTATATTGCTAGAGCCTTACATTGTTGGTTCTGTGTGTCTGAGTTCAGAGGACCTTAAGAGCACAGGAGGAATATCTGGCATTGCTGTCTCACTTGCAGAGGTCATCTTTGTGCAAATATGGAAATATTGTTCCTAGCTTCCCTGCAGGGCTGCAGCATTGTATAAATTCTGAGGCACCATTTATATAGTAAGCATCATAAATGGCACTTCTAGAGTTAAATAACGCAGCATCTCTGACTCTTGGTGTGGAACTGGCTTTTTGCTTATTTCTTCCTGCTTGGTGTTTACTCCTGAATGCTGGCCCAGGCGTCCTTCTTAGGACTCCCTTCATGGCTGTTCCCTCATGCCGTCTTTGGGAGTTTGAGACTCAGAACTTAGCTCTAGTCTCTGAATTTATTTTTCTCATCGGTTTCATCCAAGAGCTAATTCCTGGCTATGCCTTGTGTGTACAGAGACTCTCACTCCTCTTCACCCCTTGCCTGCCTGACTCCCAATAGCTTTCTTTCCTTATTGAGTGCCACTCCCCACATTGGTGGAGTCCAGGGCAGGGGTATACATGAGTGCCTATATACTGTGATGTTCAAATACATACAAGCTGTTCTTTAAGCTAACAGACTCTTAAATAAAATAGCTTCTATCTACCTACCTTGACTAATATACCTTCATAATGACTTGGAAAGTCTGGTTTCTTGGCCATTTCAGAGTTTTTAGTCCTGAACATGCAGCATGTTTTCTTCTCACTCTGGCTGTCCTGTACAATGAGGAGCCTTGTGTGCGTGTGTGTAGATACTCTAGCCCGTATGTACAAGCTCCATTCATGAGTCCACAAACAGCCCTTCCTTGGCTACTCCCTGGGTTTAGGAATGGACTCTTCATTGGTGTACTCTGTTCCTTGGGAGGAAGGGCCCAGAGAAGAGACCTGCTCTGGCTCTGCAAGTGGGCTCAGGGCCATTTTGGCAGGGAATTCTGAGGTCCGGGTACAAGAAGCATGGTCTTGAAGGGGAGATGCAGGCTTTGGGTAGACACATACCCTTGACTCCAGGAATGCCTTGCACCATGAGGAGGGGTCATGGTCAGAGAAGGGCAGGAACCCTCTTGACCAAGCTTAAGAGTATAATGTAAAGAGTAGAGCCCGTCTCATTCTCCTGCAATGCTCGAAGTACAGGCCAGTGCAGCCATGCTCTTCATCTTCATAGGGAGCATTTGGGAATATGATGATTATCTGTATACGCAAAATGTGGAAAAATGTAGAATACGATGTTTCTGACCTACTTCTCAGAAGGCGAAGAACATGAAAGAAATCCCGTTGTCTCTGGTTCTTGCAGTACTCATTGTAAGCGATACTCCCAGCTATTTCAGAATAGTACCTTGGACTAAAATGTATCAGAACTCGGAAATGTAGATGACATTCTAAGCCCAGGAAGGGAAAAAAAAGATATCTCAAAGGAATATATTTTTACTAAGTGAAACTTACAACATTTTAAAAAGTTAATTTAAAAAATCCCATAACTAAACAGACGAGGCCAACAGTAGATTGGGGAAAACTGCAGCAAATGTAGCAGAAAGTCCAGTAGTATTCTTATGACACAAGTCAGGAACATGTGAGCTGTTATCAGATGAGTGAGGGCTTCCAGAAAGTTACAGAACAATTTCTGCAACCCTTCTGTTTTTTTCTCTCTCCTTTGAAAGTTGATCAGGGCAGGAGAGTGTGAGAAGTGACCCTGATTGTACTTCCTTTATGGCAGCTTCCTGTACAAGAGAACCATTGTCTTTTCTTACTGGACTCACCCTTCTTCCGAGCCAAGATGGTTTTGTCTTGCAGAGTGCCAGGCTGGTCCTGCTCCCTCTCTGAACCTCTACACATTTAAAAATAAAATTACTGTACTGAGAATCTTCTCAACTTTCCAAACCCCCTTGTCTGGAAAATATGAAAACAAAAGGCTTGTTTCACTGAACGACCTCAAGCCATCTTTTAGGAGTTATTGACAAAGAGGTCACACCATCCTTTGGCTTAGGATGAGCTTTTCCTGCCATTTTAGATAAAACCAGTATTTTGTCCTGGTCATGGAAAACATGCTGAAGAAGAACTTCCAAAACATTTTAAAAAGCAAGGAAACCAATGACTTGATGATTTCAAGGCTCAATGCCTGAAGCATACATGGCCAGAATAAAACTCTAAAGGACCTTCCAAGATACCTTCCCTGAGGATAATTTAACTGCAGGACACAGACAAAATAAAGCTTCACTGAAACGGAGTTCTTGCTTGTTTGATCCGTTTGAGTGCCACACCTTGGTTCTAAGAGTTGAGTAGTGTCCATGTTGTCCGAGTTCTTTCATATAATTTTTGAGGATGATGATATAATTGGCTGAGAATTGACCATCTGAAATAAGATCTATATGCTCTAAATTAGGCACATCCACATATAGATGGATAGATAGACAGATAGCTGTCATTGAGTCGACTCCAACTCATGGCTACCTTATCTACAACAGAACAAAATGTTGCCCGGTCCTGTGTCATCCTCACAATGTCAGCATGTCAAGTCCATCGTTTCAGATGTTGTGCTAGTCCAGCTCATTGAGAGTCTCTCCTGCCCTCACTGGCCCTTTACTTCACCAAACCTGATGTCCTCCTCCAGTGATCGATCCCTCCCGGTGACGTGTCCAAAGCATGTGAGTCAGACAATGTTCTGTTGTGACCCATAAGGTTTTCATTAACTAATTTTTGGGAGTAGATAGCCAGGCCTTTCTTCCTAGTCTGTCTTGGTCTGGAAGCTCTGCTGAAACCTGTCCACCATGGGTGATGCTGCTGCTATTTGAAATACTGGTGGCATAGCTTCTAGCATCACAGCAACACACAAGCCAACACAGTATGATAAACTGACAGACAGGTATTGGTACCCACACATAAGTACACGTAAAACATAAGTAAGTGGGATTAACATATCAGTTGAAGCCCTTCCTTGTTCAGTATGTGATAATAACCCTTAAAAAACAAACAGTTTTTGTTCTGATCCAGCCTGCCGTCCCCTTTCCTTGTGTTTCGTCATGTCTGCATGACACTGTCCCTTGCTTGTTTCACATCAGGATTTGCACACTGTTCTTTGCCTTTGCATCTACAAATACTCAAAGTTCATTTTTAGTACAGAATTTTCTTCTCTATAATTTGTCCAGTGAAATGATCATAATATGCTTAATATTAACTTTGGGGTAGGTGTTTATCTGTTTGCTGGGTGTAAATTTCTATTACTGAGTGCTCCATCCTATTTTTGATTCTCTCTGCCGCCTTTTTGTTCTCCAGTACTCTAAGGTAGTCTTTCTGAACCCTGGATGCTCAATAGAATCATTTGGGGGAGATTTTAAAACATACAGATGTCCAGGTCCTACCCTAGACTGACCAGAATCTCTCGGGGTGAGATTTGGGCATCAATAGTTTTTAAAGCTCCCCAGGTGATTCTAATACGCAGCCTGGTTTCAGAAACACTAGTGTTGAAGAGGGAGATTTTTATGATTTTCCTTTTGGTAAGGATTCACTTCCTTATTGAATGCCAAGAGTAAACTAACTGTCCAATTCTATAATGAAATGATACTTCGTGTGTTAACTATTAAATACCTTTCTAAGAGCAGTAACATGGACATGGTTATTTAAGCATTTCCTGCCCAATATTGGATAGGCTAGTGGCTAGCATCAGTAGTCTAGGAGAGCCTTCTCCACGATTTGGGCTTTTGATACCAGTTGCTGTGGAGTTGACTTACATGCGGTAGGGAAAAAGTGAGGATGGATGACCACCGTTCATCAATGTTAAGTTGGAGAATGATCAATAGACTTTTCTTTTTATTACAGTGCTGCAATTTCTATGAAGACTTTAGATCTACAGATTTTCTGAGACATTCCAGTTTCTCTATTTTTTTATTTCTCTAATTCCTACATGTAGGGATTAGAAAATGCCACATCATCTGCTATTCTCATGTATAGTGATAGGTTGAGACCTCAGAAATGGGCTGGTTTCTGGAATAATGCTTGATCTACACCACCCTGTAAGGGAGGCTAGTTAGGACTTGATTATCTCTTACCCATAGCTGTTGTGTATGGGGCCAGACACTGAATTCTGAGGGACAGTGCCTTGTTTGAGACCAAGAAGTATGTCCAAGATTGGCCATACAAGCAAGAAGTGGGCATGAGGGCTAGATTTAGATGCCTAAAGCTCAACTTTGAGCCCAACTGGGAGCCAAATAGAGTTCAAAGAACTAGGAAAAATGAGAGGTGCATAAATCTGAATGGGTAAATGGTAGGTGGTGTTGAAGAATTCTGGAGATAGAAGTCAGTGATTCTAACTAATTTTTTACATTATCATGCCACATAGCTCTATAGGAGATAGAGATGGTGGCTGAGATGCGATGGGCACTAAAGTAAACATTCCCAGGGGTATTGTGTTTGAATGGTTTGGTACACTCCAGAATTATTGATATTGTTTGTGCAAATATCAATTTTGTCTCTGCCTCAATTGTAATCTATTTCAAATTAATGTAGTGAAAACAATGTTTCACTGAAATTTTACTAATGCATACCATTTGTGACCCTTGTGAATTTATGTCCATTAATTCTTAATTTCCTCATTCAGCACACATTTATCAAGTGCCTACCATATGCTGATGATCTGTTCTGCAGTCATCCCCTGGTTTTTCTGACTGATGATATTGAGCTTCTCCATCATCTCTTTCCACAGATGTAGTCTATTTGATTCCTGTGTATTCCAACTGGTGATGTCCATGTGTATAGTCACTATTTATGTTGTTGAAAAAAGGTATTTGCAATGAATAAGTCAATGGTCTTCAAAATTCTATCATGCCATCTCTGGCATCATTTCTTTCACCAAGTCCATATTTTTCATCTACTGATCCTTCTTTCTTTGTTTCCAACTTTTGCATTTCAATGATCAGTAATTATCAATGCATCTTGATTGCATGTTTGATCAATTTCAGACTGTAAAAGTTGGTAAAAATCCTCAATTTCTTCATCTTTAGCATTAGTAATTGGTGGGTAAATTTGAATAATAGTCATATTAATTGGTCTTCCTCATTAGTGTATGGATATTATCCTATCACTGACAGTGTTCTACTTCAGGATAGATCTTGAAATGTTCTTTTTTTTATTGTACTTTAGGTGAAGGTTTACAGAGCAAACTAGCTTCTCATTAAACAATAAATACACATGTTGATTTGTGACATTGGTTGCCAACTCCATGACATGTCAACACTCTCCCCTTCTCGACCTTGGGTTCCCCATTACCAGCTCTCCTGTCCCCTCCTGCCTTCTTGTCCTTGCCACTGGGCTGGTGTGCCCATTTAGTCTTGTTTTGTTTTATGGGCCCATCTAATCTTTGCCTGAAGGGTGAACCTCAGGAGTGACTTCATTATTGAGCTACAAGGGTGTCCAGGGGCCATACGCTCCAGGTTTCTCCAGTCTCTGTCAGACCAGTAAGTCTGGTCTTTTTTTTCTTTTTTTGTGAGTTAGAATTTTGTTCTACTTTTTTATCCATCCAGCTCTGTCCAGGACCCTCTATTGTGATCCCTGTCAGAGCAGTCAGTGGTTGTAGCTGGGCACTATCTAGTTTTGCTGGACTCAGTCTGGTGGAGGCTATGGTAGTTGTGGTCCATTAATCCTTTGGACTAATCTTCCCCTTGTGTCTTTGGTTTTCTTCATTCTCCCTTGCTCCAGACAGGGTGAGACCAGTGAAGTATCTTAGATGGCTGCTCACAAGCTTTTAAGACCCCAGACGCTACTCACCAAAGTGGAATGTAGAACATTTTCTTTACAAACTATGTTATGTTTTGAGCTAGATGTTCCCTGAGACCCTGGTCCCCACAGCCCTCGGCCCAGTAATTTGATCTCTCAGGGAGTTTGGATGTATCTATGGAGCTTCCATGCCCTTGCCTTGGACAAGTTGTGCTGGCTTCCCCAGTATTGTGTACTGTCTTACCCTTCACCAAAGTTACTGCCTATCTATTGTCTAGTTAGTGTTTTTCCCTCGCCTCCTCCCCTCCTCCCCTCCCTCATAACCATCAAAGATTGTTTCTTTTTGTATGTAAACCTTTTCTTGAGATTTTATAGTAGTGGTCTCATACAATATTTGTCGTTTTGTGATTGACTTATTTCACTCAGCATAGTGCCCTCCAGATTCATCCATGTTGTGAGATGTTCTACAGATTCATCATTTTTCTTTATCATTGTGTAGTATTCCATTGTGTGTATGTACCATAATTTGTTTATCCATTCATCTGTTGATAGGCACCTAGGTTGTTTCCATCTTTTTGCTATTGTGAACAATGCTGCAATGAACATGGCTGTGCATATTTCTGTTCGTGTGATGGTTCTTATTTCTCTAGGATATATTCCTAGGAGTGGGGTTGCTGGATCATATGGTATTTCTATTGAAATGTTCTTTTTAATGATGAATGAAACACCGTTCCTCTTCAATTTGTCATTCCTGGCATTGGTAGACCATATGATTCTTTGATTCAAAATGGCCAATACCAGTCCATTTCAGCTCACTAAGCCCTAACATATCTATGTCGAAGTGTTCCATTTCATTTTTGATGACTTTCAATTTTCCTAGATTCATGCTTTGTACATTTCAGGTTCTGATTCTTCATGGATGTTTGCAATAGTTTTTTCTCATTTTACATTTTGCCGCATCAACAAAAGCTTTATTCCATGCATGTCATTAAGGTTGACTCTACTTTGAGGAGGCAGCTCTTCCCCAGTCATATTTTGAGTGCCTTCCAACCTGAGGGGCTCATCTTCTAGCACTGTATCAGATAATGTTTTGCTGCTATTCATAAGGTTTTTCTCTGGCCAGTAGTAGACTGCCAGGTCCTTCTTCCTAGTCTGTCTTAGTCTGGAAGCTCTGCTGAAACCTGTCCACCATGGGTGACTGTGCTGGTATTTGAAATACTGGGACATAGCTTCCAGCATCATAGTAACATGTAAGCCACTGCAGTATGACAAACTGATATCAGACAATTGCTCAAATGCAAGTTCAAGTTGAAGATGAAGAAAATTAAAATAAGCCCACAAGAGCCAAAATACAGCCTTGAGTATATACCACCTGAATTTAGAGATCATCTCAAGAATAGATCTGACACACTGAACACTAATGACTGAAGACCAGACGAGTTGTGGGATAACATCAAAGACATGATACATGAAGAAAGCAAAAAGTCATTGAAAAGAAGGAAAGAAAGAAAAGACCAAAATGGATGTCAAAAGAGACTCTGAAATTTGCTCTTGAATGTGGAATAGCTAAAGTGAATGGAGGAAATGATGAAGTAAAACAGCTGAACTAAAGATTTCAGTGGGTGGCTCAAGAAGACAAAGTAAAGTATTATAATGAAATGTGTAAAGACCTGGGTTTAGAACACCAAAAGAGAAGAACACTCTCAGCTTTTTCTCAAGCTGAAAGAACAGAAAAAAAACCTCAAAGCTTGAATTACAATATTGAAGGATTCTATGGACAAAATATTGAATGACCCAGCAAGCATCAAAAGAAGATGAAAGGAATACACAGCGTCACTGTACCAAAAAGAATTGGTTGACGTTCAACCATTTCAGGAGGTAGCATATGATCAAGAACTGATGGTATTGAAGGAAGAAGTCCAAGCTGCACTGAAGGCATTGGCAAAAAACAAGGCTCCAGGAATTGCTGGAATACCAATTGAGATGTTTCAACATATGGATGCAGCACTGGAAGCACTCACTCGTTTATGCTGAGAAATTTGGAAGACAGCTACCTGGCTGGAAGAGATCTATATCTGCACCCATTACAAAGAAAAGTGATCCAATAGAACGTGGAAATTATCGAACAATATCGTTAATATCACATGCAAGTAAAATTTTGCTGAAGATAATTCAAAAATGACCGCAACAGTACATTAACAGGGAGCTGCCCGAAATTCAAACCAGATTCAGAACAGGATGTAGAACAAGGGATATCATTGCTGGTGTCAGCTGGATCATGACTGAAAGAAGAGAATACCAGAAAGATGTATACCTGAGTTTCACTGACTATGAAAAGGCATTTGACTGTGTGGATCATAACAAATTATGGATAATATTGTGAAGAATGTGAATTCCAGAACACTTAATTGTGTTCATTAGGGACCTGTACATATACCAAGAGGCGATTGTTTGAACAGAACGAGGGGATACTGCCTGACTTTAAATCAGGAAAGATGTGCATCAGGCTTGTATCCTTTCACTATACTTATTCAATCTGTATGCTGAGCAAATATCTGAGAAGCTGGACTATATGAAGAAGAACATGGCATCAGGATTGGAGGAAGACTCATTAACACTCCGTGATATGCAGATGACACCACCTTGCTTCCTGAAAGTGAAGAGGACTTGAAGCAACTACTGGTGAAGATCAAAGACCTCCACATAAAAACAACAAAAATCCTCACAACTGGACCAATAAGCAACATTATGATAAAGGGAGGAAAGACTGAAGTTGTCAAGGATTTCATTTTACACAATCCACAATCAATGACCATAGAAGCAGCAGTCAAGAAATCAAAGGATGCATCACATTGGGCAAATCTGCTCCAAAAGATATCTTTAAAGTGTTAAAAAGCAAAGATGTCACTATGAGGACTAAGGTACACCTGACCCAAGCCATGGTATTTTCTATCACTTCATATGCATGTGAAAGCTGGACAATGAATAAAGAAGATCAAAGAAGAATTGATGCCTTTGAATTATGGTGTTGGCAGAGAATATTGACTGTACCATGGACTGCCAGAAGAATGAACAAATCTGTATTGGAGGAAGTACAGCCAGAATGCCCCTTAAAAGCAAGATTGGAGAGAATACATCTTGTGTATTTTGAACATGTTATCAGGAGGGACCAGTCCCTGGAGAACGACATCATGGCTTGGTGAAGCAGAAGGTCAGGAAAAGAGAGGAAGACCCTCAACAAGATGGATTGACACAGTGGCTGCAGTGATGGTCTCAAGCATAGCACTGATTGCGAGGACATTGCAGGACCCAGCAATGTTTCGTTCTGCTGCTATGAGTCAGAACCAACTCGACTGCACCTAACAACTACAATAACTATATGCTAGAGTATGATATAAAATTTATCGAATTTATTTATGCTACTTAAAAAATATTTATTGAGCTATAATTTATATACCATAAAATTCACCCATTTAAAATTTACAATTCAGTGGTTTTTAGGATATTCACACAGTTGTATGACCACAACCACAATCTAAGTTTAGAACATTTTCATCACCCCCAAAAAATCATGTATCCATTAGTACTTACCCTCAGTCCTAGGCAATGCTAATTTACTTTCTATCCCTATAGATTTGCCTATTCTGGACATGTGATATAAATTAAATCATATAACATGTGGTCTGTTGTGCGTTAAATTTTCAAGGTTCATCCATGTTGGAGTATCAGTACTTCATTCCCTTTTATTGCTGAATAATATTCTATTGTATTAATATACCGTGTTTTATTTATCAGTTCATCAGCTGGTGGACATAAGGGTTGTTTCCACTTTTTGGCTATTATGGATATCACTGCTATAAACATTCATCTACAAGTTTTTGTATGAATAGAGGTTTTCATTTCTCTTGAGTATACAGCTAGGAGTGAATTTTCTGGGTCATACAGTAACTGTATGTTTAGCATGTTGAAGAATTGTAAAACTGTTTTCACAGTGGCTGCACCATTTTACCTTGTCGTCAGTAATGTATGAGTTTTCCAATTTCTCCACATCCTTGCCAACACTTGTTATTATCTTTCTTTTTGATTATACATGTCCTAGATTTTGCTACTTTTAATGATAAATATATGGTATTTACAACTCTTTGGGTTTTCAAAACAGAGTTTTACAAATAATAGCACAGAAAACTATCTACTTTGAAAATTGTTCTGTGCCTCAACAAAATGTTTTATTTTATAAAATTTAGTCTTTATAAAATAAAATGAAGTATAAGAGCTTTTACAGCAAAAGAGTGAGTGAGATTGATCAACTTTGAATGACCTCTATGAATGAAAGTTAATTTGTCCATGAACGAGTAAATTCTGGAACAGCAAGCTCTCAGTGTTCTGAGAACTGGGGCTGTTTGACAAAGTCTGAGCCAGAAGCTCACATTTGTTTGCCTGATTACCATGTGAGAAACAAGGGGCCAACACAACCTCTCAAAAGGCTTCCTCTTGAAAAATGAAAAATCTGACTGGCAGGAATGAGGAAAAATGCCAAGAGTAAAAGCAGGACTGGCCTTCTATTCTGAGACTAAATAATGACCTCTGGCTTAGGACATGAAAACAAGAGAGCTCTGTGTTGCTGATGTTGCATACTATGGGCATACTTTGTCCTAGGCTAAGTCTCTCACTGCAGGTAACACCTGGAGGAGGGAATGAGAGACAAACTTCCGACACTTGCAAGTTGGAAACACATTGAAAGCAGAGTTCTAACCCTACCAGCCTTCACATCCTTATCAATCCTGGTTGTTATTGTTGTTAGGTGCTGTCAAGTGGGTTCCGACACACAGCAACCCAATGTACAACAGAAAGAAACACTGTCTGGTCCTGCGCCATCCTCACAATCATTGCTATGTTTGAGCCCATTGTTGCAGTCACTTTGTCAATCTACCTTGTTGAGAATCTTGCTCTTTTTCACCAACCCACTACCTTACCAAGCATGATGTCCTTCTCCAAGGACTGGTCCCTCTTGATATCATGTCCAAAGTACTTGAGACGAAGTCTCTTCATCCTCGCTTGTAAGGAGCATTCTGACTGTACTTCTTCTAGGACAGATTTGTTTGTTCTTCTGGTAGTCCATCATATGGTCAATATTCTTTGCCAACACCATAATTCAAAGGCATCAATTCTTCCTCTGTCTTCCTTATTCATTGTTCAGCTTTCGCATGCGTATGAAGTGATAGAAAATACCATAGCTTGGATTAGGCACACTTTAGTCCTCAAAGTGACATCTCTGTTTTTTAATACTTGTAAGAGGTCTTTTGCAACAGATTTGCCCAATGCAATACATCCTTTGATTTCTTGACTGCTCTATCTGTAGACTTTGATTGTGGATCCAAGTAAAATGAGATCATTCACAACTTCAGTATTTTCTCCATTTATCATGATGTTGCTGATTGGTCCAGTTGTGAGGATTTTTGTCTTCTTTAGTTGAGGTGTAATCCATACTAAAGGATGTAGTCTTTGATCTTCATCACTAAGTGCTTCAAGTTCTCTTCACTTTCAGCAAGCAAGGTTGTGTCATCTGCATATCACAGAGTGTTAATGAGTCTTCCTCCAATCCTGATGCCATGTTCTTCTTCATATAGTTCAGCTTCTCAGATTATTTGCTCAGCATACAGATTGAATAAGTACTGTGAAAGGATACAACCCTGACACACACCTTGCCTGGTTTTAAGCCACGCAGTATCCTCTTGTTCTGTTTGAGCGACTGCCTCTTGGTGTATGTACAGGTTCCTCATGGGCACAATTAAGTGTTCTGGAATTCCCATTCTTCACAATATTATCCATAATTTGTTATAATCCACACAGTCAAATGCCTTTGCAGAGTCAATAAAACTCAGGTAAACATCTTTCTGGTATTCTCTGCTTTCAGCCAAGATTCATCTGACATCAGCAATGATATCCCTCATTCCAAGTCCTCTTCTGAATCCAACTTGAATTTCTGGCAGCTCTGTGTTGATGTACTGCTGTAATTGTTTTTGAATTATCTTCAGCAAAATTTTACTTGTGTGTGATATTAATGATATTGTTCAATAATTTCCACATTCTGTTGGGTCACCTTTCTTTGGAATGGGCACAAATATGGATCTCTGCCAGTCGGTTGGCCAGGTAGCTGTCTTCCAAATTTCTTGGCATACATGAGTGAACGCTTCCAGCGTTGCATTCATTTGTAGAAACATCTCAACTGGTATTCTGTTAATTCCTGGAGCCTTGTTTTTCGCCAATGCCTTCAGTGCAGCTTGGACTTCTTCCTTCAATACCATCAGTTCTTGATCATATGCTACCTCCTGAAGTAGTTGAATGTCAACTAATTCTTTTTGGTACAGTGACTCTGTGTATTCCTTCCGTCTTCTTTTGATGTTTCCTGAGTCATTCAATATTTTGCCCATAGAATCCTTCAATATTGCAACTCGAGGCTTGAGTTTTTTCTTCTGTTCTTTCAGCTTGAGAAATGTTGAGTGTGTCCGTCTCTTTTAGTGTTCTAAATCCAGGTCTTTGAACCTTTCATTATAATACCTTACTTTGTCTTCTTGAGCCACCCATTGAAATATTTTGTTCAGCTCTTTTATTTCATCATTTCCCCCATTCACTTTAGCTGTTCCATGTTAAAGAGCAAATTTCAGAGTCTCTTTTGATATCAATTTTCGTCTTTTCTTTCTTTCCTTCTTTTTAATGACTTTTTGCTTTCTTCGTGTATGATGTCCTCCACGTCATCCCACAACTTGTCTGGTCTTCTGTCACTAGTGTTCAATGTGTCAAATCTTTTCTTGAGATGGTCTCTAAATTATGGTGGGATATACTTGAGGTCATACTTTGGCTCTCGTGGACTTGTTTTAACTTTCTTCAGCTTCAACTTGAACTTGCATTTGAGCAATTGATGGTCTGTTCCTCAGTCAGCCCCTGGCCTTGTTCTAACTGATGATATTGAGCTTCTCCATCATCTCTTTCCACAGATGTAGTTGATCTGATTCCTATGTATTCCAACTGCTGATGTCCATGTGTATAGTCACCATTTTTGTTGTTAAAAAAGATATTTGCAATAAATAAGTTGTTGTCCTTCAGAATTCTATCACGCAATCTCAAGCATCATTTCTATCACCAAGGTCATATTTTCCAACTATTAATCTTTCTTCTTTGTTTCCAATTTTCACATTTCAATCACTAGTAACTATCAATACCTCTTGATTGCATGTTTGATCAATTTCAGACTGCAGAAGTTGGTAAAAACTTCAGCTTCTTCATCTTTGGCATTAGTAATTGATGGGTAAATTTGAATAATAGTCGTATTAACTGGCCTTCCTTGCAGACATATGGATATTATCCTATCACTGACAGTGACATCAGGATAGATCTTGAAATGTTATTTTTGACAATGAATATGACACCGTTCCTCTTCAATTTGTCATTCCTGCCATAGTAGACCATATAACTGTCTGATTCAAAATGACCAATACCAGTCCATTTCAGCTCACTAATGCCTAGGATATCTATCTTCAAGCATTCCATTTCATTTTTGACAACTTCCAATTTTCCTAGATTTGTATTTCGTACGTTCCATGTTTCAATTATTAATGGATGTTTGCAGCTGTTTCTTCTTATTTTGAGTTGTGCCACATCAGCAAATGAATGTTCCGAAAGTTTTACTCCATCCAGGTCATTAGGATTGACTCTACTTTGAGGAAGCAGTTCTTCCCCGTTCGTGCTTTGAGTACCTCCTAACTTGAGGGGCTCATCTTCTGGCACTATGTCAGACAGTGCTCCACTGCTGTTTATAGGGTTTTTGTTGGCCAGTTTTTTTTTTTTTTTTTTAGAAGTATATTTCCAGGTTCTTTTTTCTAGTCTGTCTTAGTCTGGAAACTTCACTGAAAGCTGTCCACCATAGTTGACTCTGCTGGTATTTGAAATACCAGTGGCATAGTTTACAGCATCACAGCAATATGCCATTCACCACAGTATGACAAACTGGCAGATGAGTGGTGGACCAATCTTGTGCACACTTCAAAATGCTAGCTCTTCTTTTCATCTAATGTTTCCCATACTTGCCTGCATTCTAATATTGTTATGTAGTCCTCTTGCTTGACCCAGGTTCACACTGCTCTCCCCCTCCCAAACCTTTCCTGTGTGCCCCCTGGAACATTCATTCCACATTAAACTCTATTATCTTCAGTCTTTTTATTGAACAATCCTTCCACCTCCTGCCTTAACTGAAATGAGGCTTTCACTGGAGGACACACTACTTCCTCAATAGCTTCTTAAGTAGAAGCTGCTCATTCATTCAAGTCTTAGGTACTACACAGATCAATATCCTGTCTGATCCCTTTACACTTACAACCAATTCCTCTTCTAGTTCCATGAGGAATTTTTCCTCTTGTGAAGTTTATCCTATACAGTGAAACCATTCTCTAACTCCAGATTAGTCATCCGTGACTTCTGGTCCCATGGCCATATTCGTGGGCTGCTTTGGCACTTGGCTTAGTATTCTCTCTACCCAGACTCCTTGCATTGTCTGAGTTAATAGCATGTCTATGTGGACATTATCCCAGGACTCTATAGTCATAGTTATTTGACATTTTAAATTCTAGTGACTCTCAGCCATCCATCCAGGGCTATGTCTGAGCCTCATTATCACAAAAATATACCCATCTTTTAAATCTTATATTCTAATAACACTGTTTGCTACAATCCCCTATTTATCCGTTCTCTCTCTTACTTGTTCTGTACATGTTCTTTGCCCTTGTTCTGGACCTACTTTGTCTCAACTGAAAGTGTAGAATAGTGGAAAAAATTGAGGCTTTGGTTACATTTTGCTGCGTTTAAACCCATGTTTACTCTTCATTAGCTTTCTCAATTTTTATCATCTTTGTTGTTTAGAGTTTGTCTTTGAATAATCTTTTTTTTTTTTCAGGAAGAATCACTTTTGGGTCTTTGCATACCTGAAAATTCTTTTCTGTTACTTTCACATATGCCATGTTTCCTATGCATAGATTTCTTTCCATTTTCTTTTTCCCAACAAAACTCAGAAAAAAAAAAAAAAAACCGAAAACATTACTTCACAGAACTTACTGTTGTGGAGGAGTGTCTGGAGCCAGACTGAGTTTTCTTTCATTGTACAGGCAGTCCCCAGGTTATGAATAAGATTTGTTCCTAAGTCTGTCTTTAAGTTGAATTTGTAGGTAAGTCAGAACAGGTACATACGGCTCTTATTTAGTGTCAGTTAGTCAAATGTTTTCCACCACTTGTCAATACCAGCAGGGTCATCCATGGTGGACAGGTTTCAGCAGAGCTTCCAGACTAAAACAGACTAGGAAGAAGGACCTGGCGATCTACTTCTAAAAAAATTGACCAGTGACAATCTTATGCATAGCAGCAGAACATTGTCTGGTATACTGCCAGAAGATGGACCCCTCAGGTTGGATTGTGAGGACAGCGCAGAGCAGGCGGTGTTTCATTCTGTTGTACATAGGGTGTCTATGAGTCAGAACTAACTTGACGGCACCTAACGACAACAGTCAAATGCTTGTCTTAGTATATAGTATATATTTTATCTTTCTATGCGTATAAAACACTTAAGAGACACTTCCAACCCGCACAATGTTTTCATGAGCATCACAAAGTTATGACGAACTATCGTATGTATTTAACTCAAATTTTTAATATAACAGGATTTATGGCAGTCTGTTCTTAAGTACGAGTTGTTTGTAAATCAGACCTTGATAACCCCGGGACTGCTTGTACTCTAGTGCTCTAGAGTAGTTAGTGTTTTTCCCATCTAATTCTTTTGGTTCCTTTAGGAAACTCCACATAGTTCTACTGAGCCTGTCAGTCATGAAGCCATGCAACTTCTCACCTCCACCTTCCATAACCCAGACTGGTCAGTTGGAGTGTCACATCCACTGGAGATAGTGGTTGCTTCTCAGATGGTAACTCAACCAGAGTCAATCATATCTCCCCTGGGATTGATATAAGGAGTTGGAGGATATAACTGTTTGTGCTAGGTTTGGTAAGTGAGAGAATATAAGCCTAGGATTGCTGATCTCTCTCTCATGTAGATATGTCTCAAAAAGAGAGACAGAGAAACATGCAGAACAAAGGTAAGCAGAGGCACACAGAACTGAGACAGACAACACTGATGATATCACTTGGAGCCTAGATTCAGCTGACGTTGAGGCCAAATTCATCTTAGACTTCCCAGATTACATAAATCAATTTCTTCTTTCTTTTGCTTACACTAGTTTGAGTTGAATTTCTTTCACTTGAAGTTGTGTTTGACCAGTAGTAACAAATCCACTTTTTCCCCCTTTGAATATTTGTAGGATTCTTCTCCTATCCACGAACAAATACAAAAATATCTGTAGAACTTGGTTAACTTGAGGGATCCCTTCAGTAGGTTTGCCTCAATCTGTAAAGTCAGAATAAGAAGTTTTTTCTTTATATCTTTGACTACTGCTTCTGTTCTATTTTTTCTCCATGTCGAAGATCCATCATCTATATTTGTCATCTTTCTTGCATTTAATCTTGTTGATCTTTTTCTCTGTAGTCTGAGATAACTTTCAACCTTTGTCCTACATATCACTGATTTGATTTTCTATATTGTATATTCTGGTCTTGAATACATCCAGTGAAATTTTGCTGATATTATATTGTTTACTTCCCTATATTATTTCTGTGTTTAATTCAGATTTATTTTTTAAATGGCTGCCCATTTCTCAGCCTCTACCTTTGAGTCTATAATTTTAATGCGTCTGTACTTTCTCAAATTTGTGGAAAGCACAAAGAAATTCTGACCTTTTCCACCTGAAGTTTTTCAAAGTTCTTTTTTTTTTTTCCTGTTACAAATCCTTTTCAAATGCACATGCTTCCTCTGTAGAATATTTTCACAGGCTCCTTTTTTCTTATATTTACATCTTCTTGAATAGGGAGAGGTCTAGCTGTCCTTAGTGTTTACCCATAAACAGAGTACTGAATTATCCTTGTGTCTCCTGCCTACACATCTGACTGCTGTTGGAATTTTTTTTTTAAGGTTTTAAACTGGTGGATTCACTGGTACATATTTACATTACCAGCAGATTAAGGAAAGTGAAGAAGAAATAGGATCCTGGGCTATCACATGGGCAAGAATTTAGTGTTTATCTTTCTCTTTCTTTGAAGCTATTGTGTTGGATGCTAACGTTTCATGCACAGTCTTTACGTGACATGGCTATGTTCTCTATTCTGCTGACCAATGCTTCAAAAAACCTTTTCTCATTGGGGAAAAGTGATGCAGTGTCAGAGAAGACTTGCCACACTGCCTACATCCTGTTTGGTGTAACAACAGCATGATTCCTGGGATCTCCTAAAATAGCTGCTTTTGAACATTGCTGACTCATTGCTACAAATCAATACAATTCCAAGGAGTGCTTCCTTTTTGTTCACTGCTACCCTCACCCAAGCCCTTGTTCTTCCAAATTCAGTATTAGTGGGGTTCTCGCAGGGTCTTGTCTACTTCTTTCTCATAAAGGATCTTGAGTGTTGTTTTTAGGTGTTATCTTTCCATCTGGTTTCATCAAAATCATTGAGAAACCATAGAAAAGAATTCTTTCTCAATTTTTAGCACGGATGCAGGTTTTCTCGCATTATTATTCATTTTCCCATTTCAATGAAGTTTTGGGAGGGATAGAGGAAAGTTAAGCTTCAATTTTCCAAATACCTCTTATATCCATCCTTTTCTTCCATTCCCACTGTTATTGCCTTATCATGTATCTAATGAAGGAAACCTGGTTGTGCAGTGGTTAGAGCGCTCCACTACTAACCAAAAGTTTAGGGGGTCAAACTCGCCAGCCGGTCTGCTGGAGAAAGATATGGTAGTCTGCTTTCATAAAGATTACAGCCTTGGAAACCCTAAGGGACAGTTCTACTCTGTCCTATAGGATCGCTATGAGTTGGAATTGACTCAATGGCAATGGGTTTAGCTAATCATATCTCACCCTTTTTTGCAACAGTCCCCCACTGGATCTTCCTGCCTCTTTTTTGGCACTGTTGGCTCTCAGATGAACAGTGACTTGGCTTCAAGGAGATATTTTCTTTTATTGGAATTGTGTTCAATTTAAAGTAATCCAAAACTCCTTTACTGTAGCTTCAGCAGATAACAAGAAGCCCAAAGGTGGTCATTTCAGGGCTGGTAGGTAGTCAATGATGGCAGCAAATCCAGGCTCCTTCTGCCTTCCTGCCCTATCATCTTCATTGATGGCTGCTACACCTCCAGGCTGTGCATGCATTCCAGATGGGGGGAAGGGGAAGGGGCAGAAATCTCCCAACTCCAAGAGATTTCTGCTTATATTTCTATGGCCACTTCTAACTTATGGGAAGTAAGAAAATTGTGTCTTTACCTGTTACATACTCTATGGCAGAGGCAGGCAAAAAAGAAACAGTTTGGAAAATTTTGGAGATGAGACAGCTAAATTCTTTTTTTTTTTTCTTCTCCTTTTTTTATGAGACAGCTAAATTCTGGTGTCTGGCACATTCTTCATTCCCAATATCTGTGGTCAGAGGAAAAATCAACGGTGGCATATTGCAACTCTCCTAGCTCCACACTCATGGCCTCAGAATGCTGTTTTTATACAGAGGGCAAAAAAAAAGAAAAAAAAAAAAAAAGAGATGGATAGGGTGCCAAGTTGTGTTTTCTCATTTTTTCCATCATCTACCCACCTCCAAATCTCTGTCTCTTCAAATTAAGGGATGTTAGTAGTTTCACCCAAGTTTCCTTTACTTTATCTGACTACACTGTACAATTTTTTCAAGAACAAAGGTATGTGAATTTCTTATATCTTGAGACAATAGTTGTTGAGGTTTGCACTATGAGGTTGCAACTTTTCCCTAGATTTTACATGAATTACTTTTGTTCAATATTTGTGCTTTCTTTCTTTTATTGTAGTCTATTTCAGGGAGTAGAGATTTGTACATTTATATTTATGTCACAGGTTTTCTCAGATATGCTTCTGCTTTTTTGATGAAGATGATTTTGTGGCCCTCAAATATTCAGGATCTTGTTTTCCTTATTTCTAAAGAAGTCCAACTATGCTTTCGTATTTCTTTTCTGCCATTTCCCTGGATATTCTGAATGCTTCTTGGCATCTTGGACCACTCCAGAATATTAAACAGCTTTTTCCATTTCTTTTGTGCATCTCAATGGCCACAGCAGGTTCACAGTTTACAGCACAACTGTGGAGAAGGTCAGAGAATGCTAATGAGACATTTAGCAGAAAGTGTTCCTGCTTGACTTAAAAAAATTTTTTTTATTGTGCTTTAGGTGAAAGTTTACAGAGAAAATTAGTTTCCTATTTGATAGTTTGTACAATAAAGTGTTCCGTGACATTGGTTGTATTCCTCTCAATGTGTCAGCACTCTCCCTGTTTCCACCCTGGGTGACCTGTTTCCTTTCTTCCAGATTTTCTTCCTGACTTCTCATTTTTGCTTTTGGGCAAATGTTGTCCATTTGATCTCATATAAATGATTATTTTAAGGAACATGTTCCTCTCAGGTGTTATTGTTTATTTTATGGGGCTGTCTATTGTTTGGCTGAAAGGTGGTCTCTGAGAATGGCTTCAGTTCCAGGTCAGAAGGATGTCTTAGGGCTCTAGTCTCGGGGGTTCCTCCAATCTTTGTCAGACCAGTAAGTCTGGTCTTTTTTTGTTAATTTTAATTTTTTGTTCTATATTTTTCTCCCTCTCTGTCTGAGACTGTCTGTTGTGATCCCAGTTAGAACGGTGGGTAGTGGTAGCCGGGCACCATCTAGTTTTTCTGATCTCAGGAATGTGTAGGTTGTGGTTCATGTGGTCCATTAGTCCTTTGGACTAACTGCTCCTTTGAGTCATTGATTTTCTTCACTCTCCTTTGCTACAGACAGGAAGAGCACAATAGTTGTATCTTAGATGGCTGCTTACAAGCTTTTAAGACTCCAGATGCTACTCACCAAAATAGGAAAACAGGATGCAGAACATTGTCTTTATGAACTATGTTGTGCCAATTGATGTAGATGTTCCCTTCCCTGTCTGACTTTTTGATAAAAACAAAATTGAATTGACAGAAGAAGAAAATGTATTTCTAACTTGATATAGAAACAGCCTCAAGTTAGAGGTTTCATATTATATTTTATATAATATAGATTTTATATTTCAGAAGAAATAATATCATTATTCTCATTGTCACTCACACATTGCTTTATGAATGAGTGGTGGATCATTATGGCCTGAGTCATTAGATGCATTTCCTACTGAGTGCTTCTTTTGTAACATGATAGATTTTGAACATGCTTAATAATTATGCAGTAAAATACGTACATTATAATTATTTTGAAAATGTAATAATAAATGGATACTTTGGGGATATATACTGCTACAGTTGTAATTCAAAAGACTTTTCATCCATGTACCTATAGAAATATCACTACTTATAAATCGCCTTGGTGGCAAAATGGTTAAAGCCCTTAGCTGCTAACTGAAAGGTCCATGGTTCAAATTTACCAGCTGCTCCACAGGCGAAAGATGTGGCAGTCTGCTTCTGTAAAGATTATAGTCTAGGAAACTCTATGGGGCAATTCTACTCTGTCCTATAGGGTTGCTATGAGTCAAAATTGCCTCGTTGGCATGCAACAACAACAAATATAGTATTACGTATTTTAGCTCTCGCTTTAGGCAGTGTCAAAAAGTGAAAAAAATCAGGTGATTAGGGGGTCAGAAGCTCTGAGTGTAAGTTCTAGATCTCACATTTACTAGCTATGTGAACTCAAATTACTTGCGTTAAAAATAAAATTTTCACAATATTAAATTTGTGTATGAACTCATAAGCTTTAGTTTTCAGTTCATGAACTGGGGAATGTCTGGTCTGGAAGTCAGACAAGAGTTCCAAAGCACTGTACAAGCGGAAAGCTTTTGTAACAGCAGACAAAAATGTATAAGGATGTTATACTGGGCAATTTTTGGATTGACTGATAGGCATTTTCTTTCCTTATTTGGGATTAAGGTGAAATTTTGAACCAGGTTAAACTCAACAGACAAGTCTCGACTGGCTAGCTTAGGTTTCCATTTCCAGGCGAGTCAATTGAATGACTTGGATTTCGGCTCCTGGGAAACTTGGACATTTACAAGAAATAGAAGCCTGAGTTTCTGTTTGCTGATGTGAAGCTCATCACAAGAGACTCCATTTTGGGCCTACTTTAGTTAGGTTAAGGAGCCCTGGTAATGCAGTGGTTCAGAGCTCAGTTGCTAACTGAAAAAGTAGGCGGTTGGAACCCACAGCCTCTCCGTGGGGGAAAGATGTGGCAGTCTGCCTCCGTAAAGTTTACAGCCTTGGAAACCCTATAGGGCAGTTCTACTCTGTCCTGTAGGGTTGCAATGAGTTGGAATTGACTCAACAGTAAGGGGTATGGGGGTATTAGTTAGGTTAACACTTGACATCTGACTCTTTTACTATCTCCAGATGACTATAGTTTTATACTTCACAGTATTGTTGGAAATATTACGTGGCATAATGTAGCTTGTAAATTGCAAACTATTACATATGTTTTAGTTGGTATTATTTAGAATGAAGCATAAAGTCAGGGAGAGTCTATATTGATATAGATATCACTTGACCGTTTATTGCAATTACTTTTTCAAGGCCTATAATTGACCACCTATAAAATACTGCAAATAAGGGAGTATTATAGTTTGAAAGTTTTCTCTTCCAGAAGCTGTACTCAGTTGCTTTCATATTGGGATATCATCTTTAAACTTTCATGTGATTAATCATTAAGAAGATGAGCCTTGGCTATTGAGCACAAACTTATTAGTCCTAACTCAAAACTACCTCAAACTAGTCAAAAAGTCAGATTTATTGGTTGACATGATCCAAGGAATAAATGAACTACCAAGACCCAGAAAAGACATGGATGCTGCTGAGCTGCAGAAAATACCAGAAGCGAGGACTCAAATGTTGTTAGGATCCTAGCATTCAACTCTGCTTTCATCTCTGTGTTAGTTTCTTTACTTTCCCTGAAAGCAGAAAACAAGACTGCAAGTAAAATAAAATAAAATAACAACAAAACCGCCTAACATTTCCATCTAATGGCTTCATTCACATAAGGGGAAACAGAAATCAGCACAACTGGACCGATAAGTAACATCATGATAAATGGAGAAAAGATTGACATTGTTAAGGATTTCGTTTTACCTGGATCTGCAATCAACACCTGTGGAAGTAGCAGTCAGGAAATCAAATGACACATTGCATTGGGCATATCTGTTGGAAAAGACCTCTTTAAAATGTGAAAAAGCAAAGATGTCACTTTAAGGACTAAGGTGCGCCTAACCCAAGCCATGATATTTTCCATCGCATCATATGCATGTAAAAGCTGGACAGTGAAGAAGGAAGACCGAAGAATAATTGATGCCTTTGAGTTATGGCGTTGGTGAAGAATATTGAATATACCACAGACTGCCAGAAGAACAAACAAGTCTGTCTTGGAAGAAATACAGCCAGAGCGCGCCTTTGAAGCAAGGATGGCGAGGCTTCGTCTCATGTACTTTGGACATGTTATCAGGAGGGACCAGCCCTGGTAAAGTACAGGGTCAGTGAAAAAGAGGAAGACCTTCAACGAGATGGATTGACACAGTGGCTGCAACAATGGGCTCAAGTATAACACCAATTGTGAGGATGGCACAGGACCAGGCAGTGTTTTGTTCTGTTGTATATAGGGTCACTATGAGTTGGAACTGACTCCATGACACCTATCAACAACAACAAATCCTAAAATCTTGAGGAAGAGAATCATTGACCAGCTTGGGTCAGATGTCCATCATTGTACTAATTATCTGTGTCTGGGGGAAGAAACTATTTAAGAACCTAGATAATCCCAACATCACCATGTAATTGGAGAAGAGGGGAAAAACTGGTCAGATAATCCCATAGATATTTAATATAATAAGTTTCATGTTTATTCTGTCTAATAACATTTTGAAATAGCCATTCTTTAGTCATTATATCAGTAGAAATATCTGCTGTCCCTAAATAGTCATCAATCACATATATTGTTCTATGCAATCTGGTAGTGTGAATAATTTTAAAACCATTTGGTTTTATAATCATCTCCTTGAAATGACACAATTCTTGATGTTCTCCTCTTAACACATAAATCCATTTTATAGCCTTCGTTTCTAACAGAAAACTCGATTAACAGATTGTTTGTTTAAAAGCCCAGTTTCAATTGGGATCCTTCTGATTCAGGAAAGTTGGACAGGTTAAGATGTGTATATCCTAGACTAATGCCCAGTGTTCTATAACATTCATTTCATAAACAAGTACGATATTCTGCATGCACAACTTCTAGTACTTTTCCTATTCCTGTTTTGTCCTATGGTATTTTCCTTGTTTGGATGACACTTTCCAGAATATCATGAGTAATCAACCGTCAATTCCAATCTTTTGACATCTATAGTTCTATGAATTTGAATGTAAGTTGAATGAGAGTCATGAAGGCAGAGGCGAGGGGAGAAAATTGATTTTTAGCTTCTTAAGAAAGCACTATCCATGCAACACATGGAAGGCTACTTGGCTTTCTGATTGACTTAAACCCAGGGTCTCTGAGCAAGGAGAGGGCAATAGCGGCAGTGATGAAGCATCTACTTATAGTTTTTCAAGATGATAGACTTCTTTTTAAAAACAGCAAATCACAGGTCAGCATGAGCCATTGATTATGATTCTCATTTTAGCTCAATAAATGTGATAATTAGTGGACATTCCTTCCTAAATCTGGCAGAAAAAAAAAAAAAAACTCTCTCAGACTTAATATTCATTGTTGTTCTGAGTTTTTGTCTCTTGCTAGATATTTTAGTGGGAAATTAGGAAAATCTGGGCTGGACTTCTGGCCACAATCTATCTTAATTAATTTTGATTTTTTTTGCTGGAATAAACTCCTCTATGATAAAAACCTAAACAAATCAAATTTGACTTAAAGTCTTCCCTTGCCAAGATTGGAAAGAAGTCCAAAAGTATCCAGCTGTACCAGGGCACCAGGCCTTGCACATTCCAGAGAAAAATGTGGAGGAGGTCATTAGTTTATCTGTGGTTACCTCTGAGATTTCAATATTCAGGTCTGCATGTCAATTCAGGGGTAAAATAACAGTTGAATGAAATGGAAGGCCAAAATTCTTACAAAGAATAAATTAATGAAAAAGCTAGATAAACTCTAGTGTTGCAGTTAGAGAATAAGATACATCGAAGAATAATTCTCATTTGCAAAACAACTGATGACTAAAACTCCTGCTACGTATGTGTGTATAGATAGATGCATGTTTACATTTGTGTATTATTTTCTGAGCTTATAATGTTTCCATGTCAGCAAAACAAACAAAAAAATAGGATTATCTGTGGAGTCAGGAAGAAAAACAAAACATTGCATTAAAACTGATCATGCATTTTCTGGTTCCTTTTTATAGACATTTATATGTATATGATTATGTGTTTATTGATAAAATAATGTAAGAATGAATGGTAACGAAAACGTTAATGGTGTTTATCTTTAGTTGGGGGTTTTCAGATGAGTTTTACTTTTTTTTCTGTATAATTTTATGTATTGTCCCAATTCATTGTAATGACCATGTATTATGTGTATAATCAGAAAAAAAAAAAACTGTTTTTTTGTAAAACCCCACTCCCAACGTCTACAATGCAAACAATACTACAAATAAACTAAAAGGCAAAAGACAAACTGGCAATACCTTTTTATAATGTACCTGACAAATGGGTATTTCTTTAATATGCAAAGAGCTTCCAAATAAATCAACAGAAGAAAAACTGAAAACCCCAATATAACTTAGGTGAAGGACATGCATTGACAGTTTATTGAAAAAATATATAAGCAGTGAATACATGAAAAGACGGATTTTTTTAAATTAAGGAAATGGAATTAAATGAGAGTTCATTTTTTTTCACTTATCAGATTGAAGAAGATTAAAATGTTTGAAAATAATAAGCATATTTGTGGATTTAGGAAAACAGACATTCTTTATAGATACATAAATTGATGTGATGTTTTAGGAGTCAATTTCTCCATATCTTAAAACATTTCAATGCAAATTTTGGCCCAGCATTTTCACCTCTAGGATTTGATCCTAAGAAAATACTTGGAACAATATAGAAAGATAGCAGTGTAAGGATGTCCAGTGCAACGTTTGTGTATACGTGTGTGTCAGCAAGACAAACAAGCTGGAGAAAACCTGTATAGCCTATATATCTTGCAAGGTGTTGATTAAACTATGTAAATTAATTTTGTGTATAGTCATAAAATTAAATGTTATATAGCAACTAAAA
The DNA here is from genome assembly GCF_000243295.1 of Trichechus manatus latirostris. NCBI lineage: Eukaryota > Metazoa > Chordata > Mammalia > Sirenia > Trichechidae > Trichechus > Trichechus manatus. Next base: position 10,215,745 of record NW_004443952.1, read on the forward strand.
ATGAGGGTTATCTCTGTACCTTTGAATTTTTTCCTTCCAATATTTTCTTATGAAAAGTTGGAAACATATAGAAAGTTTAGAAAATTGTACAGTGAACACCAGTAAACTCACCACTTAGATGCTACAATTAATTTTGTCATATTTACTTTATCACTAAATTTTTTTTAAAAAAGGACTGTGAATTATTTTTGCCATTTAGTTAGTAAGAAATTAAAGGTCTCACAAGAGGAGCATATTAGGATAATGAAATAGTAAAATATTTTTTAAAAAATCCTCTGAAAGAGAAAACTAAATAGGATAATGAAATCAATATAAGCAGCTGTTACGAGTACAAAGTCCAATGCAATACAACACTATGCAAGAGCAGAGAAACAGACCCTCTGAACCATAGGAGGGGGTTCTTGCCTTTTGTCCTCAGGGCTGAGGTCAAGGGAGGATTTTCCCAGAGCAGGGAAATTTCAGGGCAAGTAAGCTTTTAGCTCACATGAAAGGTCTGTATCTACCAGGCCCACTATGGTCTTCAGACCTTTATGTCTCAGTTTACCAAATTTTAGTGTGTATTAATCACCAGGGAGGAGTTTCTGGGTGGTGCAAACAGTTAAGGCCTCCACTGCTAATGGATAGGCTGGAAGTTTGAGTCCGCCTAGAGGCACCTTGGAAAAAAGGCCTGGTGATCTACTTCTGAAAAATTAGCCCTTACAACCCTATGGAGCGTAGTTATATTCTGACACTCATGGAGTCACCATGAGTCCGGGTGGATTCCAGAGCAACTGGTTTTTTGGTTTAATCACCAGGGAACCTTGCTGAAGCATAATTTACCCTCTGGAACAGTATCTCTCTGTATGTACCTGAAAGAGCTCACAGAAGTGTTATAAACCAGTTTGGATTTAGGCGAGGCTTAGAGAGGAGAGTTTTTTTTTTTTTTTTTTTTTAAACTTCCCAGTCATCTGATTTAACACTGAGCTGGGTAAACCTTGATTCAATAGAAAACAGTTGAGGCCCAGAAATATGAATTTTTAGCAAGCACTACATCTGTGTAAAGAGACTATGGAAAATCTCACCAGTCAGGCGTCAACTGCGGAACAGACCATCAATTGCTTATACACAAGTTCAAGTTGAAGCTGAAGAAAATTAGAACAAGTTCACAAGAGCCAAAGTATGAAAGTGAGTATATCCCACCTGAATTTAGAGACCAACTCAAGAATAGATTTGATGCATTAAACACCAGTAACCGAAGACCAGACGAGTTGTGAGACGACATCAAGGACATCATACATGAAGAAAGTAAAAGGTCATAAGAAAAGCCGAAAAAGAAGGAAAAGACCAAAACAGATGCCTGAAGAGACTGAAACTTGCTCTTGAACATAGAGTAGCTAAAGTAAATAGAAGAAATGATGACGTTAAAGGGCAGTTTGAGAAGACAAGGTATTATAACGAAATATGCAAAGACCTGGAGTTAGAAAACCAAAAGAGAAGAACACACTCAGCATTTCTCAAGCTGAAAGAACTGAAGAAAAAATTCAAGGCTGGAGCTGCAATTTTGAAAGATTCTATGGTAAAATATTGAATGATGCAGGAAGCATCAAAGGAAGATGGAAGGAATACACAGAGTCACTCTACCAGAAAGAATGGTTGATGTTCAACCATTTCAGGAGGTAAACTATATGATAAAGAAAGGAGAGTATTGAAGGAAGAAGTCCAAGCTGCACTGAAGGCTTTGGCAAAAGACAAGGCTTCAGGAATTGACAGAATGCCAACTGAGATATTTCCACAAATGGATGCAGTGCTGGAGGTGCTCACTTGTCTATGCCAAGAAATTTGGAAGACAGCTACCTGGCCAATCGACTGGAAGAGATCCATATTTTTGCCCATTCCAAAGAAAGGTGATCCAACAGAATGCAGAAATTATCAAACAATATCATTAATGTCACATGCAAGTAAGATTTTGCTGAAGATAATTCAATAACGTTTGCAGCAGTATATCAACACAGAGCTGCCAGAAATTCAAGCTGGATTCAGAAGAGGACATGGAAAGAGGGATGTTATTGCCGATGTCAGATGGATCTTGGCTGAAAGAGAATACTAGAAAGATACTTATGTGCGTTTATTGACTATGCAAAGGCATTCAACTGTGTGGATCATAACAAATTATGGATAACATTGCAAAGAATAGGAATTCCAGAACACTTAATTGTGCTCATGCAGAACCTGTACATAGATCAAGAGGCAGTTGTTCAAACAGAATAAGGGAAGACTTCAACGTTTAAAATCAGGAAAGGTGTATGTTAGAGTTGTATCCTTTCACCATACTTAGTCTGTATAGTGAGAAAATAATCTGAAAAGCTGGACTCTATGAAGATGAAAGGGGCATCAGGATTGGAGGAAGACTCATTAAGAACCTGAGATATGCAGATGACACAACCTTGCTTGCTGAATGTGACCAGGACTTGAAGCACTTACTGATGAAGATCAAAGACTATAGCCTTCAGTAAGGATTACACCTCAACATAAAGAAAACAAAAATCTTCACAACTGGACCAATAAGCAACATTATGATAAAAGGAGAAAAGACTGGAGTTGTCAAGGATTTCATTTTACTTGGATCCACAGTCAACCCCCATGGAAACAGCAGTCAAAAAATCCAACAATGTATTGCATTGGGTAAATCTGCTGCAAAAGACCTCTTGAAAGTGTTCAAAAGCAAAGACGTCACTTTGAGGACGAACGTGTGCCTGACCCAAGCTATGGTATTTTCAATTGCCTCATTTGTATGCATGCAAAACCTGGACAATGAATAAGGAAGGCCGAAGAAGAATTGAAGCCTTTGAATTATGGTGTTGGCAAAGAATATTGAGTATAACATGGACTGCCAGAAGAATGAACAAATCTGTCTTAGAAGAAGCACAGCCAGAATGCTCCTTAGAAGCAAGGATGGTGAGACTTCATCTTACATACTTTGGACATGTTATCAGGAGGGACCAATCCCTGGAGAAGGACATCATGTTAGTGAAATAGAGGGTCAGGAGAAAAGAGGAAGACCCTCAACGAGACGGCTTGACACAGTGGCTACAACAATGGGTTCAAATGTAGCAACAATTGTGAGGGTGACACAGGACCGGGCAGTGTTTTGTTCTGTTGTACATAGGGTCGCTATAATTTGGAACCAACTCGGTGGCATCTAACAATAACAACAACAAACTAGTTTGGTCCTGGGTGGGGCCTAGAGAGAGAAGACTATTATTACTCTTTAACTTCTCAATTATTTGGCTTAACACTTGGGCTAGTCCCCTCTGTATAAACCTTCATCTAGGCTTCTGAAGGCATCTTTTCTGACCTCCTTCTGGGTCACTGGGATCTTCTAGATATATGTGGTTTGATTCTTCAGTTTTCTAAGGGAGAAAAGTCTTCAAATCCTATTTCCCTGATTTTCTTTGGAAGTTTCTTCCTGCAGTTATCACAGAGTATTTGAATTCCCATCAATTTTCTTGTGACTTTTGTGGAATGTGCTGGTAGAACTGCAGCTGTTTCCTTGCCCTGAAGGATTAGTAGAGGGGCAAACTATTCGCAGTTGCTTTTACCCCACCTCTGACAGTTTTTTAACTTCTTGAGAAGGAACAATTTCAGTTTCTCATTCCTTTGCTACAGTGACAAGTGTTGAGAGTTCTTCCTTGTCTATTCTTCTTACCTTCTCTTTTCAGTGTTAGCTTGTCAATTTGAACTGAGAAATTTGCTTCTGTGGTGGCCCATCAGCTTTACCAAGTAGTGAGTAACATTTCTTGAGCTACTTCTTTGTACCAGGCATTGTGCTAAGTGCTGAAGACACAGAAGACAAAACAGATAGTGGCAGCCGAGTCTCCAAAGGACCTTGACAAATCCAGACTGAAAGCATCTCGTACAATAAGAATAGCATTACTAAGGGCCTGGAAGTTTATTAGTAGAATGGAAGAATACTCAGCTATAGTTGGGATACTGGTATAGTTGGTGAGAAATGAAAGATTCTTTGAAGACTTGGCTGCTACTGTGAAAACTCTGAACATTATTCAATAGGAAATTATTGCTTAATTAACTTTTTAAAATTAAGAGATGAGAACACAACATTTAATGTAAAAACACAATAAATAAAACAATGTTTCCATTTTCTATTGTAGTCAGTTAAGTGAGGGAAGTGTAGGAAAAGGTGATAAGGGTGGAGATAATGATAAAAGGAAAAGGGAAAGAAATTCAGGTTGATAGATGGTCTCTTGCCTATCAGCCAAGAGAAAAGCTACATAGAGAAAAAAAGTTTGAGGACACATATCCTAAGGGCTTAGATTAGTAGGTGCTTAAGAAATAGTTCTTATTACATGAAAGACAGAGATAATTGTATGAGCAGAAAGATAAAAGGAAAGAGGCAGATATATTAAGAGAGACAACTAATGCAGATGGAAATGTGCATATTCAAAGGAAGCAGTTTGGAAAGTGCGGAAAGAAATAAGAAATTGGGACTCAGTGAGGCTGATAAGTTTATGACAAGTACCATTAGCAAATGCTTCTTTGTATATGCTATGTCTTAGACACAGTGCTGGGTATGTGATGTGCGCCTCTAGAAAATCACTCAACCATGCTGAGTTTCATCTCTGGAAAAAAAAATAAGAGTATCCACAGGAGACAGAATTAAATGCAACGTTGTAAATCGTTGAGAGCTAATGAAGTTAGGTTGTGGGTACATGGGACTCTTGGTGTATTATTTCCTGTGTTGAAGTGTGTGTTTGAAACTTTTCATAATAAAAACATTGATGATAATAAGCTGGTAAATAACTGAACAAATGCCCATTTAGTTTACTCTCCCCAAACACAAAATCAGTAGAAATAGAATTGTCAAGACACGGCAGCAGATTGGATGTGGGAGTCAAATGGGAGAAGAAGGTCATGTTGTCTCCAAGTGTTGGTGTCTTGGTGACTAAAATGCTGATTGTGTCTAATGGAAGAAAGTTAATAAGCTAAGTTTTTAATGTTGAAAGAATGCTCAAGGAAATATCTGTAGACCAAAGGAAATTTGTACATTATAGAATCAGAGTTTCACAAGAGGGATGAGAGAGGAAGGGGCAGAAGGAGACAGGGCTGGGAGCCTTGGGTTAGAATCTTCAACAATGAAGAAGGAGGAGGCTTGGATGGAAGCCTAGATGGAGGGTGTGGCTTGGATAACAGCTGAATTTGTAGAATTATCCAGCCACAATGTTCCTGGTGGAATGTTGACTTGTTGATCTCTGTAAAGTTCTTTTGCCTCCCAGGTGCTGGGCACAGTTGCTCAGAACAGCTCCTGCTGGGTAGGTCAAAGGGTCAGGGAGGAAGGAGGTCAGAGAAGAGAGCTAGAGATATAGGCCTCTGCAAAATGCACTTATTTTTCTTGGCAGTTGACAGGTGGACTAGATGAAATCTAGCTGAGGGCCAAGACAGGCAATGTATTCTCTGAGCTGTGTTCTCACCATCCCCATAAGGTCCTTCCTTGTTTGAGGCATTGCCTCTCTATAATTTTGTTTTGTTTTGATTGCCATTCTAATTTAGTGCTTATTTACTGTCTGATGATTTCAGGGAATAAGTATAATAGCCCACTCAACTAAAGTGTTTTTTGAAAATGACAAATCAGTTTACTTAACCAAAGAAAATTTTATACTGTTAAGAATGCCAAACGTTTAACACTATTTCTTAGGACTTGGAGGTGCCTGACTCGTTAATTGAACTAGAGGTGGATTTTATGACATCTGAAGTTAAGAAACAAATTTTTTTTATTTTATCTACATGAAGAAAGATTCCTAATGCAATGATTACTGATTGGTTTAGAAAATAATAAATCCATCTTATAACATGTTCATGACAATAAACAAATAGTATTTCACCATGGGGTCCAAGGAAAAATTAATGTCATGTCCTAAATAAGCACCAGCTGTTTAGAACATCATATGAGGGATGGGAGAATTCAAGCTTAATGGATTATTTCCTTGGTTAGAGAACAAATCTACAAAGAGAACATTATATCTATAAGGCACTAATATTTCTAAGATTCCACACACAGTAAGGCCAACGAACATAAAGTTAAGCCTTTCATTGGCTTTTGAATCATTCATATTAACTTGGAAAATAATAACACAGGGTAACTGAGAGATTGTGTCTAGATGGCTGAAATCAAAAGACTGGTTTGCTTCCTTTTCTGTTACTCCCTGCCCCCAAAGTATATCAACCAAGTTTCTCTTCTTCCATTCCTTTGCATCCAGGTTGTTATCAAATTCTCTTTTTTAAAATTACCATCTATTTCTTCTGAGTCTTCAACATAAGTTGCAAACTTCAGAATGTGCTTGTAAGTAATAGGCTGAGCAGTTTACCAATAGTAGCAAAAATTTATTGAATACCAGGCATTGTCCTAAGTATTTTACACAGTATCTTAGTTATCTAGTGCTGCTATAACAGAAATACCACAAGTGGATGCTTCTCAAAGTATTTAAGGTTTGTTTTGAGATTAAAAAATTTATTAATGTTTCAATTACCATTTTGCTACAACTGCCTAAGAGTGTATAAAAAACATGTAGAGTCTAATGAATGATAATAAAGTATACAGCAGTATAAAAGCAACCAAGATCTCATAATAAAACATTGCCAACATCTCAGAAACCCCCTATGTCCTCGTTCCTGAGCACAACCTTCTCCTTTCTTTCTAGAGGAAACCTGTATCCTGACTTTTGTGATAATATTTTTTTGCTTCCTTTATGTTTTACTACTTACGTATGCTTTTCTAAATACCACTGTCAGGTTTTGTCTGCTTTAAAACTTTATATGGTAGGATTCATACTATATGTATTATTATTTTGCGTCAGCTTTTTTTTTTTTTTCAGTCAGTGTTATTCTTGTAAGATTTATCCATGATGCTATGGCCATCTATTGTTGATTCATGTTCTTTCATTGTAATATGGTATTCCATTGTATGAATATGCCACAATTTCCTTATCCATTTTACTAATGACACGTATTGGAGTCGATTCTAATTTGAAGCAATTGGTAACATGTTTCCTATTGCACATGTGCATGAGATTTTCTACAAGAAGCCTATCAGGTCATAGGATGTATCTAGCTTCAACTTTGATAGGTAATGCCGATCAAATTTCCAAAGTGGTTATACTAATTTACACTTCTACCAGCATATATGAGATTTTCTGCTGCTCATATATTGTTGGAAATACGTTATATGCCAGGCGTATTGTTTTAGCCACTGTAAGAGCAATGAACCAACAGACAAAATTCTGTTCACAAGAACCTACATTCAAATGATTGAGGCAGTAAGCGCCATATGACATTGCGTACCAGAAATCAATAAAATTTGGCTGAAGACAACATTTCATAAATTTAAACGTAAGAATAAGAACAAGTGATTAACTGTTGACCTTACTCAGTGGTCCACCTGAACTCAGAACTAATGGAACAAAAATTGCCAGAAATATAAATCTGTTTGAGATTCCATCCAGTTGAATTCAGCAAATGCCTACTATGTACCAAGATCTTTGACTGCCTCCTGAAAGAGAGACTAACTTGGAAGCGTTTGATTTGATTACATTTAATAAGAATTAGTTGGACATATGTGTGAGGCACCAAAGGATATATGAAAGATTGGAAACACAGGACCCTTGCCTTCATGGTAGCAACAATGTTGAATACTCGTAACTATAATACTAGAGAATACTCAAAACTATAATACAAACTTATGATAAGTGCCATAGTTAATATAAATGAAGTGCTATGGGGTTAGAAGAAGCGAATATCACATTCAGATGTGGGAATTACTGAGTCTTCATGAAGGAGATAGCATTTGAGTTGATTCTTTTAGATGGACCACATTTTCATTTGGGAGGATGCTGGTAGGTTCCAAGGAGGATGGAACAGCTTGGTGTGTCCTGTTACCATCAGTTCAGATAGTGGGCGCATATCTCCTCCCTGTTTCCAGCTGGAACAAGCTGGTGTGGTCATTTACCGTACCTCAATGATTTCTATTTTCTACTTGAATTACTTGTTCAAATGACCTATTTACCTTAGTACTCTGGGTGACACTCTACCTAGAGATGTCTGCTAGTTGGAAATGAACAAACAGCAGCTAGATATTTCTTATCTCTAATGGATGTTCTGCAAATCCCTTAGCGCTAACATTTTGTGTGCAATGAATTTTAAAAAATGAATAAAAGGAACAGAAAATAACGGACACCCATATCCAGGTGCTTTCTGCAAACATCATGTTATTAGTCTATCAAGATAACTCTAAGTGTAGGATATGCAATTTGAATGTAGTTGACACAGAACTGTGTGTGCCTTCTCCCTTACTCAGACTGCACCGTGTGACAAATGGACTTGGGAAACCACTGAGGTTTCTCACCTCTCAACGTGTTAATCTCCGCTATAGTGATATTCTTAAAAAATTGTTTTCATCAAGATGCTCCTCCACACAAAAGGCTAAAATTAATCTGAACTGCCTACTGAAGCCATATCTCCTTTTTTGGTGCTCTGGGTGCTCAAAATCATATCTGTACCATATCACAAACATCTTTGTCTTCTTTCCTCTAAGGAAGATTCCTTTCTTTTCCCTTTCCTTCTCTTCTCTCACTTCCCTTTCCTCTTTCCTTCCTTTTCTCCTCCCCTCCTTCCCTCTTTCCTTCTTTCCTTGATAAACAAACATTTATTAAGCAATTATTTTATACCAGCCACTATTCTTTCCTACAAACTCATTACTTGTTATAAGGATGTTGCTGTGTACACTGCTATTGTATCTCAACGTGCTCTTAATAAAAAGAAAAACATTCTCTCAGGTTCCATGGCTGAGTGATCTGCTGAGCAACTGATTTATTTTTTTATTTCATGGGCATTTAGTATTATGTCATTGTTTTTGCCTTGGCTACAAAAATATCAATCAAAGCTGTCATCTGTTTCTATCAGTATGAATCAAATTTGTGGGCTTATATTTTATTTACTTACCTTTTCTTAACTCCATCTTTTGGTTTTTTTTTCTGACCTTAATCTATCTTTCTGACTTTAGTTTTTCTTCCATCTCACCCTGATTCTCTCACTTAAAAAAAAAAAAACATGTTCATTACACTATTAATTTCACTTGAAATCCTTTTAGGAATGAGGTGAGATATAAATAAATAAAATTTGCTAAAAGACAAATTAGAATAAGATTATACACACGCACACATAAATAGTTAACACTTTTGAGTGCTTACTGTATCCCAGGACCTGAGTTATGCAATGTATAGATATTTTCTCATAAATCCTCACAATAATCCTATGTGGTTGGTCCTATTATTTCTTGTAGTTTTCAGATAAAACTGACCCTTAGAGAAGTTAATTAACTTGCCCAAGAGCACACAGTCAGTAAGAAGAACTGCAGAACTATCAGCTATGTAAAATAAAATATGTTGCATAAGAAAAAGACTGAAGGATACCCTTTTTTTTACCACTCCTATTTAACATTGTACTGGAAGTCCTAGCTAGAGCAATAAGGCAAGAAAAAGAAATAAAGGGCATCCAAATTGGTAAGGAAGAAGTAAAACTATCTTTATTCATGGATGATATGATACTATACATAGAGAACCCAAAAGACTCCACAAGATAACTACAGGAACTAATAGAAAGATTCAGCAGAGTAGCAGGATACAAGATAAACACACAATAAATCAGTTGGATTCCTATACACCAATAAAGAGAACTATGAAAAGGAAATGAAGAAAGCAATACCATTTATAATAGCCCCTAAAAAATAAAATGCTTGGGAATAAATCTAACCATGGACGTAAAGACCTATACAAAGAAAACTACAAAACACTGCTGCAAGAAACCAAAAGAGACCTACATAAATGGAAAAACATACCATGCTCATGGACAGGTAGACTCCACATTGTGAAAATGTCAATTCTACCCAAAGTAATCTACAAATACAATGTAATACTGATCCAAATAGCAACAGCATTCTTTAAAGATATGAAAAAACTAATCATTAACTTTATACAGAAAGGAAAGAAGCCCCGGATAAGTAAAGTATTATTGAAGAAGAATAAAGTAGGAGGCCTCACACTACCTGACCTCAGAACCTACTATATAGCTACAGTAGTCAAAACAGCCTGGTACTAGTACAACAACAGACACATTGACCAATGGAACAGAATTGAGAACCTAGAAGTAAATCCGTCCACCTACAGTCACTTGGTCTTTGATAAAGGCCCAAAGTCCATTAAATGAGGAAAAGACAGTCTTTTTAACAAATGTTGCTAGCAAAACTGGAAGTCCATCTGTAAAAAAATGAAACAGGACTCATACCTTACATAATACACAAAAACTAAATCAAAATGGATCAAAGACCTAAATATAAAACCAAAAACTATAAAGATCCTTTAAGAAAAAATAGAGTCAATGCTAGAGGCTCTAATACACCGCATAAATAGGATACAAACCATAACTGACAATACACAAACACCAGAAGATAAGCTAGATAACTGGGATCTTCTAAAAATTAATCACTTATGCTCATCAAAACACTTCACCAAAAGAGTAGAAACAGAACCTACAGACTGGGAAAAAATTGTGGCTGTGACATATCCGACAAAAGTCTAATCTCTAAAATCTATAGGAAAATCCAACACCTCTACAACAAAAAGACAAACAACCCAATTAAAAAATGGGCAAAGAATATGAACAGATACTTCATCAAAGAAGACATTCAGGTGGCTAACAGACACATGAGGAAATGCTCATGATCACTAGCCATTAGAGAAATGCAAATTATAACTGCAATGAGATACTATCTCACCCTGACATTACCAGTACAAATAAAAAAAAACAGAAAATAACAAATGTTGGAGAAGCTGCAGGGAGATTGGAACTCTTTTAAGAGCCGTCACACGGATAGACATATACACAATCATGTTCATTGCAACATTATTCACAATACCAAAAAGATAGAAACAACCTAACTTGTTGTAAATGGGTACGTAAACTATGGCACATACACATGATAGAATACTACGTAACAATAAAGAACAATGATGAATCTATGAAACATCTCACAACATGGATGAATCTGGAGGGCATTATGCTGAATGAAATAAATCAATCACAAAAGGACAAATACTGTATGAAACCACTATTATAAAAACTCATGAAAAGGTTTACACACAGAAAGAAACAATCTTTGATGGTTACAAGGGAGGGGAGGAGTGTGGAGGGCCAAACACTAACTAGACAATAGGTAAGTGGTAATTTTGGTGAAGGGTAAGACAATACACAATACTGGGGAACCCAGCACAACTTGACCAAGGCAAAGTCATAGAAGATTCATAGACATATCCAAACTCCCTGAGGGACCAAGTTACTGGGCTGAGGGCTGGGGACCATGGTCATAGGGACATCTAGCTCAATTGGCACAACATAGTTTATAAAGAAAATGTTCTACATCCAACTGTGGTGAGTAGGGTCTGAGGTCTTCAAAGCCTGAAAGCGGCCATCTAAGATATGTCTACCGGTCCCACTCCATCTGGAGCAAGGGAGAATGAAGAAAACCAAAGACGCAAGGGAAAGATTAGTCCAAAGGATTAATGAACCACAACTACCACAGCCTTCACCAGATTGAGTCCAGCACAACTAGATGGTGCCTGGCAACTACCACCAACTGCTCTGACAGGGATCACAATAGAAGGTCCCGGACAGAGCTGGAGAAAAATGTAGAACAAAATTCAAACTCACAAAAAAAAAAAAAAAAAAAACTCACTGGTCTGACAGAGACTGGAGAAACCCCAAGAGTATGGCCCCCATATGCCCTTTTAACTCAGTACTGAAGTCACTCCTGAGGTTCACTCTTCAGCCAAAGATTAGACAGGCCTATGGAACAAACACATGTAGTTCAACCATGTATACCAGACTAAATGGACACAACAGCCCAGGGCAAGGACGAAAAGGCAGGAAGGGACAGGGAAGCTGGACGAATGGAAATGGGGAACACAAGTTTGAGAAGGGAAGAGTGTTGACATGTCACAGGGTTGGCAATCAATGTCACAAAACACTCCCTGAGGGACTGAATTGCTGGGTGGAGGGCTGTTGGGACCATGGTCTCGGGGAACATCTAGCTCAATTGGCATAATACAGTTTATAAAGACAATGTTCTACGTTCTACCTTGGTGAGTAGTGTCTGCGGTCTTAAAAGCCTGTGAGCGGCCATCTAAGATATTCCACTGGTCTCATCCCTTCGGGAGCAAGGGAGAATGAAGAGAACAGAATACAAGGAAAAGATTAGTCCGAAGGACTAATGGAACACAGCTACCAAGGCCTCCACCAGATTGAGTCCAGTACAGCTAGATGGTGCCCGACTACCACCACTGACTGCTCTGACTAGGATCACAACAGAGGGTTCTGGACAGAGCTGGAAAAGGATGTAGAACAAAATTCTAACTCACAAAAAAAGGACCAGATTTACTGGCCTAAAGGAGACTGGAGAAACCCTGAGAGTATGGCTCCCAGACACCTTTTTAGCTGAGTGGTGAAGTCATCTCCGAGGTTCACCATTCATCAGTGGACTGGACAGCCCCGTAAAACCAAATGGGACTAATGAGGTACAGCAGTCCAGGGACAAGGGCCAGAAGGCAGAAGGGGACAAGGAGGCTGGTGATAGGGAACCCTAGGTTGAGTAAGGATAGTGTTGAAGTGTTGTGAGGTTGTTAACCATTGTCATAGGGCAACATTTGTAGTAACTGTTAAATCAGAAACTATTTTGTTCTGTAAGCCTTCATCTTAGGTGAGAATAGCAGCACAATCGGAAGAGCGTAGTCGATGTCACTGAACTGTGCATGTAGAAATTTTTGAAATGGTGTATCTTTGGCTATGTATATTCTCACCAAAAAAAAAAAAACGTTGAGAAGGGAGAGAGTTGACATGTTGTGTGGTTGTTAACTGAAGTCATAAAACAGTATGTGTACTACTGTTTCATGAGAAACTATTAGTTCTGTAAGCCTTCACCTGAAGTACAATAAAAAAAAATAAAAAAACATTATGTGATTAATTGTTTAATAAGAAACTAATTTGCTCTGTTAACTTTCACCGAAAGCACAATTAAAAAAAAAAGGAAAGGAAAAAAAAAAAAAAGACTGAAGGGAATACCACACCTCTAAATTGCGAGTTTGTGGTAGGGATTGCTATTTTTCTATCTTTTCCAGAAGTTTTACCAGTATATTACTTTTAGTTAGAAGGTAAAAAATATAAATATGAACACACTAACCTGACCCACCATTTTAAAATAATGTGATATTGATAATTTCCCACAATAGTGGAGTAATGAGCTGTTCAATTATTTGCAATTATGTGCCCTTCTCTTCTCTGTCGCCTTCCATACTGCTCCGATCATTTCCTTTTGAATACTCCAACCACCCATAACTGAAATTATATAAGTTTCTCTCTTGTGAAGGTCTCTTTCAATTTGTCCTTAGCTTAATGATCAACTCTAAGCAGATGGGGAATGAAGAATTTTTCCTGCTTAGATTTACAAGGAGGCTTGTTATCAATGAAGTGGAGAGATAGGGAGATGTGTCTACATAGTGCAAGAGGCAGAGCTGTTCTGTGAGCTGATACTAGGGAAGCCACACCAAACATACTGCAGTACTGCAGACAGATACTGATCCAGAAATAACGCACAAGCTTAACTGCCACCACAAGTAATCTTTGGGTATTTTTAAAAGTTAGCATCCTGTTCACTTTTTAAAATAATGTTGTATTGTTATTGTTGTCAGGTGCTGTCAAGTTGATTTCCAACTTATAGCAACCCCATGTGAAAGAGTAGTACTGCCCCATAGGGTTTTCTGGCTGTAATCTTCACAGGAGATCGCCAGGTCTTTCTTGTCTGGAGCCTCTAGGTGGGTTCAAACCACCAACCTTTTGGTTAATAGCCGAGTGCTCAACCGTTGTATCACCAGGACTCCTTATTCTCATGTTAGAGGAGGGGAAAATAGTAGCACCTTAATATTTTCTGGGAAAAAAAAAGAGTTTTATGAAGAGGCATTAAGGTGTAATGGAAAATAAATTGAACTGAAATCAAGACCAAATATCACCATTTATTATTTATGAGACATTGGTTAGGAGCCTTATGCTAGTTGAGTCTCAGTTTCCTCATCTATAAAATGAGGTGATGATATAACTTTCCTGCCTGCTTCACAGAGTCGTTTTGAGAATCAAATGGAATAATGTATGTTATAATCTTTAAAAACCAATACGAATGTAAGTCCTTCTTGTTTTATTTTTCACCGAAAATATTCCCTTATCACTGCATGCCAGAGGTGAATTTTTCCGAACAGTATTGTGGCGCAGTGGTTAAGAGCTATGGCTACTAACCAAAAGGCCAGCAGTTCAAATCCACCAGCTGCTCCTTGGAAACTAGATGGGGCAGTTCTACTCTGTCCTACAGGGTTGATGTGAGTCGGAGTTGACTCACAGGCAACAATTTTTTTCTAAATAATAAAAAACTCTCAGGCATTTGAACTTCATCCTTGAATGTTTCCAGCCTTGCCAGTCTTCTCATCTAGTGGAATAGACACAGCAGTGAGAGAAATTAGCAGAACAATCATTGCAACATTTATAGTGTATCTGTGTCCTGAGCTCAAACCATTTGTTTTTCTATTTCTGCTTCATTTTTTTTTCACTCACTATGTGATCAGTTATTTCTTAGCTTTGAAAGAGTGAGGAATGTGCTCATTCCTCTTTAGAGATTTCTGATTTGCCATATTTTAGGAAATAGAAACAAGAAGAAGCTGTTAGTGGACCTGTAGTGATACCAGCAGATGTGCTCAGTGTTCTAAAAAGAAATAACACAGTCTATTTTTGGGATGGAAGTGCCTTGTTGCCTTTTGCTGCTACTGATGCCCAGGACTGCATAGCAGTGGGGGTGGCAGGAGACAGGAGAGGCAGCAGCAGTGACTGGTTGAGATGGCCTGTAAAGGAAGTGCTTTGGCCACAAAGGAGAAACCTCTGGAGCCATCCAGGAATTTCGTTGGAAACCAAAAGAGCTGGGGAAGAGGAGGTAGGCAGGAGCAGGACTGAGGTTCCAGGAACTGGACTCATGAGGTCAGTGGCCTCACTAGGGTTGGCGTCACCCAGTGCTGGTGACTCATGATGTCACTCCTTCCATGCTAATTACCACAATATTGTAGCTAAAACACCAGAAAATTTGACAAAATCTGCAACTATAAAAACCCCGGCTACAACAAAAACGTGTGCTGTGGCGTGTGCAGATGAAACCAGGTGATTTGAAGTGCCATTGTAATTGAGTAATAATGGTAGCTCTGAAAGGAGCACGTGAGAAGATTCAAAAAGTAAATTAGCAGAGATTTTTACACTTGTAGGTGTACTGATACATGTAAGCAGGGCTTACAAAATTTTTTCTTTGTTATAACTAACTACAGGAATATTTTTATAAAAAAATAATGAATTTCTGCTGAAACACTGCACAAAAATTTTATAGACAGATATTTTGGTATCACCCTCTCTGACAATGCCACCCAGTGCGGTCCACAGCCCCTACACCTCCCCTAGTGATGCTACTGTGTAAGGTTATAGTCAGAGGTGATTGGTTTTGGTTGTGCTTGTTCATCCAAATCCATAGATGGTCGTATCTTAGGTTTGTGATCTGTTATGCCACAGAATCATGCATGTATTCATTGGGAATGTAAATAAATATTGAAGAAATAATGACTGTTCCCATAAAGGGGTTTGGAGGCCAAGTTGGTCTCTCACATTTTATATATGGATATTTATTATGTTGATCAGAGTTCATTGGAAAAAATTTCACATGGCAATGCAAAAGAAACCATTTGTAAGCCCACAATGCACAGAATTAGTGGTCACTGAGTTACTGTAATACATGGGGAAATGTTCAGCTTATCATTTTTTTAAAAAACACAGCTTAAAATGTGCCCCCAAACAAACAATCTAAACAGTTTAGACATCATCATAAACCATTTTGTGAAGCAGTATGTCATAAAAACTAAAATTTTTTCTTAAAGAAAAAGGCTACTGGAAAATTAAATCTTCAAGGCTTCTTTTAAAGATCGTCACTTTTCCCATTTATATTTAATACTAAAGAAGGAAATAACCAAGTAAAGGAATTAAGTCTATTTATTGAGAGTATGGGTTGCAGTGAGTTAGAAGCAACACAACAACATTGAAAAGCATATAGATTTACGTCCATTATAGTCCAAAAGCCTTGTTATGCTGATTGCCTTTTAATTACTTAGGCCATTGCTGTTTATCCTAATCCTTGGACCTCCTAATTATTTTTGATAGGAGAATGTGTCCTTTAAAAGAAGGAGAATAAAGACAAAAGCAAGGTAGAAAAGCAAGAAGTAAGGAGTATTTCAAGTTTATAGTTTTATTATTTCCAATGTATGTTTCTTAGTCTGACAAGGTGCAGAAGACTGGATTGTACAGTTATGGTGGTTTAAAAATATATCCATGATTCTTTGACATTCCTCCCATCAAGAGATGGATTCAGTGTCACCCCCCTTGAATCTTACCTTAGTGATTTGCTTGTAATGAGTAGAATGCAGTAGAAGTGAGGCTCTGTGACATCCAAGGTTACATCAGAAAAGGCCACGCGGCTTCTGCCTGGTTCTCTTGGGGTTCTTGCTTTAGTAGATCTAAATGTCTTAGACTGGGTTCTCTAGAGAAGCAAAACCAGTGAAGCGTGTATATATACATACATATGTTCATACATACATACATATATATATATATCTTGAGTTGATTTCGACTCATAGCAACCCTATAGGACAGAGTAGAACTACCCCAAAGGGTTTCCAAGGAGCAGCTGGTGGACTTTTCAGTTAGCAGCCGAGCTCTTAACCGCTGTGCCACCAGGACTCCATATATATATGGAAATGGCCTACATGGTTGTAGAGGCTGGAAAGTCCCAAGTCCATGGGTCAGGCTGGAGACTTCTCCTGACTCATGTAGCTGCAGGGGTGACAAACCCAAGATCAGCAGGTCAGATGGCAGGCCTCTGGCTCACAGGCTGTGGAGGCTGATAGACCCCAAGACTGGCAGATAAGACAGCAGGTCACTAGCTCACAGGCTGCAGAAGCTGACGAATCCCAAGATTGGCAGGTAAGCTGCTAGCTCCAGTACCAAGAATTAGAGGTCAGATGCAGGATCCAGAGCAAGCAAAAGCCTGAGAGCTTTGCCAGAAAGTACACATATATTGTAGGCCATACCTCTAAGTAAACTGCCTTTCAACTGATTGGCTGCTCATAGCAGATCTCATCATGGAGGTGATTACATTATACCATATCTCACTACAGAGGTGATTACATCACTACATAGCTGCAAAATTACATCATAACTACCAAACCACTGAGAATCATGGCCCAGCCAAGTTGACACACAACCTTAACCACCACAGTCCACTCCTTGTCAACTTGGCATCTGTACGCATCTCTCCAAAACCACATACAATCTCTAAATAAAAAGCTATAAAGTCATACTTGTGCCTAACATCATACAACTAACGGTACTGAAGGAAGAAATCGAAGTTGCACTGAAGGCATTGGTGAAAAACAAGTCTTCATAAATTGATGAAATACCAATTAAGATGCTCCAACAAATGGATGCAGCACTGGAGGTGCTCACTCATCTATGCCAAGAAATTTGGAAAACATCTATCTGGCCAACCAACTGGAAGGGATCCATATTTGTGCCCATTCCAAAGAAAGGTGATCCAACGGAATGCAGAAATTATTCAACAACATCATTAATATTACATGCAAGAAAAATTTTGCTGAAGGTAATTCGAAAATGGTTGCAGTAGTATATTGACAGGGCACTATCAGAAATTCAAGCCAGATTCAGAAGAGGACAGGAAACAAAGGATATCATTGCTGATGGCCAATGGATCTTGCTAAAAGCAGAGAATACCAGAAAGATGTTTATCTATGTTTTATTGAATATGCAAAGACATTCGACTGTGTGGATCATAAATTATGTTATGGATAACATTGCAAAGCATGGGGATTCCAGAACACTTAATTGTGCTCATGAGGGACCTGTACATAGACCAAGAGGCAGTCATCCGAACAGAGCAAGGGAATACTGCGTGGTTTAACATCGGGAAAAGTGTATGTTAGGGTTGTACACTTTCACCATATTATTCAATCTGTATATTGAGCAAATAACCTAAGAAGCTGGACTATATGAAGAAGAATGCTGCATCAGGATTGGAGGAAAACATTAACAACCTGCAATATGCAGATGACACAGCCTTGCTTACTGAAAGTGAAGAGGACTTGAAGCACTTACTGATGAAGATCAAAGACTACAGCCTTCAGTATGGATTATACCTCAACACAAAAAAGGCAAAAATCTTCACAACTGGACCAATAAGCAACGTCATGATCAATGGAGAAAAGACTGAAGGTATCAAGGATTTCATTTTACTGAGATCCACAATCAATGCCCATGGAAGCAGCAGTCAAGAAATCAAATGAAGTATTGTATTGGGCAATTCTTCTGCAAAAAACTTCTTTAAAGTGTTGAAAAGCAAAGATGTCACTTTAAGGACTAAGGTGCACCTAACCCAAGACATGGTATTTTCAACTGCCTCTTACAAATGTGAGAGCTGGACAGTAAATAAGAAAGACCAAAGATGCCTTTGAATTACAGTGCTGACAAAGAATATTGACTATACCATGGACTGCCAGAAGAATGAACAAATCTGTGTTGGAAGAAGTACAGCCAGAGTACTCCTTGCAAGCGAGAATGGTGAGTCTTTTTCTCACATACTTTGGACATGTTATCAGGAGGGACCAGTCCCTGGAGAAGGGCATCATGCTTGGTAAGGTAGAGGGTCAGTGAAAAAGAGGAAGACCCTCAATGAGATGGACTGGCACAGTGGCCGCAATACTGGCCTCAAACACAGTAACGATTTTGAGGATGGCACAGGATGGGGCAGTGTTTCATTCTGCTGTACATAGGGTCGCTATGAGTCAGAACTGACTTGACAGTACCTGTCTCAGGCAGTCTTACCAGTAAAGCATATAAATATGTATATATAGAGATTTATATCAAGGAAATGGCTTATGAGACTGTAGAGGCTGAAACATCCCAAGTCCTTGGGTCAGGATATAGGCTTCTCCTGATTCACATAGCCGCATGGACTGGTGAACCCAAGATTGACAAGTCAGACAGCAGGACTCTTGCTCACAGGCTGCAAAGATCGATGAATCCCATGACTGGAAGGCCAGACAGCTGGTAAACTGCTAGCTCAAGTCCGAAGAACCCAAGTTCAGACGAACAGGAGCCAGCTGCGGGATCCAGAACGAGAAAATTCCCATGAGCCTTGCCACAAAGTCCACGTATATTGAATGCAGGCCACACCCCCAAGGAAATACTCTTTCAACTGATTGGCTACTCACAGCAGATCCCATCATGGAGATGATCACATTATATCAAATCTCATCATGGAAGTGATCACATCATCATATGACTGCCAAACTACGTCACAAGTGCCGAACCACTGAGAATCATGGCCCAGCCAAGGTGACACAATAACCTTAATGATCACAGCACCTAACAACAGCAACAACCATTCTGTAATAAGTCTGACTATTCCTAGATTGCCGTGCTGGAGATGGCACATGTAGGCACTCCAGCTGACACCTCCAGCTGAGTTCCCAGACAACAGTTAGCAGCAACTGCCAGCTATGTGACTGAGCCGTCTTGGACATACAGCTCGGCAAGCCTTGGGATGACCGCAACCTTAGTAGACATCTGAGTACAATCACATGAGAGACCCTAAGTGACAGCTGCTTAGCAGAGCCTTTCCCAGATTCCTGACTCTCAAACTTGTTAGAAAAATGAAATGACTGCAGTTTATACCACTTAAAGAGTTGGGATAATTTTTATATAGCAAGAGTAACTGGAACAATAGGGTGGCCTCATGCGTTTCGAGGAAAAGTAAAAGCAAAGGTTTTGAGTGTCATTACTGTGCTATGAAAATAGCAGAGCAGGCACTTTCCTGCCAGAATCCAGTTTTCCATTTCATATATCACTCCCTGCTCCCATCCTCTCCCTTGGCCACTCCCTACATCCCTGCACCAGCCCCAGTGTTAGCAACCCAGCGTGATTCAGGTTTTTCCCAGGCTTAGCCATTATTCCAATAGTCTCTAGCTCTATCAAATCTACATGTGGTGAATTATTGTCAAAACTAGTAGGAGAAAAGAGTATGCGTTTTGCTCAAAGCTGCTGATTGAATTTCAAATTATTTTACTTTTCTCTAGCATTCCTAGAAAAAGATACTTGTTTTTCCAAGATTCTTCTCTGCTGAACAACAGACTGAAAATCATAGTGTAAAAGACTTTTGTTGTGAATTTGCCATGTGGTTTCAAAATTCCTTTTCCCTTCTCCTGTTCTGATTTTGCTCAGACTTAACTTTCCTTAGGTTACCAGAGCCAAGAGGAGCACGGAAGGAATAAGCATTTTTCCTAAAAAATGTATAGACTTTTTACGTTTTGCTTCTATTACAGAACCTTGTTCTGTCCCTATAGAGTCACTATGAGTAGAATTGACTTGATGGCAATGGGTATACTGTCCCTGCCCCAAACTTATGAAAAAGTGAATGCATGATATAGGGCAGATTTCATGGACCAAGAACAGAGAACTCTCACAATTCAACAGCTATTGAAGAGAAATAATGCTTTTGTTATTGTTGTTCATTCTCTCTTGGTGCCAGAGAAATTTATCACCTGTTTTCCCCCACCCCCCCTTTTTTTTGCCCTAGACACAAAGCCATTCTATTTTTTCTAACTGATTTATTCATTCAACAAACATTTATTGAGCACCTGTGACGTGCACCCCCTGTGCTAGGCATCGGAATACAGCAGTGAACAGCACACAGTTCCTGCCCTAATGGAGATGACATCAGTTAGTTGGCGTTAAGCGCTGGGAAGAATAAAGTGAGAAGAATAAGGTGTGAGGATGGGAGGGAGAAGCTGTTCTCTTATTTAAGGCAGTCAACAATCTGAGGGAAATTGTAGTAGACAGAATAATGCCCTCCCCAAAAGATTTCCATGTCTTAATCCCAGAAACCTGTCCATATGTTACCTTATATGCAATAGGGATTTCAAAAATGTGATTAAATTAAGGGTCTTGAGATGGGAAGATTATCCTGGATGATACCATTGGGTTTACGGTATTCAAAAGGGTCCTTATAAGAGGGAGGCAGGAAGATAAAAGTCAACTAAGGAGATGTGATGTTGGAAGCAGAGTCAGAGAGAGATTTGAAGATGCTACATTGCTGGCTTGAAGATGGAAGAAGGGGCCATGAGTGAAAGAATGCAACAGCCTCTAGAAGCTGGAAAAGGCAAGGAAACTGATTCTTCCCTAGAGCCCCCAGAAGGAACACAGGCCTGCTGACTCCTTGTTTTTATGACATCTGACCTCCAGTACTATAAGATAATAAATTTGTGTTGTTTTAAGACACTACGTTTGTGGTAATTTATCACTGCAGCAATAGGAAACTGATATCGAAATGAAGGAGTAAGACTTGCAGAGAATCAGGAAGAAAGCACAGCAAGGGCAAAGGCCTTGAGGTGGGAGTGTGTAGGATGGGTTGAGGAACAGGAGAGATTTTGTGTCTGTGTGACTTCAGAGGCTGGAGTAGCTGGAGGAGAGTGGCAGGAGACGAGGCCAGAGAGCTGGAGGATATGTGACCTTTACTTTGAGTGAGCTGGGGACACCCCAAATATAAAGCATTCATTACAACTGAAAATATATTGCCCACTTTGTTGTTTGCTCTTTGTTTTCCTTAATGTGCAGAAGTTTCTAATTTTTATGTTGTCAAACCTGTTAAAATCTACCTTTACGGATTCCTCCGTATGCTATTGCTTAATAATGCCTTTCACACCCTAAGATAAATTAAATAAATTGTAATTTCCAGTTGAACTTTTTAAGTGTACAACTTCTTGACAGCAATTACATTAATCGGCTGTGCAACCCTACCCTTAATCAATGCAATTTTTCCACCACCATAAACTGAAACTCAGTACTCCATAAGCAATAACCACCCCATCCCCCATCCCTGTAACCACTAATGAACTTTGGTCTCTATATATTTGCCTCTTCATTTCTTTTTTTTTTTTTATTCTTCAGCTGAGACAGCAGAAGAGATTATTTATTGTGCACGTTACACTCAGCCACAACTGAGAACAGAACTAGTCCAGACTGTCATAAGTCCAGGGCAAAGGATCAAAAAGGACTGATTTGGTAGGAGCAAGGTGCGCCTTTCAGAGGTGTTCACGGCTATCGAATGGTGATGGAAATTCTAGATCCACTGAAACAAGTTCCAGACAGTAGCATGTAGTCAGCAACTTGTACCAGAGTCCCCAGCCTCTGGCATTCCATATTCCTGCTGCTGTGGCTTCTTTGGGTGCACAAGCTAGTGTTTACTTGGACCTCTGCCTCATATTTCTTCTTTTGCACTTCAGCCTGCGCATTCGCTTCTTCTTCCACTTGGTTCTCATGGTTGGGAGGTTTCTAACAAGATGGTACTAAGGCCAAGAGAATGCCTCTTCATTTCTTTTTATATAAGTGAGGTCATGCAATATTTGTCCTTTTGTGACTGACTTACTCCCCTCAGCATGTCTTCAAGCTTCGTCCATATTGTAGCATGTATCAGACTTCATTTCTCTTACTGGCTGAGTAGTATTCCATTGTATGTATATACACCACATTTGGCTTATCCATTCATCTGTTGATAGGCATTTAGGTTGTTTCCTCCTTTTGGCTATATTGTGAATAGTGCTGCAATGCACATTGGTCTACAAATACCTGTTTGAGTCTCTGATTTCAGGTCTTTTGGGTATATTCCTAGGAGTGAAATTGCTGGGTCATATGGTAGATTTATTTTTAGTTTTTTGAGGAACCGCCATACTGTTTTCCTCAATGGCTGTCCCGTTTTGCATTCCCACCAGCAATGGATAAGTGTTCCAGTTTCCCTAGATCCTCATCAAAATTGTTTTTAGTTTTTTTTTTTTTTTTAAATCTTAGCCATCCTAGTGGGAGTGAAATGGTATCTCATTATAGTTTTGATTTACATCTCTCTGATGGCTAATGACATTGAACATCTTTTCATGTGTTAGACATTTGAATGTCCTCTTTGATAAAATGTTTATTCAAGTCCTTTGCCCATTTTATGATTGAGTTGAATTGGCAAAAGTTGTGTGATAGACGTATTTACTCTAATCACACACACACACACACACACACACACACACACACAAAGAGTAGCTGTTGAAGCTGCTTATGTACAGTCAAACACCTCATGGGATTTGGTTCCTTGGTTTGGGGGTTTAGGGTCATGATTTCATGGGACATCCCAGTTAATTGGCCTAGTAACATGGTTAGTGTTTCTGTTCTACCTCCTACCTAGTTCATTGCATAGTGCCTGGGGTCTTAAAAGCTTGCAAACGGAGGTGGGTAGGGAGCTTGCAAGTGGCTATCCAAGGCACAGCAGTTGGTCTCTATTTGCCTGGAATAACAGAGGAAGAAGGAGAGTCAGGAACAGGAAGAGGAAATGGAATGTGTGGCTAACTGCCTCCATGGACAACTGCCTCCTTTGCCATGAGATCAGAAGAACTGGGTGGTGCCCAGCTACTATTACTGAATATTTTGATCAAAGATTTTGTAGAAGAATCCTGATCAAAAGAAGAATGCAGAGCAGAATTTTCAAATTCTCATGGACTCCAGACTTTCTGGAGCCATGGAGGCAAATGAACCCCTGAAACTATTGCCCTGAGATAATCTTTAAATCTTAAACCAAAAATATCCCCTGAAGTCTTCTTAAAACCAAATAATAGTTTAGCTTAACTAGTAAAGAATGTCTACATTGGGCATATGCTCTTTTAAGATCTACCTATATGATCTATCTGTATAGGATCAAACTGACAACAGCAACTCAAAAGATTAGATAGAAACCTTGGGGGCAGTGAGTGTATGTTAATGGGGGAGGAGCAACTCAGAAAACGAGAGTGAGAAAGATTGTACAACTTGAAGAATGTAATCAATGTCACTGAAATGTACCTGTAGAAACATGAATTAGTTAGTGTATGTTTTTGCTGTGTATATTCTCAACAACAAAAAATAAAATAAATTATTTAAAACAAAGAAATTGTAATTTTCAGTTTTTAATGATTTCATATAGACATTTAACTTTTTAATCCATTTGGAATTTGGTTTTGATATATACTATTAGATGATGCTCTGACTTTATTATTCTTGGCTTTTTCTTTCTCCAATAAAAGCCAATGTTCCCAAAAATATTTGTTAGCCAGTCTGTTACATTCCCACTGGTGTGTACCACTTCTTTATAACATATTAAATTCTTATACATACTGTGTTACATATTCTGTTTTATTGATCTGTTTGCTCTAGATTAGGCCCTTAAGGTCTCTAGCAGAGTACCTAGAAATATATAATCTATCAGCAGATGTTTTTTGAGCAACTTGCTGATGGTATGGAGGTGAGAGGAGGCTTGGCTCATTTGAGAAACTAAAATCAATTGTTCATATTGTTGGAGTGCAGTAGAAAAGAGGAGAGAAGGAAATGGGAGTGGACAGAATTTAGAGATGAGGCTGGAGGCCTAGACAGGGTTTGTACATCAAGCTGAGGAGTTTATACTTCATTACAAGGGCAATGGAAAACTATTTATTAACAGTGTTTAAGCAGAGAAGTGACATGATCAGACACAGCATGCCAAGGCAATCATATTCAAAATGAACTCTGGAAAGCTAGAACTCAAAGCTAAAGTAACCATAAGAATTTAGATTCTCTAGGAGTATGCAAAGGTTCCTGGGTGGCAAAAACAGTTTACACTTGACTATTAACCTAAAAGTTGATGGTTCTAACCCACCTAACGGTGCCATGGAAGAAAGGCCTGGCAATCTGCTTCCATAAAGATTACAGCCAAGAAAACTCTATGGAGCAGTTCTATTTTGTAATACATGAGGTCACCATGAGTCAGAATTGATGGAAACGGGTTTGTTAGTTTTTTGCGGGGGCTTAGGAATATGCAAGATCTTGAGGAGGCCCTTGGATTTCCCCAGTACTTCCCCAAGAGCGAACCCGGGTGACATTTGGTCACAGGGAGTTGGTCAAATAAATGACGGCTCATCCATAATTTATATATTCCATGGTAGAATACTCTAACCCCTAACCCCAACATTACAAATGCTGCTGTAGAAAAAATTTTGACATGGACAACTATTTGTGGCATATAGTTAGATAGGTTATTTTTGAGTAGTAGATTTATGAGTGGTTGAAATATTTTCTATTGCTTAGTTGAATTTTTTTAAATAATAAACTTGTTTTACTTTTTGTAATTAAAAAAAATTACTCTAAGGAAAAGAGGACACTTGGATTCTGTATTTTTTGGGTTCCTGTATATGTGGAGTTATTTTTTCTTTCACACATGAATAATACTTGGGAATAATATGTTTTGTGTCATGACTCCCCCCACCCCCCCGAAAATCCTATAGACTTTCCTCCATTTTCTTTCTTCTATTGGAGAGAATTTTGAGGCCAACACAGTGGTTTTGTTTTGTTTTGTTTCCCCCTTTATTGATAACATCTCCTCATCTGCCAAAACTTGTAGGATATTTTCTTTATCCTCATAATGCAGAAACTTTGGCATGGGTGTCTTTTTGGTAATTTCACCTGGAATGTGTTAATCTGTTTTGATAAAAAATATTCTAATCCTTGTTTTCAAGGTCAGAAAAGTCATGACTTCCTCTAAAATTGTTCTGATTTGGTGGTATGACCATCACTAGTTCTTTGGATTTTATCAAAGTCCTCTATGTTTATAATCTCTCACAAAATTTCCAGTGCCTTGTCAGAATCAATTTGACGGCAACGCCTTTTGTCCTTTAGAGCTGCATTTTTGGAAGCCTCTTCAAGTTGCTTTCCACTTTTGCTTTCTTTGCCGTTTCTCCTCTTTACCTCCTTGGCTGCAGATTTTAATTCTGATATTTCGATGTTAGTTTCTTTCCGTTCGTCCTTATCTCATTCAGCCCCTGCACATCTCTAATTATTGTCTTTGCATCTCATTTTGTTGCACCATCCTACTTGTTCCCTCCATACAATTTTCTCCTTTCATATGCACTCTGTTCTCTTGCACCGTAGTAAGAATGCCAAGTTTTCTAAAACTTTCCTTTGATTCTTGCCAAATATTCCCTTCAAAGATAGACAATTCTCCTGGAGGTCATCAGGAGATATTATTTTTCCCTTGTGATACTTTCATTATTTTTTTCATAGGACTCAGTTTTGTTTTTGTTTTTCAAAAATGGGAAGACCTGTTCAGACCTAGTGTTTGTCATCAGTCAAGATGAGTGGATTGTCCTCGAGTCTTTGCACTATCTCGTTGGGTGCCTCTAAGCCAAAATTCCGCTGTGTTCCATACATTCATTGAGTGCATTCTGCTGGAATGAGACACTCTCTTAGTGCATCTTCTGAACTGAAGATTCCATGGAATATCACAGCCTCTACTATGCATTCCTGGCAGGGTTCTTCCCATTTCTGCCTTTGCTATAGACCTCTCTTTGTATGGAGCCAGAAAAACAGAATGGGAGAGGGATGAAGTGTCTCTACTGCTTTCTTTCAGCCCAGCAGTGCCCTTCATTTTACATGATGAAGCTTGGGACTGCCCCAATTATTTTTTCTCAGTTCAGCTCAATTGGCCTTTTAGTCAATGGAAATTCCTTTCCTTCCATATATTTCTGTTATAATATTTGTTAATCTTATTGCGGGTTTCATAGTTTTCTGAATCTCCATCAGAGTCTTCATGTGTTTTCAGGATGTGGCAGAAATTGTTAAGCAGATACCATTTTGCACAAAAAGCCTTACATTTCCCTCTCTTTGGTGGAAATATCTAGGTCTTTTTTTCTATTGAAATACGTTTTCTCACATAATTACTTATTTTACCACATTTTCACAATGGTTTGACTTAGTAATTCCTTTTAGTTCATTTTAAGCCCCCTAAAATCCCTTTTGGAATTTGGAGGAGCATAAGTAATAAATGAAATCATGAAATTAATTTTTATATTAACGAAAGTAGCCAAATCACTAAGATTAAAATAATACATAACTTTAAAAATTAACAATGCTCAGAACTTCTAAGCTAGGTTGCAAACACTGAATACCGCTTGTATATTATTAAGCTAGTTATCCGCTTAGCATTCTCTGTAAACACTATGATATTTATTTCTGTGCCAAGAATAAATGCACTGTGACTCATAAAAGAATTGATAATTTGACGTTTATACTTCACTCTCGTTTCGAAGCAGCTCATGGCTACTTACAGACTTCTTATTTATTTTGGGACAGTGTCCCTGAGGAAGAAAGGAAGTGTTTCTATCTGTGTACACAATGAATTGCATACCGTGTCAGGGGCTTACAGATGGACACACAGGCATTCTTGACTATATATATGTATATATTTTTTTATGGAGGTTTACAGAACAAATAGTTTCTCATTAAACAGCGCACATATTGCCCTATGACAATGGTTAACAACCCCACAGCATGTTGACACTGTCCCTTCTCAACCTTGGGTTCCCTATCAGCAGCTTTCCTGTCCCCCCTTGCCTTCTAGTCCTTGTCCCTGGACCGCTGTGCCTCATTAGTTCTGTTTTGTTTTATGGGGCTGTCTAATCTTCGGCTGAGCGGTGAACCTCAGGAGTGACTTCACCACTAAAAGGGTGTCCGGGGGCCATACTCTCAGGTTTTCTCCAGTCTGTCAGGCCAGTAAATCTGGTCTTTTTTTTGTGAGTTAGAATTTTGTTCTACATCCTTTTCCAGCTCTGTCCAGGACCCTCTGTTGTGATCCCTGTCAGAGTAGTCAGTGGTGGTAGCTGGGCACCATCTAGCTGTACTGGACTCAGCTAGCTGTACTAGACTTAGTCCGGTGGAGGCTGTGGTAGCTGTGGTCCATTAATCCTCTGGGCTAATCTTTTCCTTGTAACCTGTTCTCTTCATTCTCCCTTGCTCCCGAAGGGGTGAGACCAGTGGAGTATCTTAGACGGCTGCTTACAGGCTTTTAAGACCCTAGATGCTACTCACCAAGGTAGAATGTAAAAGATTGTCTTTTGTCTTAGTCATCTAGTGCTGCTCTAACAGAAATACCACAAGTGGATGGCTTTAACAAAGAGAAGTTTATTCTCTCACAGTTCAGTAGGCTACAAGTCCAAATTCAGTCCAGGGGAACACTGTCTCCATTGGCTCTGGAGGAAGCTCCGTGTCATTAATCTTCCCTTGGTCTGGGAGCTTCTCTGCACAGGAACCTCGGGTCCAAAGGACACGCTCTGCTCCCAGCACTGCTTTCTTGGTGGTATGAGGTTCCCATGTGTCTCTGCTCACTTCTCTCTTTTATATCTCAAAAGAGATTGGATTAAGACACTAATCTTGTAAACTTCATCAGTATAACCTCATCATAGTGATAGAGTTTACAACACAAATGGAAATCACATCAAATTTACAAAATGGTACACAATCATACAATACTGAGAATCATGACCTAGCCAAGTTGACAGATATTTTTGGGAGACACAATTCAATCCATGACATCTTTATAAACTGTGTTATGCCAATTGAGCTAGATGTTCCCCGAGACCATGGTCCCCACAGCCCTCTGCCCAGCAGTTCAGTCCCTCAGGGAGTTTGGATGTGTCTATGGAGCCTCCATGACCTTTCCTTGTACAAGTTGTGCTAGTTTCCTCTTGACTATATGTTTTGAAGCTCAGCTCTATCTGTCTTCAAAGTCTCTGCTCTTTCTCTGTGTCATGCTGCCTTAGTATTATGAAAGAATCCAGTCTAAATAACAAGGATGATCTCTCTACCATAATTTGCAGAGAAACAGTGTAGTGTGATAATTATACTCAATTATAAAAATTTTGGGTGTTGTCAGAGTTTCCATGAAACCTGAATTCTGCCCAAAGTTTTACAAATGTAATAAATGTTCGAAGAATATTTCAAGACTAAGGAAATTTCCAGCCAGTTCTATAACTTGTAAAATAATCCTGTTTCCTCTGAATTGTCCAAGAAATTGAATAGATAGATTACTTCTTAAGACTTATGTGATCCCGAGACCATTTGACACCCTCTAGCCTAAAAGATAAACAAAGGTAAGTGAATAATTTCTTCTATTTTAATAAATATTCAATCTGACATGCCTAAAGAATTTATCAGTCTGGTGAAATTTGATGTGACTCTTATAATGCTTTGTGAAAAGTGTTCAAGAAGTTGATTTTTTAAGATTTATATATTGCTAAGGTATATGTAACAAATGAAATTAATCTTTGCCATTAAACATATTCTGAGTTCTGAGTCTGTATATACTGTTTAGTTTGGGTCCTCTTCTCATTCCTGGTCTCTGTCTTTTATAAAGATAATCATTAATTCTCTGCCAGAAATCTTTATTTGTCATAGAAAAGTTTGGTAGAACAACTGGAATTTCACTATAACAAGACAAAATAGAGTCATTGAGGAACTGGAAAAACTCCATAGAGCCTTTGAAATTACTTTGAAATGACAGAGAGAGACAGAGAGAGAGATTGATTATTGGTACAAAATACAACTTAGAGAGGAATAATTTTAGTCAGAATTTTTCCAAATCCTTGGTAACTTTTGAATCTTGATGATCCACTGGAATGAATGGACTGAAGGAACAGTCCTGGGACCATAGAAATACTGTATAATTAATATTTCTTAGGTAATGTACAGTCTCCACTGAATGCCTTAAATAATCACTGCACACTAGTGTATCATTGCCCTGTGGCTACCATGGGAATTACATTTAGCATCCTAAATTTATGACAACCTATTTTAAATCGATATCAGCCTAACTTCAATAACATACAAAAACTCTGTTTCTATACTGCTCCTCTTCCCTCTTTATATTGTTGTTGTTGCAAATTACATCTTTATTCATTGTGTGCACAATAACATAAATTTATAATTATTATGTGTGCATTTGTCTTTAAATCATGTAGGACATAAAAAGCAGAGTTACAACACAGAAATACCATAAAACTGACAATATATTTATGCATGAAATTATTTTACTGGAGATCTATTTTTCTTCATACTGCTTCAAAGTTACTGTCTTTTCTTTTCAACCTGAAAGACTTCTTTTTGCATTTCTTATAAGGAAGTCCTCATGGTAGTGAACTCCCTCAGCTTCTGTTTATCTGAGAATGTCTTAAATTTGCCTTAATTTTTGCAAGACAGTTTTGCTAGATATGGAATTCTTCATTGACAGATTTTTTTTCTTTCAGCACTTTAAATATGACATCTCACTGCTTTCTGGTCTCCATGGTTTCTGCACAAAAATTGGCACTTAATCTTATTGAGGATCCCTTGTATGTGATGATTTGTTTCTTTCTTGCTGCTTTCAAGATTCTCTATCTTTGGTTTTCAAGAGTTTGATTATAATATTTCTTGGTGTAGGTCTCCTTGGTTTTATCGCACCTGGAATTTATTGAGTTTCTTGGATGTGTAAATTCTTATCTTCTGTCTAATTCAGCAAGTTTTCAGCCATTATTTCTTCAAATATTATTTTTCCCTCTTTTCTCCTTCTAGGACTTCTATAATGCATATGTTAGTCTGCTCGATGGTTTCCCACAAGACCCTTAGACTCTGTAATTTTCTTCATTCTTTTTTCTATATGCTACTCAGACTTGGTAATTTCAATAGTCCTATCTTCAAGTTTGCTGATTATCTCTTCTGCCTGATCAAATCTGCTGTTGAACCCCTCAAGTGAATTTTTAAAATTTTAGTTATTGTAGTTTCAGTCTCCAGAATTTCTGTTTGGTTTGTTTTTATAATTTATATTTCCTTACTGATATTCTCATTTTGTTCTTACAGTGTTTTCCTGGTTTTCTTTAGTTTATTGTCCATATTTTCCTTTAGCTCTTTGAGCATATTTAAGATAGTTGTTTTAAAGTTTTTGTCTAGTAAGTCCAGTGTCTGAGCTTCCTCAAGGATGGTTTATGTTGCTCTATTTTGTTTCTTTGAATGGTCCATTCTTTCCTGTTTCTTTGTGTGCCTTGTTATTTTTTTGTTGAAAACTGGACATTTGAATAATATAATGTGATGACTCTGGAAATCATTTTATCTCTTTCTCCAGGGTTTACTCTTTTTTGTTTGTTTTTGAAGAAGTCCATTGGTTTAGTGATTTTTCCAAATGGTTTTTGCAAAAACTGTCTTCCTTGTCGTGTGTAGTCATGAAGGCTCTGTTCCTTTATCTCTGTTCAGCTAATGTTTTAAGAGATTTCTATGAACATGAGAGGCTAAAACCAAAATAAAAACAAATAAACAAACAAAACAGAAGCAGCAGCAGCAACAACAACAACAACACAACACCTCTCCTCATTTTTGCATATTGGCTCTGTGCTGGGGCACTCCTTTAACAGTTAGGCTTGCAATTAGCCTAGAGATCAGCTCAAGGTTAAAGCTTAGTTTTTTTTGGTCTTTCTGAGCATGTTTCTTTTTCTGGGTATGATATTGCTTTCTAAATATCTCCATATACATGGGTGCTTTTAAGTGCCCTAATATCTCAAAGAAACTTTCTCCAGAGTTTTTTCCTCTCAGGCTTTAGGTAGCCCATTGTATGTTTCAGCCATACTCTTTTGCCCCAGGTGATTGTGAGTTGATTGTTTGCCTTACAGTGTTTTCAAGCAATGCTCACCCCTTTTCCGCTCTGAGTGAGTTCCAAGACAGGCTAAACCGGTACAGGTACGTTTTGTCAGTCTTTCAGGTAGTCCTAGACAGATTAGAATAGACAAACACAATAATTTGTGAATAAGGTCTTCTCTGCACCCTTCATAACCAAAGGCAAGGGAACATGGATTTCTGTCTTCAGGACTATCACTGAGCCAGGGAGAGTATTGGGTAAGACAAGTAAAAAAGTCACAGAGCTTTCCTACCATTTTTAAGTTGCCTTTTTCTTGATTCAGCATTTGCTTGGTTGCTATAAACCTTTAGCTATTTTGCAAAGTTCTGACAAAATTGATTCTGACAATTTCTGCTTGCGTTTCGATGTTTCTGTAGGAAGATACAAGCTTGGAGCTGACTATTCCACCATCTTGCTGATGTCACTCTCACCCTCATATTTTCTTGATAGGCTGTAAATAAGACAGCTATTTGTCCCAGTTTCCCTGGGAGTACCCTGGTTTATAGTTGTTGTTCCAGTGTAATTATCAATAGTGTCCCAGTTTGAATGACAAATTATATAATGACCCTGTTTATAAAAGTCTCTTTCTCTCTGGGTATCATCATCCTAGTAAATCTCTACAGATTTTTTTCATCCCTACTAGCTTACCCATATTCCCTAATGTTTGGGGCAGATATTTTCTGATTTTATTTGTTTGTTTGTTTTCTACTCATGCCCTTTGATATCATAGTTTGGGCTTTCAATTGTTTCTCAAACATACCCTCATCTGGGATGCTGATTTTGGTTATCTCTTGCACAATGAACATATTAGCATGTAGGCTTTATATTCTTTTACTCTACTCTATTCCATGATGAGAATCCCTATGGCCTATACTCAAAATTACAACCTTGGCACATTGTGAAAATGTGTAATGGCTTAGGGGAAACTCATGATGTAATTTTAAATAAAAGAAGCAGGATATAAAACTACCTCCATGTGTGGTTATATTTTTAAATAGCTATGACTGGAAATGTAGTAATTCAAATTGGTAACCATTCTTATCACTATTGGGGGGAGATTCAGGATTAAATATTATTTTGTCTTTTATTCATATAAATTTGTTTTATTTCATAATTCACACAAAAACATATCTTATAGTCATAAAAATAATATTGTGAAAATAATGCAATGATGTTAGCTGACCTTTTGCCTTAAGGACTGCAGTGTCCAGAAAATTCTAGAGGGGCTCCATAAATCCTTTAGTTGATGAACTTTAGATCAGTTACAAACCTTTCTACCTTTCCTTACTTAATATGGAAAAAGTGTGTAGTGACTTGAGTGGCTCCCCCAGAGAAACTAGAGTCAAGTTCTCCTTTGGTTATTCAGAAAAACCCTCATTAGGAACCTTCAGAAACTCCTAAATTTGTCGAGTTTCACATTGATCAGTTCACAGTTAACCTAAGGAAATTTGACTGTGGGATTGTGCATCACTGAAATTGGTGGCTGGTTCTGGACCCATCTATTTCCTCTTTATATTCTAAACATGGGTTATATTATCTCACCGAGACATAAAACAATCAGCTAAGCATGGATGATCTCTGAGTAACTTGACCTGCCAGTGTATACTGGTGAGAATTCCTGTCTTTTCAGAGGCAGCCAGCATGATGTGAAAAGAACATGACTTTTCAAGTCAGGTTGACCTTAATCCACTACTTACTGTATTAGCTTTATGTCTTTGGACAACTTTTTTAACCTCACTGGCTCTGTTTCCTTAGGATAATCACAAATTTTCATTGATTGTTAGGAAGACTAAAAGAATAAACATTTTAAAAGCTTCTTCTGTGGTGTCTGATTTGTAACAACTACTTAGTAATTGTTAGGCAAATGGTCTGCTCTACCAGCTTGGAATGCAAAAACTGGAAAGTCTCTTAATTTTCAGTTAATTTTCCATGAATGCAGGGGCGTATCAGTCCAGAGGGTGCCAGTCTTACTTCCAAATGCCACATGGAGAGAGAGAACTGGCAAATTAAGCCAGTCCATTGTTGTCTTGCTTTGGTTTCTGCCACGTAGTGGTGGTGTTGTAAGGCTGGTCCTGTTCAGTTGGTTGGGTGCCTGTCCGCTGTTGTGGAAATGCTCTTGATGGTCTGGATTCCTGCCAGTGCTGGATTGGGATACCAGGTTATATACTTGGTTACTGTTCTACTGTGGCAAAGCTCAACTCTGTGCCAGAAAGGCTGAGGCTAGAGGGTTTCCAGTCTCAGCTACCTGCTGCCTTTTTCCATAAAATTTAGGCTTGTTTTGAGGCTGGACCACCTACTCAAGAAAATCCAATCTTTTTTTCTTGATAATTTTTCCGTTGGTGTGCTCATCACTTTCTTCTAGCATCTCTTTCTAAATGATACCTTGATTCCTTGAGTTGTGAGGTATAGTCTCTACTCCTTTCCTTTTTAAAGATTCTGGGCTTATGCAAGTTGATATGCTTTTTATTTAGTGCCTTCGGGGGTGGGGGGCAAACTTTCCCCCTGGTGAAATGTGACTGCTGGCTTTATATCTGTATAATCAAGAGAAATTACACAGTGAACTTTCACAGAACACAGATCAGCTCCTGGAGGAAGTTTTTCTAGGTCTCTTCTTAACCAGGGAAGTCACTGGTACGTTCTCCAGCATAAAAATAAAACAAAGGAAAATAAAGCAAATAAAATCCCTCTGCTGCGTTAGTCACCACCATTGGAGTTACTGTATTTTGTAAACTCTAAGACAACATTGACAGTGATACAGCATTATTTTCTGTTCCACTAAGGAAAAAAACAAAAGCAAGGAAGCAAATGAACAAACAAAAAAAATCCTCTGCCAACTTAACTATGAAGCATTATTGACTGCAAGACACATCTTGATTACAGAGAAGTTAAAATATGAAAAACAAACAAACCTGAGTCACAGAATTGATGCAAAATGACAGATGACTTTCCCATCAGTAGGAATGAAAGAACCTTCTCCCTCAGTTAGTGGTGAGGAGACTAACCAGCCCAGATGGCATCTTGCAGATTTCAGAGGAGAGTTAAAGCAGGGTAAGGAGGCGAGGAGGAGGGAATAATGAGGTGGCTGTACTTGGTCTGTGTTAAATCCAAACATGTTAAATTCATGAGTGAGAAACCCCCTGCTTTAAGTCTTTGTTTCAAACTTGGAGTAAATATATATGTATATATACACCCCTGCCCACCCCTCCCCCTTCCATCTGGACTTTGTTGAAAACCTCAGGTCAAGCCAGGCTGCATAAAAAAATACATTGGAGCTACCTTCTGCAGTATGACATCATGTCTCCTCTGTTTCTCATTATATAGTTGAGTTTCAGATGTTAAAATCATATCCTCCTCACCCTGCTCTGCTTTCTTCTTCCCCTCCTCCACAACAATCCCAACTTGATGGAGTTCCATTGTTTTTACAGTTGAACCACAGTGCCAGACACACAAAATTATTAACCTGACATTTGGAAAACGTATCTTATGACTAAGAATTCAGCTTCCTATAATTTTTAACTCTGCAGAGTTTTAAGTGGATTTCTTCACCAGCTGCAGGGCTCCATCTTATTTTTAACTTCCCAGTTTTGCCCTACATGTAAGGGGTGTCCACCATGACCACATTGTTGTTGGTTTCTACCGTGACCACATTGATGACGTTGCCAAAACTTTGGTCTCCCAAATCCTCAAACCTTTGGGGTGCCTGAGCAACACTGTAATTCTTTCAGTCCCCACCAAGCCAAAACTTTGCTGTGTTGTGAACATAATGGAGGAGTCTATACTCTCCCTGGCTCTATGTCACACTTTGTCATATGGGTAACACTAACCATGTGCCTTTGCTTTCTTGGGGAAACAGCTCCTTTATCTTTTTCCTACAGTTCTGCTTATTCCAAGGTGCCAGGCAGGAACAAAGACCAAGTTATACCCTTTTATTCCAGCCCACTGGGGGTCTAGTCTTTCAAGCAAAGTCCATCTGAACTATTTCTTTCTTCATATGCAAATGAATACAGAGAAATGGATAGCAAAGCCGTCTAGTCTACTCCTTATCTGTCATGCCCAGATATGAATGAATCTCCTTTAAGATCATCTATGATATCCTACAACACATTCATAGGCTGAGTGAGGAGTAAATGATGCTCCATTCCCTTATCTATTTCTGAAATTTTCCTTCACAGATGTTGGGAACTCTCTGTTTCAACATGGACTGTACTGCTAATATTTTTTTTATCTTAGTCAAACCATTTTGCTCGATGAGCCTTGATTTCTTTCTCTATAAGTCAATATTTTTACCTGTATTTCAAGGACACGAACAAGTACAACTGATTATAGTGAAGCAAGTGGCAGAGAAACCCAGAACAGGCTTAATGAAAATCTAAAGACTCGAAACTAATGAATCAGCTAAAAAGGCAAAAACCGCCATAGGAAAGAGGACTGACCTTCTGAGCTTTTGTCCCTTGGGGAATATTAGTTTTACCTTTCCTGTTAAAATGATGGCAACCAGGCAGGGAACTTTGGATAGATTATTTATTCAATGTGACAGCCCCTCCTCCTCCTTCTCTCTCTCCAAACTTTTACCCATGACCTTTCCAGATTCTTCAAGTTTTTTTTTTTTTTTTTAACAGTCCTCATCAAAGAATCAGGATAAGGTGAATATACACTGAAAACCTGAGTTAACTTCATTTCCCTTTGTCTCAAAAAAAGAAAGAGTTTAAACATTTCCCAGATAATCTCTGCCTATGGAAATTAATAGAAGCAACTATAGCTTCTGAAAATGTTAAAATTATCTCACTGATGCTCAGGAAAAAAAAAGTTCTGTCCTTCCAACTGCCTGTGTGGTGGAAGGAAAAAATGAACTCTTGAAAAAGGCCTGTTGATTACAGTGTTCTCTTGTTAAAAGAGAGATTGCTCAATGGGAAATGGAAGATCACAAATCTTCCACTTTTGGAACTAAAAGATAGAGTTTTAATATCCTAA
This sequence comes from Trichechus manatus latirostris, assembly GCF_000243295.1. Lineage (NCBI taxonomy): Eukaryota > Metazoa > Chordata > Mammalia > Sirenia > Trichechidae > Trichechus > Trichechus manatus. The sequence goes on from NW_004443952.1 coordinate 10,252,472, forward strand.
CCAAAATAAAACGTCCTCCCTCAGTGAGCTACTCAAACACTGCATTGCTTGAATAATGTGCTGAGTTAAGTAGAGAGGTCTGCGATGCAGTAATTACTGAAGGAGGCTGCAGGGAAAGGAAAGTACATTCCAGACACCTAATCATTTACAATTGAGTTTAATGAGGTAGTAATTTACAGCTTTGGGGGTGGAAGTATGGAAAGGTCTCTGCCAGGAATTGGGCAGGCGAGTTAAAATCCTGCAGTTTAATGAAGGCATTGGAGGGTGGATTCATAGAGTCAAACTTGTGTAATTCCATCTGCTGAGTGCTTGGACGGGAAGTAAATGACAGGGCACTCAGGACCTACATCTGGAAACAACATGTTTCAAAGGGTTTATAAATCCTGCAGTAAAAGGAGAAGATGAAGAAGAAGAAGAAAAAATACAAAGGAGGTAAAAGGGCGTAATTATGGAGGGTGGGGAAGCACAACAAAGAAGGGCCACTTTCTTTGTGAGATGTAGGTTCTTTTTAGTTTGAAGAAATAACATTTTTTAATGTCTAGGTTAGTCATTGATAATAATTGACAAAACACACTTGTCAAGCCCAATATGAAAACACAAGGTACTCATATAATATACAGTTGCTATTAATTTCCATGGGCAGACATTATCTGGGAAATATTTAAACTTTTTTTTTTGAGACAAAAAGAAAAAGTTAACTCAGGTATTCAAATATATATTTGCCATAGACTTTAGAATCTGGCTCAAAGAAAAAGGAAAATTGGTTTTCAAATGCTTCATTTTCCGGAGAATGAGTTGTTTACCATGTGCTAGTTTTGAACACATTCTTTTGCTGATTGAAAATGTTAAACATGTTTTTTGTTTGTCTGTTTCTCAAGATCTATCGTCTACCTTTTGAAAAGTCGGCAAAATCTGTACAATGCAATAATAATTATTCTTTGGAAAGTTATGTATACCTATTCACAATAAGAAACATGTGACAAGGTTTTTGGTTATGGTTTCAATCCACATGAACTGGGAAGAAATAAATCTTAATATGTGTGACAAAAACAGGTTGCAATATACTATCTGTAATGTTAGCAGCTTTCCATAAGGTTTTCACTGGCCAATTTTTCAGAATTAGATCACCAGGCCCTTCCTCCTCATCTGTCTTAGTCTTGAAGATCCACTGAAACCTGTCCACCATGGCTAACACTGATGGTATTTGAAATACCAGTGGCATAGCTTTCAGCATCACAGCAACACCTAAGCCACCACCCTATGACAAACTGACAGAAGGGTGGCCAAGATCTATCCTGAAATACAATGCTATCCGTGATAGGATAATATCCTTACGCCTACAAGGAAGACCAGTTAATACAACTATTATTCAAATGTGCACACCAACCACTAAGACCAAAGCTGAGGAAACTGAAGATTTTTACCAACTTCTGCAGTGTGAAATTGATCAAACTTGCCATCAAGATGCATTGATAATTACTGGTGATTAGGAATGCAAAAGTTGGAAACAAAGAAGAAGGATCAATAGTTGGAAAATATGGCCTTGGTGATAAAAACAACACCGGAGATTGCATGGCAGAATTTTGCAAACCTATTCATTGGAAATATCTATTTTCAACAACAAAAACAGTGACTATACACGTAAACCTCACCAGATGGAATACACAGGAATTAAATGAACTACATCTGTGGGAAAAGAGATGAAAAAGCTCAATATCATCAGTCAGAACAAGGCCAGGGGCCAACTGCGGAATTGACCATCAATTGCTCCTATGCAAGTTCAAGTTGAAGCTGAAGAAAATTAAAACAAGTCCATGAGAGCCAAAACATGACCTTGAGTATATCCTACCTGAATTTAGAGACCATCTCAAGAATAGATTTGACGCATTGAACACTAATAACAGAAGACCAGACAAGGTGTGGGATGACATTAAGGACATCATACATGAAGAAAGCAAAAGGTCATTAAAAACACAGGAAAGAAAGAAAAAACCAAATGGATGTCAGAAAAGACTCTGAAACTTGTTCTTGAATGTAGAGTAGCTAAAGTGAAAGGAAGAAATGATGAAATAAAAGAGCTGAACAGAAGATTTCAAAGGGTGGCTCGAAAAGACAAAGTAAAGTATTATAATGAAATGTGCAAAGACCTGTAGTTAGAAAACCAAAAGGGAAGAACATGTTTGGCGTTTCTCAAGCTGAAAGAACTGAAGAAAGAATTCAACCATCAAGTTGCAATATTGTAGGATTCTATGGGCAAAAAACTGAAAAATGTAGAAGGCATCAGAAGAAGATGAAAGGAACACACAGAGCACCAAAAAGAATTGGTCAACGTTCAACCGTTTCAGGAGGTAGTGTATGATTGGGAACCGATGGTAATGAAGGAAGAAGGCAAAGCTGCACTGAAGGCACTAGTGAAAAACAAGGCTCCAGGAATTGATAGAATACCAACTGGGATGTTTCAACAAATGGATGCAATGCTGGAAGTCCTCATTCCTCTACGCCAAGAAATTTGGAAGACAGCTACCTGGCTAACTGATTTGAAGAGATCCATATTTGTGTCCATTCCAAAGAAAGGTGATCCAACCAACAGAATGCAAAACTAATCAAATAATATCATTAAGTAAAATTATGCTGAAGATAATTAAAAAACAGTTGCAGCAGTACATCTACAGGAAACTGCCAGAAATTCAAGCTGGATTCAGAAGAGGATGTGGAATGAGGGATATCATTGCAGATGTCAGATGGATCTTGACTGAAAGCAGAGAACAGCAGAAAGATGTTTACCTGTGTTTCATTGACTATGCAAAGGCATTCAACTGTGTGGATCATGACAAATTATGGATAACATTGCGAAGAATGGGAATTCCAGAACACTTAATTGTGCTCGTGCAGGACCTGTACATAGACCAAGAGGCAGTCGTTCAAACAGAACAAGGGGATATTGCGTGGTTTAACATCAGAAAAGGTGAATGTTAGGGTTGTATCCTTTCACTATACTTATTCAGTCTGTATGCTGAGCAAATAATTTGAGCAGCCACTGTATGAAGAAGAACGCGGCATCAGGATTGGAGGAAGACTCCTTAACAACATGCAATATGCAGATAATACAACCTTGCTTGCTGAAAGTGAAGAGAACTTGAAGCACTTACTGATGAAGATCAAAGACTGTAGCCTTCAGTATGGATTACACCTCAAAATAAAGAAAACAAAAATCCTCACAACTAGACCAATAAGCAACATCATGATAAAGGAAGAAAAGATTGAAGTTGTCAAGGATTTTGTTTGACTTGGATTCACAATCAATGCCTGTGGATGGAGCAGTCAAGAAATCAAATGACATTTGCATTGGGTAAATCTGCTGCAAAAAATCTCTTTAAAGTGTTAAAAAGCAAAGATGTCACTTTGAGGACTAAGGTGTGCCTGACTCCAGCCATGGTTATTTTCAATCGCCTCATATGCATGCGAGAGCTGGACAATGAATAAGAAAGACCAAAGAAGAATTGATGCCTTTGAATTATGGTGTTGGCTAAGAATATTGAATATACTGTGGACTGCCTGGAGAACAAACAAATCTGTCTTGGAAGAAGTACAGCCAGAATGCTCCTTAGAAGCGAGGATGGCAAGACTTCATTTTGCGTACTTTGCACATGTTATCAGGAGGGACCAATCCCTGGAGAAGGAGTCTTGTTTGGTAAAGTAGAGGGTCAGCAAAAAAGAGGAAGACCTTCAATGAGTTGGACTGACACAGTGGCTGCAACAATGGGCTCAAGCATAGCAACAATCAAGAGAATGGCACAGGACCAGGCAGTGTTGCATCCTGTTGTACATAGAGTCTCTATGAGTCAGAACTGACGGGAAGGCAGCTAACAACAACAATGCTAGCAGTGATATCTGAGACCAGAAGTGCTAACGAGGGTGGAAAAAATTGGAAAATTTCAATATTAACCTCTTATTTCTCCTTCTTTCTGGTCTGTAGAGTTAACAATCTGATTATTGGAATTTCCTTTGGTTCTGCTAGTTTATTTCGTTTTGAGTTTCTAATCTTAGAAAAGCAGTCCCTAGGTGGTGCAAACCGTTAATGTTCTCAAATCAAAAAGTTGGAGGTTTGAGTCCACCCAGAGTTGTCTTGGAAGAAAGCCCTGGGGATCTATTTCTGAAAAATTAGCCATTGAAAACCCTGTGGAGCACAGCTCTACTCTGACACATATGGGATTACCATGAGTCAGAATTTGTTTGTTTGTTTTGTTTCTTTAACCTTAGAAAAACCAATGTCTTACTTGGAAAAAAGTATAATTAGTTACTTTAAAATAATACTGTTTCTCTCTTTAGAAGATCACAAAAACTGTGAAAGAAATCTCCCATTTCCTGGACCAGTGAATATCAGCTTGTGTTGGATTGTTGACTTCAGATTTTGATTCTCTGAAGCCTTAGTTGTGATACATATTATCTCCCAAATACCCTTTGGCATGAGTCAAATCCAAATTAAAAACAAAAATCAAGTCAATGTATTGATTTCTCTATTTTATCCTCTAGAGAAGTACATTAACGCCACATTTATCTATCATGATTAGGGATTGAGCTCTTACGTTAAATAGATTTTTTAACAGGATTTTATGGGTATCTTTCTAAAATGTGTGAGTTATCTGTCTGCCATCTTAAATAGAGAATGTTTCAACTATGTCAATAATCACTTCAAATGTGAATGGTCTAAATATACTGATTAAAAGACAGAGACTATCAGAATGGATTAAAAAAAAAAAAAAAAGACCCAACCATATGTTGTTTACAAGAAATGTACTTTAAATAGAAAGGCACAAATAGGTTAAAAGTAAAGAGACAGGAAAAGATATAATATGCTAACACTAATCAAAAGAAAGCTGGAATAGCTATATTAATTTCAGACAAAACAGATTTCAGAGCAAGGAAAATTATCAGGGATAAAGAGGAATATTACATAACGATAAAGGAGTCAATTCTCCAAGAAGACATAACAATCCTGAATATGGATGCGCCTAACAACAGAGCATCAAAATAAAAGGAGCAAAAATTGACAGAACTGTAAGGAGAAAAAACAAATCCATTATTATTATTGGAGGCTTCAACATCCCTCTATTAGTAATTGACAGATCCAGCAGGAAGAAAATCAGTAAGGATATTGCTGAACTGTACAGCACTATAAATCAAAATTGGATCTAATTGGAATTTATAGAGTATTTCATCCAATAACAGCAGAATACATAATCTTCTCAAGCTCTCATGGAACATTCACCAAGATAGACTATGTATCTTACAGGTTTAAAAACATATCTTACAGATTTAAAAGAAAAGAAGATGGTGAACCCAACTTAGTCATATTTTGATGACCTTAGATCATTGTTCTAAACATATTGTTTTATGTTACCCTCTATTCTGCTGTGTAGTGGGAGAATTACTAAAGCCATAGAGAGGCTGCTGAGGTATGAACAGCTGTCTTAAGGCTGAATAAAATCAGACTCCTACGTCACTGAGCTCTTGCAAAGGCTTTTGGAAATTGCGAGTGTATGTGTGTGTGGGTGTGCTCTGTCTGGTACCATTCTCATAGTTGTTGCTTTTAAGCATCTTTGTATGGAATACCTAACCCTAAACCTGTGACTCAGAGAAACTGCTAAGCTTTTCACGTGTAAGCTCAGGCTTTGTGACTTCTGTTTAGGTCACTTAGAGGCCACGGTTGTTCCATTTCTGGTTCTGGGTTGTGAAGCAGATATTTAAGACTGCCAGATTACTCACCTCTGAGTAAGCAAACAATTTTTATAATGGTATGCTTATTTTGCAAAATATTAAGAGATTTCTCAACTCTCCGTCCTAGATATTCCTTCTGTCATGTACCCTACTTTAATAATGGCACTACCGTCTATTCCCATCACCCATATGAAAGGCCTGGGTTCTAGCATGCAGCTTTGGGGCACATGATTTTAAAATCAGGCATATTTGGCTTGGATTTCTGTCCCCTAATTTGATAACTGCATGATTTTAGGCATTGTAATTGACTTCTCTTTTCCATTCATTTAATAAATATTTAGTATCTGTTATGTGCCAGGTGATGTTCTGGGTCCTTGGGATAGAGTGCTTGGAGTGTGCAGTCTAGTTGGGGGAAGCAGATAAACAAGCAAGTAAAAATATGCTTTGTCAAATGGGCGTGGAGGATAGAGAGTGTGAGTGGTGGAGATAGGTTGGGTACCTCCATGAAAAATATCTCAGTAGAATGATTGGGAGAAAACGTGATAGGAACTCATTCAAGAGAAAAACAGAAGAGTAGAATTGGAGACAGCATGTATAGGCAAACTTTTATAGAAGTTTTATGGTAAAGGAAGGCAGAGATGTGTTATGGTAGCTGAGGGGGCATGTGAGGTCAAGTGAGGGTTTTATTTTAAGATCTTATAGCATTTTTGTACAATGACGTGACTGACTCAGTAAAGAGGGAATATTGATGATGCAGGAGAGAGAGGAAACTATTGTTGAAGCAGTGTTCTTGAATTGGCAAGAGCGTGGGATCTACTGCGCAAGTGGAGGGGTTGGCCTCAGCGCAGGGGTCAACAGTTCATCCATAGCTAAGGGACAGATAGCAGAGAACAAGGTACACATACCAATATGTCAGTAGATGTGGTGGTTGGAGCATGTCAAACTCATTTTCTAATTGCTTCTACTTTCTCAATGAAAAAAGGAAGCAGGTTCATCATCTGAGACAGAAGATGGGGAGGAGGTGTTGGAGATTAGAGAAGAGAGGCAAAGGTACCAACTAGTCATCCTAGAGAATAGGCAAGTAAATGAGCTAAAGAAACACAGTAGAATTGCCAGGCAACACTAAGGGCTCATTTGAGATTAGTGATCTTCAGTGTAAAGCCAGATCAGTTACTTCTTTTTTGTGGAAGATGCTTCCCCTATTTTTCTGCTTTCTCGTTAGGATTGTGATATACCATCATTGTTTCTGAGACACACTGGTGATTTCTGTCTCCATCCTCCATTCCAGATCTCCCTGTTACAATTTCTTTTCCCTGTTCCTCCACTGGTAAGAAAGCAAGTTAGTGCCTTTCTCTTTTAAATTTCCAAAACATTTTATACGCAGTTTTATTACAGCACTTTTCAGTCAATTGCCGTCTTTTCTTTACATTTCAGCCTCCCTTGTCACCTCTACTATATGTGAATTTCTATTCTGGGTCCCTAGAACAATATCTTCGTATTATAGACTTTAGGTAAATGTTTTCTGAATGGAGGAAGGGAAGAAAAATGAAAGTTCTGCCTCTTATTTTTAAATTTACTTTCTTTATAGATATTCTTATTTATGATATTCGAGGATTAAAAGGCAAATCACCCTTTGCTTTGTGCCCCAGAGATGGATTAACAATGAAATCACTTTGGATTTATTTTGGAGATTGCATTTATTTACTGACTATTTGTTATTTTTTCTTCTGGTATTTCAGAACGATGAAGAGTATTTCTTGGCACCGCTTTAACAAGACAAAGTCAAAAAAAGATTTATTTTCTAACAACTGTTTCCCTTCTAGATAATGGCAAATTACATAAAATATTCTAGGTCAACCAAGGCAACTGAGAAATTTTTGCTTTGACCATGGCTGAGGCATTTTGTCGTGGAGATGGCCTGAGGCACACAGAGGTTCCTGAGGCCAGCTGGGGGTTGTAATTGATTTCAGATGTGCTCTGAATAACACTGACAATAAACGTCCCAGAGGTAGATTACTGGAGAGCTCTTTAGCTGTTTCTAATAAAATTTTCTTAAAAATTCCAGTATATTTTTTTCTACACTACATATAATAATTTTAGCATGAACTAATGGGCCTGAATGAGAACTATACATGCTTGTTAATAATTTCCCATTTCCCCTTAATTATGAAAAGAATACATAGTCTTTGTAGGGAAGTTGAAAAATAGATAGCTTTTATAAAAAGCAAAATAAAAATTATAACTGGATATTTACATAACATACTTAACTAGTTGGGATCACACTGAATATAGTTTTGTATATTAATTTTTATGTAAAATTGTATCCTCAGCTTTTGCCCTCATCATTAGAAATTTTTCAAAAGTATGAATTCAGTAGTCTTATAATATTTTCTGACATTGTTCTTTATAGTTTTCCCATGTAGTTTTGGGGATTTGTAGAGGTAAGCTGTCTCGGGGGCCACCCCAGGGCTTGGGGAAAGCAGGAATTGGGAGGGAGGTCATTGAGTAGTTTAGACTCCAAGGATTCTTCAAACCAGGACTTCGAACCAGTTCGTCCCAGGAAGTTATACGTAAGAATCACCCAAGGATCTTATTAAAATGTAGGGTCAATTTCAGTATATCTGGGGTGGAAATGCAAATTTTCAGGAGGGAACTTGTTAGAAATGCAAATTCTCAGGAGGGTTCGAACTTGAAGCACTGCTTCAAACAGGGCAGCTCTACTTTTAACTAATATGTGTATTGGGCTGCCTAACATTTTCCTTGAAGAAGGATTTCCAAACACATCAAAATTTGAAATCAATTGTAGGTGAGCCAAAATTTATTTAACCATTTCCTACTTGTTGTATATCCAACCTATTTGCTGTAGAGTCAGTTCCAACTCATGGTGATCCCATGCGTGTCAGACTAGAACTGTGTTTCATAGGGTTTCAGTGGCTGATTTTTTCAGAAGTAGATCACCAGGCCTTCTTCTGAGGCACTTCTGAGTGGATTTGAACCTCAAATTTTTGGTTAGCAGCTCAGCCCATTAACCATTGAGGCATATCCAATTTTTCTATTTTAAGTAATTCTATCATGGACCACTTTGTACATAAATATGAACGTCTGATTATTTCTCTGGAATATATAAATAAATATAGAATTAGTAGATCAAACAATTGCTGTTGTTAGTTCCCATCCAATCAGCTATGATTCATGGTGACTTATGCATAACAGAACAAAATGTTGCCTGGTTCTGTTCCATCTTCATGATAATTGGTATGTGTTATAGATTGAATTATGTCCCTCAAAAATGTGTGTCAATTTGGCTAGGCCATGATTCCCAATAGTGTGTGGTTGTCCACCATTTTGTGATCTGATGTGATTATCCTATGTGTTGTAAATTCTAACCTCTATGATGTTAATGAGGCAGGATTAGAGGAAATTATGTTAATGAAGCAGGGCTTAATCTACAGGATTAGGTTATACCTTGAGTTAATCTTTTTTGAGATATAAAAGAGAGAAGTGAGCAGAGATAGGCTGGGTACCTCCATGAAAGATATCCAAGTAGAATGATAGGGAGAAAACTTGATAGGAGCTAATTACCACCAAGCAAGAGGAGCGTGTCCTTTGGATCCAGGGTCCCTCTGCTAAGAACCTTCTTGACCAGGGGAAGATTGATGACAAGGACCTTCCCCCAGAGCCAACAGAGAGAGAAAGGCTTCTCCAGGAGCTGGGATCCTGAATTTGAACTTCTAGTCTCCTAAACTGTGAGAGAATAAACTTCTGTTTGTTAAAGCCAGCCACTTGTAGTATTTCTGTTATAGCAGCACTAGATAACTAAGACAGTATGTTTGAGCCCATTGTTGTGGCTATTGTGTCAATTCATCTCATTTAGGGTTTTCCTCATTTCAGCTGACCCTTTACTTTGCCAAATATGATGTCCTTCTCTAACAATTGGTCTTTCCTGATGATGGGTCCAAAGTAAACAAGTAGGAATCTCGCCATCTTTACTTCTAAGAATTAATAGATACGTTACATTGTACTAGATAAATATTGCCTGGAGAATGGTTGTGCTACTTTTACCAGTGTTTGAAATGACCTATCTCACAGTACACAATTAAGTGGTGAGAATAACTTTTTTCCATTTTTATTTTCAATTTGCTAGTTGAAAAGTAATACATCTCTGTTGTTTTAATAAGCAATTCTTTTACTATAATGAGGCTAAATTTTTTAAAACATGTTTATTAGTGATTTTTTCTTATATAAATTTTTTCTTTGCTTATATTTCATTGCTAAAATTTCTATTGATGTATTAGTGTTTTTCCAATGGATTTTAAGATTTATAAGTGGGATTGATTTATTCAAGGTCTTATTTGTGGCTATTTTTTCAGTTTGTCAGGTAAATATTATGATATTTTCTCATATCATTTAACATAATTTGTAAAGTCTAATTTACCAATGATCTGTTTTATCATTTCTTCGATGGGTTTTGCACTTGCAAAATCACTTTCCATTTACCTAAACATTCACCTATAATTTCTGACAGTGCAATATTTTCATTAAAAAAAGATAACACTTAATTCACAACAATTTACTTGGGATTAAGATATGTTTTAATTTCTGATAGACAATTTCCATGCTATCATTTTGTAACAATTCATCAGTCTCACTGGATTATTAACACATGGGAATGCAAGAGATTTAAAAAGAATTTTTTTTATTGTACTTTAGATGAAGGTTTACAGAACAAATAGTTTCTCATTAAACAGTCAGTACACATATTGTTTTATGACGTTGGTTAACAACCCCATGATATGTCAACACTCTCCCTTCTCGACCTTGGAGGACTTTTTTTTTTAGTGAAAATATACATAGCCAAAGTTACACCATTTCAA
>NW_004443952.1:10263255-10272828 GCF_000243295.1 Trichechus manatus latirostris
CATTCTCCCTTGCTCCTGAAGGGGTGAGACCAGTGGAGTATCTTAGATGGCTGCTTACAGGCTTTTAAGACCCCAGGTGCTACTCACCAAGGTAGAATGTAGAACATTGTCTTTATAAACTGTGTTATGCCAATTGAGTTAGATGTTCCCCGAGACCATGGTCCCCACAGCCCTCCGCCCAGCAATGCAGTCCCTTAGGGAGTTTGGAAGTGTCTATGGAGCTTCCATGACCTTTCCTTGTACAAGTTGTGTTGGCTTCCCCAGTATTGTGTACTGTCTTACCCTTCACCAAAGTTACCATTTACCTATTGTCTATTTAGTTCCCCCCCACCCCTCCCATCCCTCGTAACCAACAAAGATTGTTTCTTTTTGTGTGTAAACTTTTACATGAGTTTTTATAGTAGTGGTCTCATACAATATTTGTCCTTTTGTGACTGACTTATTTCACTTGGCATAATGTCCTCCAGTTTCATCCATGTTATGAGATGCTTCACAGAGTCATCGTTGTTCTTTGTCTTTGCATAATACTCCATTGTATGTATGTACCATAGTTTGTTTATCCATTCATCTATTGATAGGCATCTAGGTTGTTTCCATCTTTTTGCTATTGTGAACAGTGCTGCAATGAATATGGGTGGGCATTTGTCTATTGGTGTGACAGCTCTTATTTCTCTAGGATATATTCCTAGGAGTGGGATTGCATTTTGTAGTGCTTTTTTTTTTTTGTGGTGTTGCCATTTTCTTTGCTCCTCTTACTCTCCTGTGCTGAGTTCCTTTTGTTTGTGGATTTTTTTTCATTTCTTTCATTTTTGTAGGTTTTGTTTTTACTGAGACTTTATGTTTTTCTTATTTTGATGAGTAGGTTTGTTAACTTTCTTTGTGGTTACCTTGAAATTTACCCTTATCTTCCTAGATTTGAGCCGGTCTATTATTACTTGGTATTGCCTTGCCTTCCTCGCCATTAGAAGGTTGTATACCTACACTGTTTATTCCCTTTTTTATTGTTCTGATGCTGTTGTCATTTACAGATTAACCTCTCCGGTTCCCTGTTGTAATTCTTTTTGTTTTGCATAGTCCTTAAGAGTTCATTTCCTAGGTTGGTATCTGGCTAGTACAATCCTGTGTCCTAGGTTCAGAGTGTGGTCTGATTTGTTTGTTCTCAGATCGAAGGACTCCCTTTAATAATTATTGTAAATTTGGTCTGGTTTTTACATAGTCCTTTAATTTCTGTTTATCTGGAAATGACCTAATTTCACCATCATATTTGAACCAGAGTTTTGCAGGATATATTATTCTTGGTTGGCAATTTTTTTCTTTCAAGGTTTTATATATGTTATCCCATTGCCTTCTTGCCTGCATGGTTTCTGCTGAATAATCTGAGTTTAGTCTTATTGTTTCCCCTCGGTATGTGACTTTTTGTTTTTCTTGAGCTGCTCTCAGGATTCTTTGTTTATTTTTAGTTTTAACGAGTGTGATTATGATATGCCTTGGTGATTTTCTTTTGGGATCTATCCTATATGGGGTTTGTTGAGCTTCTTGGATGGTCAGCTTTTCATCTTTCATGATATTGGGGAAGTTTTCTGTCAACAATTATTCAATGATCCTCTCTGTGTTTTCCATTTTCTCCCCCTGTTCTGGAACTCTGATCACTAGCAAATTTTTGCTTTTGATTGTATCCCACATAACTCTCAGGGTCTCTTCATTTTTCTTTGTTCTTTTTCTGAGTTTTCCTCGAACAGAGTTGTATCCAATGCTTGTCTTCAATATCGCTGATCCTATCTTGCATCGTTTCAAACCTGCTCCTCATCCCTTCTATGATACTGTCCATTTCTGAAATCTTGTTGTTTATCTTTTGGATTTCTAATTGTTGTTTTTGTATGATTTCTAGTTGTAAATTTATTTTAACATTTTGTTCCTGTATTATTTGCTTGAATTCTTCCATTTTTTGGTCTGTATTTTCCATGAATTTGTCTGCCTTTTCCATGAATTTGTCTATTTTTTCCTTATTTTTGACTGCTTTTGCTCCAACTCTTAGATAATTCTGAATATTAGAGATTTGAATTCCCTATCAGTTAGGTCTAGTGCCTTTTCTTCTACTGGAAGGTCATCTGGTGTTTTATTTTGGATGCCTATTGGAACCATCCTGTCCTGTTTTTGTAAATGTTTTGATATTGTCTGCTCTCTTTAGGGCATTTGGTGGTTATTTTCTTTGTTTATTGATTGTAGATTTGTTTGTTTTGTCCTGCTTTTTTGTTTTATTTGGTTATGTCTGAGTGGGTGGGCTGTGCGTTCTTTGTTGTTTGCTCATCTGTGGCATGATACTTTTCACCTCTTTCTCCAATGGGCAGGGTCAATCACTCAGGTATAGTACAGCAGGGCAGGTCCAGCTGAAGGGGAGTTGCTTGGATGGGTTGCTTGTGGCACGTACCAGGGCTGACAGTGTGGACCGGGAATCAGTGCAGGGCAGGTTCCAGTAGGCCACGCCTGTGCCATTTGGGAGTGTGATGTTCAGCACACGGTGCAGGTAGGCAGGAAGGAGGGGGTAGACTGTGATGTGTGGAGCTAAGATGCGTATGGGAAAGATGAGAGAGAGGCGAGGGGAACAGGAGCCAAAAACATACACACAAACACGAAAGAGTGCTCAGGGGGCTTGCTACTGGAGTGGAGAGATGAGAGACTGAGAAATGGGGAAAAACAAAAATGAAGAAAAAAAGAAAAAGGGTAAAAGAAAAAAATGAATAAATCGAGAAACTGGAAATGAAGAAAGACAAAAAGGGAATAAGAGAGAAAAGAAGACAAAACAAGGAAACAAAAAAGAAACAAAAACAAAAAAACAAGAAAAAAGAAATGCCCCCAGGGATGTCCCTGTGCGTCTGTGCAGAGTAATGGAGTAGCTTCCTAGCCGCGTGGTACTGCCTGGCTAGAAGGATCTCCCAAGCCGAGAAAAGAAAAAGAAAACAAACAAACAAATCAAAACAGAACAAATCAGAGCAAAAAAACAAACAAAAAAGCCCAGGGGGTCCCATCAGTGGGGCAGCACAGGCCAGGAAGCAGTTCCACAGTCGAGCAGTGTTTTGCAGCCTTTCAGGAAGAAGCAAAGATGGTTCACGGAGCCGGGTATTTGAGAGAAAGGAGGGGGAGATGGTGAGAGGTAAAGAAGAAATCTAAAGAAGCAGAAAAAAGCAACACCAGCAGCCAACAAAAGGCACTCAAGGAGTCAGCCAGTGCGGGCGGGTGGAATCCAAGTGACACTGGGGTGAAGCTTGTGCTTCCCGGCCAAGAGACTGTGGCTGCAGGAAGCAGAGGAGGCTAAGTGGGGGTGTAGAAGGGGTTGGGTGTGGGAAAGCCTATATCACTGGTTAGTGGTTGTTCTGTCTCCTTCTGGAAGCTCCTTGAAGCTGCTTTCTGACACCCCCTGTTTGCTGATCTCCGATATGAGTCCAAGATGGTGGATCCATGCTGTGATAGCTGATAGGGGACCTCTGCATGTATCTCTCCTCGCTCTCTGTTCTCGGTCAGTTTCTTATTCCATTTGGTGCCTGGCTGAGTTCTTTATCTCTTCATTTGATGCTTAGGGTTTCAGGACTGATGTGTGACTCTGTTTGACTTAGTTTTTCTGATCTTTGCTGTGGAGGGATGGTGTGGTGCTTCTGACTATAGTACCATATTTGCAAGTGCTTTTATATACTGATTTTTAACCCAATGACCTTCCTAAACTGCACTGTTTGCTCTGAAGACTTTCTTGGAGTTTATAAACGGAAAAAAATATCATCAGGAAATAAATATTTTGCTTCTTTCTCTCCAGACTGCATGCCACTTACATTATTTCTTTCCTTACCACTCTGGTACAACATTAAGTAGAGCCTGGGTGGCATAGTGGTTAAGCACTCGACTGCTAACTCAAAGGTCAGCTGTTCGAACCCACAAGCCCCTCTACTGGAGAAAGATGTAGCAGTCTGCTCCTGTAAAGATTATAGCCTTGGAAGCTCTATGGGGGCAGTCCTACTCTTGTCCTATAGGCTCGCTATGCATAGGAATTCACTGATGGCAATGGGTTTGGTTTTTGGTTTTATCCTGATCATTCTGCTGTCTTCAAGGGAATGCTCAAATCTCTCACTGTTCAGGGTGATTGTTGTCGACTTTCAGTAGACTCTGTTTACCTGCTTAAGGAAGTTCACTTTCATTCTTATTTTCCTAAGTGTAAACAGAAACCCTGGTGGTGTAGTGGCTAAGTGCTGCGTCTGCTAACCAAAATGTTTCAACAGTTCAAATCCACCAGGTGCTCCTTGGAATCTCTACTGGGCAGTTCTACTCTGCCCTATAGGGTCACTATGAGCCAGAATTGACTCGAGGGCACGGGGTTTGGGATTTTTTTTCTGGTTCTATAAAGTAATGAATTATTGTTGAATATTTCAAAACCCATTTTCCTCATCCATTGAAATGCTGTTTCTTTCCTCTCGTGTTAAAGTGGATGAGTTACACTAATTAGGTTTTCAGATGTGAACTCATCCTTGAATTAGCCCAAATTGGTCACAATGTATTATTTATTTTATATATTGATGGATTCAATTTGATAATATTTTATTTAGGCACTTTTAAGATTTATGTTTTTAAATAAGATGGACTTCTTTTCTTTTCTTGCAGGAGTTTAGTCCGATTTCAGATTCAAGTTTATTTAAGTACCGTAAAGTGAGTTTGGGAGTATTCCTTACTTTTTTTTATTTTCTGGAAAAGAATGTTTGATAGAATTAGCCAAAAACAACTGCGTCTGGGTGTGTATATTTGTGTCTATCTCTCATAATAATAATAACAACAATAACAAAGTTTATTCTAGTAGATTGTCTGCAAAGGTGGGCCTGAGTAATTCCTTCCATCCCTGTATGCGCATGAAATTCTTCCCATCAAAAATTTGGGTTTGAGTTTATGTTATTGGGGCAGGGGGGAACTACTCAGAAAAGGAGGGTGAGGATAGCTATACAACTCAAAGAATATAATCATGTTACTAAATGGTACGTGTCGAAACTGTTGAATTGGTGTATGTTCTGCTGTGTACATTCTCAACAACAACAACAAAATAAATAAAAAAAAAGATTGCAGCTGAGAAAACCCCATGAGGCAGTTCTACTCTGTCATATGTGTCACTATGAGTGGAAACCGACTCAACAACATCTAACAACAACAACATTGCAAACGGATGTGGAAAGTTTGAATAAAATTGTTTCACTAAAAAAAAAAAAAAAAGTTTGAGTCTATTTGTCTTGAATCTGGGCTGGGGTTGTGACTTGCTTAGGCTGATAGAATGCAGCTGTACTTATGCTTTGCTAGTGCTGGCCTAGGCCTTAAAAGGCTGGGCAGCTTCTGTTTTGGTTGTCTTGGGATCCAGACACCAAGTAAAGAAACTCGGGCTAGACTACTGAATGATGAGAAGCTGAGACACCAGACACGGGATCAAAACCATCTTGGGAACTCCAGTGCCAACTGAGCTACTTCAACACATGTGAAGGAGAAATAAACTGCCTCTTCCAATCCCTATCAAAATTTCAGAGTCATAAAAGGTAAGAAATGTTTTCTGTAGTAGATTATAATGTATACTTGGGTCTATTTCTATCTCTTTTATTTAGTGCGATGTAGATCATTTGTTTTTTTCTGCCCATATCTCACATTGTTCTTAACATTGTTTCATTACATATTCTAATCTGATTAATGCAATTTGTCTTTATTACTCTTATTTTTTAAAATATTATAGCTATTCTTGTCTGTGTATTCTTTCAGAAGAACTTCAGAATATTTTTGTTAACTTCTTAAACGCTTTGTCATTTTGATTAGAATTGCATCAAATTCATGAATTATTTTGGGAAGAATATTTACGTGATTATCTTTACAACCTGAATCATGGTTGGTCTTTTCATACCTTGAAATCTTTTTATGTTCCTCAGTAACTTGTTGTCTTCACAATCATTCTTTCACTCATTTGTTCATTATTTAGTCAGAGGGTGCATTTTTTATTAAGCTCAAATTTGAGGCCCATTGCTAGCAAGTATATAGGACTGTACAGAACGTGCATTGTAAATTAGTCCTATCACCAAGATCACTTTATTTTCTATCTTTATTTCACACTTTTTTTTTCTATTTATTTTTATTCTCCTGTGATTCTGATGTACTGGGGCCACCTGGAATCACACTCCATTGCACTTGGTCACTGGATGCAGACTGTCCTGAGAAGGGTGTGGCCTTAGGCAAAACAGCCGAAGACAGCTGAGCCTGACCCTGGAGGAACCGTCCGGTGGGGGCTCTTTGCTGACCTCATTCCTCATAGCTGGGCAGTAAGTCCTTTCTCAAAGGGGCTCCTGGGCGGTGTATCTCTGTGTTCACCACAGCCCAGATCTGAGAAACTTGAGAAAGTCATGTTCTTGGCCCTGCCAAATGAGGTTGGACGAGATGCTTCCCTGTTATATTTGCTGCTTCTTGCTGTTCTGAACACTGTTTTTCTCAACCACAGCTTCTTCTGTTTTCCCTGATAGCTGTTTATTTAACTTGCTTTAAAGTCACTGGAGAAGGATGACTTGAAGCTTTGATGTAAAGAGTGACTGCAGGACCCTCAGCATGTAGCTGTTCACACATAAGCTGCAGCAAGGCCCAGCCCTGACAGAGCAAGAGGCCTCCTTCTGGCCCTGGAAAGAGACCAGCAATTAAATAGCAGTCATGGCTTTAATATTTAATTGAAACCTCTTGGTATGCCACTGCTGTTGTTTCATCTTTTTACAGTGTTTTTGTGGCTTGCAGGTTTGCACGCAGTTCCAACCCCCAGGCTTAAAGTAAATGAATAGATCTAAAATTTCGTTAATGCGTAGTCAGCTGCCATTTCCTTCTCCCACAGCCAGAAGGTAATGTCTTTGCTATTTTCAATGCACACTTTTGTCCTTAAAGCTAATTAATTAAATTTAGCTGGTGTGAGCATCTAAAAAAGTGAAAAAACAAAATTATTTTTCTCTTTTTACATTAGTTATTTCTCCAACCATCTCAGTTAAGCTCTCCTTAAGACCATCTATTTCGTGAAAGGAAGACAAATTTAGAAGTGGATATAGAGTATCAAAACCTCAAACAGGTTTTTATTAAAATAAACTATGTGCAGAAGAAAAGTGATACCCATTGAATTTCCAAAGAAATATAAAAATATATTTATAATCAGATACTCTCAGCAACTAATTTAAAACAGTAATCTGTGATCAAGATGTTTTAAACACTCCTAGATAATGGCAATTGTTTATTTTGACAATGCCTATTTAGAGTTGGTGCTACCAAATTTGCTTTTAAAACTCAGTATGTGAAATGCCCTTTCCCAGTATTCCATTAGGATATTAATGGTACATAAAACTAAATAAATAAAGACCCCAAAACAAAATAAAAGTAAATAAATAAAGTCCCTAAAACTATGGCTAATAGAAGACCATGTGTTAGAGAATAGGAGGAAATTTCACGAGTTGCAATGACACAGAGGCTGGGTTGAAACTAAAAGATCATGCCCTATCCATGCTCCCCTTCTAAACTCATAGAGCCTGGCTGACTGGTAAAAAGACAGGAAGAGATTTGGATTTGCCTCCACTATCTGACCTTAAGGAGCCTGAGTAGCACAGTGGTTAAGACCTTGGCTGCTAACCAAAAGTCGGCAGTTCAAATCCACCAGCTTAAGAGCTCGGCTGCTAACCAAAAGGTCGGCAGTTCAAATCCACCAGCCACTCCTTGGAAACCCTGTGGTATAGTTCTACTCTGTCTTATCGGGTCGCTATGAGTTAGAATCGACTCAAGGGTAATGGGTTTTGTTTTTGTTTTTTATCTGACCTTAGAGGAACCCTTGTGACTTAGCTGCTAAGCCAAAGGTAAGCGGTTCAACCCACCAGCTGTTCTACCTGAGAAAGATGTGGCAGTCTGCTTCCGTAAAGATTGCTGCTGTTGTTAGGTGCTGTTGGCCTTGGAAACCCCATGGGGACAGTTCTGCTCTGTCTTACACGGTGACTATGAGTCAGAATCAACTCAATAGCCCTGGGTTATGGGTTTTTCTGACCTTAAGGTCCCTGGGTAGTGTAAAAGGTTTTACCACAGAAGAAGGGTTTGAATGTGCTTCCATAAAGATTACACGCAAGAAAACCCTAGAGGGAAGTTGTATTCTGTAATACAAGGTGTCGCTATGAGTCAAAATTGACTCAGTGGCAATGGGCTTTTTGTTTTGTTTTTGAACACTTCCAAATTATTTGAAGTAGTGATTATTATTCATTTTTGCGTGAATTCCCTGATCATGTATTTTCATTTATTTTAGTAGTAAACTGGTATTAGGAACGACTTTAATGGTTAAATTTTCTATCCAGGTCAGGAGGGAAGACAATTTTGTGGCAGTTGAATGGTTGACCATATCCCTAAATTAAACCACCAAGGCCACAGCATTCTCAATATTTATGAAGGCTTATTTTCACTACTTAAATATTCATAATCTAATATTAATATCAGTAGTAACATCATTAATGGCAAGCACTTTTTTTTTTCCCTATATGTAAGTGTTTTAAGTATTAAATAAAACACGATTTTTTTTTAAAGCTAAGAACTATTGGTTAAGAACTATGTTTTGTTTCAGAAAAACAGAGACTTGGGCAGAGCCAGAACTCAAATCTAAGTATGCTGCTGTTGTTAGTTGCCATCAAGTCCGTTCTGACTCATGGCGACCTCATGTGTGCAGAGTAGAACTGCTCCATGGGGTTTCCAAGGCTGTGACCTTTCGGACGCAAATTGCCAGACTTGTCTTCTGAGAAAGAGCTCTGGTGGCGCAGTGGTTAAGAGCTTGACTGCTAAGCTAAAGGTCGGTGATTCAAACCTACCAGCTGCTCCATGGAAGAAAGATGTGGCAGTCTGCTTCTGGAAAGACTTACAGCCTTGGAAACCCTATGGAGCAGTTCTACTCTGTCCTATAGGCTCACTGTGAGTCAGAATCGACTCAACGGTAATGGATTGGGTATGGATATCTTTTGAGGTGCCTCTGGGTGGATTTGAAATGCCTGCCTTTGGGCTAGTAGTCAAGAGCTTAACTGTTTGTGCCACCCAGGCGGCCAACTCAAGTATAGAGGACTCCGAAACCCAGACTCCCATTCACTGGAGCATAGTGCTTTGATGCATTCACATCTGCAAGTCCTTTTCAGAGGCCTTACACTGTTTGCTTAGCTCTCAGCATTCTGTAAATTTCAGCTTGTTTTTTTTTAAATACAATGCTGCTTTTTAAGAATGGAAATATAATCTTTTTTTCTTTTTAATTTAATTTTTTTTTAATTGTACTTCAGGTGAAAGCTTACAGAACAAATACTTTCTCATGAAACAGAAGTACATGTGTTGTTTTATGACATTGGTTAACAACCCCACAACATATCAACCCTCTAAATTCTCAACCTCTTCTTTTTTTTTTTTGGTGAAAATACACATAGCCAAAGAGACACCATTTCAAAAATTTCTACATGCACAGTTCAGTGATATTGACTACGCTTTTCCAATTGTGCTGTTATTCTCACTTAAGATGAAGGCTTACAGAACAAA
>NW_004443952.1:10279964-10288805 GCF_000243295.1 Trichechus manatus latirostris
GGAAGAAAAGAAGAGAATGAATAAATAAGAATCAGAAATGTTAAAGAACCGCAAAGTTCCCAGGGATCCCACTGGTGAAGCTATGAGGTCTGGGGAAGTCGCTCTCAGGTGTTGCAGTACATTCTGGCTAGAAGGTGTAGAGGTGTACAACGCCAGGTATTCAGGGAAGAGAAAGAGAAGGAAGATATAGAGAGACAAGAAACTGAGCAATGAAGAAAGACAAAAAGAGAAAAAGAGGAAAAAGAAAACAAAACAAATTAAAGAAAGAAAAAACAAGAAAGGCTCCCAGAGAAACAGAAAGAAAGAAAAAAAAAAAAGACAGAGAGAAACCAAAGTAAAAAGAAACGCCCTCAGGGATCCCTCTGCACGTCTGTGCAAGCCGAAGGGAAGTCTCCCTGACACGCAGCTCAGCCTGGCCAGAAAGGGCTCCCAACTCAAAAAAGGAAAAGAAAACAAACAAACAATTCAATAGAAACAAACGAACAAGAGCCCCAGGATCCCACCAGCGCAGCACCCCAAACCGGGAAGCAGCTCCACACTCAAATGGAGCGCTGCAGCCCCTCAGGAAGAAGCAAAGATGGCACACGGAGCCAGGTACTTGAGCAAAGGGAGGGGGAGGTGGCGAGAGGCAAGTAAGAAATCAAAAGAAGCAGAAAATAGAAAGCAACACTAGCAGCCAACAAATGGCACTCAGAGAGCCAGCTAGGGTGGGCTGCTGTTTCTGAACAAGAGACTGTGCCCGTGGGAAGCATAGGGGGCCAAGTGTGGGTGAAGAAGTGTAGAGAGTGGGAAAGCATATATTACAAATTACTGGAGCTCTGCAGCCCCTCAGGAAGAAGCAAACATGGCGCATGGAGCAAGGTACTCAAGCGAAAGGAGGTGGAAGTGGGGAGAGGCAAGGAAGAAATAAAAAGAAGTGGAAAGAAAGCAACACCAGCAGCCAACAAATGGCACTCAGAGAGCCACCCGTTCGGGTGTGTGGAATCCAAGCAGCCACTGTTTCCCGGTCAAGAGACTGTGGCTGCAGGAAGCAGAGGCAGCCGAGTCGGGGTGAAGAAGGGTGGGGGGTGGGAAAGCGTATATCACCAATTACCGGTTGTTTTGTCTCCCGCTGGAAGCTCTGCGAGGCTGAGTTCTTGTACCTCCTGTTTGCTGGTCTCCGGTAGGAGTCCAAGATGGTGGATCTGTGCTGCGTTAGCTGGTAGGGGACCTCTGCATGAATCTGTCCTTGCTCTCCGTTCTCTGTCAGTTTTATCACTCCATTTGGTGCTTGGCTGAGTTCTTTATCTCTTCATTTGATGTTTTAGGATTTCAAGATTGTTGTATTCTCTGTTTGGCTTAGTTTTTCAGATCTTTGTTGTGGAGAGATGGCTTGGTGCTTCTGCCTAGAGCGCCATTTTGCCGGAACTCCTGGAAATATAATCCTTTAAGTAATTACTATTTTAGCAAAACTATTAATTTTTGCTGGGTTATTATTAAGAATAATTATTATGACAGTAATAGGAAATAGAAAATGCAAGCTATTTCACATTTTACAAACTGTTTTCATAGATCCACATTTACATCATATTGTTAAATAAAAATGGAGTTACAAAATTGCATATATCTCTGACCCTAATTTTGTTCTAAAATAAGGATACTTTCACAAACATATGTGAATATATGTCAAAAGATAAGTGTATATTCCAAAATGCACAATATGGTGAGATTACAGGTAATTTTTAATTTTTTGGAGTTTCATTTTATTAGAGAACTATAATATTTATGTATTCTTTTTATAATCATTGCATTTAATCTTGCTTATATTTTTAAAACACCCTAAAAGGAATCAAAACAGAACAAGGGGTTAATGTATGGTTTAAAATCAGGAAAGATGTGTGTCAGGGTTGTATCCTTTCACCATACTTATTCAGTCTGTATGCTGAGCAAATAATACAAGAAACTGGAGTATATAAAGAAGAACTCAGCATCAGGATTGGAGGAAGACTCATTAACAACCTACAATATGCAGATGACACAACCTTGCTTGCTGAAAGCCAAGAGGACTTGAAGCATTTATTGATGAAGATCAAAGACTACAGCCTTCAGTATGGATTGCACCTCAACGTAAAGAAAACAAAAATTCTGCCAACTGGACCAATAAGCCACATCAAGATAAATGGAGAAAAGGTTGACGTTATCAAGGATTTCATTTTACTTGGATCCACAATCAATGCCCATGAAAGCAGCAGTCAAGAAATCAAACAACACATTGCATTCGGCAAATCTGCTGCAAAAGAACTCTTTCAATTGTTAAAAAGCAAAGATATCACCCTGAGGACTAAGATGTGCCATGGTATTTTCAATTGCCTCACATGCATGTGAAAGCTGGTCAATGAAAATAAGGAAGACTGAAGAATTGAAGCCTTTGAATTATGGTGTTGGCAAAGAATATTGAATATACCATGGACTGCCAGAAGAAGGAACACATCTGTCTTGGAAGAAATACAGCCAGAACGCTCCTTAGAAGCGAGGATGGAGAGACTTTGTCTCAAGTACTTTGGATATGTTATGAGGAGGGACCAGTCCTTGGAGAAGGACTTCATTACTCGGTAGATTAGAGGGTCAGCAAAAGGGAAAAAGACCCTCAACAAGATGGATTGGCACAATGGTTGCAACAATGGGCTCAAGCATAGCAATGATTGTGAGGATGCACAGGATCAGGCAGTGTTTTGTTTTGTTGTACATAAGGGTTGCTCTGAGTTGGAACCAACCTGATGGCACCTAACAACAACAAAGAGAACTGATGGCACACAACAGCAACAATCAAGAGAATTAAAGACAAACAGACTAAAAATAAGAAAATTTTTTTATTATATTTAATATGTAAAGAACCTATGCAATTTTGTCAGAAACACGTAAGACTGCCAGTGTGGAATGGTCACAAGTTATGGCATTTGATCCTCATAACAATTGAAGTAGGTAGGACCATTTTTTTTTTTTTTTACAGATGAAGAAACTGCAATTTAGAGAGCTTTGAATGACTTTCCCAGACTCAAACAATTAATAATTTATGAAGCTAGAAGTAGAATTAAAGTTTTCTGAATATGAGTAGGCAGCCGTAGACTCTTCCTAAAACAATATTCCATATTTAAGAACAAACAGCCAAATAAAGCAGCTGCAGTCCCCTGCAACCAGAAAAATGTGGAGAAAATGCCTTGGAGAAAATGAAGTCAGAACTTGGAAAATCAAGCGATAATGGGAACCCCCCAGGTTGCTATCTGTTGATGGGTATGCTCTTTCATAATGGAGTGGTGGTCTGAGGACACCCTGAAAATCCAGGGGTGTGGTACCTATGGAAAGAATAATTCCAGCTGGCCTCTGTCCTCCCACACTGGAGGGCCAATCTTTGTTGGGCGTGCTTCAAATTGCCCCGAGAGGCACCAGCAACAACTGTGCTAGTGTATCAGCTTCAGGGCCAGCCTTTCTCCTGACTCACAGAAACAGAGCCCAAACGGGCATCTCCAGAGCCAAGTCTGCATTCTCCACTCAAAAATTCCCATCAAAATGGTTAGTTCTTTCAAATCCATTTGCTTAAAATGGCTTACTCTGCATTATAAATTTTCATTACTCTCCAGCATCTAAGTAGCAGCTCTCCCAAGAAGCAGTCATCCTAGAGTATTTATTAAGAACTTGTGTTCTAAAGAGGATGGCACTAGGGTGGATCAGGTTAGTTCCTTGAACTACCTCAAGTTTTGATATATCGTGTTGGATAATCAGTTGGACCTAGGTTCCATTATCAAAAATATCCAGAGAAGAAATTCCCAATCAAGAAATAGATTCAGAGGCAGGACCAAGAAGGCGGAATAGTCAGACACGTCCTGTCATCCCTCTTACAACAAAGACCCGAAAAAACAAGTGAATCAATTACATATGACAATCTAGGAGCCCTGACCATCAAAGACAAAGCTGAACAGTCAGACTGAGCAGCAGCGGGAAGGAAAGACAGTTCAAAAACAGCGGAGAAGTGCCAGTCAACCTGCTGGCTGGGTTGGCCGGCTCATGTGGGCTGAGGTGAGCACTAGTGTTCAGGATGTGTCTCACCATGTCAGGTGAGGCCGGGTGGCAGCAAGTCTGCACATGCCTCTGGAGCTGAGTGGAAGCGGTACCGGACCCGCAAAAGTTAAGTGCAACCATTTAACCTACTACTTGGGGGCAAAATAACCCCTCCTCTACAGAGTTTCACAGCAGAATAGTGCTTCCTTCCCTTCACCCACTTCTCACCCCTGTCTGCTCTGACATCAGTCTGGCAGTCTTCAACAACTGCCATACCCCCTGAACTGGAACTCAGGGCTATATGAGCCTACACAAGTCTCGTGGCTTTAAAAAATGCCACACCCCCTGAGCCAGGAACTCAGGGTGGGTTGGGAAGCCCTGCCATTTTGCCTAGCCACTGGCATAAGGGGTCCACAGACTTGCAGTGCCCTTCACCCCTGCCTAGACCTATGTGGGCCAGTTCAACACTGCATGCCCTCATTAGCATAAAACAGCAGGGCATACACCTGAAGCCCATTTTAAACTGCAGCAGTCAAGGGGGAGCTTCAGATTCATGACATTTGACAACACTCTGCCCCTTAAGCAGGGGCCTCACCCAGCCACATCAAAGGCCTGAGGGCCGGCGGTACCACCCACTCCATCTAGCCACCCACGACTGGGTTCTGAGACTAAGTGGTGCTGGTCCCTTCACAGCCCACAGCACTGAGTGCCCAAAGACCAGCTGCAATACCCTGACCCACTACACACTCTAGGGGAGAGAAATATGCCCTCCACCCAGGCAGCTGAGGGCAGCCATCAGCCCCCTGCCTTGCTCCACACATAGCTCCCTACTGCAGCCAGATGCTTGTGCCCATTCTGAACACCCCTAAGCAGCCCTGCCCAGCTAGGACTGTAGGTGAGAGTCTGCACCACACACTCAGTGACTGATGACCTGGACACTTGTGCCATACCTGCACAAGAAAAATGAACAGGCTCCTAGGCTCACACACCTAATAGCTGCTCTGACCACCTGAAGACAGGATGTGAGAGCTTCAAGAACGCCAATA
The DNA here is from genome assembly GCF_000243295.1 of Trichechus manatus latirostris. Lineage (NCBI taxonomy): Eukaryota > Metazoa > Chordata > Mammalia > Sirenia > Trichechidae > Trichechus > Trichechus manatus. Next base: position 10,285,046 of record NW_004443952.1, read on the forward strand.
ACCATAGTAGCTCACACGCCCAGCCTACTTGGGCATATCAAAACAAAACAAAAAGTTAGGACACAGTGAACCAATATACAATAAATAAATATAATAACTTATTGATGCCTTGGAGACAACAGTCAATATCAAATCATATAAAGAAGCAGGTCAAGATGGCTCCAGCAAGTGACCAAAATAAAGAATGAGGAAATATTCTGGAGGAAGATAAGGTAATGGAATTACCTGAGATAGAACTCAAAAGACTAATATACAGAGCTCTCCAAGATATCAGGAAGGAGATCAGGGCAAAACTCAGACCAAGCCATGGAACACACAGATAAAGCAATAGAGGAATTTAGGAAAACAAGACAAGAACAAAACAACAAATTTAACAGGCTGCAAGAATCCATAGAGAGAGAGCAAATAGAAATCCAAAATATTAACAATAAAATTTCAGAATTAGACAATAGAAGGTCATAGGAGCAGAATTGCAGCAATGGAAGTCAGAACTAGTGAGATTGAAGATAAATTCCTTGACACAAATTTATTTGAGGAAAAATCAGAAAAAGGAATATTAAAAAAATGAAAAAAGCCTAAGAATTATGTGGGACACTATCAAGAGGAAAGACCAATGAGTAATCAGAGTACCAGGACCGGGTGGGGGGTGGGGTGGAGGGGATAACAGAAAACATGAGAGAATTGTTGAAGATTTGATGGCAGAAAACTTCCCTGATATCATGAAACATGAGACGATATCTATTCAAGAAGCTCAACGATCCCCACACAGGGTAGATCCCAAAAGAAAGTCACCAAAACATATCATAATCAAAATTGCCAAAACCAAAGACAAAGATGGAATCTTGAGAGGGGCTAGGGATAAATGAAAAGCCACCTACAGAGGAAAAACAATAAGACTAAACTCTGACTACTCCGCAGAAACCATGCAGGCAAGAAGGCAATAGGATGACATATATAAAGCTTTGAAGGAAAAAAAATTGCCAGCCGAGAATTATATATCCAGCAAAACTCTCTCTCAAATACGATGATGAAATTAGGTCACTTCCAGATAAACAGAAGTTAAGGAAATTTGTAAAAACTGAATCGAAATTACAAGAAATATTAAAGGGAGTCCTCCAGTTAGAGAACCAACAATATCAGACAATAATCCAAGACTAGAACACAGGACAGATCAACCAGTTATCGACCCAGATAGGGAAGTCATGAAAACAAGTCAAAGCTAAAAGACTGAAAATAGGGAACCAGAGATGTCAATATGTAAATGATGACAAGGTCAAAACAAAAAGGAAGGAATGAACACTGTAGTCATAGAACTTCCATATGGAGAGGAAGTTAAGGTGATATCAAGAAATAAAAGATTGGTTTAAACTTAGAAAAATAAAGGTAAATTTTAAGGTAGCCACAAAGGAAGATAATAAACCTACCCACGAAAATAAAAAAAGAAGAAAAACATAATGACTCAGCAAACACAAAATCAACAATAATGAAAAAGATGAAAAGAAAATACATGAAGAAAAATGACTCAGCACAGAAAATTAGGTGGAACAATGCAACTGTCAATACTACAAAAAAAAAAAAAATTACGGCAGTAAACTTACATCTATCAATAATTACACCAAACGTAAATAAACTAAATACACCAATAAAGAGTCAGAGAGTAGCAGAATGGATAAAAAAACATGATCCATCTATATGCTGCCTACAAGAGACACACCTTAGACTCAAAGACAAACTAAAACTCAAAGGATGGAAAAAAATATATCAAGCAAACAACAACCAAAAAAGAGCAGAAGTGGCAATATTAATCTCTGACAAAATAGACTTTATAGCACAATCCACTACAAAGGATAAGGAAGGACACTATATAATGATTAAAGGGTCAATACACCAGGAGAACATAACTGTAATAAATATATCTGCACCCAATGACAGGGCTCCAAAATACATAAAACAAACTCTAACAGCACTGAAAAGGAAATAGCTCCACAATAACAGTAGGAGACTTCATCACACCACTTCTGTTGAATGACAGAACATCTAGAAAAAAACTCAATAAAGATCCAGAAGCTCTAAATGCCACAATCAACTTGACCTCATAGACACAGAAAGCACTCCACCCAACAGCAGTCAAGTATACAGTCTTTTCTAATGCACATGGAACATTCTCCAGAATAGACCACATTTTAGGCCACAAAGCAAGCCTTAACAGAATCCAAAACATTGAAATATTACAAAGCATCTTTTTTGACCACAATGCCATAGAAAGTAGAAATCAATAATAGAAACACCAAGGTAAAAAAAATCAAATACATGGAAACTAAACATCTTGCTCAAAAATTACTGGGTTATAGAAGAAATTAAGGATGGAATAAAGAAATTCATAGAATCAAATGAGAATGAAAACACATCTTACTAGAACTTTTGGGACATAGCAAAAGCAGCCCTTAGAGGTCAATTTATAGCAATAAAAGCACACATCCAAAAAGAAGATACGGCCAAAATCAAAACATTAACCCTACAACTCGAACAACTAGAAAGAGAGCAGCAAAAAGAAGCCCTCAAGCACCAGAAAAAGGAAATAATAAAGATTAGAGCAGAAATAAATGAAATAGAGAATAGAAAAACAATGGAAGGAGTCAACAAGACCAAAAGTTGGTTCTTTAAAAAGATCAACAAAATTGACAGACCACTGGCCAAACTGACAAAAGAAAAACAGGAGAGGATGCATATCACCCAAAAAACAAATGAGATGGGCAATATCACAACAGACTCAACTGAAATATAAACGATCATAACAGAATACTATGGAAAACTGTACTCCAACAAATTTGAAAACGAAGATGGATAAATTTCTAGAAATACACTACCTACCTAAACTAACACAAACAGAGGTAGAAAAACTAAATAAACCCATAACAAAAGAAGAGATTGATGAAGTAATAAAAAAAAATTCCTAACCAAAACAAAAAAAGCCCTGGTCCTGATGGCTTCACTTGAGAATTTTATCAAATATTCAGAAAAGAGTTAACACTAGTACTACTAAAGGTATTTCAGAACGTAGAAAAGGAAAAAGTACTCCTGAACTCATTTTATGAAGCCAGCATAACCCTGATACCAAAGCCAGGTAAAGGCACCACAAAAAAAGAAAATTACACACCAATATCCCTCATGAACATAGATGCAAAAATCCTCAACAAAATTCTAGCCAATAGAATTCAATAGCATATCAAAAAAATAATTCATCATGACCAAGTGGGATTCATACCAGGTATGCAGGGATGGTTCAACATTAGAAAATCAATCAATGTAACCCACTGCATAAATAAAACAAAAGATAAGAACCACATGATCTTATCAATCAATGTAGAAAAGGCATTTGACAAAATCCAACACCCATTCCTAATAAAAATTCTCAGCAAAATAGGAATAGAAGGAAAATTCCCCAACATAATAAAGGGCATTTATATAAAGCCAACAGCCAATATCATTCAAAACAGAGAGTCGGAAAGCTTTCCCCTTGAAAATGGGAAGCAGACAAGGATGCCCTTTATCACCACTCTTATTCAATATTGTGCTGGAGATCCTAGCTAGAGCAATTAGGCTACAAAAAGAAATAAAGGACACCCAAATTGGTAGGGAAGAAGTAAAAGTATCCCTATTTACAGATGATATGATCTTATACACAGAAAACCCCAAAGAATCCACAAGAAAACTACTGGAACAAATAGAAGATTTCAGCAAAGTTTCAGGATACAAGATA
>NW_004443952.1:10288905-10323867 GCF_000243295.1 Trichechus manatus latirostris
TACACAGAAAACCCCAAAGAATCCACAAGAAAACTACTGGAACAAATAGAAGATTTCAGCAAAGTTTCAGGATACAAGATAAACATACAAAAATAAGTTACATTCCTCTACACCAACAAAAAGAAGTTTAGAAAGGAAATCACCAAATCCATACCACTTAAAATAGCCCCCAAGAAGATAAAGTACTTAGGAATAAATCTAACCAGAGATGTAAAAGACCTATACAAAGAAAACTATAAAACACTACTGCAAGAAACCAAAAGAGACCTACATAAGTGGAAAAACATACCATGCTCATGGATAAGTGGACTCAACATTGTGAAAATGTAAATTCTACCCAAAGTGATCTACAGATACAAAGCAATCCCAATCCAAATTCCAATGGCATTTTTTCATGAGATGGAGAAATAAATCACCAACTTCATATGGAAAGGGAAGAGGTCTCAGATAAGTAAAGCATTACTCAAGAAGAAGAACAAAGTAGGAGGCCTCACATTACCTGATTTTAGAACTGATTATACTGTGACAGTAGTCAAAATAGCCTGGTACTGGTACCACAACAGATACATAGACCAGCTGATACTGACAAAGGCCCAAAGTCCATCAAGTGGGGAAAAGACAGTTTTTCGTTAACAGATGGTGCTAGCATAACTGGATATCCATCTGCAAAAAAATGAAACAGGACCCATACCTCACACCATACACAAAAACTAACTCAAAATGGATCAGAGAGATAAATATAAAATCTAAAACAATAAAGATCATGGAATAAAAAATAGAGACGACATTAGGAGCCCTAAAACATGGCATAAATAATATACAAACCATAATTAACAATGCACAAACACCAGAAGAGAAACTAGATAGCTGGTAACTCCTAAAAATCAAACACTTATGCTCATCAAAAGTCTTCACTGAAAGAGTAAAAAGAGAACCTATAGACTGGAAAAAACTTTTGGTTACGACACATCTGATAAGGGTCTAATCTCTAACATCTATAAGATACTGCAACACCTCAACAACAAAAAGACAATTATCCAATTAAAAAATGGGCAAAGGATAAGAACAGACACTTCACCAAAGAAGACATTCAGATGACTAACAGACACATGAAGAAATGCTCACGATCATTAGTCATTAGAGAAATGGAAATGAAAACTACAATGAGATACCATCTTACCCCAATGAGGCTGGCACTAATCCAAAAAACATAAAATAATAAATGTTGAAGAGGTTGTGGAGTGATTGGAACACTTACGCACTGCCTGTGGGTACGTAAAATGGTACAACCACTTTGGAAAACAATTTGGTGCTTCCTTAAACAGCTAGAAATAGAAGTCTCATACCATCCAGCAATCCCACTCCTAGGAATATATCTTAGAGAAATAAGAGCCATCACATGAATAGATATATGCACACCCATGTTCACTGCAGCATTGTTCACAATAGCAAAAAGATGGAAACAACCTAGGTGCCCATCAACAGACAAATGGATAAACAAATAATTATTGTACATACCAACAATGGAATACTATGCAATGATAAACAACAATGATGAATCTGCGAAACATTTCACAACATGGATGAATCTGGAGGTCATTATGCTGAGTGAAATTAGTCACAAAAGGCCAAATATTGTATGAGACCACTATTATAAGAACTCAAGAAAAGGTTTAAACATAGAGAAAAGCATTCTTTGATGGTTACGAGGGTGGGGAGGGAGGGAGAGGGGAATTCACTAACTAGATAGTAGACAAAGATCAACTTCGGTGAAGGGAAGGACAACACACAATACAGGGAAAGTCAGCACAACTGGACTGAAGCAAAAGCGAAGAAGTTTCCGGAACACATCCAAACACTTTGAGGGACAGAGTAGCTGGGGCTGGGGCCTGGGGACCATAGTTTCTGGGGACATCTAGGTCAATTGGCATAACAAAGTTTATTAAGAAAATATTCTGCATCCTATTTTGGTGAGTGGCGTCTGGGGTCTTAAAATCTTGCAAGTGGCTATCTAAGGTGCATCAACTGGTCTCATCCCACTTGGAGCAAACGAGAATGAAGAAAACTAAAGACACAAGGAAAATATTAGCCCGAGAGACTAAAGGACCACATGAACCAGAGACTCCATCACTCTGAGACTAGAATAACTAGTTGGTACCTGGCTACCACCAATGACTGCCCTGACAGGGAACACAACAGAGAGCCCCTGACGAAGTGAGAGAGCCCCTGACGAAGTGAGAGAAAAGTGTGGAGCAGAACTCAAATTCACATAAACAGATCAGACTTAATAGTCTGACTGACACTGGAGGAATCCCCAAAATTATGTTAACACATTGTTAACCCAGAACTGAAGCCATTCCCTAAGTCCACTCTTCAGATAAAGATCAGACAAGCCCATAAAAAATAATACACGTGAGGAGTGTGCTTCTCAATTCAGTCAGATACAGGAGATCAAATGGGCAGCTCCTGTCCAGAGGCAGGATGAGAAGGCAGGAAGGGACAGGAACTGGTCGAATGGACATAGTGAGCCCGGAGTGGAAAGAGGGTGTGTGCTGACACATCATGGGGATTGCAACTAATGTCACAAAATAATATGTGTATAAATTTTTGTATGAGAAATTAGCTTGAGCTGTAAACTTTCACCTAAAGTACAATTAAAAAAAAAAAAGCAATAAATTAAAATACACAAAGTGATCATTTAAATATACCAGTGGGGAATCCAGGAGGTGAACCAATGAAGTTTCAAATTTATAGCCAGGTTTGGTGGTAGGTATGTGGAGATTATGAAATTTCTCATGAAATTTTGATCTGGGGCTGAGAAGGGGAACAAATACAACCTAGGATATTTTGGTGGCGATTTTAAGACGGCAATAGTCAGAGTTGGAATGACATATCAGGAGAAGTAGACAGAAGTGAAAAACGTGTTCAACAAGTAAATAATACAGTATTTCTTGTCTTGCTAAGAGTGACCAGAAAAAATGTAAATACACTGTAGTGTTTCTTTTGTTTTGCTTCGATTTCTTGTTTCATTTTGTTTTTAGTCTGTTCAGTATCCATTCCAGTTTCTTTTGGTGATAGCATCTGAATTCCATTTGGAAATTATCTTTCTCTCATTGAACGCAGTCTAATGATCAAGGAAGACGAGTTGGAAAATTTCTTCCTGAAATTTGGATTATGAGCAGAATGATGAAAATGTTAATTTTTGGAGTTCACTCATTAGAGCATCATTCTCTGGGGCAACACTATACTTCCTAGTGCCTAAACTTTCTGGAATTTCTTTCTAGTTTCTGTGTGTTACATTCCTGGTTGTCTAAGCCTTCTTTCAAATCCTTCCCTATATCATTCCAATAAATTTCCTGTTGTTTAAGCTAGAGTCAGTTTCTGGTGATCATATTGAAAGAATCTTAACTAATACTATCACCATCTAGATTAGGCAAAGTAATTGAAGTTGAACTTTGTGATGTTGACAGTATTGGCAATATACTGACACAATCTAGGCAATGTTATGGATTGTGTGGATTCAGTTGTGTGGATCGTAACAAATTATGGATAACATTTTGAAGAATGGGAATTCCAGAAGACATAATCGTGCTCATGTGGAACCTGTACATAGACCAAGAGGCAGTTGTTTGAACAGAACAAGGTGATAATCTGTGGTGTAAAATCAAGAAAGGTGTGCATCAGGGTTGTATCCTTTTCACCATACTTATTTAATCTGTGGAGCCCTGGTGGTGAAGTGGTTGAGAGCTATGGCTGTTAACCAAGAGGTTAGCAGTTCGAATCCACCAGCTGCTCCTAGGAAACCCTATGGGGTAGTTCTACTCTGTCCTATAAGGTAGCTATGACTCAGAATCAACTGGACGGCGAAAGGTATTCAATATTTATGCTGAGCAAATAATCCCAGAAGTTGGGCTATATGAAGAAGAACCCAGCATCAGGATTGGTGGAAGACTAGTAACAACCTGTGATACGCAAATGACACAACCTTGCTTGCTGAAAGCCAAGAGGACTTGAAGCACTTACTGATGAAGATCAAAGACCTTCAGTATGGATTGCACCTCAACATAAAGAAAACAAAAATTCTCACAACTGTACCAATAAGCAACATCAAGAAAAATGGAGAAAAGGTTGACATTGTCAAGGATTTCATTTTACCTGGATCTGCAATCAACGCCTATGGAAGCAGCAGTCAAATCAAACAATGTATCACGTTGGTCAAATCTGCTGCAAAAGACCTCTTTAAAGTGTTAAAAAGCAAAGATGTCACTTTGAGGACTAAGGTGCGCCTGACCCAAGCCATGATATGTTCAATTGCCTCATATGCATGAGAAAGCTGGACAATGAATAAGGAAGACTGAAGAAGAATTGACGCCTTTGAAATATGGTGTTGGTGAAGAACATTGAATATACCATGGACTGCCAGAAGAACGAACAAGTCTGTCTTGGAAGAAATACAACCAGAGTGCTCCTTCGAAGCAAGGATGATGAGACTTCGTCTCACGTACTTTGAACATTTTATCAGGAGGGTCAGCTCCCTGGAGAAGGACATCATGCTTGGTAAAGTACAGGGTTAGCAAAAAAGAAGAATACCCTCAATGAAATGGATTGACACTGTGGCTGCAAAAATGGGCTCAAGCATAACAATGATTGTGAGGATGGCACAGGACTGGGCAGTGCTTCATTGTGTTGTACATGGGATCACTGTGAGTTGAAACTGACACAAAGAGACCTAACAACGACAACATAGATTAAACTACGTCCCCCCAAAACATGTGCTGTAAATCCTAACCTCTGTGCCTGTGGTTATAATCTCATTTGGGAATGGGTTGTCTTTGTTATGTTAATGATGCGGGATTAGTGTAGGGTGTGTTTTAAGTCAATCTCTTTTGAGACATAAAAGAGAATAAACAAGCAAGTGAAAGAAGCAGAGCTGGGGGAAGAAACATGCCAAGTTATGTGAAGATCGCCCAGGAGCAGAAGCTCAGAAGAGACAAGGAGCTTCCTCTAGAGCCAAAAGAGAGACAAAGCCTTCCCCTAGAGCCAGCACCCTGAATTTGAACTTCTAGCCTCCTAAACTGTGAGAAAATAAATTTGTTTGTTAAAGCCATCCACTTGTAGTATTTCTGTTATACAAGCACCATGTAACTAAGACAGGCATTCTATTTTTGAGAGGCAAATGAACTTGTAACTACAATATATTAAAATTATTAAAGTGAAGAAGATTATTAGATCAGATACAATATATTTACTTCATAATTTATTTACAGTTTAGTCTGAGAATCTGAGTTGATTTTGTTTTCCCTCCAGCGTTTAATTATGAAAAATTTTCAAACATACAGCAAAGTTGAATTTTACAGTGAACAATCCTATGCCCACTATCCATACTCTATTATTGATACTGTATTATACTTGCTTTATCGTATGTCTGTCCATCCCTCTAACCATCAATTAATCTATCTTATTTTTATTGATGTAATTACAAGTAAATTGCAGACCTCAATATACGGACATACATCACTACACTGTATCATGTATATCATTAACAAGAGTTTATAATATTTTTTATAGTTTTTCTATTTATGTAAAATTTACATACAATGAAACACACAGATCTTAAGCTTCAGTTTCCTGAGTTTTAACAAATGCATACGCTTGTTAAAACTCAGACACATCCCCCACGTGCCTGTCAGTTTGTCGTACTGTGGAGGCTTTCGTGTTGCTGTGATGCTGGGAGCTATGCCACCAGTATCCAGATAATAGCAGGGTCACCCATGGTGGAGAGGTTTCAGCTGAGCTTCCAGACTAAGACAGACTAGGAAGAAGGACCCGGCAGTCTACTTTTGAAAAGAATTAGCCAGTGAAAACCTTATGAATAGCAGCGGAACATTGTCTGATATAGTGCTGGAAGATGAGCCCCCCAGGTTGGAAGGCACTCAAAAGACGACTAGGGAAGAGCTGCCTCCTCAAAGTACAGTCGACTTTAATGACTTGGATGTAGCCAAGCTTTCGGGACCTTCATTTACTGATGTGGCACAACTCAAAATGAGAAGAAATAGCTGCAAACATCCATTAATAATCAGAACATGGAATATATGAAGTATGAATCTAGGAAAATTGGAAATGGTCAAAAATGAAATGGAACACATAAACATCGATATCCTAGGCATTGGTGAGCTGAAATGGACTGGTATTGGCCATTTGGAATCAGACAATCATATGGTCAACTATGCCAGAAACCACAACTTGAAGAGGAATGGTGTTGCGTTCATCATCAAAAAGAACATTTCAAGATCTATCCCGGAGTACAACGCTGTCAGTGATAAGATAATATCCATACGCCTACAAGGAAGACCAGATAATACGACTATTATTCAAATTTATACACCAACCACTAAGGCCAAAGATGAAGAAATAGAAGATTTTTACCAGCTTCTGCAGTCTGAAATTGATTGAATATGCACTCCGTATGTATTGATAATTACAGGTGATTGGAATGCGAAAGTTGGAAACAAAGAAGGATCGGTAGTTGGAAAATATGGCCTGGGTGACAGAAACGATGCCGGAGTGGCTGCAGCAGAAATTCAGGCCGGATTCAGAAGAGGATGTAGAACCAGGGATATCATTGCTGATGTCAGATGGATCCTGTCTGAAAGCAGAGAATACCAGAAAGATGTTTACCTGTGTTTTATTGACTATGGTAAAGCATTCAACTGTGTGGATCATAACAAATTATGGATAACATTGTGAAGAATGGAAATTCCAGAACACTTAATTGTGCTCATGAGAAACCTGTACATAGATCAAGAGGCAGTTGTTTGGGTAGAACAAGGGGATACTGTGTGGTTTAAAGTCAGGAAGGGCGTGTGTCAAGGTTGCATTCTTTCACCATACCTACTTAATCTGTATGCTGAGTAAATAATCCGAGAAGCTGGACTACGTGAAGAACAAGGCATCAGGATTGGAGGAAGACTCATTAACAACCTGCGTTATGCAGATGACACAACCTTGCTTGCTGAAAGTGAAGAGGACTTGAAGCACTTACTGATGAAGATCAAAGACCACAGTCTTCAGTATGGATTACACCTCAACATAAAGAAAACAAAAATCCTCACAAATGGACCAATAAGCAACATCATCATAAACAGAGAAAAGATTGAAGTTGTCAAGGATTTCATTTTAGTTGGATCCACAATCAATACCCATGGAAGCAGCAGTCAAGAAATCAAAAGACACATTGTGTTGGGAAAATCTACTGCAAAAGACCTCTTTAAAGTGTTGAAAGCAAAGATATCACCCTGAAGACTAAGGTGCGCCTGACCCAAGCCATAGTATTTTCAGTTGCATCATATGTATGCAAAAGCTTTACTACGAATAAGGAAGACTGAAGAATTGACATCTTTGAATTGTGGTGTTGGTGAAGAATATTGACTATACCATGGACTGCCAAAAAAACAAACAAATCTGTCTTGGAAGAAGTACAACCAGAATGCTCCTTAGAAGCAAGGATGGTGAGACTACATCTTACATATTTTGGACATGTTGTCAGAAGGGATCAGTCCCTGGAGAAGGACATCATGCTTGGTAAAGTAGAGGGTCATCAAAAAAGAGAAAGACCCTCAACAAGATGGATTGACACAGTGTCTGCAGCAATAGGCTCAAGCATAACAAAGATTGTAAGCATGGTGCAGGACCGGGCAATGTTTTGTTCTGTGGTACATAGAGTTGCTACGAGTTGGAACCGACTCGACGGCACCTAACAGCAACAACAACAACAACAACACTTGTGTAGCCCAAACCCCTATGAAGATATAGAACACTACCTTCACCCCAGAAAGTTCTTTCTGTCCCTTCCTAGACAATACTTGCCCCCAACATCCCTTACCACCAAAGGCAACCACTCTGATTTTTTTTCCATGGTGCTGATTTCTCATAATGGGGAAATAGGTGAGCCAACCAGACATCTGCCTGGGTCTCTAGTCATGTGGGTGCTAAAACATTCCTGAAAATGTAACTAGATGGAGAAAATTGTATTTAGCACAATTACTGTCAGGGATATTTCTGTAGGGGGTAGAAGATTTTTTTTTTCTTTTTGTGCAACTATCACCACTATTTATTTCCAAAACTTTAAGACCCCACACAAAAACTTGGTAGCTATAGAATGTTTTGTTTTGATAAGCTTTTGGGGTAGGAGGGTTAGGCTTCTAAGAGGTGTGTTCCAGTTACAGTCGATGGGTCTCTGGTCCCAGGGAGGTGCAGGAGAGGCTGAGGACTGCGACTATGGTCCTCCTGACCCAGCCTTCAGTCAGTTTCTGCTTTAAGTAGATGTTGCACACACACATCTAAATAATATCTGTTTGAAGGTATGCAAATGATTAGCCTACCTGTAAGGCCAAATGATTGGCCTGTAAGAGTCCCCAGATGGCTCTGGGCTTGAAGTGAAACCAAAATGTATGTTGAATAAATGTAGGGAAATTCTGCTTATGTCACTTTAATTCCTAACAGAGAGATACAGGCTAGGTCTTAACTCTTGTCCATTTGCTACAGAACACTTGACCGAGAAGACTGGAAGTAGGCCATTGATTCTACTCCCCATTCTACCGGGAGCTCTAAGACACGGAAACCCATTTTGCAGAGAATATAGTACTGCTGCCCTTTTGCAAACTAATGTTTTAGATATTTATGCACTTTCAATTGCTTAAAAATATTTTTTGCCATTTTGTACTGATGCTGCTGCCTATTTTGCTTATCTCTCTAATTTAATTTTATATGTTATTCCAAAACTTCTATACTGTGCTAAAGGTTTAAATAATTTCTCCTTAACACTATTAATCAGTGTTATCCCTATGAATTAATCAGTATTTTCTGTTTTTCATCCCAGAGTTTTAAGGCATTTTTATTAACTTGATTTTATTTTTTATTCCCTTTTATGCTTTTCCACTATATTTTTAGATTATTATTTTATAATGATTCCATTAGGTAGAATTATTAGGTTAAATGACACGAATGTTTTGTCACTATTTATACCTATTGCCATAAATTAAGGTGCTACAATTATTGTACCTTCACCTATATTCAGTGTTTTTATAAAACAATGCTATTAATCTAATGTATTTTGAAGTAGAGCTTTAGAACAATAATTACAGACTGTACGACAGGAGGACACAAAAGCATCTGGAAAAGTCATTTCTGTCTCATTGCCTGCCTATTAAAATAATTTATTGGTTTGTAACCTGGAGGTTGCTGACCTCTTTAATGGTCAGAAATAGCACTTCCCTTTAATTCTGAATGAAAAGATCTGAGGGGGCAGGCCTCATTATGTTTGACCACAGGAAAGCTAGTCTTTTCCAGGGGCTCTTCCCATTGGTCTCTGGGACTCCCTGTAGAATACTCACATGTGCCCTTATCAGTCCTAGTTTTCACTGTGTACTTGGGTCAGTGGCCTGCATCTCTGCTCCTTGGATAAAACCCTCTTATTGGTTCTTAACTGGCTTCCTCAGGCCACTGCTGCTCTCCTTCATCACAAATGTAGACATAGGCTCATTGATTAATACCCAGAGCTCAGCTAAGATCAGGCTATAACAATAAGCCAAGCTATACTAATGACAATACCAGATAACAAAAGAGGATTCAACACAGAAAATACTGGATATTTAGATAAGATTATTCCCGGGGTTCATAAACCAAAACATACTCCCCATCTCCAGGCCACTCCAGGGCATCTGTCTTGTTACTGTGTCCTGTTACCTAGCTGTAGGACCTGGTCCAAATCCTCCAGTTGAGGTGCCATTGACCTTGTGCCCTGCAAGGCAGTCCAGGCCCCTTGATTCCTCCACAACCCAGCAAAGGGAACAATTCATTTTTCTCACACTCAGTTTTAGCTCAATATCCTAGTTAAAAAACAAGGTAAAAATAAAAATAAAGAATATATACATTTGTAGGTCAATACCTTTATTTATAATAAAACTTGTTGCTGTCGAGTCCATTCCGACTCATAGCGATCTTATAGGACAGAGTAGAACTGCCCCATAGGGTTTCCAAGGAGCAGCTGATGGAACTGCAGACCTTTTGGTTAGCAGCCATAGCTCTTAACCACTACACCACCAGAGCTCAATTCCAAGCAGCAGACACTAAAACACATAGAAATTAATTTAAAAGTATGTATTAAGCAAAATACCCATTCGCATGGGAATTTTAAAAAATGCTGCATGAAATAAGTATTGATTCAAACTGAAATGTAACTACTAAAATGAATATGATAATAATATGATTTGTAATAGAATGCGTCAGTGTAACTCAGAGTAACATTAGTTACAGTCATTGTGGTTGTATAACCAGAAAACTCAGAACAATAGATATAAAAATTAGTAGAGGTAATAAAATAGCTAATTAAAAGGCCTGAATTATAGAAAAATATATATAGAATTTAATGGTTTTAACTATTCACCACAGTAGACAATTAGAAAGTATAATGAGGAAATAAAGTTGTACAAAAAGAAAATACTTAATGACAAGAAGTGTGGGAATACATTGAAGAAAATTATAAATTATAAGAAGTTATTAAACAATTCATATAAAGACAGAACTCTATTATTTATGCATTTATTCTTTATTTCCACTCTTATCTTTGCATTCCTATATTCCAGGGACAACAGTTAGCACTGCGAGTACATCAGTGAACAAGACAGACTTAATCTCTGCCTTTATGGTGATTATTGCCTATTAGGGGAGACATATATTTAAAAAATTTGATTCTTAAATAATTCCATGATGATTAAAATTGTGACAAGTGCAATATATAATGTACTGAGTGAAAACCATGAGGTGGGAGACATTTGCCATATGCCATTTGAGGAATTCAAAGAATGCAATTATGATTGAAGTGTAGAAAAGGAGAAGGAAAGATTGAACTGAGGCTACAGAGTGGGGTGGTAGTTCTGGGTGGTGCAAACGGTTCAGTGTTTGGCTACTAACTGAAAAGCTGGTGGTTTGAATCCACCCAGAGGTTCCTCAGAAGAAAGGCCTATGATTACTTTCAAAAGGTCACAGCCATTAAAAACCCTATGGAGTACAGTTCTACTCTGAAACACATGGGGTTGCCATGAGTCAGGATCGACTTGACGGCAACTGGTATAGAGGGGGGCAGGCCCTAGACCATGTGGGGGCCTTGTTGACTATGTTAAAGACTTTGTGTCCTTTATTTTAAGAACAATAGGAAGCTACTGAAAGGTTTTATGAGTGTTTAGACAAATATTGTTGTTGTTAGTTGCTGTTGAGTTGACTCCGACTCATGGCACCCCATGTATACAGAATAAAATTGCTCTAAAGGGTTTTCAAGGCTGTGACCTTTCAGAAGCAGATCATCAGGACTATCTTCTGAGGCACCTCTGGGTGGGTTCAAACCACCAACCTTTCGACTAGTAGTCAAGCACTTAACCATAATGATAGGAAACAAACTACATGCCCAACAGAAGAAGGATGGCTTCAGAAATTACATTATATCCAGAAGAAGAACACTTTTTATTATTAAAAAAATCTTTATTCAGAATTTTTAATGACATAGGAATATGAAGGCAAGCAACTAAAGTAATATTCAATATTAAGTGTGGTATCAACTGTGTTATTGTATGTGCAAGAATAGAAAAAGTTAGCAATAATAATTTACAGTTTGGGGGTTTTAGCAAATCTTATTACCTTAATATTGTTTTGGTTTTCCACATTTTCTCTAACAAGTATTCATTGATTTTATAAGCCTAGGAAAACAATGTGATATTTTTATTTTTGACACCACTTGAATTGATAGCTTATCAAATAATTTATTTGCAGGCCTATTAAGAGTAAATTTTAGGGTAAAATTTTGCTTATTTCCTTTTTCCTGGTTTAATTTTATTTGAGTATGGATGAGCTGAACGCACAAGTGTATGTGATTCTCACATCTGGTAACTCGGTAACTTGTACCTAGGAGTGAGCATGCGTGTGTGTGTACAGAGCAGAGTTAATGTAGCAGGCCTAAGACTGCTGTCTTTAGAAAGGCTGCTTGGAAGTTGGTCCTTGACTGGTGTCTGGAAGCTTGGATTTCAGGTGGGTTCCCACCATCCCCAGAACTGATAAGAGTGGTTCACTGTGCCTAGACTGTACAAACAATGTGGTTTATGCTGAACACCTGCTTTCCTTCTAGGAGTCTGTAATTTTGGTACGTGCTAGGCAGAGGGTGCCTGTGTGATCAGCCCCCAATGAACACCTTGAGTGCAGAGTGTCTAATGAGCTTCCCTGATAGGTAAAATTCCAGACGAGTAGTCATAACTCATTGCTACAAGAATTAAGTGCGTCCTGTGTGACTCTGCTGAGAAGGACTGTTGGAAGCTTGTACCTGGTTTTCTACAGATTTCGCTTTGATCCTTTGTTGTAATAAGTCATAGCAAGTAGGTTTGAACCCACCAGTCATTCCGTGGTGAAAAGATGCGACAGTCTGCTTCCTTAAAGATTTCAGCCTTGGAAACTCTACGGGGCAGTTCTACTCTGTCCTATAGGGTTGCTATGAGTTGGAATTGACTTGTTGGCAACGGGTTTTACTTCATTTAACTATGACCACAGTCTCCTTTCCTCATAGTTGCTTGTTCAACGCTGCCACCAGAATTTTCTTCAACATCCTCATTTCCCTTTTTTTTTTTTTTTTTATAGTTTAGAGTTTAAGGCTCATAATTTTTAAAACATTCTTTCCTCTGACCAAAATTCTCCTGCACCTCTGTTTTGTTCATCACCTTGGCTTGGCAAATCCCTGATTAGGATTAATCCACTTTTCTGTTCCCTCCATGTCTGCCCCAAGTACTACTGGAGAAAGTCACACAATAGGCCAGAATGATTCAGCTATAAAATCACAATCTTAACTTTAATAAGTCCCTATTACACCTTCTTGATTTATGCACCCATTCTGTACAATGGCTATTTCAAACCTCCTACTTTTCCTTCCTCCCACTCTAGTCCTTGCATGGCTAGGATTATGCAATCTGGGCCCTGTGTTGTGTGAGATATAGAGAGAGGCCTCTAGTTCAAGCCTAGGGGCCAGTGCTGAGCCTCTGTTCATAAACTTGGCAAGTGTATGGAGATCCTTTAGCCCTAGTTCATACATGAGCAACATATTCCCAGTGCTCAGTTTGCAGAATGAACCCAGTTCTGACTCAGCACAGTAGTTGGGGCATACGCTCTCAGAGCCCTTCCCCATTAAAACAAACAAATCAAACCGTTGCAGTAGAGTCAATTCTGACCCACAGTGACCCTATAATATAGAACTACCCCATAGGGTTTCCAAGGCTGTAATCATTACAGAAGCAGACTGCCACATCTTTCTCCCATGGAACAGCTGGTGGGTTCCAACCCACAACCTTTTGGTTAGCAGCTGAGTGTTTAACGATTGTGCCTCCAGGGCTCCTTCCCTTCCCCATATTTTCTTCATTCTCCTTTGCTCCAGCCAGGATGGGACCAGTAGGAGTATCTTAGACGGCCACTCGCAGGTTTTTAAGACCCGAGACACTACTCACAACAGTCAGATGTAGAACATTTTCTTTATAAACTATGTTATGGCAATTGAGCTAGATGTCCTTAAGACTATGGTCCCCAGCCCTCAACCCAGTAACTCAGTCCCTCAAGGAGTTTGAATGTGTCTGTGAATCTTCCATGACTTTGCCTTGGTCAAGTTGTGCTGACTTCCCCAGTATTGTGTACTGTCTTACCCTTCATCAAAACTTATGTATTATATAGTTAGTGTTTTTCCCTCCCCATACCTCCCCTCCCTCAGAACTGTCAAAAATGGTTTCTTTCTGTGTGTAAACCTTTTCATGAGTTTTTATAATAGTGGTCTCTTATAGTGTTTGTCCTTTTGTGATTGACATATTTCACTCGGCCTAATGTCCTCCAGATTCATCCATGTTGTGAGATGTTTTGCAGATTCATCATTGTTCTTTATGATTGTGTAGTATTCCACTGTGTGTATGTACCATGGTTTGTTTATCCATTCATCTGTTGATGGGCACTTAGGTTGTTTCCATCTTTCTGCTATTGTGAATAATGCTGCAGTGAACATGGGAGCGCATATGTCTATTCGTGTGATGGTGCTTACTTCTTTAGGATATATTCCTACGAGTGGAATTGCTGGATTGTACGGTATTTCAATTTATAGATTTTTAAGGAAGTGCCATATTGTTTTCCAAAAGGGTTGTACCATTTTGCTTTCCCACCAGCAGTGCATAAGAGTTCCAATCTCCTTGCAACCTATCTAACATTTGTTATTTTATGGTTTTTTGATTAGTGCCAGTAATGTCAGAGTGAGATGGTATCTCATTTTAATTTTGATATGCATTTCTGTAATGGCTAGTGATCATGAGCATTTCCTCATGGGTTTGTTAGCCACCTGAATGTCTTCTTTGGTGAAGTGTCTGTTCATATGTTTTGCCCATTTTTTAATTGGATTATTTATCTTTTTGTTGTAGAGGTGTTGGATTTTCCTATAGATTTTGAAGATTAGATCTTTGTGGTATGACATAGCCAAAAATTATTTCCCAGTCTGTAGCTTCTCTTTTTATTTTTTTGGTGAAGTCTTTTGATGAGCATAGTGTTTAATTTTTAGAAGATTGTCATGGATTGAATTGTGTCCCCCAAAAAATGTGTGTAGCAACTTGGCTAGGTCATGATTCCCAGTATTGTATGATTGTGTTATCTGATGTGATTTCCCTATGTGTTGTAAACTCTACCACTATGATGAGATTATACGTGATCTCCGCATGTGTTGTAAATTCTATCACTGTGATGAGGTTATACTGATGAGGTTGAGAAGATCAGTATCTTAATGCAATCTCTTTTGAGATATAAAAAGAGAGAAGCGAGCAGAGACACATGGGAGCCTCATACCACCAAGAAAGCAGTGCTGAGAGCAGAGCGTGTCCTTTGGACCTGAGGTTCCTGCGCAGAGAAGCTCCCAGACCAAAGGAAGACTGATGACATGGACTTTCCTCCAGAGCCAAGAGAGAAAGTGTTCCCCTGGAGCTGATGCTCTGAATTTGGACTTGTAGCCTACTTTACTGTGAGAGAATAAATTTCTCTTTGTTAAAATCGCCCACCTGCGGTATTTCTGTTGGAGCAGCACTAGATGACTGAGACAAAGATCCAGTTATCTAGCTTATCTTCTGGTGTTTGTGAATTGTTAGTTATGGTTTGTATCCTACTTATGCCGATTATTAGGGCCCCTAGCATTGACCTTATTTTTTCCTTCCATAATCTTTATAGTTTTTGGTTTTATGTTTAGGTCTTTGATTCATTTTGAATTAGTTTTTGTACATGGTGTGAGGTATGGGTCTTGTTTCATTTTTTTACAGATGGACATCCTGTTTTGCCAGCACCGTTTGTTAAAAAGACTGTCTTTTCCCCATTAGATAGACTTTGGGCCCTTGTCAAAGATCAAGTGGCCATAGGTAGATGGATTGACATCTGGGTTCTCCGTTCTGTTCCATTGGTCAATGTGTCTGTCATTGTACCAGTACCAGGTTGTTTTGACTCTCATAGCTGTATAGTAGGTTCTGAGGTCAGGTAGTGCGAGGCCTCCTACTTTAATCTTCTTCTTCAATAATGCTTTGCTTATCCGGGGCCTCTTCCCTTTCCATGTAATGTTAATGATTAAAGTTTTTCTATCTTGTTAAAGAATGCCAAGCAGCAATTCTTCACTTCTCTCCAGCCAAGTCTGTTTACAGTATAGTGGGTTGTATCCTGATTCTACAATTCACTAGGCCGTATGACTTTGGGCAAGTCACTTAACTCCTCTGAACCTTGGTTTCTTGATCTGTAAGATGAGAATAATAGTACCTACATCAAAAGATTGTTTTAAGGATTAAAATGGCAATGTACGTGAAGCAATTTTTCCCCTGTCTGGCACATAATAGTTAATGCTAGCCATTATCTTCATGGCAGATTTTAAAATTTGCTCCTTTCCAAATGTGCTCTACTTGAATCTGCTTTTCTTTACCTTTGCCTCTACTCTTAACAGATATCTTGATCTTATGGAGAGTTGAGGCCAACATCTGTGGATTTCCTCATTTCCCTTTATATCCAAATCTACCAGAAACTGTATTCATTTTTGCACCCCAAGTGGCTAGCACAGGGCCTGGAATTAAAAATATCCAGTGTTTGCTCCACTTGAATTTAAAATGTCTTTATTTTTTATGTGGATTCAATGAGATTAGGGAAAGATAAGGGGCAGGAATCACAATGCAATTGTTTGGAAATTAGACTAAATATTTGCTTGTGATGGTTGGTGAAAAATAAATCTTTGGTAATCGAAAGCTGCCTGAAGGGGACTTGGGAATCAGGTGATGTCTGAATGAAAAGACTCACTTGGCCCTGATAATTAGCAACATAAACAAAAATAGATGAATAAGCCAGATTTATTTGTAAATAACTGTTTATGGTCCAAATAATTTTTCCTCTGTGACAGAGCCTTCCGTCCTCAGTATTGCAACATCGCTCAAATATAAACAGTAAAACCGAATAGCTACAGACAATAATCAGTGTGTTTTATGATAGCAATAAGGAAAAGTACAAACATTCCTCTACTAACTAAACACAACCAAGAAAGACATTTTAAATTTTCTCAAGACAAGATCAGAATATAATAAAGATGTTTTTCAAAACACCTGAACTGAATTTCTATGGCCAATTTTAACATTAAATTACATTTCTTTTCCTAAGGTAAGCTTGGATTTAGGGAACACATTGGAATGATGTTATTTTCTTGAGGATATTTATTTTAGTAGATAAGTGTTTTAAGCTTAAATCTTAGTTTAGAAATCCAAGATCAGAAATTTTAGCAAAGGAAGCTTGTAGATTCAAACTCCTTGGAAAAATCATTTTTCTAAACAACCTTTCCTCCTCCTTCCCCCCAAGAAATATCCATTTTATTTCTCTTCCACTAATGGTGAGTATTTAAACTTTTTAAAGCCACTGGTCTTTAAAGGGTTTTGAGAAAGGAAGAGGTGTCTGTTAATTTCTGAAATGTGAATACATTGGCAAAGTGAAATCAAATTGGTTGTGAGTCAAATAGCCTACCTTTTCAAAAAATCTACACAAGATTATCTACCTTCCACATCAAGTTTAAATACATATTGCAGTGAACAATTCCTATAACTGCCTATATGGATTTAACAGAGTTACTTGCTTTTGTAATAGAAAGCTGTGAACCCCTCTGCCCCATTTCTTTTCTTTGGCTCTTCTCCATTCAGTCAATGTATGTATTGTTTCTTTTTTATTATCAATTTATATATATATATGTGTGTGTGTGCATATATATATTAAATCACCAAAAATTCCGGAGGAAACGCTGATACAAGTTCTAACTGACATGACATACTACTTTATAAAGATATGTGGACTCTAATTAATTGTATGTACTCATAATGATGACCAATAGATAGAGTTAGGGTCTTAAGTAACAGAAAAGAAACTCTAAATACCTTTTGCAAAATGGATGGATTTGTCTGAAGGGTCCTAGGGAATCTCATGGAATTCAAGGGCAATACGATGCTGTGTTTCAGGATAGGACTGAGAAGGAACTGCTTCATATGTGTTCTTTCTCCACTTTTTCCCATGCTGTCACTGGATATCTGCTTTATTCCTTTGCCCTACTGCTTCCTGTCTCACCCTGCTCTTCAGATTACGTAGGTGAAGCAGTAAAGAAGGGTGCATTTCCCAGAAAAGGTATTGCATTAGGATGACCAAACAGTAGTTATCTACTACAAATCATTATAAATATTGTTTAAAGAAATATCTTCATACATTTGAACTACTGGGATGAATTCTGTTTCTTGTCAGGATTCTGACTGGTACTTGGTACCAAGAGTAGCCCAATAGTCAATCTTCAGGACGGGAATTCTTGATCAAGATTGCTCTCTTATTTAATAAAAATAACCTCTAAGCTTGACGGTTAGGTGGGGAATGAACAAATGGTCACCTGAGGCATGCAGTGCCCTTGTGATTACTCAGATGATCAGCAGTGCAGTCCCTGACTGAAGCTGCTCTTCCACATGTGGTATGGCTACTGGAGCACATCCACAATTCCCTGGTGTTTGATATACAGCTACTGATCAGCAAATACTTGATGCTCAATTTTAATTAGTTATTACAATTAATGGCAGTTTACCTTCACTTGGTAGACAGAACAGTACTCCTTCATTGTCTTGACTTAATGCAATGTCAACGCTCTTGCTCTGTAACTGGAAGAACTGAATGTCTTCATAACCACAGAAGATCACGCTAGTTTATTACACTTATGACTTTATGCTAATTTTATTTGATAAGCAAGATGTAGAAAGTACCCTGTATGCCTTACTAAGATATATGCATGCCAAATGGTGGGAAATAAACTCTAGAACTGTTTAGATAGCAGGTCTGGGACTTGGAAATAACTGGATTGGTAATAAGGTGATTTGAGACATGTGAATGAACCTTGAAGAATGGCCAGAGAGTGTGAAGATATTTGTGTCCCACCATATGGTACCCACTATAGAGGAAGGTCGAAACAACCAGGTGGACCAGATGACCCATACTATGGATGTCAGACATCCCTTTCCCCTGAATAACTTGTTTGATAGGCTTATATACAAAGTGACTGTGTCTGCAGGGATGTACATTAAGCATCCGCGTGAGAGTATGGACTTCTCATTACCAAGGCTAATTTGGTTGATACCCTGATGATTCTTGTCTTAGTTACTTAGTGCTACCGTAACAAAAATACCACAAGTGGTGGCTTTAAAGTACAGAAATTTTTTTTCTCACAGTTCAAGAGGCTAGAAGTCAGAATTCAGTGCATGGCTCTAAGGGAAGGTCCTTCCTCGTCTATTTCAGCTTCTAATAGCTGCCAGCAATTCTTGGTGTTCCTGGGCTTGTAGATGTATCTGCCTTTGTCACCGTCTTCCTCTCCCCCCTCTGTATGAGTTTCTATGTCTCTTCTGCTCTTTTTATAACTCAGAAGTGATTAAATTTAAGGACCCATCCTACACTGGTATGACCTCATTAACCTAACAAAAGAAAACCCCTATTTCCAAACAAGGTCATATTTACAGGTACAGGTGTTAGGATTTCAACACATATTTTGGGGATATACAATTCAATCCATAGCAATTATCTACACTATCAATAATAGAGGCCAATGTTAAGGCCCTGATATGGCACCATTCTCCAATGTGGCCTGCCATCAGCATAATGGAAGGGGCAACTATTTATCCTCAAAGAAATATATACACATTCCTGACACAGATGTGCCTCACCCTGACAGCACTACTCTCTGTGGGTTTATGGACTGCCTTTGCCACTGCCACGGTATTCCGTGCAGCATTTCTTCTGACCAAAAATAGTGAAAGAACTGTGTCAAAGGGCTTGTGCCCAAGGAATTCACTGGTGTTGCAATGCACCTCATCCATAGAAGCAGTGAATTACCTGCTGAAGGTAGTTGGGAGGCAAAATCCTTTATGATTGGGTTGCTATATATTTTAAATCAGTATGAATATTTATTATATCACATAATTCTTTTTTGTTGTTGTAGCAAACAGGAAAATGCTCTTCAGAAAAATTAAGAGAAATCCAATATCATATACAGCTTGGAAACATTTTTGAATTATAAGGATGAAGACAAGAATTCTACAAGTTTCTAGTCAGATAAAAGAGTAATCTAAATTGGAGGGTACTTACTTGATTTTTAATCAATTTTTATCTATTTTTTTTCCTGTTTCTTCATAGTCTTTTAGTGAGAAGTCAAAGCCAAACCAAACCAAATTCATTGCCATTGAGTAGATTTCAACTCTTAGCAACTCTATAGGACAGAGAAGAACTGCCCCATAGGGTTACCAAGGCTGTAATCTTTATGGAAGCAGACTGCTACATCTTTCTCCTGTGTAGCGGCTGGTGGGTTTGAACCACCAACCTTTCAGTTAGCAGCCAAGTGCTTAACCACTGTGCCACCAGGGCTCCTTTCAGTGAGAAGTGGACAAGTTAAAAGAGGAGCTGCTAGCCAGACATCATTATAACCCAGAAGTGTTTTACAGAATTTTTTTAAAACTAGGGCAAGGTTTAGTTATTTTGAACTCTGTTCACTGTCCAAGATACAGCCGTTGCTCCTTGCAGTTGGAGGTTACTGAGAAACAAATGACGCTGGTGTCTGACTGTCTCAGGCTGTCCTGTGGCGTGTATTTGTTTCATTACAGAGATTCCAAGTCCCAATTAACAGCATAGAACGCTGAACTACAACTGGATGAAACTCAAACTCCATTTGCAAGATTGAAAATCAACTGTCAACAGGAGAATGAAGAAAACACCTGCTTTTTACACCATTTCTCTAACTCTCCTGTGCCCCTGGCTTGAACTGGTGTCATGTATCTTAGTTCTTTCATGTCCAACTGTTGTCACAAGGATTTTGTATTCAAAGTAGTTTGGCATACAAGTGAGGACTCCCGGTGATGCAGTGGTTGAAGTGCTTGGCTGTGAACCAAAAGTTCAGCAGTTTGAACCCACCAGCCTCTCTGCAGGAGAAAGACGTGGCAGTCTGCTTCTGTAAAGATTTACAGCCTTGGAAACCCTGTGAGGCAGTTCTACTCTGTCCTATAGGGTCACTATGAGTCAGAGTCTACTCGAAGGCAACAGACTTGGTTTTGGTTTTGCGTAAAAGTCATAGGTTAATGGTTTTAAAATCTTGGCTTTCACAGGGCTTGGATACTGAGTAGCTCATGGAATAGGCATGTTCCCTGGAGATTTGGAACGTTACTTATTGGATGGGGACTCTCTCTGTTGTCCAGAAGAGCCTGGTTTGCAGTGATATGGCTGCAGCAGATGCTAGCTGTCATTAGGAACTCAGAGAAGACAACCCCCTCATAGCAAAAACAAACAAACAAGAAAGAGGATCTTAACCCTTCGGTCTACCTCATCTCTGTGTGCATTAAGCAAACAAGTTGGGTTGAAGGAACTGGAGGGATTAATGTTGGTAGTAGAGATCCAAACTTTATCATCCCTCTACAGAGCTTTAGTACTTGAAAGTGCTTTGAAGTTACAAACAGTATGATTCAACCTGTGAGTGATAGGAATCCTTTGCAAACCTTGCTGGAATGCTGCCCTAGAAAAGAAATTGTGACTCAGAGGCACTCAGTACAGAGTACTGGCAGGGATTCTGTCCTGGCACTCTACTCCTGGTGTCAGAGTAAAACCAAACAACCAAACCCATTGCCGTTGAGTCGATTCTGACTCATAACGGCCCTACAGGACAGAGTAAAACTGTCCCATAGGGTTTCCAAGATGCAGCTGGTGGATTCGAACTGCCAGCCTTTTGGTTAACGGCCTAATCCTTAACCACTGGGCCACCAGGACTCCTGTGTCAGAGTACTTGGGTCCAAATCCTGCCCCTAACTAGCTGCATGTACAGATTCACTTTTCCTTTCTTGGTCTCTGTTTTCTCATCTATAAAGCAAAATGGCTGAGGTTGGTTGTTGTAAGTATTAATGCAAACAGTACAGTATAAACAATGCTTGGCCATAATAGGGGCTCAATAACTGTAGCAAAAATTCACTCCTCGGTTCAGGCGCAGGATAAATATTCAGGATAAGGATGGTCTTAACCAACTATGGGAGCAGTTAGAAAATTCCTTTCTATGCGTTAGACTCAACTATTTGTTTTACGGAAATGCATGTGCCTGCTCTCTGTATGTTTCTGCTCTGATTCAACAATAAACCGTTGGGCAATCTGAAGAAGAAAGACATATGTCTTTAACTTACACTGGGGAGGTGACCTTGGAGGGGAGCTGGGAAGAAGCACCCCAAACTGAGCAACTGTCTGATGCTCATTTCAGGAGGGGCAGTAAAGAAAATCCTGAATAAACGTGGAAGGTGACCACTGAGAGGGAGGAAGGTATATGCATGTTTAATATCAAGACCTGGTACCATTTTCAATACCATTTAATGCATTTTTCATTCAAGCAGTATTTATAGCACACTTACTCTTTGCCAGGGGCAGAGATGGAGTAGAGTTCCTGCCAGTAAGATGCTTAAAATGCAGAAAATGAGACAAGCAAGTGAAAAAAACAATTGCAAATCAGTGGGATAACTTCTTGAATAAACTTGTGCACAAGAAGCTTTGGCTGCTCAAGGGGAAAGAAGAAGGGTATCAGGGAAGGCTTCTTGGACATGGTGACTCCTGACTCTTGAAGGATGAGCAGGAGTCAGTTAAGCAAAGAAGTGAATGGAGAATACTCATTGAGGGTCACTGTTGGAAATATGTGAATAGATATTTGGAGAGTGTGCTGTATAAGGAGTGGATGGGATGGGCTGTTTAAATATCAAGGTGAGCTTTTACCAAGTATAGTGTTCAATAATTATTTATTGAATGAATGAATGGTTTTGTCAAGTGTCCTGCTAAAACACAAATAGGTGATTTCCATTGCCTTTCCGTGATCGTCTATCTTATGAATCTGTTAAAGGGAAATGAGGTTAATTTATCATAACTCGTTTTCATGTAATCATAATGGTTCTAGTGATCACTAAATGGTTTTTCAATGCTTATAAGTCACCCTTTTAATAAGAGTCATTAATACAATTTCTTATTCTAAGGTTTGCAGACTCTACCTTTGTCAGTGTTAGAATTTCATTTTTTCATGTTTATATTTTCCACAATTCAAAGATGTACTGGTTTAGAGATTTTATTTGTAGGTTCATTCTGAAACCTAATACATAATTATTGCTTCCCCTTAGCCAACAGATTTCTCTGTATCAATCAGAATTAGGTCCAGAGAGGGAGAGGTTTGTAGGGTAACGGCAGAGTATCGATTTCGGAATGAAATTAAACCTAGCTTTGAAGTCTAGTTCTTTCACTTAGTAGCTATGTAATTTTGGGTAAGTAAACTCTGAGCTTTAATAAGGGTATTAAATGAGAACATCTGTGAAAGCAATTGCTAATTTTACTTTCCCTCTCCCTTTTGGTTAGTCAGACAGTCCATTGATTTCTTCTCATTTTTTTCCCACAGAAGCCAAATTAATGATTTTTTTTAAAGGAACATTATCCCATTTCAATAAATAGTTTTTATTTTAATTCTTCTCGGTATTCAGATTCCTTATTACAGCATCCATTTCACACAAGTGCTGCACTGCTTTAATTACTTTATAAAGTATTTCACTTAGGAATATGTTTGTTGGAACTTTAAAAAAATATTTTTCATTAAATCTAGAAATCAATTTGAAAGTGAATTTTGTCTTTATCTGTTGATAAACTGATCACCACTCTGTCTGTACAGATTGCACAAGAGTCAGTTAACAGTTTTGCTTTTTACATGTGTGGCTACATATTATTCCTCATAACCTGCAAAGTAAATATTATCACACCCCTTTTATGAATGGAGAAATTGAGGCTCAGCTTGTATCTAGAGAGTGACAGGGCTGAGATTCAAAGACGGCGCTTTTCCCATTGTACTATGATACTGGCTGTCTTTTATGATATTTATTCTTCTCGTGTTTTATACCTTTACAGTTCATACAAATTTAGCATTAACTTAATTCCTAAGGTTTTTATGGCTATTCTTGTGGCAACTGCAAATGGCCTACACCCTATACCAGATTTAGTAGATGTTAACATCATGTCATAGTTGCTTCAGATATGTATATATATATATATATATATTCTGTTAAAGAAATAAAGTGTTACTGATACAGTGAAAGCTCATCTTTTCTTTTCCCTCCCTCCCAAGAGCTAGCCAGTATACTGAAATTGGTAGTTATTATTCTCGTGCAGGTCTTAAATCTTTTACCACAAATGTATACATCTATAAATGTAGTATTCTAAGTCTTAAATATAGATAATATAGCCATTTCCTCATACATGCTTTCATATTTAAAAGAGTCAGACATAATTTCATCCTGAATTCAAGATGAACCAATAAGCAGATGTATCATCTAACAAAAATGTGGGAGTAAAATCTACCAAAAGCATTATATTTAAAACAGATGGTCCAGTATCTGAATTGATTCAAAGAAAAGACAATTTAAAAATTGTACTGAACAAAAAAGGAAGAATGGTCACTTTTTAAAAACATCTGTGTTACTTTATATTTCTGGAGGGAGATATGTTAAAATATTGACTTTGGTTGAAACTAATCAAGGATGGAAAAACTGATACTAAAGGAGGAAATGGAATAAAAAGAAACCCAAGGAGACTTTTATACGCTTCGTAGTCCTAGGCCTATAGGATTTCCTGGCATATTTCTCAAAGACTCTATAATTGGAGAAATTGCTGATGAAACAAATTAGTAGAGGGCATTTCTCCTTTGTCTAATTAAACTTCCTGAATCATGGAATTTAAATTATACAGGGAGATGCTCTGTCAATATGGACTCTCCTGCTTTTCGAGCAGTTGAAAGCAACTGAATTTTAGCCCGTGGGCCCACAAAATCTTGGAAATTTCCTTTTTTTTTTTTTTCCCCTAAGTGTATATACAAACAAAAGCAAATATCTCAAGTCTCTCAAGTAGATTTCATATTTTCCCTAATTCAACAGTGTGTTGAATTTTAATTTGTTGTCAAATTATATCATGTTGTTGTGTGCCGTCGAGTCAATTCCAACTGATAGCGACCCTATAGGACCCTATAGAGTAGAACTGCCCTGTAGAGTTTCCAAGTCTTTAATCTTTAAGGAGCAGAATGCCAGGTCTTTTCTCCTGCAGAGCTGCTGGTGGGTTCCAACTACTGACCTTTCAGTTAGCAGGCAAGTGCTTAACCATTTCACTGCCAGGGCTCCTTAAATTATGTCATAGACATAGCAAAATAAAATTAAGGTGAAAGGAAATATAGTTTAAGCTTGCCTATAATTCTTGTATGTTTGCCTCAGCCATATGTTGACCCTGGCCTTAGCTCTATGCTAAGTGCATGGCATGTTAGGGTTATTTCACAGGGATTTAGGATTCTTTCCGGAATGCAGTTTGGATTATAGCCCTTGGGAGCCAGCGAAGATAAGAATGGAACTCAGGTGGGTCCTGCCTCAGAAGTTGAGACATCCACAGGCCATTAGTCTTCTGAGACAGAGGGAGGGCTTCTCAAATCCTTGTGACTGTTTCTCCAAAATGGGTGCCAGCCTCTGTTTCCACTCCGCTCTTTAGCTTGGCAGTCCCATCTTTTGAAGTGAAGGAAAGCTATTGTGAGGAATCTTAAAATTTACATTTTCAGGACTGTAAATATTTTGATTCTTCAATGAAATCATCCAAAGATAGCCATAAAGCACTGATTTTCAAATACATCTTTGTGCTTGCAATCTTATACCCATTTTGGAATGCTTAGACAGAAAGTAAAGTAAAGCAATTGTTAAATTCTTAATTTATAGTTAAATTGGGACAACAAAACCAAACCTGTTGCTGCCGAGTCAATTCTGACTCATTGTGACTCTGTAGGACAGAGTAGAATTGCCCCATAGGGTTTCCAAGGATTGGCTGGGAGATTTGAACTGCAGACCTTTTGGTTCACAGCTGAGCTCTTACCTGCTGTGCCACCAGGTATAGGTACAATAAATATGTATGAAATCATTGGTGATGAAATAAGATTTTAGGAATTGTTTCAAAAACGATTGATTTTTTAAAAAATGGCATTGAACAACAAAAGAATAGTTTTTTTAAAATAAAAATCTCCCTGCACAATTGGTAAGCTTTTTAGCAACATAAACAGAACGCAAGCTTTGGAATCAAACATAAAAACCAAAAGTATGTCAGAAAAAGAATAACTGATTTTCAAGCTTAAAATTGCACAGTTGCTTTTTCTTTGAGACAAGCATGTTACTTTGGTATGCAGTCTATGCATACTGTCAAACACATCACACAGACTATTAAAAAGAGTTTAGATTTAACAAAATTAATAATTTTTACTGCTTCATCAACAACATTTTTTAAGTGCAACTGGATTTTCCCCTAGGGAACATGTGGCAGTAAAAAATACAGTAACACCAGTCTCCTAGCACATTTTGGTGCCCTTCCTTGATTTGTGTGCACAATTTTACCCACCATTGCTTTTGCAACCATTCATCCAAATGTTAGTGCAGTGAAAAGGATGTATGATCTCAGTATTACTATGAAAATAGTTTTGGCCTTGTGGAACTCCTGAAAGGATCTCAGAGACCCCCATGGGTACACAGACTGTGCAACAGATTCCCCTAGACTTTGCCTCAGCTAAGGTGTTGAGCAAGCTAAAGACCTTCAAGTTCTTGAACATTTCCCCAGGGCCCATATGAAGCTGCAAGAAGATGTTAAATGCAGTGCCACAAGAGGAACTACCCAGATTCTTAGTTTCTCAGTGCTGCTATAACAGAAATACCACAAGTGGGTGGCTTTAACAAACAGAAGTTTATTTTCTCACAGCATAGGAGGCTAGAAGTACGAATTCAGAGCACCTGCTCTAGAAGAAGGCTTTCTCTGTTATCTCTGGGGGAAGGTCTTTGTCTCTTTTCACTTCTGTTCCTGGGTTCCTTGGCGGTCTTCATGTGGCATGGCTTTATCTTCCCCCATTTGTGCTTGCTTGCTTCTGTGACTAATCTGCTCTTTTATATTTCAAAAATGATTAGCTTAATAAGACCCAGCCTACACTGACATGGGCTCATTAACATAACAAAGAAAACCCTATTCTGAATTGGGATTACATCCACAGGTATAGGGATTAGGATTTACAACACATATTTTTGGGGGACACAATTCAATCCATGACACAAGAGGATGTGGTACTCTGTTTCTCTGGTTATTCGTTACCCTGTTGTTGTTAGGTGTCGTCGAGTTGGTTCCAACTCAGCAACCCCAGTACAACAGAATGAAACACTGCCTGGTCCTGTGTCATCCTCATAGTCGTTGCTATGTTTGAGCCCGTTGTTGCAGCCACTGTATCAATCCATCTCGTTGAGGGTCTTCCTCTTTTTCGCTGACCCTCTACCAAGCATCATGTCCTTCTCCAGGGACTGGTCCCTCGTGATAACATGTCCAAAGTACATGAGACAAAGTCTCACCATCCTTTCTTCTAAGGAGCATTCTGGCTGTACTTCTTCCAAGACAGATTTGTTCATTCTTTTGGCAGTCCGTGGTATAGTTAATATTCTTCACCAACACCATAATTCAAAGGCATCAATTCTTCCCCTGTCTTCCTTATTCATTGTCCAGCTTTATCATGTATATGAGGCAATTGAAAATACCATGGCTTGGATCAGGCACAGCTAAGCCAAATTATCAGGCGTGGGAAAATGAGCTCCTATGGACTTTTTTTTTAGGACCTGGGAGGGCGGAAGAAGGAGCAACAAGAGGCATGGGCTGGCGGGTTACCAAAGCCCCCACAGCCACAGATTTCCTGGCAAGCATAATAGGCCTGTTCTTCCAAAGCTTCTGACAACCTGCATAACAAGGGATGTCAGAGGTTACTTTGCCCTGCAGCTCTTCCACACAAAGCTCAGTAGCTTCTGTAGCCCACTTGGAGTCTACAAACCTATCCATCTATGAATCCTACAAAACAACTGCCCTGCCCCCATCCCACCTCTTCCGAATGTATCAGAGGGAGCTAAATGTGAGTGGGCTTCCTGTACCCTCTAGTCAGCTCTGCAGCCATTGCTCCAGAGGGCCAGCAGGGTCTCTCAGGGCTTCTGTTGGCCTCACTTGCAGAACAACACTCTCATGATTGCAAGTGGAGCTTGCTTCAAAGTGAAGGACATACTAGGGCAATGGGAGAGGCTGTTTCTGAGCCTGTTTGGGGTGGGGGGAGGTTTATGGTGGAATTCTGACGGCTTCTTGGCTTTCCCTATCTCTGGCTTAGGATTCAGCTTTCTTGGGTCTGCTAAGTTGGTTACCATTCATCTTTCTGCATTTTTAGCTTCCAAAAATTTGTTATTATTTATACTCTGAGTCAGCTCTGGGATGGTGAAAATAAAGACCTCTGTTTTTCCCAGGGTCACAATATCCTCTCAGACATGGTCTATACTCTGATGAATGTGACATATTTCATTTCTAAATGAGGACCCAGAGCCACTGTCCAGGTAGTCCCCACTTACGATAGGGTTTCATTCCAATAACTCCGTCCTAAGTCGGTTCTGATGTAAGTCGAATTTTTTTTAGTTTTCATTATTATTGCCTTTTATTCTCAGTATCTTTATAAATCTGATCTTTGAACATCTTCGAGTGAACATGTGAGAACAATAATATCAGCAAATTACACGCTGCAACATTGTATGTAGTACATATCACTAACGATAAGATGTACCAAAAAAAAAAAAAAAAACACGATTGTACAGTTCATTGTAACTCAAATGTGTCCTGTGTTGGTGACTGCCTGTATATAGTTATAAAGTTTGCCCATTGACAAAGGTACCTGGCCCAGGTGGTGAGTGGGGCTGACACCCAGCCCTGCACTTCTCATCACACCATACTCCCACATGGCTGGATCGGCCCATAGTGGGCATCGTTTTTAATTCTATTTCCACAGAGTTGGTAGCTTTTTCTAGTTCATAAAGATGCTCGTGAATAGTCTGGTGATAACCCTTTCAGGACCCACCTGGAGCCAGTGTAGGTCCCATGGGTGATGTTTTCCTTCATGGCTTGCTCATCTGTGATCAATTAGAAGGGTCATCTTTAAGGCCTTCCAGACAAAAACGCACTTGTCCATTTCCTTCTTGTTCAAACTGGCACTTGCCTAGAGTCCTGGAGGATGACCCAAGAGTGCACTTACTCCCTGCTGGACACCTGGACTATTCTTCTTCCACTGGCTAAGTTCAGCAATGATCTCCTTCCTGTATCTACACTTCCTCAGCAAAAAGGAGGTATTTATTTCATTTATAAGAAGAAATATCTGATAAGCCAGAGACCAATAAACAGCTGACAAGCACCAAGCACCCCCTGGGGAAGACCATATGAGTGAGCATGCCAATGTAATTTTTCTCTCCCCACAGCCAGATGACTTAGGTTAGGACAAAATCATACACACTCCTGGCAGTAACCACTCTTTGTGTTGCTACAGTTCCTGCTGGGCAACCCTTCATCCAGAGCTGCAGCTCTCAACCAGAATCTGATAGCAGATATCTCTTTACTCTGCCCCTTCAGGGCTAAGGGTGTTAATAGCTTCCTAGTGGAGCCCTGGTGGCACAGTGGTTAAGAGCTACGGCTGCTAACCAAAAGGTCCGCAGTTTGAATCCACCAGCCAACTCCTTGGAAACCCTATAGGGCAGTTCTTCTCTGTCCTATAGGGTTGCTATAAGTTGGAATAGACTTGACAGCAACGGGTTTTTGGCACTTGCTAGTGCCTTTGTTGTTGTTGTTAGCTGTCGTTGAGTCGATTTCAACTCATGGTGACCCCAAATGTACAGAGCAAAACTGCACTCCATAGGGTTTTCAAGGCTGTGATCTTTCAGGAGCAGACTTTCAGGCCTTACTTTCGAGATGCCTCTGGTGGGTTTGAACCACCTACTTTTTTGGTGAGTAGCCCAGCACTTAACCATTTGTGCCACTTAGGGTGCTAGTCCTTAACTGCCTCCAAATCCTTGAGCTCCTTTAATCGTATTCCGTGTAAATAGTTCCGTCATTAAAAAAGTCTTTTAAAAAATTCCATCTGAGAGTATAGTCTGTTTCCTGTTAGGCCCCTGGCTGGTACCCACAACATCATGAAATTACAAAACCCTAGGGACCACTGGTCTATCAGTTTGTTTTACTGTGGTAGCTTTTGTGTTGCTGTGATGCTGGAAGCTATGACACTGATATTTCTAATACTAGCAGGGTCACCCATGGTGGACAGGTTTTAGCGGAGCTTCCAGATTAAGACAGACTAGGAAGAAGGGCATAGCAGTCTACTTCTGAAAAAATTGGCCAGTGAAAATCTAACAAATAGTGCAACATTATCTGATACAGTGCTGGAAGATGAGTCCCTCAGGTTGCAAGGCACTTAAAATATGACTGGGGAAGAGCTTCCTCCTCAAAGTAGAGTCGATCTTAATGATGTAGATGGAATAAAGCTTTTGGGACCTTCATTTGCTGAGGTGGCACAACTCAAAATGAGAAGAAACAACTGCAAACATCCATTAATAATCGGAACATAGAATGTACAAAGTATGAATCTAGGAAAATTGGAAGTTGTCAAAAATGAAATGGAATGCATAAAGATTGATATCCTAGGCATTAGTGAGCTGAAATGGGCTGGTACTGGCCATTTTGAATCAGAAAATCATATGGTTTACTATGCCGAAAATGATAAATTGAAGAGGAATGGCATTACATTCATCATCAAAAAGAACATTTCAACGTCTATCCTGAAGTACAACACTGTCAGTGATAGGATAATATCCATAGCCTACAAGGAAGATCAGTTAATACGACTATTATTCAAACTTACACACCAACCACTAATGCCAAAGATGAAGAAATTGAAGATTTTTACCAACTTCTGCACTATGAAACTGATCAAACATGCAATCAAGATGCATTGATAGTTACTGGTGATTGGAATGCAAAAGTTGGCAACAAAGAAGAAAGATCAGTAGTTTGAAAACATGGCCTTGGTGATAGAAATGACACTGGAAATTGCGTGACAGAATTTTTCAAGGCCAACAACTTATTCATTGCAAATATCTTTTTTCAACAGTACAATAGATTTGACACATGGAACATTAATGACCCTTCAAAGACAAGACCAGCTGTGGGATGACATCAAGGACATCACATGTGAAGAAAGCAAAAGGTCATTAAAAAGACAGAAAAGGAATGAAAGAAAAGACCAAAATGGATGTCAGAAGAGACTCTGAAACTTGCTCTTGAATGTAGCACAGCTAAAGAAAATGGAAGAAATGACGAAGTAAAAGAGCTGAACAGAAAATTTCAAAGGGAAACTCAAGAAGACAAAGTAAAGTACTATAATGAAATGTGCAAAGACCTGGAATTAGAAAACCAAAAGCGAAGAACACAGCATTTCTCAGGCTGAAAGAACTGAGGAAAAAATTCAAGCATTAAGTTGCAATATTGAAGGATTCTAAGGAAAATATTGAACGACACAGGAAACATCAAAAGAAGATGAAAGGAATACACAGAGTCACTGTACCAAAAAGAATTGGTTGAAGTTCAGCCATTTCAGGAGGGAGCATATGATCAAGAACTGATGGTATTGAAGGAAGAAGTCTGAGCTGCACTGAAGGTATTGGTGAAAAACAAGGCTCCACGAATTGACGGAATAATCATTGAGATGTTTCAACAAATGGATGCAGAGTGGGAGGTGCTCACTCGTCTAGGCCAAGAAATTTGTAAGACACCTACCTGGCCAATCAACTGGAAGAGATCCATATTTGTGCCAAGGTGATCCAACAGAATGCAGAAATTATCGAATAATATCATTAATATCACACACAAGTAAAACTGTGCTGAAGATCATTCAAAAATTATTGCAGCAGTATATCTACCAGGAACTGCCAGAAATTCAAGTCAGATTCAGAAGAGAACATGGAATAAGGGATATCATTGCTGATGTAAGATGGATGTTGGCTGAAAGCAGAGAATACCAGAAAGATTTTTACCTGTGTTTTATTGACTATGCAAAGGCATTGGACTATGTGGATCATAACAAATTATGGATAACATTGAGAACAATGAGAATTCCAGAACACTTAATTGTGCTCATGAGGAAACTGTACATAGACCAAGAGGCAGTTGTTCGAACAGAACAAGGGGATACTGTGTGGTTTAAAATCAGGAAAGGTGTCCATCAGGGTTGTATCCTCTCACCATATTTATTCAATGTATGTGCTGAGATAATAATCCAAGAAGCTGAACTATATGAAGAAGAACACGGCATCAGAACTGGAAGATGACTCATTAACAACCTGTGATATGCAGATGACACAGCTGTGCTTGCTGAAAGTGAAGGGGACTTGAAGAAGTTATTGATGAAGATCAAAGACTACAACCTTTAGTATGGACCACACCTCAACATAAAGAAGACAAAAATCCTCACAGCTAGACCAATAAGCACCCTCGGGATAAATGGAGAAAAGATTCAAGTTGTCAAGGATTTAATTTTACTTGGATCCATAATCAACGGAAGTAGCAGTCAAGAAATCAAATGATGTAGTGCATTGGGCAAATCTGCTGCAAAAGACCTCTTTAGTGTGTTAAAAAGCAAAGATGTCACTTTGAGGACTAAGGTACACCTGACCTAACCCATGGTATTTCCAATCACCTCATATGCATGAGAAAGCTGGACAATGAATAAGGAAGGACTTAAGAAAAGTTGATGAATTTGAATTGTAGTGTCAGTGAAGAATATTGAATATACCATGGACTGCTAGAAGAATGAACAAATCTGTCTTGGAAGAAGTACAGCCAGAACGCTCCTTAGAAGCAAAGATGGCAAGACTTCATCTCATGTATTTTGGAGATGTTATCAGGAGAGACCAGTCCTTGAAGAAGGACATAATGTTTGGTAAAGTAGAAGGTCAGTGAAATGGAGGAAGACCCTCAACGAGATGGATGACACAGTGGCTGCAAGGATGGGCTCAGGTATAGCAACGATTGTAACGATGGCGCAGGCCTGGGTGGTGTTTTGTTCTGTTGTACATAGGGTACAATATATGAGTCACAACTGACTCAACAGCCTCTAACAGCAACAACAAGTACAAAGAGAAAATTCTATAAGCTTGGAGGTGGGGTGGGGAGTTGCTGGGGGAAGATGTTGGCAGAGAAATAGTTTACTTACAAAAGTTGATTCTGTAAAATAATTAGAACGATGACATCAGAATGATTTTGGATTTCTCAGCATCAACAGAGGAGACTAGACATCTGTGGCGCAGTTGCTTACAAATACTGAATGAAATTTGTTTTCAACCTAGAATTCTATTCCCACTTAGAATATCAGTTAAATATGAAAATAAACTGAAGACATTTTCAGACAGTCAGGGATGTCTTAGAATTTACCATTCAAGCATTCTTTCTCAGGAAGCTACTGGAGGAGATGCTCCACCAGAATGAGAGAGTAAACAAGTAAAAAGGAAGACTTGGGATCCAGGAAACTAGGAGATCCCACGGAGAGAAATAAAAGGAATGCTCAGGACGAGGCCAAGGGAGATCCTAGGATGAGCATTGCATAAACAGGCATTGGGAAAAATGATCTAGTGAAAACAGGTCAGCAAGCTCCAGGCAACAGAGCTCCAAAGAAGAAATTACTAGAATATTGGAAGGAAATTTAGATTACTGGGGAGAATTTGAGAATGCATTAGAGATACATACATAGAAAACAAAGCAGGTAAAAAAAAAAAAAATCACTGGCCTATGTCTTATACTACATGTAATAATTGCCCAAGGTCACAAAGGCTAGGATCATATTCACACTGTAATATACTGTTTCTTGAGATGATGGGACTCAATCACTCAGACCATTTGTACAATCAGAACAGTGCCAACAGTGACTTCACTGTGTTACCTCCCTCTTCCTTCTTATGTGGCTTGTTTCCCAGGGCTAAATGGAGTCTTCAGTCATTCTCTGGCTGCACTGCTGGCCATTGGGACATCTACATCTGATTTTTGGAAGGGATGAGAACATGGGTGGGTGGAAGTTGAAACTATTATTTGTTTAGATACAAGTACATGGAGAGGCTGTGATCTCACAGGGTGGATTGAAACTGGCAGAAAACTTTGAAAGTCAATCTTTTGGCGTGTCTAGAGCTATGCCCCCGTTTCCCTAGTGCAACTCTCCCTGTGAAAAGTTACCACACATTCATCAGTCTGACATCACAGAAGAAAGTTTTCCTGAAAGATTGTTTTTTCTTATATATGATTCAAAGTCTATTTATTGGGGGACAATATTTCACAGGTATGTGTATATTTCCTAATAAAACAAAGTAAGAGGGAAAACTTTTTGCTATATTTTATTTAATTAAAATACGTATTTTTAACTCACTAGCTTTCTAATAAAACAAAACACTATAATAACCTCCTACTATTTAAAAATCCCTGTCCCTCTCAAATGGAAGGGTTCTTCTGCTCCCGTTATGGATAGGATGAATGGCCTTCTTTTCTTGCCTCACCTATGGCCTACACATTGAAGATTCCCAAATATATAACTACTGCCTAGAATTTTCTCCTGAACTTCAGGTGCCTATTGCCAGTTGCTTCCAGGTCTTGCCATTTGACTTGCCACTCGACTAACCATTTGCCATTGACTCGATTCTGACTCTTGCTGACCTCGTGTGTGTCAGAGTAGAACTGTGCTCCATAGTGTTTTCAATGACTGATTTTTCTGGAAGTAGATTACCAAGCTTTTCTTCAGAGGTGCCTCTGGGTAGACTTGAACTTCAAACCTTTTGGTTAGCAGCCGAGCGTGTTAACCGTTTGCACTACCTAGGGACTCCTAGACTTCCCAGGCTCAATAAGTGTAAAACTGAGCTACTCAATGTCCCTCAGAAACCTGATCCAGGACCAGACTACTCAAAAAGCAAGGTACGCACAGGCTCAATTGTGCCTTCTCACCAATCTGCAGTGCACAATTTCACCTGTCCCCCACCACGTCAAAGATGTGGTGAAACCTATGTGAAATTGCTCACCACAGATAAGCAAGTAAATACAATTAAGCCTGTGTGTACCTTGCTCAATGCAAGCCAATGCATACTGTGGTTTCTGGTTAATCCGTCCCTGTATTCATCCTTCTACATGCCTTGTCTTGGTTGATGGAAATATTAATCACCCAGTTCCTCAAACAAAAGACGTAGAGTTAGACTCCTCTCCCACATCCAGACCCTAAGACCTACTAATCTTATGTCCTACATTTCCTGAGTATGCTTTTCCTTTTCATTTTCTTAAATCCAGCTCTCAATCATTTTTTAAATTTTTTAAAATTTTTTTATTGTACTTCAGGTGAAGGCTTACAGAACAAATAGTTTCTCATGAAACAGTAGTACACATATTGTTTTATGACATTGG
>NW_004443952.1:10325397-10371413 GCF_000243295.1 Trichechus manatus latirostris
CCACTGGAAGCTCCGTGAAGCTGCTTTCTTGTACCCCGTTTGCTGGTCTCCGATAGGAGTCCAAGATGGCAGATCCGCACTGCATTAGCTGGTAGGGGACCTCTGCATGAATCTCTCCTCGCTCTCCGTTCTCTGTCAGTTTTCTCACTCCATTTGGTGCTTGGCTGAGTTCTTTGTCTCTTCATTTGATGTTTTAGGGTTTTAGGATTGTTGTTTTCTCTGTTCGGCTTAGTTTTTCGGATCTTGCTGTGGAAGGACAGCGTGGTGCTTCTGCCTAGCGCGTCATTTTGCCAGAAGTCCTCCCAATCATTTTTTACCCAGCCGATTGGATTTGCTGTCCCAGGTGTTTCACTGTCTCCCATATCACCTCCTTCTTCTTTCATTGGAACCCCAAACCTATAAGATAAGTTTCAACCTCCTCAGCATGAGATTGCAGGCTCCTACCTAGGCACTGCCTCTTATTCAGCATGATATCCTGAAACACATACTTTGCTACAACTATTTACAAACAACTTGCTGGGCTTTTTTTTTTTTTTTTTTAACATATCCTGATGTTTCCAGACTTGGGGTCATGAGGTTTTGTGCAATATGTCCTTCTGGTAGACTCATTTGGGTAATGATTATATATGTTTATCCCAACCATAGTACTTACTGAATGAATGAATGAATGAATTCCTAGCCTTATCCAACATGAGGAATACAAAGATAAAACATCTCAGCTGTAGCACTCTGCATTTACCTTATCCAACAGAAATTTGTCCAGCGGAGTTTACCTGGAAGCATAATTTGGGCCATAGAAATAAAGATTCGGATCTCCCAATTTAGAAGAAGTAAAAAAAGATTCCTTTCCTCTCCCTAATTCTCTTCTCTAACTTCTGCCATTTTCTTCTTTAAAAATTAACCTAGTACTCAGGCCTGACAGCAAGGGGGTCATCAGGGCTCAGTGAGATTGTACTGACCACCAGATTTCTGGTGTCATTTTCTTATTATATGGGATTTTAACTTTAACTTGGTGATAAGAATTATAACATTTATCTCTAAAATTAACACTGGCTCCATTTGATCAGCAATTTGAGTTGCCTGAATCTGAGTTTCAAAAATCGGATCAATTAACTTGTCTAATACAACCTCCCTGTTTATAGACACCCTAGAAATAAATACACGCTTATGGACATTCTCTGAGCACTCAGATGGCCGGAGCTCTAGGCAGGCAGAACGGCATTGCTGAAATTCTCTCCTCCAGACAGAAAGTGTGACACCAGCACTCCAATTAGCATTAGCAGAAGCTGTCAGGCGCAGACAGCAAAAAGCCCATCTACAGCTATGGGCAATTGCCCCCAGGTATTTACTTAACACCAGAGAGCTGGAACAAAGCAATGTTTACCAGGAAGGATTCAGCTAAGGGAACAAAGGCCTAAGGGAGTGGAGGAAGCTAATTAAGGAGGAAAATCAGAAGCCTGTTGGGATTTCATTTCCTAAAGTGCTCCAAACAATTGTGGACTGGTTTACTAGGCTCTGCTGATGTCATCATGTGGTCCTACTCTGGGTGCAAATTCCCACCAAATGTCAGCTGTAGGCATTTGAGAACACCCACTGTGGCAGCTAGTGCAGTGGGGCCTCCGACCTATAACCTGGGGACTGCAGAGAATACAGATGCAGCCCTGCAACTAAAAATGAAGGGAGAAAGTCCTATCCTACAACTGCCAGCTAGAGCAGAGATAGCCTAAGCAGACACAAACACAGGATAAACACAAACATAGGATAGCATACACAGGGATGTGTTCCACAATGTCAGGAGGCATGCAATAAAAAGCAGAGCCAAGAAATACTACATATAGTGTCCTGAATGTCCCAGAAGTCATGACATTGGCATCCAGGAGTCTTGGGGGCAAAAGTAGGGGTGGAACTGGAGCAGCTGGCATCAGAGTTAAGATTAGGAACAACAGAGATCCAGCCCTGGGTGCTCTTCATAGAGGAAGCAGAGGGCAAAGTCTTGGGTGCCAGGGCCTGCAAACAGTCTCACTGTGCTAAGAGTGGAGGAAGACAGGTCTCAAGTGTGAGATCAAGCTGGTAGAACAGGTTCTCAGACTCTTTTTTTTAACTATTTTTAATTTTTTTTTTATTACTGTACTTTAGATGAAGGTTTACAGAACAAACTAGCTTCTCATTACACAATTAGTACACATATTGTTTTGTGACATTGGTTACCAACTCCACAACATGTCAACACTCTCCCTTCTCTACCTTGGGTTCCCTATTACCAGCTTTTCTGTCCCCTCCCGCCTTCTAGTCCTTGCCCCCGGGCCGGTGTGCCCCTTTAATCTTCTTTTGTTTTATGGGCCTGTCTAATCTTTGACTGGAGGGTGAACCTCAGGAGCGACTTCATTACTGAGCTAAAAAGGTGTCCAGGGGCCATACTCTCAGGGTTTCTCCAGTCTCTGTCAGACCAGTAAGTCTGGTCTTTTTTTGTGAGTTAGAATTTTGTTCTACATTTTTCTCTAGCTCTTTCTGGGACCCTCTATTATGATCTCTGTCAGAGCAGTCAGTGGTGGTAGCCAGGCACCATCTAGTTGTGCTGGACTCGGTCTGGTGGAGGCTGTGGTAGTTGTGGTCCATTAATCCTTTGGACTAATCTTTCCCTTGTGTCTTTGGTTTT
This sequence comes from Trichechus manatus latirostris, assembly GCF_000243295.1. Lineage (NCBI taxonomy): Eukaryota > Metazoa > Chordata > Mammalia > Sirenia > Trichechidae > Trichechus > Trichechus manatus. The sequence continues at coordinate 10,328,054 of NW_004443952.1, forward strand.
CTTCATTCTCTCTTGCTCCAGATGGGGTGAGACCAGTGCAGTATCTTAGATGGCTGCTTACAAGCTTTTAAGACCCCAGATGCTACTCACCAAAGTAGAATGTAGAACACTTTCTTTACAAACTGTTGTGCCAGTTGAGCTAGATGCTCCCTGAGACCATGGTCCCCACAGCCCTCAGCCTGGTAATTTGGTCCCTTAGGGAGTTTGGCTGTGTCTATGGAACTTCCACGACCTTGCCTTGTACAAGTTGTGCTGGCTTCCCCAGTCTTACCTTTAACCAAAGTTATCACTTACCTATTGTCTATTTAGTATTTTTGCATCCCCACTCCTTCCCTCCCTTGTAACCATCAAAGATTGTTTCTTTTCGTGTGTAAACCTTTTTGAGTTTTTATGTAGTTTTTATGTAGTACTCAACGTAATGCCTTCCAGATTCATCCATGATGGGAGATGCTTCACAGATTCATCATTTTTCTTTATAGTTTTGTAGTATTCCATTGTGTGTATGTACCATACTTCATTTACCCATTCATCTGTTGATAGGCATCTAGGTTGTTTCTATCTTTTTGCTATTATGAACAAACCTGCCATGAACGTGCATGTGCATATGTCTATTCTTGTGATGACTCTTATTTCTCTAGGATATATTCCTAGGAGTGGGACTGCTGGATCATATGGTATTTCTATTTCTAGCTTTCTAAGGAAGTGCCATATCATTTTCCAAAACTGTTGTACCATTTTGCACTCCCACCAGCAGTGGGTAAGAGTTCTAATCTTCCTGCAGCCTCTTCAACATTTGTTATTTTCTGTTTTTTTGATTCATGCCAGTAATGCCGGGGTGACGTGGTATCTCATTGTGGTTTTGATTTGCATTTTTCTAATGGCTAGTGATTTCGAGCATTTCCTCAGGTGTCTGTTAGCCACTTGACTGTCTTCTTTGGCGAAGTGTCTGTTCATTTATTTTGCCCGTTTTTTAATTGGATTATTTTTCTTTTTGTTGTAGAGGTGTTGGATTTCCTGTAGATTTTAGAGATTAGACCTTTGTCAGATTTGTCATAAGCAAATTTTTTTTCCCAGTCTGTAGGTTCTCTTTTTACTCTTTTGGTGAAGTCTTTTGATGAGCATTAGTGTTTAATTTTTAGAAGATCCCAGTTTCTAGCTTATCTTCTGGAGTTTGTGTGCTATTAGTTATGGTTTGTATCCTGTTAATGCCGTGTATTAGGGCCTCTAGCATTGATCCTATATTTTCTTCTATGATCTTTATAGTTTTTGGTTTTATATTTAGGTCTTTGATCCATTTTGATTTAGTTTTCATGTACGGTGTGAGGTGTGGGTCCTGTTTCATTTTTTTGCAGATGGACATCCAGTTTGCCAGTGCCATTTGTTATAAAGACTGTCTTTTCCCCATTTGATGGACTTTGGGCCCTTGTCAAAGATCAGGTGACCATAGGTGGATGGATTTACATCTGGGTTCTCAAATCTGTTCCATTGGTCAATGTGTCTGCCATTGTACCAGTACCAGGCTGTTTTGGCTACTGTAGCTGTATACTAGGTTCTGAGGCCAGGTAGTGTGAGGCCTCCTTTCATTCTTCTTCTTCAGTAATGCTTTACTTATCCAGGGCCTCTTTCCTTTCCGTGTAAAGCTAATGATTAGTTTTTCCATTTCTTTAAAATAATGCTGTTGGTTTTTGGATCGGGGTTGCACTGTATTTACAGATTGCTTTGGGTAGAATTGACATTTTCACAATGTTGAGTCTACTATCCATGAGCATGGTATGTATTTCCATTTATGTAGATCTCTTTTGATTTCTTGCAGTAGTGTTTTATTGTTTTCTTTGTGTAGGCCTTTTACATCCCTGGTTAGATTTATTCCTAAGTATTTTATTTTTTTAGGGGCTATTGTAAATGATATTGTTTTCCTGATTTCCTTTTTGTCATTTTTTTTATTGGTGTATAGGAATCCAGCTGATTTTTGTATGTTTATCTTGTATCCTGCTATGCTGCTGAATTTTTCCATTCGTTCCAGTAGTTTTCTTGTGGAGTCCTTAGGGTTCTGTATGTATAGTGTCATATCATCCAAGAATAGGGACAGTTTTACTTTATCATTAATTTGGATATATTTTATTTCTTTTTCTTGCCTTATTGCTCTAGCTAGGACTTCCAGCACAATGTTAAATAGTAATGATGATAAAGGACATCCTTGTCTTGTTCCTGTTCTCAAGGGGAATGTTTTCAGCCTCTCTTCATTAAGAATGATGTTAGCTGTTGGTTTTATATAGATGCCCTTTATTATGTTGAGGAATTTCCTTCTATACCTATTTTATTTGAGAGTTTTTATCAGGAATAGGTGTTGGACTTTGTTAAATGCCTTTTCTGCATGGATTGAGATGATCATGTTATTCTTTTCTTTTAATTTATTTATGTGGTGGGTTACATTGATTGATTTTCTAATGTTGAATCATCCTTGCATACCTACTATGAAGCCCGCTTGGTTGTGGTGTATTATTTTTTTGATATGATGCTGAATTCTATTGGCTAGAATTTTGTTGAGAATTTTTTATACTCTATTCTTGAGGGATATTGGTCTGTAATTTTCTTTTTTTGTGGTGTCTTTGCCTGGTTTTGGTATCAGGGTTATGCTGGCTTCATAGAATGAATGCGGAAGTATCCCTTCACTTTCTATGTTCTGAAATAGTTTGAGTAGTACTGGTGTGAGCTCTTCTCTGAATGTTTGGTAGAATTCTCCAGTGAAGCCATCTGGGCCAGGGCTTTTATTTGTTGGGAGTTTCTATTATTACTTTCTCAATCTCATCTTTCGTTATGGGTATACTCAGATTTTCAATAACATTTTGTGTTAATTTGTGTAGGTAGTGTGTTTCTAAAAATTTGTCCATTTCCTCTAGGTTTTCAATTTGTTTGAATATCATTTTTCATAGTACTTTATGATCATTTTTATGTCAGTTGGGTCTGTTGTAAAGCCTCCCCCCCATTTCATTTCTTATTTGGGTTATTTGCATTCTCTCCTGTTTTTCTTTTGTGAGTTTGGCCAATGGTTTGTCGATTTTGTTGATCCTTTCAAACAACAAATTTTTGGTTTTGTTGATTCTTTCTCTTCTCTATTTCTTTTATTTCTGCTCTGATGTTTATTATTTCCTTTCTTCTGGTGACTGTGGGCTTCTCTTGCTGTTCTCTTTCTATTTGTTCCAGTTGTGTAGTAATGTTTTGATTTTGCCCCTTTCTTCTTTTTTGATGTGTACATCTATTGCTATAAATTGACATCTGAACACTGCCTTTGCTGTGTCCCAAAGCTTTTGGTATGATGTGTTTTCATTCCCATTTAATTCTAGGAATTTTTGATTCCATCTTTGATTTCTTCTATTGTCCAGTGGTTTTTAAGCATGGTGTTATCAGTCTTTCATATATTTGTTTTTTTCTCCTTACTCTTCCTGTTGTTAATTTCTGCTTTGATGGCGTTGTGATTGGAGAAGATACCTTGTATTATCTCAATGTTTTGGATTTTGTTGAGGGTTGCTTTGTGGCCTGAGATGCTGTCTATTCTGGAGAACATTCCATGTGCATTGGAAAAGAATATGTACTTTGCAGCTATTGGGTGGCGTGTTTTATATATGTCTATGAGTTCAAGTTGGCTGATTGTGTGCTTTAGATCTTCTGTATCTGTGTTGAGTTTCTTTCTAGATATTCTGTCCTTTACCAAGAGTAGTGTGTTGAAGTCTCCTACTATTATTGTGGAACTGTCCATTTCTCTTTTCAGTGCTATTAGAGTTTGTTTTGTGTATTTTGGAGCCCTGTCATTGGGTGCATAGATATTTATTATGGTTACGTCTTCATGATGGATTGTACCTTTAATTATTATATAATGTCCTTTTTTGCCTTTTATGGTGGATTTTGTTTTAAAGTCTATTTTATCTGAGATTAGTATTGCCACTTCTGCTCTTTTTTGGCGGCTGTTTGCTTGATATATATTTTTTCCATCCTTTGGTTTTTAATAAATTTATGTCTTTGTTTCTAAGGTGTGTCTCTTGTAGACAGCATATTGATGGATCCTGTTTTTTTTTTTTTATCCATCCTGTCACTCTCTGTCTCTTTATGGGTGCATTTAGGACACTTACGTTCAGTGTAATTATCAATAGCTGTGAGTTTATTGCTGTCATTTTGTAGTGCTGACATTTTCTTCGTTCCTTTTACTCTCTTGTGCTGAATTCCTTTTGTTTGTGGATTTTTTTAAAATTTCTTTTGTTTTTGTAGATTTTGCATTTACTGAGACAATGTTTTTCTTCTTTATTTTTATGAGTAGATTTGTTAGCCTTCTTTGTGGTTACCTTGAAATTTTACCCTCATCTTCCAAAGTTTGAACCAGTCTTTTATTACTTGATATCGCCCTCCCTTCCTCTTCATGAGGAAGTTCTATACCTACACCGTTTATTCCCTCTTTTATTATTCTGACGTTGTTGTCATTTACAGATTAATGTCTCTGGTTCCCTGTTGTAAATCTTTTAGTTTTGATTAATCCTTCAGAGTTCATTACTTAGGTTGGTATCTAGCTGATGCAGTCTTGTGTCCTACATTCAGGCTGTCGTCTGATGTTGTTTGTTCTCTAACCAAAGTGCTCCCTTTAATAATTCTTGTAAGTTTGATTTGGTTTTTACTTATTCCCTTAATTTCTGCTTATTTAGAAATGTCCTAATTTCACCATAATATTTGAGCAAGAGTTTTGTAGAATACATTATTCTTGGTTGGTACTTTTTTCCTTTCAAGGTTTTATATATATCATCCCATTGCCTTCTTGCCTGCATGGTTTCTGTCGAGTAATCAGAGCTTAGTCTTATTGTTTCCCCTCTGTATGTGACTTTTTATTTTTCTCGAGCTGCTCTCAGGATTCTTTCTTTGTCTTTGGTTTTAGTGAGTGTGATTATGATATACCTTGGTGATTTATCCTATACGGGGTTTGTTGAGCTTCTTGAATGGTTAGCTTTTCATCTTTCATGATATTAGGGAAGTTTTCTGTCAACAATTCTTCAGTGGTCCCCTCTGTGTTTTCCATTTTCTCCCCCTATTCTGGAAATCTGATCACTTGTAAATATTTTGCTTTTGATTGTATCCCACATCATTCTCAGGGTTTCTTCATTTTTGTTTGTTATTTCCTCTGATTTTCCCTCAAATAAGTAGTATCCAAGTATTTGTCTTCAATTTTTCTGACCCTGTCTTCTATTGTTTCAAACCTATTCCTCAGACCTATGAAGCTGTCCATTTCTGAAATCTTGTTATCTACATTTTGTATTTCTAATTGGTCTTTTTGTGTGCTTTCTAGTTGTGACTTTTTTTGACATCTAGTTTGACATTTTTTCCTGTATTATTTTCCTGAATTCTTCCATTGTTTTGTCTGTCTTCTCCATGATTTTGTCTGTCTTTTCCATAATTTTGTCTATTTTTTCCTCATTTTTGTCTGGTTTTTGCTTCATCTCTTGGATAGCTCTGAATATTAGAGATTTGAATTCCCTATCAAGTCATTTGAGTGCGTTTTCTTCTACTGTTGTTTTATTTTGGATGCCTACTGGAACCACCCTGTCCTTTTTTTAAAAAATATGTTTTGATATTTTCTGCTGTCTTTGGGACATTCAGTAGTTATTTTCTTTGTTTATTGATTGTAGATTTGTTTGTTTCATCCTGCTTTTTTGTTTTATTTGTTTATGTCTGAGCAGGTGGGCTGGGTGTTCTTTTTTGGTTGCTCATCTGTGGGCACAATACTTCTCACCACTTTATCCAATGGGCAGGGCCAGTCACCCAGCTATGGTGCAGCAGGGAAGGTTCAGTGGAAGGGGAGGGACTGGAATGGGTCATTTGTGGTACCTAGTGGGGCCAATAGGGCGGGGCCAGGGGTTAGTAGAGGGCAGGTTCCAGTAGACTGTGCCTGTGCTGCTTGGAGGTGCAATGATCAGCACGTGGTGCAGATAGGCAGCAGGGAAGGTGAAGGTTATGATGTGTGGAGCTAAGTGGGTGTGGGAAATAAGAGAAAGAGGAGAGAGAAACAGGAGAAAAAAAAAAGTGCTGAGGGAGGCTGCCATTGGAGTGGCGCAAACCCAGGGAAGCCGTGTGCTGGTGGGTTTCTAGCCAGGAGTGAGGCACAGCCCGTCAAGAAGGGACAGATCACCACATGCAGCTAGGTCGGTGGGAGAAAGGAAAGGAAAGGAGAGAGAGATAAGAAACTAGACTTAAAAAAAAAAAAAGGAGAGAGAAAGGCACACACAGCTAGGTGGTCAGGAGAAAGGAATGGAAGGAATGTAGAGAGATACAAGAAACCGAGAAAAAAAAAAAATGATGCCAGGTAGTTGAGAGGAAGGAAAGCGAGGGAGGTAGAGAGAGACAAGAAACCAAGAAAAAAAAGAAGAAAGAAAAGAAAAATGCCCCAAGGGAGCCCACTGAAAACAGGTCCTGCAGCTGAGTGGTGCTGCACAGCTCATCAAGAAGAAGCAGAGATGGTACATGGCACCAGGTGTTCAGGAGAAGAGTAAGGAAGGATAGTAGAGAGAGACAAGAAATAGAGCAAAGAAAAAAAATCCCTAAGGGAGCCCACTGGCTTGGTGGCATGGACCAAGGAAGTGGGTCCCCAGCTGTGCAGCACTGCACAGACTGTCTAGAAGGAGGAGAGGTGGCACACGGTGCCAGGTGTTCAGGAGAAAAGCAAGGAAGGATGGTAGAGAGAGACATGAGAATGAGAAAAGAAAAAAAAAAAAGTCCCCAAAGGAGCCCACTGGCTTGGCGGTGTGGACTGGGGGAGTGACTCCCAAGCCGCATGGCACTGCACAGCCTATCTAGAAGGGCAGAGATGGCACACAGCATCAGGTATTCAGAAGACAAGAAAAGAAGGAAAGTAGAGAACAAGGAGAAATCAAGAAATGAAGAAAAACAAAAAGGAAAAAAGAAGAAAATAATGTCCCCAGGGATCCCACTGGCATGGCGGCGCAGACCGTGGAAATGGTTCCCCAGCTGAGTGGTGCTTCACAGCCTGTTAAGAAGCAGCAGAGATGGCACACGGAGCCAGTTATTCGAGAAAAAGGGAGGAAAGGAGGTGAGAGAGAGAGAAGAAACCAAAACAAGCTGAAAAAAGCAACAACAGCAACAAAAAATGGCACTGAAGGAGCAGGCCAGTGTGGGTGGAGTGAATCCAAGCAGCACGGAGCTGACACCTCCCGGCCAAGGGACTTCAGTTAGCAGGGAAGTGGTAGATGCCAAGCAGGGGGAAGAAGTGTGGGGGGTGGGAAAGCATGTATCACTGGTTACCGGGTGCTCTGTCTCCTGCTGGGAGCTCTGTGAAGCTGCCTTCCCATACTCCCTATCTTCCGATCTTGGTGGCTGAGAAGGCCAACATGGCGAATCCGTGCCATGTTAGTTGATAGGGGACCTCCACTCTGTATCTTTCCTCTCTCTCTGTTCTCTGTCAGTTTCTTTTTCCATTCGGTGCTTGGTTGAGTTCTTTATCTCTTCATTTGACGCTTAGGGTTCCAGGATTGACGTTTGTCTCTGTTTTACTTAGTTTTTCGGGTCTTTGCTATGGAGGGATGGCATGGGTCCTTTTGTCTATAGTGCCATGTTGACTGAAATAGGGGTCTCAGACTCTTAATCGGGGCCTCCAGTTGGGAAGTGACTATTGTTTAGTGCTGCGTGACATCCCAAGTCATCATCAAAATTGTTACTTCATAAACAAAAGGATAAATAAGGTTTATATGAGTTCAAAGGTCTCCTAAGCTCCTGAATGAACCCCCAACATCCTACCAACTACTTGTTTGTAACTAGTCTTCAAAAATTTATTTATTTATTTATTTTGGATCTAGTCTTTTCTGAGAAAGAGCTATACATTCTGTCATCTGTTTCAAGTGGTAGAGTTCTCATTTTAGCACGACTCAGTGTCACTTTACAAATGAATTGTTAGGTGCCATCAAGTTGGTTGTCAACTCATAGTGACCCCATGTGACAGAGTAGAACTGCCCCATAAGGTTTTCTAGGCTGTACCCCATGTGACAGAGTAGAACTGCCCCATAAGATTTTCTAGGCTGTAATCTTTATGCAAGCAGATTGCCAGGTCTTTCTCCCGCAGAGCTGCTGGGTGGGTTTGGACCACTAACCTTTTGGTTAGGCAACCAGTGCTTAACCATTGTGCCCACCAGGGCTCCTTTACAAGTGAATAGTCTTTGCTTATTTTGATAATGAGGCAAAAAGAATGCTTATTGCTGGGCAATAAAACTGAGGAAGGGAAAAGTAAGGAGTGGTTACTTCAGGAATTTGGATATAGACAGGCCCAGATTAATTAGGATCTGCTTCGTTACTTTCTTGACCTTTTCTCATATGTAAAGTGCAGCTAATAACAATTAGGGATTAAGTGTGTCTTTACATACTAAGCCCTCATTGAGTGACACAGAATGGTTTATGAGTGGATTTCTTATGGAAAAAAAAAAAAATCACTGCTGCTCCTTACCAATGCTGGAGATGGGTGTCTGGATCTCTCTGCTCTATTCCCTCTAATCTTCTCTAGGGAGTGATCATTTGGTCACTCACCGACACATTATGGCTTTGCCTGATGATGTTGCCGTCTGTCTGTAAGCTGTTTGATAATAAATGTAAGTCTCATGAATACTCCTAGGGCTGCTTATGACCCTTGAGGTGGGCTAGTATAAGTAGGTAAACCTTCCTGTCTTCCTAGGGCTGGGCCATACAAATTCCATAATCAGAGTAAAAATAATATCTAACATTTAAAAAAATGTTTACTATGTGCCAGGGACTGTCCTAAATACTTTAAACGCATTTTCTTATTTAATCTAAAAATGACCCTATGAACTCTCAGTATTAAATATATATGTCCTTTGTTAAGAAAATCAGATATGCAGAAATTATCAGAAGATTCTTTTAAATTCCAAGGCCCTTTCCCCTCTGTAATGATTCAAAATAACATTTAATTTACAAAAACTCTACGTACAATTTGTCTACACACTTCCACATGGCTAGCTATATTTATAGATTTTAGGCTTTAACAGTGTTCTTTCAAGTTTAATTTTTCTGTTTCTTCTAATTCTTAATCCAGTCAGTCAAAAGGGAAGGGAATACTCCAGAAGCCCAAGGAAGCAGCAATTCAAACCCTAAAAGCCTCTCTCTCAGGGCTTCCAACACAGTGCTCAATGAGCCTAGGTGTGCTGCTACTGTCCCTTGGGCAATTTGGAGTTGATCCTACCAGAAGTAGCCTGGTGTGGGAGGGGCTTGTACCTGAGAATTGTGCCATGCACTTTCTTCTTTCCCTCCTTCAGCCACGTTGGGAACTTTGTCTTTTGCTTCAACTTCTTTCTGCTCCCTCATCCAGCATCTCTGGGTCATGACATGCTCTCTTTTCTCTCCATACCCCCATCAAACTCTACTTTTGATTCGTCTGTCACACTAAATCAGTGATTTTCAAAATGTGGTTTAAGGACCATGCACATCAGTATCCCCAATGGGGATTGTAAAAAATGCAGATTCTAGGCCCCATTCCAGACTTCTCAAAGGAAACTTTTTGAAGGTGAGCCTCTGGTAAGCTGTATTTTAAACAAGCAACTCAATTGTTACTTTGCATAGTAATGTTTGATTAACCAATGCAGAAAAATAGATGAAAGTATTTTTCCTCCCAGGGAAATGAAATTTTAACAGAAATGGTCAGTTTATGCCAAAAGGTATTAAATTAAAAGAAGAAAAATAGCTTGTTGCAGCAGATATCCTCATCCCTGAGTTTATATTAAAATCCCCAGAAGAGTTTTTTTTTTTTTTTTTAAATACCCATGCCAGGGCCACACTCCAGACCAATTAAATCAGCATCTCTGGAGAAGGGGCTTAAAAAAAAACCAAACCAAACCAAACCCATTGCCATCGAGTTGATTCCAACTCACAGCAACCCTATAGGACAGCATAGAACCGCCCCCATGGGGTTTCCAAGAAGTGCCTGGTGGATTTGAACTGGTGATTTTTTGGATACCAGCCATAGCTCTTAACCACTCCACCACCAGGGTTCTCCAGGTGGTTCTACTGTACAGCCAGGGTTGAGAACTGCTTTGCAGTATGTAAGGAAGATACAGAAAAGTAGATCACTGCTTCTCAAACTTAATGTGCATACGAATCACCTGGGCATCATATTAAACTAGAGATTCTGAATCCATAGATTTGGGGTGTTGCCTGAGATTTGCATTTCTAACAAGCTCCCAAGTGATGCTCAGGCTGCTGCCCCTCAGACCACATTTTGAGTAGCAGAACAATAGAGCTCTTGTTCTTAAACTTTGCTGCATATTAGAATCAGCAAGAAAGCTTTTTAAAATAAGTTGATGCCCAGGCTGCACTCCAGATCAACTAAATCAGAATCTCTTGGAGTGGGACTCAGGCTTCAATAGTTTGTTAAGCTTCTCAGATAATTCCAATGTGCAGTAAGGGTTTGGAACCAGTGCAGGAGAGGTTAGTGAATTCATACTAAATCCCAAAGAAGACAAGAAGTTTGAACCATGTTGAAACCCAAAAGAGCAGAAGAAGTTGATTGATCCCTTAAATGATGTCAAAATCTAACATCACTGGATTTTTAAAAAAATCTTAATTTGTTCCACTTGGTTTATGGGAAAATTATTCTGTTCTCGCTTTAGTCTTCCCACTCCCTTCCACACACACACACACACACACACACACCTTTTTAAACCCTCATGGTGAGTACTTATGTACTTCTGCAACTTCCTGGTCCAGAACAAGACTGGGATGGGCTTCACCCCAGGTTATTCTGTCATATTATGTTACTTTGCTCAGACATGGGCTATGATAGACTTTCTAAAAAAGACGTGCAGTCCAGAAAATATAAAGACATGTAGGGTCAGAGGAAATCTGTTTAAAATAAACAATTTGGTGCTCATGGAAACAAGAAGCTTGATGACATTGTCTAAGAAAGTTATCTGGAAGGACTTCCCACAGCTCTCAGATGCCTCTCGGTTATCAGTTGCTGGGAGCATCCCACCTGTCTGGAAGTACATTGGTTTGATGACATGTAGGGGCTGCTAGACAGAAAGATTTTAAAATTTTGCTCCATGTTTAACTCCAGAGATTTCATTTTTCTCCTGGTGACTGAACAGAAAATTGGTGGAATTTTGTTTTCCACTAAGAAGTCCTAAAAGTAAATTCATATACCATGGCTGTTTGGTTTGTCCTTCATTTTTTCCCCAGCGTGTGCCAAGATGGGTCTAGTCTAAATTCTTTAAGCGAACTTCATTGCCTTTGTCCTGAGGTTATCAGCATACGACTTAACCAGGTGAGATTTGCCTAGTGATTTTTGTGTCTCCTGCGGGATGTGACACACAAGTTTCCTTACTTTCTTGCAGGTCTGAGTCCTCTGGGTTCTGTCTTGAGATAAAGATCTCAGCACTGTATTCCCTTTATTTCATACTCTCTTCCTCATAGAAATACACTGACAATGATAGTGTGCCTCTTGAGAGAAGATGGAATTCCTTTGGGAAATGGGGCAATACATAAAATGGTAAGTGAGGAAATAATGGTACTATTCTGAACCCCATAAGCAACTTTCTTCATAAAGAAGTTACATAAGAAGAATACACAAACTAAAAAAATCTGACTTTGTTTGCCTTAGAAAATCTAACTCTATCCCTGCTGCCAAGTCACCTGAAAATAGGGTCCTCTGCAATGCTTCTCAGTAATTGTGTATCCTATACTGATTACAAGAAGCCCTGGTGGTGCAATTGTTCAGCACTTGGCTGCTAACTAAAGTCTGGCAGTTTGAACCCGCCAGTGGTTCCGTGGGAGAAAAGACTTGGCAATCTGCTTCCATAAAGATTATAGCCTAGGAGACCCTATGAGGCAGTTCTACTCTGTTGCTATGAGTCAGAATCAACTTGGCAGCACACAGCAACACTGATTCCAGTGGTCCAACTTCCCCTGTCTGATCTGAGCTACCGATGAGTTTTTGGGTCATGAATGGTCAGAACCCTGTCTGGTGCAGCGTCTTGTGATTCCTCCTGGATCCACCATCCTTTTCCCTTTCTCAACTCTGCTCTGAAGACTAGCCTCTTCGATCTCTTGTTTTGTAGGCCCCAGAATCCTCCCTCTCTCCTAGAGAAGCCAGAAAGGAGCTCAGGAGCTATTCCACTCTCTGACCATCAAAGATCTCAGCTGCAAGGAAGGTGTAGTCCTATGGCTAAAGGAGATGATCAGAATTAAGGGTGGGGTGGTTTCTTTTTGAACTAAACTCTAGCTCTGACTCGGAATTTCCCCATTGAGGTTCTCTGTCAAATTGTTGTTATTAGATGCCGTCAAGTCGGTTCCAACTCATAATGACCCCATGTACAACAGAATGAAATACTGCCTGGTCCTGTGTCATCCTTACAATCTCTGTCACAGGTAGCAGAAATCCAGAATCCCATAAAAAGGTTAACAATGGTGCTGTTCTTTTGATTACCTACTGGCTATTACCTATGATTTTGAGAAACAAATTTCTCACACTAATCTTGGTGAGCCCCATCAAGGAAGTAGAGGGCCCTGACTCACAAACTCTTCAGTTCAGTCAAAGATTAAAAGAATGATTGTTCCTTTTATCTTTCAGAATCAGTCTCAGAAAATTCACTGCATGTAGAGTAATGAACTCTTTAACTCTAACTGAATATTAAGACAAAATTCTTTGTTTTTCTATGCGACCAGCAAGTATTTGCTAAATGCCTGCTATGTGGACGGCTCCTCCTATGCACAGAGAGGAAGATACATACAAGGAAAAGTCCCTGCCCCTAAGTATAGACAATCTCTTTTGAGAGAGAAGGCGTATGTATGTGAAAAGATGAGAGTGCCACAAGTGTGTAAGTGGAGGGAGACACTCCTGTGGGCTAGAGTGGTCAAGGTCAGCTTCAGAAGAGGTGTTAGAGAAACTTCTGAGAGCTGGGGTATTCATGGAGGTGTGGAAGGGTGATACATGAGAATGGCTCTGACAGAATCTTATAGATGAGAAATGAAACTGGAGGTGGAGTCAGGTGACCTAAATTCCATGTACGATTAGATGACATGTGCATATATACATATATGTAATCTGATTTTTCTCCTTATTATGGGTCACATTTTCTTGCTTCTTGACATGTATAATATTTTTTTGTGGCAAAATACACATAATATAAAATTTAACATTCTACGCATTTTTAGGTGTGCAATTCAGTGACTTTAATTACATCCACATTGTTGTGTCACCATCATCACTATACGGCTCTAGAACATTTTCATTATTTCACCAAAGGAAACCCCACACCCATTAAGCAGCCACTCCTTATTCTCCTCCCTGCAGTCCCTGACAAACACTAATCTTCTTTCTATTTCTATGGATTTGCCCATTCTGGGTATTTAATATAAACAGAATCATACAATATGTGGTCTTTTTTGTCTGACTTCTCTCACTCATTATAATGCTTCCAAGGTTCATCAGTGTTGTAGCATGTATCAGTACTTCATTCCTTTTTATGGCTGAATCATATTCCATTGCGTGGATATACCATATTTGGTTTGTCCATTCATCAGTTGATGGGCATTTGGGTTTTTTTCTACCTTTTGGCTGTTATGATAGTGCTACTATGGACTTCTGTGTACAAGATTTTGTTGAACACCTGTTTTCAATTCTTTTAGGTATATAACCAGAAGTGGAATTGCTGAGTCATATGGTAATCCTATGTTTAACTTATTGAGGAACACTTGTTGCTTTCCTTTTTTTTTTTTTTTTTTAATTATAGCCTTAGTGGGTGTGAAGCTGTATCTCACTGTGGTTTTGACTTGCATTTCTTTAATAACCAATGACATGGTACCTATAATAAATTTTTATTGGATGTTGGACATTGTCCTATTACCTTGTTAGGTGTCTTGGATTTCATTCTAGAAGGCAACTAATTTACTTCTGGATCTTCTTGAGTGCTTTAAGGCATTATTAAAGCTACACTAGCATGTGTCTAAGGTAGGCTTTATTCCAGGGCTAAACTCTACTCCAAGGAGCCGTGGCGGTGCAATGGTTAATTGCTTGGCTGCTAACCAAAAGGTTGGTAGTTTGAACCCACCAGAGGCTCCATGGTAGAAAAGATCTGGTGCTCTGCTCCTGTAAAGATTACAGCCTAGGAAACCCTATGGGGCAGTTCTACTCTGTTCTATAAGGTCGCTATGAGTCAGATTCAACTGCAGGGCACACAACAACAATCCCTACTCCTAATCTGTAGCCTTCTGGGGATTCTACTAAATGCCTTGAGTGTTTACTGAGTTTTCTTCACTTTGGTTGGTTGGAACGGAAATGTCTCCTAACACTATGAAAGTTCTGGTAGTTGTTTAACTTATGGCTGCCTGTTAGTTTTCTTTCCCCAGTGGTGACTCTTACGTAGTCTCACCCTGTAAATACAGTTTATAATTTGGTCAAACATTCAAGGCAATCCCCGTGCTAATTTCTGGATCAATTTATCTATGGAACTCCCCCTATCTGGTATTCCATAAAAATCTCAGTTACTCTGGCTTCCCTGAACTCTAATCTCTGTGTCCTCAGCTTATTAAGGCTGCTGTTTCTGTTTCTGCTGATTCTTCCTCCTTGTGTCAATGTCTGGTAAATACCTCCATGCAGAAAGCTGGGATAATCATTGGACTCACCTCATTTGTTCCCCTTATCTCAGCGATCACAGTTCTGTGTTGCCTATTTTGCGACGTCTGGATGCAGTTATTTTATATATTTTGTCTAGTTTTCTAGTTGTACATGGTGGGAGGGCTATCTGGTATGTTACTCCATCCTAGCTGAAAGTGGAAATATAGTTTCTTTTCAGGTGCTATTTCAAAAGAGCCAGAAAGCTTTCTAAAAGCTCCAGTTCATCTGCAAACTTCCATTGCCTTTTGTTAGTTAGAATGAGATAATAAAGATGCTTATTCCTGAACCCAACCATTTGGTTATCGGACTTTGTCAATTGTAAACCAATCACTATGGCAGGGTTGATTGTATTCTCTGATTTTCTTAGTCCTATCAAGGCTCACCCTTGAAACTGGAGGTGAAGTCAAGTGATCTAAAGCATTGGAGAGGGGTGGATACCTGAACTAAAGTTATGGATAATGATAGGAAGACTGAGGGGGGATTGGATTTAGGGATGGGTAACTAACAAATACTCACTATGCCCCTTTTATAAATGATAAAGATGAAGACAGAAAGGTGAGGTGACCTGACCAACATCTTACCATGGATGACAACTGAATTAGGAATTAAACCTTGATCCATTTGATCAATACGTTTATTAAACCTTGATTTATTTGATCCATCTGATGTAATATATTTTAAGTAGAACTTTATAATTTATAAAACATTTTAACGTACCTTATATTGTTTTAATTGTTGCAACAATCCAATGGGTTAAGCAAGGCAGATTCTGGCCCCATTTTACAGATGAGGAAACTGTATCTCAGGGAAGTGAAGTGATTTATTCAAGAATACATGGCTTGTGCAGAACTGGGATTAGAACTCAAATCCTAGTGTGTTTTCCTAGAATATGATCTTTCTAATATTCCTTTAGTTAGTTAGCCAAGTTTTTTTTTCCCCTTCTCTTACCTGTTAAGGAGGAGAAATTCCAGAACTTCTTTGTCAACCATTTGGTTTTTGTTTTTTAATTTTACAGCTGAGTTCCTTTCACTGGGAGTCATAAACCAAATAATGAAAGATAAAGTAATGTGTTTGTTTTATTCCTTTACTTGGTGAAAGGTCTTGGCTCATACGATAAGTTAGCTTTGTCTGGCAACTTGAGATAATCAGAAATTGATTACTTGAATCATTTTAATCTCTATCATTTCACTCTTTTCATGCGGAATTAAATATGGTCAGAGGTCAGGGACTGCAGGCAAGAAGAGTTACAATACACGTTTTTTTCTAAAAGTAAGAAAAAAAAAAAGCCAATTAGGAGACGGTATCTTGGAAAGAACAAGGACTTTGGAGTCTGAGACCTAAATTAAATCCCACCTCAGCTACTTGGTAGCTGTGTGTTTTTGACATGTCACTGAACCATCTTGAGCCTCAGTTTTCTCATTTATAGAATGGGGATAATAATAAGCACTTGGCAGAGTTCTTTTAAGAATTACATGAGATAAGATGAGGAGAGCTCCTAGTGGAGCACCTATCACATGGTAGATGCTCAATGGCTGCTATTATTATTACTTTAATACTGTGGGGAACTCTGGTGCTTTGAGGGCAATGTAAGTAGCATTTTTATCTTTGTCAGATCCTGCCTCCTGAGCTCACTAAAATGCCATCAGGAAGAGTATCGGGGTCAAAAAGCCTTGGAAAAGATGGTTCGGCTGGGTTGGTTACGTTCTCTTAGCCTGCGGGCCATAGTAACCTTGAACCTTGAACATAGAGCAGTGATTAAAGGGACACGTGCTCGAGCCAGATTGCCTGGGTCACTCCCTGGATGTATGGCCTCAGCATCTTCCTCAGCTTCAATTTTTGAGGGCGATGATAATAAACATATCTACTTACACAATTACTTAAAAATTAAGCAACCTCGAGACTTTGCCCTCCCCCTCACCCCACCCTGCTAACTCAGAACTGAAGCCACTCCTGAAGTCCACCTTTCAGCCAAAGATTAGACAGGCCTATAAAACAAACAATAACACACGTGAGGAATGTGCTTCTTAGTTCAATCTAGTGTAGGAGACCAAATGGGCAACACCTGCCCAAAAGCAAAGACAGGAAGGCAGGAAGGGACAGGAAACCTGGATGAATGGGTACGGGGAAACTGGGATGTAAAGGGAAAGCGGGAGAATGCTGACACATTGCGGGGATTACAACCAATGTCACAAAACAATTTGTGTATAAATTTTTGAATGAGAAACTAATTTGGGCTGTAAACTTTCACCGAAGGCATAATAAAATTAAAAAAATAATTAAGCAAAATACTCTACGTAAAATCCCTAGCGACTAACACAGAGTAAGAATTCAGAAGGTGTAGGCTCTGTTCACCCCACGCTTAAATTGGAGAAGAGCCTGGAATGAAGTGGAAAATGAAGACAACTTCTTGCTTCTCCACAAACTCTGTATTTAGCTCCCACTATGTAGGATTTCCCAGCCAGAATGAACTCAGTAGCTTCCCCTGGATAGCTATATCCTCTGTTTTCTTTCTAACTTTTTTTTATAATCTCTCAAGAGCCAGACTGCCTCTCTCTGGAAATCAAACTACAAAGAAGCCCACTGAAGTTGTAATTGGTAAACGTAATAGGTAAATACTATGCAGGGCAGACTGATTCTGGGCAAAGGCTGTGAACCCTACAAAAGAGGGCGACAAAGGTTACTGAGTTAGAAAGTGCTGCCAACAGAAAAGGCAGAGGGGCATGAAGTGGAAGCCAGAAGGAATCTGGGAAATGGTGTTCAGGGTGATGGGGTGGTGGTGGGGGTGGGGAGCAAAGGTCTGAAGAAATTGTGAGGGTAACAGCATATTCTAGGTCTGAGAATGGAGAAGTGGATAAAGGGACTTAAGGAAATCAGATAATAAATTTAGTTAGTGGCAGCCCAAACCAAAACCAAAGGAAACCTGTTGCCGTCGAGTCAATTCTGACTCGTAACAACCCGATAGGACAGAGTACAACTACACAGGGTTTCCAAGGACCAGCTGGTAGATTCAAACTGCTGACCTTTTGGTTAGCAGTGGAGCTCTTAACCACTGTGCCACTGTAGGGGACACCAAATGGGAAACAAAGGGGTCACAAAATGTTCACAGCCCAGAGATCTTGGAAGGAAACTGCATTTATTAAGCAGCACTTACATGCAGTTAGTGTCACATATACGTCACTTCCCTTAATCCTCACAGAAACACTGTGCAGTAGGTACTATTATCAAACCCATTTTGAATAAAGGTCCAATAACGTTCTCATATAACTTTCACACAACTAGTAATTGATAGCACTAACCATCTTATTTTACTCACTTTCCATTAGGTCTCCTTGCCTTCTGAGAAACCTGTGGAATAATTCCATTGAAGATGGCTGCAAATTTATATAAGTAAAAATTAGGTAGATGTGTTCTTATTACAAGGAGCCCTCGTGACCCAGTGGTTGAGAGCTCAGCTGCTAACCGAAATGTCGGAGTTTCAAACCCACAAGCTGCTCCATGGAAGAAAGAGGTGGCAGTCTGCTTTGGTAAAGATTATAGCCCTGGAAACCCTGTAGGGCAGTTCTACGCTGTTGTATAGGGTCACTATGAGTCGGAATTGACTTGAGGCAACAGGTATTCTTATTAAACATCAGCTCACTAAGAGAATAAATACAGCAGACAAGAGAAGTGAAAAAAAGTGAATTTGGTACTACGAGAACAATTATTGATCAGCTAGGACTTACATGCAGCCCTGGTGGCACAGTGGTTAAGAGCTACTTACATACACTGTAAACACCAACTTGGAAACAATCTACAATTATTTGATTGTTTGAATGAATACTTGTTTGTTGTTGTTGAGTCAGTTCTGACTCATGGCAACCCCATGTGTGCAGGGTAGAACTTCTGCCTAGCGTTTCCAAGGCTGTGACCCTTCGGAAGCAGATCACCAGGCCTGCCTTCAGAGGCACCTCTGGGTGGGTTCGTATTGCCAACCTTTTGGCTAGTAGTTGCAGTACTTAACTATTTGTGCCACCTGGGGACTCCTAAATGAGGATGACATGCATTAAAATAGTTTTGAACATAAAATTTACCCTTCTTCCAACACATACGCAAGAGAGTACTCCTTGGTATATCTGGAATCTTAGGACTCCAGGCCTAGGAATTTCCTCCCAGAACTGTTTGAAAGTTATGTGGTTTAAGGATCACGTCCCAGAATTGTCCACCAAACCCTGAGGAGTTTCTGCTGACCACATACGGTAGCCTCTATGAGCCCAATCTCTTTCTTCCATTTTATCAAGAGCAGTCCACAGGGTATTTGCCAACTTTTAAAAATCTACCCACATGTTTAGTTTGCCTTGGAATCAACTTCTCCCTCAACAAATTCAGTCCATTAAGAGACATCTAGGGCAAGTCACTCAGGTTCCCTGCCTCTATATGCTCTAGGAAGTTGGGGGAAAATTTCCACCCCCAAAACACCCCCTTTTACTGACTCCTTCCCTAAATAACTGATGGTCTAACAAAATGACTTAAGAATTGGCCTAAAGCCAGCAGAACATCTTTCCAAGAGCAGGATTCGGCCCTCTAAGCCATCACCCTCTGTCATCACCCTCTCCAAAGAGGTCACATAGTTCCAAGGTCTTCCCCTTCTGAAGATCTGTGGATATCCACGGGGTAGGCATTATTGTAGAGGTCAGTTTTGCCTCTTCACTTTTCTAGCAGCCATGGGCAATATGCTATCAACTCTGTTTTGAAAGGTAATCTGTCTCCACAAGCAAGTTCATATTTTCCATTTCTATAACATCTGCCCTTTGTCTGAATCAGTTTGCCCAACCATATTCTAATTAAATGAATCTTTTATTTAGCTTTTCCATGACTCTCCATAAATTCTTCAACTAACAGGTAACTAACTGCTCTCTTAGAGTTAAGATTTCTCTCTGAGATTGACTTCCACCGCCATGCCATTTATTTCAGGATGGACAACATCTTTCTCAGTTATTCCTAACTTCCAGCCATTACCAAACAGGGTTTTTTCTGTTATTGATAGTTTTGGGCCTTCTTGGCAGTGCTTCCCACTTCTTCCTCCACCTTCCTTGGACAAATGTATTAATTAACACGATATCCTGCCCCTCTGCCAGAGGGGACGTGCAGGGTAGAAAGAATGCTGTAGTTGCCTTCTAGGTGGGCTGTTATTGGTCAAAGCCTTCAACAACTTTGACCTTGATACTCAACTCATCTGAAGTTGAAAAATATCAGAGAATCAGCTGTCCCACCAGAGTATGCTACTGGTAGGATTTTGATGTGTCCTGACTTTCCCATTTTAGATCAAAGACTGTCTTTAATATTTCCCCAAGGTTGACCTCTGGCAGAATGCTGTTGGGGATGAGGAAGCTGAGATATTATTCCATGCAGCAGAGAAGCATATCTAGGACTAAATTTCCTCTCATGTGGGATTTAGTACTTTTTGTTCGTTTGTTCGCAGGAAATAGATGTATGCCCTTACACTAAGAAGAGTACTTGGCTTGTATAACTCACTCTGAGTATTTAATGAGACTCAGTACTGAGATTATGAGTGTGCATGACGCTGAGTTGATTTCTTTTAGTCAGTGACCTGTCCCTGTGGGCAGAGTTTGGACTATGATCCCTAGTAAGAAAGAAAAGGAAGTGAGTATGAGAAAAAGCTGATGAGGAGAGAGAAATAGTGACAGGTTCTAGATTTCCTTGTTCTTCCTTCCTTTCTTCAGTTCAGGGTGGGAGGGAAACAATAATTAAAAAAAAAAAAAGTCTACAGGTGTTATTACCTTGGGCAACAGAATTGGAATTCTTAAAAACAAGATAAAAATAACCTAAAGTAGATATCTTTTGGAGAATTTCAGTTAGTAGAAAGTCCAGAGACAGTTGTAAGATTTCTTTTCCATTCTATCTGAAGTATTATTTTACTATCTTTTCCCAGCCCTCAATTCTTTTAACCCAAAATCTAATAAGTGGTAGACTTCAAAGCAAAACTCCTAGTATAAAAACAAAAACAGCATAGCTACATAGCTAAGATCAAATTTGACAGTTACCTTTCTTCTATATGCTATGTGCTTGGGGAAAAACAGAGACCTAAGCTTGTGGACAAATACATGTTCTGATATGAGAGTAAATTGAACAAGGAAAAAAAACAAAACAAAACATGACCTTGGTGACTTACATGTAAGAAAGGAAGAGTAGTCTGATGTCTTCATCTCAGGGTTTGGTTGCCACAGCCAGGCCATGTACTCGACTAAAAGTTATTTCTCTAAAAGTTACTTTTTGCTGAAAGGCTTCTAAGGGAAGAGGATCCCACGCTTTTTAGGCTTGATTTAGATTTGACTTAAAAATTGTTAGTCCAAAGCTTCCAGCAGTTCTTTGTTCCGTGTGCATGTGTGTATTTGCATGTGTGTGCGGGCGTGTTTGTGTGTGGTGTGTAGGGGCAAACATTTCTTTGTCATGGAAAGACTACCACAAATACTCTATTCTGGATGGAGAGGAGGGAGCCCTGGTGGTGCAGTGATTAAAGCACTCATCTGCTGAACAAAAGATTGGTGGTTTGAACCCACCAGCCGCCCTGCAGAAGAAAGACATGGCACTCTGCTTTTGTAAAGATTTACAGCCTTGGAAACGCTATGGGGCAGTTCTACTCTGTCCTATAGGGTTGCTATGGGTTGGAATGGAGTCAGTGGCAACAGGTTTGGTTTGTTTTGGGTGGACGGAGAGAAGAGAGACCACGTGGTTTCAAGGAATTAAAATCTTCTGCTGTTCTTATAAAAGGTTCCCTTTATTGCACGCAGAGTTGGATCTTTGCATTTTTTGTTTTCTTTAGGAAAATGCTTTTAAAAATATTTAGACTATATTGTTACTAAAAATTATTTATTAATGAAGTGTGTGTGTATGTGCGTGTGTGTGTGTGTGTGTTTGGGTACATTTTCATAGTTATCCAAAAGCTAACGAAGGTGGAGAATACTTTATAAAAGCTCAAAGACGTTGGAATTATCAAAGTCTTACAAACACCGTGCTGAGAAACTCATGGTGCCATTCCAATCAGAATAACCTAGATTTTGGGAAATATTCCTATGTCAGGCTATTGCATTCTGATGTCTTTGAGGTGGGAGAAAAGTTTCTATTGAAGAAACTTCATTATTAGCAGGAGAAGAATAAATTTCTACAATACTACTGTGATGGTTAAGATTGCGTGTCAGCTTGGCTGGGCCATGATTTTCAGTGTTTTAATGTAATCACTCCCATGATTGAATATACTGTGAGTAGCCAATCAGATGAAAGGGAGTCCCCTTGGGGGTGTGACCTGCATCTGACTATAAGCAGACATTCTGGCTTTTCACTGACTCTGGATCCTGCGGCTGCCTCCTGTTGTCTCATCTCTGGTTCTTGGGACTTGACGTGTCAACTTATCTGCCAAACTTGGGATTCACTGATCTTCACAGCCTGTGAGTGGAGCCCTGCTCTCTGTCCTGCTGATCTTAGGTTCGCCAGCCCCTGCAGCTATGTGAATCAGGAGAAACCCTGTGGTCTTGTCTACCAATCTTGGAATTCATCAACCTTCACAGCCTGTGAGTGTGAGCCCTGCTCTCCGACCTGCTGACCTTGGGCTTGCCAGCCTCTGCAGCTGCGTGACTTGGGAGAGGCCTCTACTCTGATCCACGGACTTGGACATTCTAGCCTCTACAATCGTGTGAGCTGTTTCCTTGATATAAATCCCTCTTTCTATATACATTTATGCTCTTTACTGGTTTTGCTTCTTAGAGAATCCAGCCTAATACAACTACCAAGAGAAGATGTTTGAACAGCCAAGATGGCTAGCAGTTAATATAACACAGTCCTTGGACATTAAGGGTTAGAGAAGGGTCTTTCTAGGGACTGTCTAAAAACAGTTATGACTTGAGCATATTAGGAAATGTGACTTTCACATGTTAATGAAATCTAGAAAATTTAGATTGCATGTGTAAAGAACTAACTGGTTGTTTGATATTTAAATTTAAAAATGTTGAACAAATTCACATTATTAGTGTAGTGTTGCACTATTTTCAAAATTAATCTGAATTCTAGAAATACCTTTTTCACTAAACAGAGCAGCAACTCTCTCAACTTCTCTTTTCTTTTTGTGGTTTTTAAAACGATATTAGAGCAGGTGTTCGTAATTTTTTGTCTGCCTAGTCTAAACCTTCATTCTATATTTGGGAAATTGCCTCACATCTGAGTCTTGGTAGAAGACTGAGCCTTATTCTTGCTATAGAAGCTGGAACTGCTAAATCCTTGCTTTCTCAGACTCCCTTCCAGCTAGGGAATGGATACATGACTTAATTAAGCTCTGAATATAATCAGAGTATGGTTCTTCAACTTTCCCTTATTAATGTTCTCAAAGAGGCTTAGAATAGCGATTCTCCCTGCCTGTACATTAGAATCGCTTGGAGAATTTTTAAAAATGCTGATGTCCCAGACCTACCAAGATATTAAACATTGAACCAATGCCTCCGTGGTTAGCATCTATGTATAATTTTAAAGCTTCTCAGGTGGTTTTAACGTGCAACCAGGTTTGAGAACCATTGATTTAGAGCAGGTGTTGGCAAACTTTGTGAAGAACCAGATAGTAAAAATTTTAGGCTCTGTTGGGCCATATGATCTCTGTCATGACTACTCAACTCTGCTGTTTTATTGCAAGAATAGCCATACATAAAATACATAAACAAATGAAAGTGACTGTGTTCCAATAAAACTTTATTTACAAAAACAAGAGGCAGGCCAGAACTGGCGCACAGGCTAGAAGTTGCCAAACCCTGATTTAGAGGAATAGAAAGAAGGACAAGGGGATTTTTAAAGAAGCAGCAGCATTTCAGCTATGTTGCAGTTGTAACTTCTGTCTTTTATACCACCCTGAAGATGTTAATTGGTCCACACCAAGAATGCTTTGAAATAAATGTAGCCTAAATAACAGCAGAAGTCACCCTGTCTTTGAAGATTTAAATATAAAATCTAGGAATCTCAGCTCATGACCCAAGTCTTGCCCAAGGACTTGGGAAATAATTTCACCCCACGATTTTCCCTGCATTCTCATGGTTATTTCTTGTTCCTAGATGAACTGCATCCCATTTCCCATTTTTCCATGCCTGTTCTCTTCTCTCTGTTCCACCGTAAACTTGGTTTCTCCATTTAATATGAGTATTGCAGCCTCTCCTGAAGTTGTGGGGCAAAAGAAGAGATTTCTCTTACAGCAATACAAACAACTTAAACTTGATTATTAATATCCCTCTTCTAAAAGGTCTATTGGCTACACCACCACCAGGCTCCTGCCATGCTTCCTGGCCCCCTTCTCCTCTTTTCTGCCTCTGCTCTCCTCTCTCGTCAGCACCCCCTAATGCTAATTTCCTATGCAGAATGCCTTAACCATCTTTTTTTGTTTACATTGTCTTCTTCCAATCTCTAAGGAGTCTACTAAAGTATTGTTTGATATTAAATTATTATAATCAAACTATCACCGTTAAAATTATAATTTTCATTCTAGTACATGTAGAAGACTATAGAGTTATATGCTGATAAATTATGTCCAAATTGAGGTGCTATTTCAGTTTTAACAGTAAGCATTATGACTTGGAAGCATTCATGAACCATCAGCCTCAGGGAACAGCATCGCTATAGATATTCACAAACACAGACATTCAAACAAATAGCAAACTAGCTCCCAAGGTATATATGTATATACACACACATATATGTATATTTATATACGTGTATGTATATTTACATGTGTATATAATATTGTATATTATCTGTTTTCATTTGAATGTGATTTGTTTAATGAAAATCAATTGTCAAGTAGGCAGTGAGGGATCAGAGAATTACTATCCATATTTTCACTTTTTCTGAAAACATTTCTAATGACAACTGAGATCTCAAGAGTTTTAGTATAAAAAAAGGATCAGAATTTAGCAAATGGTATCAGAAGGTAGGGTATAACCTGAGAGAAGTCAAATACGGGAATGTGAGAACATCAGGCTAAGAGGGTAGCAAGAAATTTACCCTGAGAGAAGTGAAGACATTAAAAGAGGGAGTAGCCTAGCAAGAATTAAGCAGACAGTGCCAGACTACGTGCAGGAATTAAATTATGTGATTTGCATAGATGAATAGGTCTGAATTTGGGATTTAGAATAATTTGTCTTTTAAATCTAGAAGGGATTTAAATCTAAATGGGTCTAAATGGGGTAGAAACATTTATTGAGCATTAACTATGCAGTAAGCGTAACGCTTTCATACATGTATTTTCAGGTTGAGGGGGCAATAGCTTTGAAGCCAGTTGGACATAGATTCCAATCTTGGTTCTTCCACTTTCTTGCTCTGTGATCCTGAGCAAATTAGTCAGCCTTTCTGAGATCTAGTTTCCTCATGTATACGTGGGAAGAGCAAATCTTCCTTGACAAGGGTTTTGTGTGGATAAAAATGAAACAGTTCTCTGAAGTGCAGGGAATATTGCAGCTACATTGTGAATGTTAATTTTCTCTTTAATAGTTTGGAACACTGAGGCTTAGAGGTTAGGTGGCCATCTCTGATGAGGAGTTTTGGCCAAATTTAGGCTTCCTTTTTCCTGGCCTGATATTTTTTCCTCATTACAATCTGTCACCACAGAAGTTTGAACAACCCCCACTAAACAATCTGGACAAATCCATTGACGTCAGGTCACCAGGAGTTTTCTAAGAAGGAAACTTCTTCCTACTTCCTAGAAAAGCACAAAAAGTAACACTATCATGGAGGCAGCAAGGCAGATAGCCAATCAACTGTCCCTGAAGGTACATAATTTAATCCTGCAGTAGAATTAGAGAGAAAAGAACTGTGCAATATTGTACAGTAATAAATGACAGGCACTCAGCAGACCTGAGTGGAACAGGCATTTATTAAGGAAAAAATGCTTCTTGATGAGCCACTAGGATGGTGAATCTAAATTGTGGAATTACTACGGATATCAGATGAAAGCTATGTTTTGGCTCTGAGATAGTATTTCCTGTCTCATGTCCTGGCATTATTATCTGGACATTAACATGACACATAATTGAACTTTAAACTCACCGACTTAGATTCACAAAGAGCAGAAGCTCCAAAACGTGTGCCTTGGATGAGGTTGTTGTAACACCCTTACCTAAGCTCTCTGAGGCCCGAGTATTGCATTAATCACTCTGGATAGATTTAAAGGGCAATGGCCCAAGCTCCTTCTCCTTCTCATTTGTTTTCTATGGCAAAATGTACAAGGATGAGCATGTCTGTGTATTGTACAAGTCAAAAGCCATGTGACTTGTGGTTTTATGAACTTAACTGGTAGCTCTATCCAATTGCATAATATCTACCCTGCTCCTAGGAATACACCTTGGAGTAGATACGTTGATCTCTTGATGTATAGACATGAGACATAGTATCCTTTACTGGGGCTGTGGTCATGGTGGGCAGATGGGAAACCAACACGCTGAGTGGTATGCTCTCAGACGGTAACTGGAAAGATTGATGTCATTTTGTGGTCCATATTTCACAATAAGGCACTAAGCCTAGCTCTCTATCTTCTGAGAACTGAATGATGTGCACAAGCCTAAAAATGGAAAACTAAAAGCAGAACATGAAGAATATGTTCCATTATAAGCTCAGGAGGGAGGTGAAAAGTTTAAGCAAATGAAAAACAGAATCGTTGTCAATGGTTGGATATTGTGATTCACATCCAGATGCATCCAGCCATTAACTGACTGCCAACTGTTTTTTCGGGTGGAGGGGAGGAGAAAATGCTACATGATAGAAGGTAGATACTTAGCTGTTTTTTCTTAGCATGACAAAATGCAGGCGTTCAGTCTTTTTCCAAGTGTTATGTACTTCGGAGAAAAGATTTTAATAGAGAGTGAAAGAACAGACTCCTGCCACAGGGATGTGAAACTGGTATAATCAGAGCAGGGAAAAGACCATATTATTTAGGATAAACAAGAAGGGGAGAGCAATTTAATTGGTTCCTGATGTCCCACATAACACAGGCCAGACCTCTTAAAACAGTGCCTTATTTTTATTTGTGAATAGATTTGATTTTTTAAAAAATGGGTTTTCCATCTGTGTTGGTGGAATTCCGGTCAAGAAACTTCATTCCTGGCTGCTTTGATCTTGTGCTCACCTTTCAAAGCCATTAAAAGGTCTTCTTTTTCCTTTATGTAAAAGTACTTCCAGCCACTATTTAATATGAAAGAGATGTTTATCAGACTTGGGATGGGCATATTGAAGCATTCAGGAGTTGGTGCTTTCTTTCCTTGTCTCTTCTCTTTGTCATAGACACATTTTTTTTTTTTTTCTTACCTGTCTCAGCCCCTTGAGTCTATTTCCTGTTGTGGATTTGTACAGCTGAGGGAGGTATAGGTGGCAATTAATAAATTTATTACGAAAGTCTGTGAAGTGAGAAGAATAAGAATCACTGGGGAGTTGCTATATAAGAGAGAAATGTGTGTTAATTCAGTTGCCAAACCTCTGACTGACAGTGGGTTGTGATTATTTCTGAGGGCTGACAACTTCCTTACTGTATGTTTGCCAGATCTTGATGTGAAGTCCAGACTCAAAGGCAGTATTTTGAAGATAATTCTTAGTGGGTACTGCTGTTACCTTTTTTGCCTATCTCCTGGAAGGCTATCTGTCTATAAACTATTGATATCCAGGAAGTTAAGTAGATCTCTTTGTGGACTTCTGCAAATAAAAGTGAAATTTGTTATTTTAAAACCCAGTCGGTGATGGTAAAACAGATCTTTCTTCAAGTGAAAGATCTAGTTCCTAGATCACAAAGCCTAGTAATTTGAGTCAACTCTAGAGCAAACATTAAAAAAAAATTAATGGCCTTTATATTTTAGAGCCATTTTAGGTTTACAGAAAAATAGAGCAAAAAAAAAAAAAAGTTGAGCAAAAAGAGAGCCCCCATATAACCCCTCTCCCTGTAGAGCAAACATTTTTTCAGTTCATTTCCTGCGTAATGTTTTTTATAAGCTGTGATACTCACCAGTTAGCTTACATATAATTAGCATTTTTTTATACAAGGTAACCATGGTTACAGCATTCGTGTCTCTCCCAACCTATAAAGCAAAATACATACATATAGAAGTGCCTCCACTTTAAGAAAAATGGATTTTTGATCAACCTCAATTTGCAAAATAAGACACAGTAGGAAGAATATTTGCACATTAAAAAGAATCCATTATTTGAGCAAAACATTCCAATAGAGTTTCTTTAAAGTATAGACACTGGGAATACTGTTTAAATAAACTTTTAATAATTATAACTTAATTAATATGCAACTTTTCAGTCACATAGATGGCAATAAAGGCAGTACATTTCTAAACAGTTGTAACTTTTTGTCATTATTAAAACAACAGCCACCCACTTGGCCTGTATTCTCCACTTCTGCAGCCAACAAGTTTTGAAGAAACTTCTTCATATTCTATTAACCCAGAACGCTAAAATCACATGGAATAATTAAGCCTTTTTCCGTAAGGACTATAGGATGGAAGTTTTCATGGAAGACAATGAGTTAGTGAAATTGTGGTGAAGGATAAAGAAGACAGCACAATGTCAGCTTTTAAAGATCTATTGATCACACATTCCAGGTGATGAAAAAGAAATGCTGGAGCGCAAGGTCAGCTGTTTTAATGTTTCTCCCTGAGTGAAAGAGCGGAAGGGACTTTATGGATCCCAGCTGTGCTGACTTTCAGGTTTCCTGGCTCTTTACCATTCTGTAGTCTGCAGCCTACGTTTCCAAAGCTCAAGGAAAATATGAGTCCAGCAGGTCTTGCACAAGTGAGTTTTTTTCTTAAAAAAAATTATTTTGTTTTTGTTGTTGTTGAAAATATACACAACAGAATATACACCAGTTCAACAACTTGTACAATTCAGCGCCACTGATTGGACTCTTCGAGTTGTTCCATCCTCACTCTCATTTTCCCAGTTTTTCCTCTCCATTAATGGAAACTCACTGCCCCTTAAGCTTCCTATCTGACCTTTCCCAGTTGCTATTGTCAATTTGATCCCATAGAGATAGTACTTTAAAAGAGCACAATGCTCAAGGCACATATTCTTTACTAATGAAGCTAAACTATTGTTAGGTGTAAAGAAGAGTTCATGGGATGTTTTTGGTTTAAGGTTTAAAATGTGAAGATTATCTGAGTTTTTTCTTTTTTTAAATTAGAATGTCCAGTATACTGCCATGATGCACCTAAATGCCAGGCCCTGGTGAAAAGAGGAGAGAGAGTGGGAGAAAGAGAGGATAAGAAGGAAGGGATGAAGAGAGTAGAGGGAGGAAGGAAGACTAGAAACCAGAAAGCAAGCCTAGTGTGTTCCCTTAAGTTCCAAGGCAGGTAAGAAGAAGGAAGGGAGAAAGGAAGGAAGGTACCAACGAATCAAGGACTGAGAAGAAATGAAGGACCTTATGAGTTGGAATTGACTGGACAGCAAGAGGTTTATCTCTTTGCTTCCTTTCTAGTCAGTAGTTCTCAAGTTTTAGTGCAAATCATAATCATCTGGAGAGCTTGTAAAATGCAGAATCCCAGAACCTGCCAACAGAGCTTCTGATTTGTTGGGGCTGGCTAATAGTAATACTTGGCTTGAAGAGTAGCTCCTCCCAAGTACTGGGACCTTGCAGAGGTGGCCTGAAGTTGGGCTGTGAAGTCACCGAAGCAGAGAGAAGAATGAACATTTCAGAGGAGACTAGATAAACACGGTCAGAGAATGAGCAAAACAAAAGCATTCCAAGTCATTTTTAAACCCCAGGAATTAATTTTTTGTGTTTATTTTGAAATCTTATAATGTTGGAGTCTATTCTATAATGTTGCATTTAGAATATTTTCATCTATATTTATCAGTCAATTGATTTGTATTTTTTTACTGTACTAAAATCTTGTATTTCTAACAATTTTTGCTTTAGCTGCTCCATTATGATATTGTTTGACGCACAAAAGTTTATTACTATATCTTTTTGGTAAATTATATAATTTATTTATATGAACTGTCCATGTTTATTTCATTTAATTTTTTTCTTCACTATTAGTTATTCTGATGTTAATGTCATCCATAAATTTTAAAACTGACATTTGCCTAGTAGTTTCCCATTCTGTTTATTTTAAAACTTCTTCTATTGTATTTTTGTTTTAGGTATGCCTCTTATAAATGACATCAAACTGCTTTTTGATTCAGACATTCAAATTTTGCTTTTAACTTTTCAAATTTTTTCATTGCTATTCCTACCCACGTGTCCCTCAGTTATTTAGAAACAAATTTAAGATACCATACCATTTTGTATTTAAATATTTCAATGCATATCTCAAAAAGAACTCTTTTAAAACGTAATCACAATACTAACAACCAAATTGATAATGGCCCCTAAATATCGTTGGATATCCAGTCACAGTTCAAATTTCCCAATTGTCTCGTGACTTTTTCTGTAATTTATTTGTCTGAATCAGGATCCAACTAATGTCTGTACATTGCAATTGATCAATAGGTCTTTTATGCTTTGTTTAATCTAAAATTCCACTTTTTTCTCTGCTTTTTTTCTTACTTCTCCACCCGTTAGTCAAATTCCCCACCTAAAACTGTCCACTGGGTGGGTTGTCAAGAAAGAGTCCTTACACTTCCTACCCTGTCAGGAATAAAACAAGACACAATGAATGGTGTGTTTCACTGGGAGCCTCCCACTTAGTTTACATTTCTTGGGTTTCATTAACATCCTCGACCTTAGTCAGGTGCAACAACTTATCTGCTGCTTCTGCCATGTCCATAGCTTAGTAGTGGTTTTACTAGATAATATGTATAGTTGGTGAGATTCACATTCATTCACTTATGTAAACTCCCTAAATACCTCATCTTCCTACTTTCTCCTATGATATACTGGGGTTGGGAGAAAAGGTGTTGTTAATGGTAGTAGGGCCTATTCTGCCGTTTCTTAGTACACCTTGTAGTCTGTCCTCACTTGTTAGTGTCTCTTTTTAAAAAGTGGATACTTGGCACCTGTTTATTTTCAGCTGCCAGGCTTAGTTACTTATTTTTGTAAAACTGGAAAAGTTTTACCCAGCACCCTATTGAATACATACAGCATTTGATCTTCCATATCTATTCTCCATATTCTTTATCTTCCCTCTTAAAAATTCCACTTGTTTGCTTTTTGCTGTATCTTAATAACAATAGCTAATATTGCATAGTGGTTAAGAGCTCGGCTGCTAACCAAAAGGTTGGCAGTTCAGATCCGCCAGGCACTCCTTGAAAATCCTATGGGGCAGTTCTACTCTGTCCTATAGGGTCGCTATGAATTGGAACTGACTTGATGGTACATAATAACAACAACAACATTTATTCAGTATTTTATGTGTCAGACAGTATTTTACATAAATGAGATCATTTAATTCTCATGATAACCACTAAAAGAGATATTATTATTAGCTCAATGTTATAGATGAGGAAATCAACACCCAGGACTGACACCTCGAAAAGTTGCCTAAAGCAGCACAAGGCTAAATAGCTACAAAGGAGAAGAATTATGATTTGAACTCAGGTCATCTAACTACCAAGTCTATGACCCCATCACAACACTATGCTGTGGTTACACTCTGTTCTAGAAGAATTCTAATAGTGGATCTAACCCATTAATTTAATTTCCACAAGTAACCATTCTGCTGCTTATTGGTTTTATGTTTAGTTTTGATGGTCATGCTTTTCAAATCTGTAAGAATTAATTCTTGCTTTCCAGTCACTACTTTCTAATACATTATAAAGGAAGTCTGCTTTTATTTTATCTTGCATTATCTTTTAAATTTTGTTAGGAATATCAATCAGAATTTAAGTTCTATTTTGTTTTCTCTATTATCATTATTCCATTGAGGCCATTTAATCTGGCTTTTCAGTTTGTTTCTCTTCTTTCTGGTGGCCGATTCTTTTCTTTCATCTAAGTATGTTTCATTTGTCCACTCATTTATGAGGAGCCCTGGTGGCACAACAGTTAAGTGCTCAGATGCTAACCAAAAAGTTGGTTGTTTGAACCCACCCAATGGCTCCAATGAGAGAAAGACCTGGCAATCTGCTCCCATAAAGATTACAGCCTAGAAAACCCTATGTGGCAGTTCTACTCTGTCACATGGAGTCACTATGAGTCGAAATTGACTCAATGGCACCTAACAACAACTCATTTATCAATGAAGGGTTAGAATGATCACAACAAGTAGCCAAAATGGACTTCTTTGACAATCTTGTTGGATTTTGTTTAATATCCCTCGGTAGGCCCCTTTCCTTCTCTTCTCTCCTTGTGTAGGGCAGGTAGATAAATCATCTAAAGGTTTACATTATACTGGTAAAGGTGAATAGGCTCCACTGGGCCAGAAAGCTTATTCCTTTTCAATATGTGCAGGCTAGAAGCAGACCTGAAGAATGATCTCAGAACTGCCCTCGAGTGGCTCTTGGATGCCAAAGCCTAACTCAATTTACCCTATTACTTGGCTTAAGTGACATCCAAGCAGAGTGATTGTTCAGCCACTCTGTGCATAGTATTCAAGGTGGGATTTCGGCATCCTCTGGTTTGCTCTCTGGTGACTGACTGATTCTCAACCTGCACACTCATACAACCTTTGCTTATGGGACCCCAGAGGAATTGGCATCTGGTTAGGAATGTAGTTGCCAGTGAGAAGCAACAAGGGGTTGCCATGGTGATTAAGCATGACTGGGGTTTCACTGATATACTGAGCTGTTCCCACTCCCCACCCCGTGGTTTTGTGGTAGAAACTTCCATTTAGCAGAATGTTTGACTCTACTCGATACTTCAGAAGCCCCTCACACAGAATTCTCCAATTTATTTATTCGAGCTATCCTCACTGAATGAAGTCTGGAGACAAACACCAGAATAGGCCACTCCAAGTCAGGGGCACACATTTTGTGGATTTTACATTCACTTTTGTGGTATACTGGCTAATCATAGTGCTTGCTATTCTCACAATCACGTCTAAGATCAACTGTCCCTACCCTGCTGATAGAGGGGGTAGTCCTGGGCAGGTGTGTTTAGTATCATAGAAAACTCCCCTCCACCTCTGCTACATTGCATTTGTTGGTGGGGGGAGGGCATTTAACTCAAAGGTAGTCAACCCTGCCAGCTTGGTAAGGAAGCCTGGAACAAAATAATAATAATAATAATAAAAGTTTTATCCAAATAGTGATAAGCTGGGCCAATCAGATTCTCACTCTGTGGGAATGTGATGTGGGGACTGCATCGATCTCCACATTTTGGGGAATGGATTCATGCTGATTTATTACTCACAAAGTTATCCACGAACCATACAAATTTCTGAAGTTAAGAACATAGAAAAATGCCAGGTATTTTACGGGAAAAGTTTTCTCAGTTTTCTTTTTTCCTCCCTATTTGATGCACTTAAATTTACAGTGAGACATACAGAAGTATTTTGTTTTGTAAGATTTCAGTGAGAATTACAAAATGGGTGAAGTTTCCCTGAAGGTTAAGAATGACACAGAAATAAGCTTTATGAAATCAAGCAGGCAAGGCTTTTAGAAATGAATCAAATTGTAGCTCTAATAGCTGAGGGACTTCTCCATTAACTTGGAAAATTCTATGAGCAGAGATGTTTTCTCAGTTTTGTTTGATAAAAGCCTCCACTTTTGTTGTCAGAGGAGAAAGCAATAAGGTGATGGCTGGAATAACCTATACAAGCTAAGAGTGACTAAAGACCCTGGCCAGATGGAGTGTGATTAAATGGACATTATAGAATGGAAATTATCAGTTCTGAAACAGTGGAGAAGGAATATTTAGAAAACAGGGGCATTACAATAGGTGTTAAGCTTCTGTAAAAAAAGAAAGCCCCCAAATACAAGGGCTTAAATAATATAGAAGTTTATTTCTTCTTCTGAAGGTGAGTGGTGGAGATTTGGTGGGGCACGCTCCTGTCTGCAGTTAGTCAGGCAGTGCTCCTCTTATCCCTATGGTGTTGTCCCCAACTAATTATCTGAAATTGGATCAAACTAGAAGGAGAAAGTGCAGAGATGGAGGGCAAGCAATTTCTTTTTAAGCAAATAATGTAGAAGTTGCACATATTTCTTCCATTTCCATTCCATTGGTGAGAACAAATCATATGGCCATAATGAATCATGTGACCTTACCATGGAAGGGAGGCTGGGAAGTTGAGACTCTAGCTAGACATCCATGTGTCCAGCTAAAATTCCACCATTAGGTAAGAAAAGAAGAAAGGATTTTTGGTGGCTACTGGCAATCTGTCACATCAAACTAATCCCTATATAGGGAATAAGTCTCTTGAAAAGTATGAAAATACAGGTCAATGGGGTCTTACCCCAAGAGCCCAAAGCTATCTTTGTGGCTTGGGGGCCAAAAGGCAAGTTTCTGAAGTCTGGTCTAATAACACAAATGGAGCCTATTAGTTACCACCAAGAAAATTCGACTATTGTTAAAATTGTTCTGTCCTTCCTCTTTATCCCCTAGGATTCTGTTCGAAAGTGTCTAACATTTTCTTTGCCTTTCTAAACAGGGCAGTCTAGGCTCTCTATTTAATACCCTGAAAGATTATCTCTGCTTAAGGATATCCTCAAATCCCAATTCTTTTGTTCTCTCCAGAACCTTTTTCCTTGTTTCCCCTCACAAAGTAACACAAGGCAAACCCTCTCCGAAAGGGGCCAAGCAGCCTTAATTCTCTCCTTCTGTCATTTAGAACTCCCCAGGTAGCAAGTGATAACTTAAAAAAAAAAAAACTTATGTAAAGATTAGAATTTATTGGCTTATGTAATTTACAAGTTCAAGGAGAGCCTATAAGCACACCTTGATCCACAGGTTTAAATTTATGTCATTAGGATATTGTCTCACTCTCTATGTCTCTCAATGCTACTTTTCTGAGTGTTGGCTTACTTCTTCAGCAAGCTCTCTTGCATGGCAGACTCTAACATCATCAGACCTTCATCTTCACTGCCTTAATTCTAGCACAAAAAGAGAATGTCCCCCTTTCTCATCAGCTCAAGAAAAGGTACTCAAGATTGTACATCATTAGCTTTGATAGGATGACTGACTCATCTGAGAATCAATCTATCTGACTGTAAAATTAGATGATGTTAACGGCCAGGACCATGCCATAGGCCCACATCCAGAGCAAAGTGTTAAGTAAGCACCACACAAAAATAGTAGAAAGGAATATCAGGATGCTTAGCAGAAGGGAGTATGGATGCTCACAACAAAATAACAACAAATGTCCACTACACATCCATAATCCTATAGCGTTGAGACATTCAAACTAGTCTTAGGATGACTCTTACGTACTTGCCTTTCAGTAAGGATATCCTCTAAATCCCTTTAAACTACTTAGTTTCCCTGAATCTTCTTCTAGCAAATGTTTGTGGTTATAATGTCAACATGTCCTTTTACCTTGAGGGCAAACATATGTCTTTCCACTAGTACCTACTGACCATGAGTTACATCACAGTATCACCATTTTGCAGTTGCAACTCCTTGTAGTTTTAATTTTACAGCTCACTTTTGTTTTTTGTAACTTTATGCCATATTTTATTTCTAATGCAAAGGAATTATTTTTTTTTAAATTTAACAACCCCCTT
This sequence comes from Trichechus manatus latirostris, assembly GCF_000243295.1. Lineage (NCBI taxonomy): Eukaryota > Metazoa > Chordata > Mammalia > Sirenia > Trichechidae > Trichechus > Trichechus manatus. The sequence continues at coordinate 10,363,329 of NW_004443952.1, forward strand.
TAAGATAATGGGGGATACCAAGATTAGGGCATCTATAGCAAGCATGGTTTGTAAAGGATTTCAGGAGAGAAAATTTTATTTATTTCTTAAACATTATAATGAATATCTCCCAGATTCAGAACAGGTCGGTCCTATTAATTAGTGGTTATATACCCTGGGATATTCTCTAAGTCTTGGAATAGACAAGACATTTGCCACAGTAAGAGCAAGACCTTATTCACATTAATGAGGACTAAGAAGGGAGCAGGGAATCTAGTTTTACCATTGTTCTCTTGGAACGAGCTAGATTAGTTGGGGCTTGCACAATCTAGTGTGTGGTGAGGTGGTTATGCACAAAGACTCTGAAACACATCTCCTGGGTTGGAACCCTAGTTATACCATTTATTACCTATCTAATCTTAGGTAAATTATTTAATTTCACCATTCCTTGGTTTCTTCATCTATAAAATGAAAATAATGATAGTATTGACCTCACAGAGTTGATGTGATGCTTATATGAGTTAATATGTATAAAACGCTTAGAACAGTGTATGAACAATGAAAGTAATATAAGAGCTATATAAACACTTGCTAAGAGCCGTTAGAGATTATATGTTTAAATGAACATTCATATATAAATCTTCAATGAAAAAAATCAAGAGAAGTATTATTCAGTAGCCAGTTCCTTGAAAAGACAACCAAAACACAAAACCCACATTTTCTTTTTTATGAATCCACTTAAATTATTCACATCTGAGAAAGAGAGAGGGAATGACATACTAATGGAAAAACAGGCTAATAAGCCTAACTTAGTTTCATATTCAAGGGGTGGAACAATTTATGGGAAAGCTCTCAAAACTTCTAAATGCTGCAATCAAATCATTATACGGAGAAAGCTGCAAAATCAAATTCCAAACAACGAAAACGTTAGTTTCGTAAGGAACAGTTCCAGTCATCTGGCATTCATATGTTGTTTGTTGATGTGGTGATTGTACAGACATAATGACCCAATACCACCTCTAGGCAAGAAGCTTTCAGGAAGGAAGTTTACCTTGGCCCCTTGTGGCTGGTTAATATTATCAGGAGAGCCTTTTTTTACTTTTGCACTGCTAATATTTCAAATTTGTACCTCTTTTTCAAGAGAACACAAAAAGAGCTTCAAATATATTTGTAGAGTGCAAGGGAGTGAGCAGAAAGCGATTCCACTGTCTCAGAAATCTTCAAGGCAATTTTTTTAGAGGTTCATTGTTACATAGGTTAGATACAGTCTTAATGATAATTACCTATTCTAAATGGATTTAAATTAAATCTGGACAATTCTTTTATAACACTGCAAAATGGATTTAAAATAAAAATTAGAACACAGTAATGTTATTTCATTTTTCTTTGAATGAACTGCCAGTTTTGTTAGCATATTATCTTTTTTCTTTAATATGGAGCTTGATCTACAGTTAAGTTTCCTTCACTCATTTAAAATTAATTCATCCAAAAAATATTTACTGAGTCTCTACTAAGTACCAGATGCTGAGTTAGAACTATTTAATATTTTTAAAAAGACTGTGTTTTAAGAAATAGGAAGAGGCAATGTTAAGAAAATGGCAGATTTATATAAACTTCTAACAGCAGGAGAAATTTGTTAAAAAAGATAGCATAAGATGTAAAGAAAGTTGGAAGACAAAAGAGAGAAGTGCAAGAAAATTAAAAATGTACTGTAAATAAAATCTGCATTGGATCGATTAAAGAGATAAAATGCTGTGGATAATAGAATCAGTAATGTGAATTTTAAACTTTAAAAACTCTCCTAAAATGCAGGTGAAAATAGCAAACAGATAAAAATCATAAGAGAGTAATGGAATGGAGAACAGAAAACAGAAAAAATGTATGAATAGGCTGTTCTCGAAGGACACAAAAACTAAATTGAGACAACAATTAAAAATATAGTAGAAAAAAACTTTCCTGAACTATATGAAGACTTATTTTTGTAGATTTGAAGGGGTTCCTAGGTTACTACATAGTTTTCTTTCTTTTTTTTTGAAGAGAACAGAAAACATTAAAAGATATGCAAATATTAAAATACATACCACCCATGAAGTCTTGATGAAAAATGCAAAGATTAGCCCAAGTAACTGAGTTGTGTACCTAGATGAGAGCTTTTAAGAATTATTAGTAAAAAGAAGAATAAAATAATTTAATTAGCCAAGTGTTCAGTTTAGCTAAAGGTCAGACACTGCGGTTGAGTTAGGAGTGCAAAGGGTTTATTGGGAAATAACACCTGTGAAAGGAAAAGATAGAGAACCAGAATGGAGCAGAGGGCACCATCAGATCCTGATGCAGGACAGAAAACATCTCTCCCAGTCCAATATGGAGCTTGGGAGCAGAGATGGCCCATTAGAGGAGTTCCTCATTGGACAAAAATGGCGAGTCCGTTATACCACCACCTTGTTTAGTCATTGGCCATGATCTACCCTGAGAAGAGCATAATCTTGGCTATCTCCACTTTGCTCAGTCTTTGGCTGGGGGAATGCCTAAAGAAGACCGTGGCCCCAGATCAAAAGCTGCAGAAGACCCTGAAGGTGCTAAAAGTTGTGATTCAGCTAATCATGACCTTTTCAGCTGTCCAGTAAGTTCTTTTTTGAAAGGGGATCTGAGTGGTACATCTCCATGTCTGCCATAATCCACCCCTCATTCCATGTGAATCCATTCCTCCAAACTTGTTAATATAGCAATACCTCGAGATATACGGTCATTCATTCATGTATCCACTGTGTTAGCACTGGGTCCCTGCTGACAAAGGCAGGCTTCAGTATTTCATCTTGTAGAGAGGAGCACCAATTCCTCCTCTTCCCCCTCCTTACCAACTGGAAGAATTATGAAAGGGGGAAGATCATGTTCATTCAAGTTCATCTTGGAGTAGATTATGATACTCAATTTAACACTTGCCAAAACCTGTCTCTAACGGGTGAGATCCATGTTCTCTTAAGTTCAAATTTCTACAAGTCAGTGTGTATCTCTCTCTGGGAAGAAGTCCAGTTATTGTTGTTAATCTTTCAGAAACCTAAAGTCCCAGAAATGGGTTTTAAAGATAGCTTTTCCCATTCCTTCCTTTCTAAATATCTCTAGGAAATGGGAGATAAATGAACCTCCTCAGTAAATTCTATCTCTTCCTTCCTTCTGATCTCCGCGTATCTTCCCAGGGGTTTTTAAGTGTTCTGCATTACTGATTTAAACTCTTTACACTCCATTTGTACTCTACAAATTAGTAGTGACTTTTGAGAGGCCAACTCATCTCTGCATAGTAATCCTCCCAAGGTTGTGACCACTGTCTTACACTGAATTGGTTCCTATTCTAGAGTTTGGAAATCCTTCCATGGTGCAGACATGAGGTACTTGAGGGTTCCTATCAATCTCCACACTTAGTGGGTATGAATCTCAGTCAACAAACTTGGATATGCAAGAAATAGTTTTCTGTATTTCAGATAAAATTTTTACCCTAGCTTCTCCATTGCTCAAGGTTGACAGAAAAACTTTTCTTCCATTCTTAGAGATTTAATTACACACCTCCCCAGCCCGGGCAACATTCCAGCATTCTATACAGTGGCAACATATTGGAGAGGGCCCATTTGGCACTGGTCCTTACAAGTTACCTTTGAGACTTCCTTTGTCCAAGTGCTTGCTGCTATGCCACCCATGGGACACAAGCATCTGCTGCTAAGCTATTCTATGGTTCCATCTACCTAACAGTCATTTGTCCTCTGCGGTCTTGTTGCCTCCCCAACAGCACTGTGAAGAAGCAGGGTCGAGATACCCTCTGCTCTCTGGACACACAGAGCTCTCTGTCCCTCTTGCACTCCAGGAGTTTCTGTTCCTAGTCTGGGTAAATTGTTTTTCCTTCACATCCATTCTTACTACTTCATTTACGTCTGCAAATCCCCTTCTCCTAAGAGCTTAGGCTTTCTGTAAAGATTTTGGGCTCTTCTATTTTCTGTCTTAGAATGTACTTTCTTGAACAATGAGCACAGAGCATATTCCTAGTCAATAGTATGAAAGGGGAAGGTGGAAATACAGGGAGAAGAAAGCATGGATTAAAAATTTCAAAATATAGTCTGATAATGTAATTATTAATCCCCACTAAAGACAGAAGAAACTATATACGACTGCTTACAGAAGTATATTTGGTAGCTATATAGAATTAGGATGCTAGCCATGGGAAATCACAGGCTTTGTACACAGGAATAAACTATTGACTTGCTTATTATAACATTAATAATTAGGACATGTTTATAGGGAGTACCTTGTTTTTACACAGGAGTACAATCATTGTCTGCTCTTAGGTGTTGTAGTGTCAATACGTGGTAAATCACAATAGCAGCCCCCAGAGGATCTGATGGCTGAACATTATTCCGTGTTAGTTTGTTTTAGAAATATTATTGCATGGATAGATACAAATCATTTCACTTGCATTTGAAAATACATTACTGAGGTATAATTTACAAGCAACAAATTGCATCTACCTTAAATATTCAGTTCAAGGAGACTGGAGAATTACAGACAGCGCGTAACCATCATACACAGCTCACTCCAGAAAATTCCCTGCTGTGTCTTTTCCATCAATCCTCACCCCATAGTCAACCACTCTTCTGTGTTCTATCATCATAGATAGGTTTTACCTGTTCTAGAACTTCATATAACTGAAATCATATAGTACGCGCTATTTTGTGTCTGTCTTCTTTTGCTCGATATGTTTTTGAGCTTCATCCATGTTGTCGTGTATAACAATAGTTTGTTCCTTTTATTGCTGACTAGTATTCCTTTCATGTCGTTAAAAAAAAAATTACCTTTGGAAATCATTCTGCCTCTGCTTCTGGGAGAGTGTATGCTGGTCTCTGAGAAATGCAAGGTGTATGTGTGTGTGTGTGCGTGTGTGCGTGTGTGTGTCAGAGCCATTTGGTTAAATGTAATCAGTACCTTCCTTGACAGAGTTTGTGTAAAGGTGTACCATCTCTAATTTGCCTGCTTTTGACAAGTTCCCACTCCAGAGGGAAATACATCTGAGCCTTTCCTTTTCTCTGATTAATCCACAATCTAGACCACAGGATGTCATTGAAACCCTGAGATTATATTCAAAATGCTTATGAATATATATACAAATTAAGCCAAGTAACAAATAACCAAAACGAAACCAAACTCAGTGCCGTCGAGTCGATGCCGACTCATAGCGACCCTATAGGACAGAGTAGAACTGCCCCATAGGGTTTCCAAGGAGCAGCTAGTGGATTTGAACTGCCAACCTTTTGGTTAGCAGCCAAGTTCTTAACCACTGCACCACCACGGCTCCAAGTAACAAATAGATTCCCAAAATTTAGTGGCTCAAAGAAGAAGAATTTGTTTTTCACATAAAAGTCCAGAGTGGCTGTTTAGGTCAGCAGAGATGTTCTCTATCACATGGACACTTAGGAATCAGGGCTTATGCCTGACTGTCATCTTCAACCCATGTTTTCCAAGGTTGGTAAGGGCATTGCCATCCCAGTCAGCCAGGAGGAACAAAGGGTATGGAGGAGTGTGGGAAGATTTTATAGGTATGCCTAGAATTGACAGAAGACACTTGTGCTCACATTCTACTGGAGAAAACACAGTTACAGGATCTCAACTAACTGAAGAGAGGCTGGGAAATCCAGTCTAGCTGGTGCCCAAGAAGGAGAGAATGGATATTGTAGCTAGAGGCCTTTCTGTAGAATGCATAGACTATGTATACTCTATATGTATCAGAGAGCAGTTTCATAGCTTTGATTAGGTTCTCAAAGGGGTTTATACCCAAAATTTTCAAAGCCTCCTATTACAGAACCACTAACACTGCTGCTTCCACCTTGCTCTAAAAAGCATAAAAGGTCATCAAGGCAAAACTACAGAAATGACATAAAGTACGCGTGATATAGGAAAACTCTCTGCCCCATCTTTGCACAGAGTACTACAATACAATTCATATTTTCTGGAATAATCATTGCAGGACTTGAGACAGAAATCTTATCAGCTACTAGATCTCACAAGAATCCAGCATATTAGAGCCAGCCATATTTTATTTGAAAGAAAGGAGCAGACTCTTTTACAGTTTGTGGTTTTTGTACCTTGTATAAGAAATTCTTTTCTACCTCAAAGTGATGAAGTTATTCTAAAAATATGAAAGTTTTACTTTGTGAATTTAGGTCTTTACTTCATTAAGAATTTACTTCTGTTTATGTTGTGAGGTATGGATCCTATGATATTATATTTTCGTATGTAGAGTGCCAAATATCTCAGCATCATTTACTAAGCAGAACATCTTTGATGCACTGATTTGCATTGATTCATCTGTCATCGATACATGGTTGTGTTTCTGAATCTTCCGTTCTTTAATTAGGGTATTTATCAGTCATTGCGCCAATACCACATTATTTCAATTTGTGAAACTTAGAAGATCTTGAAATCTGAAAGAAAATTTTCTTTCCTTGTGTTTCTTCAGAATTCTCTTAATTATTCTTAGCCTCTTACACTTTCACATGAATTTTAGAATCATCTTGTCAAAGTCTATGAAAAACTATGTTGCAATTTTTAGTAGCGTGCATTGTGTATATGGAGTCTTGTCATCCATGAACATGGTCTATCTATCCATTTATTTAGGACTTCAATAAAGTTTTATAATTTTTTTCATAGAGGTACTATACCTTTCTATTATTTTGTTCTAAGTTATAATAAATATTTGTTGCTATTATGAATGGGAAATTTTAAAAATTATTATCTCTAATGGGCTGTGCTAAACTCTCTTATGGGAGCTAATAATTTATTAGACTTCCTTGGATTTTTTATGTAGACAATTATATCATCTGTAAATCATATTTTTCTTGTTTTCTAACTCTTATGTCTTTTAATTTTGTTTTCTTGTGTTATTAACTTGGCAAAGGACTTTTAGCAGAATACTGAGTAGAAATAGTAAAAGTCATCCTTGTTTAGCTCCTAAATTTAAAACGAATATTTCTAATGAATTAACATTGAGAATAATGCTTCTAGAATTAGGTTGTTGGTAGCAACTCTTTATTACGTATAGGAAATTTCTCCCTATTCCTAGTTCGCTAAGAATTTTTAAAAAACATAAATGAGTGGTGAATTGTTTTAGATTTTCTAATATTAAATCATCCTTGCATTCATGTTATCAATCTGATGTGCTAAGGATGTATTTTTTTAAAACACATTGTTGAACTTGGTTTGATAATATTGTATATAAGATTTTTTTTTTCTTATGAAATTGGCCTATACTTTTCCTTTTTCTGTATTTGTGCTATTTTGGTATCAAAATTTTATTAGCTCATAAAATGATTGGGATATTTTCTTTCTTTTTCTATTCTTTGAAATCATTTGAATAGAGGTTATCTGTGTAAATCATGCCTGCCAAAATTTGACCCTTTTTGTAGGTAGATTTAGAAATACAAATTAAATTTATTTACTAGTTACAAATACATTTGTGTTCTTTATTTTTTTCTTTAATCAATAAATTTTTGTAACATACATTTTACTAAAAAAGTTCATTTAAGTTTTCAAATGTTCACAATATTTCTTAGTGTTAAGAAAACTCTACTGAAACTATAATTATAATCTTCTCATTCATAATTTGTTTCTTTTCTGTTTTTTCATTACCAGTCTTACCATAAATTTAAGTATCTTATTATTGTTTTATGGAACTAATTTTTTGTGTTGTTGATCCTTTCTATATTTCTTTGTATTCAAGTCTATTTTTAGCTCTAAAATTATATAAATATTACATATAATATATATTACCTATCTATCTACCTACCTACCTATCTATCTATTTATCGATCTATCTTAAACAAGTTGCTATTGAGTCGATTCCAACTCATGGCAACCCCATGTGTTTCAAAGTAGAACTGTGCTCCACAGGGTTTTTAATGGCTATGATGTTTTGAAAGTAGATTGCCAAGCCTTTCTTCTGAGGTGGGTGGATTTGAACCACCAACCTTTCAATTAGTAGCTGAATGCTTAACCATTTACACCACCCAGGGGGATATAGAAAATACATATATTTAACACATATTTAATATGTATAACATATATTTAATG
>NW_004443952.1:10371513-10387841 GCF_000243295.1 Trichechus manatus latirostris
TAATCTATTTTATCAGATTATTTATGCAGATATATGTGATAAGAAAAAAGTGATCTTGGAATCACTGTTTAGAGCTTTCATTTCATTGCAGCCTAGTCTTCATACAACAGCAGCTGCGCACGGAATCCCAACTTGTACTCCTCATTCCTGGAGTCTCCCTATGCCACTTCTACCCTGAAGAGTTTTTTTTTTTACTAAATTGGGCTGCCACACCCACCTCTGCCACTGGCCTTTTAAAATAGAAAGGTTTTCTAAGGAGAATCCTTTCTTTCTAGCCAAGGGGAAAAACACCAGAGAGGCACAAATACCCCTTATTAAGAAGGAAGAAACCTATATGCCCAGGGACATCTAAAAAACTTCCAAATAGACTGAATTCCCTCAGGGTATTGTTTCACTAAACTGTACAGTTTGAATCAGTCTCTATGTTAATGAACTAGAGGGAAAGTTTCCAACAGATCTTTCTGCTGATAGTTTTGATTACTCTCTAGTAGAAAATTTCAAAGACCATTGCCAGACAGAAGGGAAAGTGGGGAGGAAGAGAGAACTGGCATGACCAGCAAACTCTTTTGAATAAATAGGGCCAAAGGCAGTGACAGTCAATTTTTCAATCCTAAATGCTTCTCAAATGATAATCCTTGAACCACTAGATAAAATCAATAATCTGACAAAGTTTATAATATCCTTTAAAATACTAATGTAAATTCCACTTGAAATAGCCCTCATCAAAATTTCTCTTTATTTTGCTGAGAATATTTTTTGTCATGTTTGACAGCACCAGCTGTCTTTGGGTTTCGTTTTTGGCTCTGCTGAAGTCATTTGAAGAATAGAGCAACATTGCTTGGTGGAGGATAAGAGATAATGGTTAGGACAGAAAGCACTAGGATGACTAGCCAAGAAAAGGAATAAATCTGAATGGCAAGATGGCTCCAGACAGGTAAAACCATTAAAGAAAGCAAACAAAGGTGTTCTTCTTCATCTCTAGTGAAACAACATCATCCATGTTAATGTTTTTAGAAACCCTTTCAAATGCATTATTTTACTTTAATTAAGAAAAGTTGGAGGTCTATAAAATAGTATTATTATCCCATTTTACAGATGAGGAAACTGGCTCACTGACAACATAATACTGGTTTTGATGAATTAATCTATGTACTGAACTGGATTATGCATTACATGTCATTTTCTCTCTCGGTTTACCCTGAAGACACAACCTATATCTGATTTTTAAGTTATTGACCGAAAGTTGGCTACAGAAGCATCCTAATTCAAGACAGGTCAGCACTTGTCAGGAAGACAGGTCTGTCCAGGCAGACCTTGTAGTTTGTTATCCATTTCATTTTAGGCAATGGTAGACCAAATAGAGGAAATAAAGCGTTTTAGAGCAACTAGAATAGGAGCCCTGGTGGTGCAGTGGTTAAGAGATGATCTGTTAACCAAAAGGTCAGCAGTTCAAATCCATCAACTGCTCCTTGGAAACCCTAGGGGCAGTTCCGTTCTGTTCGTTCTGTTCTATAGGATCGCTGTGAGTTGGAATTGACTCGAGGCAACGGGTTTGGGTTTTTTTTTTTGGAACTTAGAACACTTGAATACAGATGTCTTGGATGGACAGAATTCCTCATTTGATGTTAGAAGGGACCAGAGTAGTTAAGGCAGTTAATATATATAGTTAAAGCAGAAGCAGCTGTATTCCTTAACAAGGTAAGAGACAAAATCATTATATTAGAAAATATTCAAGCTGAGGAGTAGGCAAGAAACTCATCCACACTTTACCTTTTATTTATAGGGAAGGGCTAAACATTCAAATAATTAAATTTTGAAATATTCTTTTTATTAGATATGGAAATACTGGTATTGAAAACCCTAACAGTAAGTAAAAGGAGAGTGTAATAACGGGGAGACAGGAAAATTGGTTAAGAGATTTCTCTGAATTGGGTAGTACTATGGTTAAAAATGAAAACCCCTTTCCGTACATTTTTCTTTTCTTATATTGTTATTATACTTAGATTTTATAGTGAACATTTTCCTAGTCATCCCGATACAATATTTCTTAGAATTTCAAAATCGATCCCTCCCATTATTTGTGAGACGGGAGAGTGGCTTTATATTCATAGGTGTATGTATTTCCGCATGCTGTACATGAGCACGTTAGCACTGTATATACATTAACATTTGCAATTTTTCAGTTTAAAAAAAAATAAGTCATAAACTGGTAGAAAAGATGGATAAGCTGAGTCATTTAAAGCCGATTAAAAAAGAGGGACGGGAGAGATTGTTTAAAAAAGGAAACAGCTTTAAGGTAGTTATAGACTTGCAGCCAGGGCGCAGCCTTGAAAACCACAGGGCGAGCTCGGTCAAGGTTCTAAGCAGTCACTGGCAGGAGATGGTCCTGGTTCCTTCAAAGCATACCTCACTGGAGGCTTGAAAACTTTCCATCTCCTTCAAGAAGTCTTGCCCTCCCCGCCCACTGCGGTTTACAAGTGACCTTTTCCTTTTGCGAAGCCCAAGATTATCCAGTCACCACCACCAATGCAGCCCTCCCCCGTTGTCCTGCAGACTGCCGTCTTGCCCTCCTTCCTATACGTGGTTTCTGATGAGGGTCTAGGCGAGAGCTCACTAAACTTTTACTCATAAGAGGCTACTTTTGATATGTGGCGGCCTTAGCGGCCGGGCAAGACAGAGAATTTCGAACACTCCGAAAATCCTGGGAAGCCGGGGGTGGGAGGTGGGTGGCGGTGGCGTGGCTGGAGAGCCCCCGACGGGCTGGGTGTTTTTATAGACCTGGGCAAATCCTGGTGGCTGCACTCTCTTGAGAACAATCCCCGGGCCTTAGTCCCGCGCCGCTCCCGCCCACACCTCCAGGTGTGCATTCCCCGCCCTTAATTACTCTTACTAAAATTGATTGTTTGCACTTGCAAAGTTACACTAGGCAAGCAGAAGGGAAGTTTAGAATCATGGATATGGGGAACTAGGGGAGCAGAGACATGCTTGCTATGATCTGCAGATCCAGTAAATGGAAAAATCAGAAATAGAAATGTATACACCTTTCTAGAAGCAAAGTCGACTGACTCTTCGTTCTTTGCAGCCTCCACTTAAAGGCTGCGCTGGGAGAATCTTTGTGCCTTTTCGAAACTTTAGAAACTGAACTACCAGAGAGAGGCCCTACTTTTGGAGCTTTGCGGCCCCGCGATGTTTTCCAGAGCTTTTCAAGTGGGAAGAGAAGAGCGAGAAAATGAAAATGCAACGTGCTGGGGAGCTCATCAGAGTCCGGGTGGCCGTCGGGCACGGAGGTGAGCGCTGGAAGGGATGTAGTAGGGGTGTCTGACACAGGAGCAGAAGCAGGGCGGGGGTAGGTTAGATAATGAATGGTAGGCGAAGGAGACCGGCTCCCTAGACCTGCGGCCACGGCGGGAAGTTTAGCAAATGAATGGGGGGTGGTGGTGGCGCCATACAAGCTGAGGGGACGTGCTGGGTTTGGGGGTCTAGGGGTGCGAGAGGAGCTGTCTAGCGCAACAGCTACGTAGAGCGAGGGGAGAAGAAAGAAGGCGGAGGAAGAAAGGAGCCTGGCGTCCACGCTACTTCTTGGCCCTCCCTCGGCGCCCCCTCCCCCGCCGCCCTGTGATCGCGCCAAAGCCTGAGCAGTCGGGCCCGAGCGGCGGCGGCGGCTGACGACTCTCCTGTCCCCCTGCGGAGCGCTGGCGGGATCTTGGGCGACCCGAGCCCCAGCGCCGTGCAGCCCTCCCTGGCTGTGCGCGGATCCCCGGCAGTGCAGGCGCAGAGGGCGGTTCCGCTGCGGGCCGCTGACTGGCGGCGCAGCCAGGGACCAGTCCCGAGGTGGCGGGAGCGGCCGCGGGAGCGCAGGTAAAGGGGCGGGAGCGGCTCGGCGCGGGGCGGAAGCATAGTGCCCAGTGTCGAGCCACTGGCCGGGGCGTCTGCTCCGCCGCTAAACGGCGCGCTCGGATCGTTCTGCCCCCTTGGCATTCCGGCTTTGTGGCGAGTGCGCGCGCGTGTGTGTGTGTGTGTGTGTGAGTGTGTGCGCGCGCTGGCCTGTCTGTGTTGGCTGTGGGTGGGTGTGCGTGCGTGCGTACGAGCCGGCCTGCAGGAGGCGAGGCTCTCCTAGCCTCCCTTACGAACCAGTTGACGGAGCCCGGGGAGGGAAGTTGCCGCAGCAGCCCGGGCCGCCGGCCTTACGGTCCCCTGGCCAGGTCAGTGCGCTCCGGGGCCCTCGCTGCGCGCAGCGTCCGCGGCCCAGTGCCGCCAAAGTGACACGTAGAAGGCCCCCGGTTACCTGGGGTCTGGGTGGGAGCACGAGAAGGCTTGCTGGGGGCGCTCAAAATCCCCCCCACCCCAACGCGTCCCGGTGGGCGTAGACAACTGGGTGGTCCCTGCGCCTTGAGGCACCGAGCTGCTGTAGGCGCGGGGCTCCGCTACCACTAGTTTCTCACAGACGATTCAGTCGTCCCTCCTAGGCTGAAGACTTTTGACTTAACTTTCTGTCCAGCTAACAAACATGCTTAGCAAGTAACAACTGGAATATGTAAGGCAAGGGAGGGACCTGACTTTCAGTTGGTGATTTTGAAATCGACGGGTTCGTTTGGTTTGTGTAGGACTAGTTTGTTGTAAATGGATTTAAAGTTTATTCTTGTTTTTCTTTGCTGCCATTTGGCCTTTGATGTGTAGGAGTGACGGCATCCAGGAGTTGCTGCCTTGCAGACTGGGGCCTGAGATTGTTGCTCGCTGCGGCTGCTCCTTCTTTTCTTTTACTTTCTGTCGAGATCTATGGGTTTTTCATAAATGTGGGTTTCCACTGAGTGCTAGCTTGTTACAGTTTCACTATGAATGCATTTTTTTCCCGGGATACATATTTGCAAACGTGAATATTGAAAATATGTAACTGTAGTTATTCGGTCAAAATCCTCTATTCCTTCGGGCTCTAACAGTCTGTGTTTTTCATTATTTGCGTAAGAGTCGTTTGCCCAGCGTAAGCATAACTGTGAAGAGAAAGGTCTGTGATTCAGAGCCTGCGATTCTGGTGAAAGGGAGACTCTGCACTCGGTAAACTCTGCTAAGTTCTTGTAAGAAGCTATTCCCTTGTCAGAGGGGAAAGTGATCCCCCAAGGAAAAAGGGTGTATATAAGAGTTATGGTTGTTTGGATCAAACTACAATTTAAATTGTATATAAAAAAACAAAAACAAAAAACACGGATATAATATCACCTAGTTGTTTCTGCTCTTCATTCTCCAAATCAGGGTAGGAGTGAGCATATTTGGCCCAAATGCAAATTAGGAATAATGATCAGCATTGTAAGTATCTTAAGGCTGCATTTCTCATGATACAGCCTAATTTAAGGATAAAGGAAACAAGTAGAGAGCAAGGGAATCGGTAGCGTGAATTGGAAAGGCTGGGACTGAGGAATGAGCGGGAGGCCTGAGTTGTCGTCACTGGAGTTCGTGAGCAGTGAGACCTTAGCCAGGCAGGTCAGCCAGTCCTGCTCAGTCTTGGTTTCCTCATCTGGAAAACGGAAGGGTTTGATGATTTTCATTGTTCTTTGTAACCCCACAAATATCTAGAAACTGGTGGGTGGTTATCCCATGTTAGAACATTAGGAAGAGAGTATAGGGAAATGTGAAACGTTTGGTCAGAGAGGGAAGTGAGGGCAGGCGGGCCAAGAAGATGGAAGAAAACCAGTAGTAGAGGATGTCTGGAAAGGAAAGAGCCCTGAGCTGGCAGTTGATTTTTTTCCCACTTTTCTTTCACTTGCTTTTCTTTCTTTCCTGTTCCGGGAAGGCATCAGTAATACTTTCCCCCTTCACATCAGTCTTCCATTACTTTTATTATTTAAAGTGTATGAGCCTGCTTCGCCTTAAAATTGATATGAAGTCAAGGTCATCCTGTCGTCTGACCTCTTCTAGGTATCACCTAATCAACTACCTTTTTACATCACCGCCTCTCAGGGGCTCAGCTGCTGCCCAGTGTTGTGGGTACTCAGCATGGGTATCAGTATCCCTGTTAACGATGGGGGTTGGGGGGGATAACAGAGATGAGCACTGTGAGTGGCAGCCCTTTCAACAACTTGCATTTTGAAACTTCTGTTTTTATTTGAAGCTAATAGTTTCCAAAACGTACTTTGATTTTTTTCCCTCCAGTTATACCATAGACTTTTCAAGTTTTTCCTGAAATCTGTTCTCACTGCTAGAACTGCTGGAAGATTCAAAGAAAGTAAAAATGTCACTTGCTACATCTTTTTGATACACAATGACATTCAGTCTGAAATTTCAGCCAAGAATCCTTTTTCAAATGCTTAGTAAGGAAAGTTGCAATCTGGGTAGACTACACTGTATCATTTGCACGAGGCAGCTCCAAGTGTTCAGCAAGTGACAAGACTTTTGAAATTTAGTTCGAGGTCAAGATTTTAATATCTGTGGTTGAGGTGTGGCCTGCCTGCCCTTTCTTTAAAATTTTTTTTTTTTTTGTGTGTGTTAAAATGCATACATAATTGAGGAATGTGATTTATTTTAAAAGTGAAGTGTGATGTAATAAAAAGTTGAACATAAGCGTTTAAAGTCTGAAAGTCTGCTCTGGCCTCGTTAAGTCAGCATCATACTACTGTTTAGTTTCTTATTTTGACATTTCATGTTACCAAAAAAGTCCCTAGAGTGTTATTATTTAGCTATATCATGAAGAATTTTTATGGATATCCTGGGAACTTTTAGGAAAAGGAGGAAATTCTAATTCAATAAGCAATTGTTGAATTTCTTCTATGTGGCAGATTCAAGGATGATGGGAAGGAGGCTTTAGAAGGTCTGCGTGAGTCCCTGAATGGTGCAAATGGTTAATGTGCTTGGCTGCTAACCAAAAGGTTGGAAATTTGAGTCCATCCAGAGGTGCCTCGGAAGAAATGTCTGGTAATCTATGTCTGAAAAATCAGCCATTGAAAACCTATGGAGTACAGTTCTACTGTGACACACACATGAGGTCCCCATGAGTTGGAATCTACTCGAAGACAACTGCTTAGAAAGAGCGGCAGTGCAGGGCGAAAAGATGTAACTAACTTCAGTGTATACCAGCTATATAGTGTTGGGTGGTAGCTCCAGAATCCAAGAAACCTGGCATGCCAGAGAATGGAAAATTAAATTCTGACTCTGGGAAAGACTTCACAAAAGGGGCTTGAAGGATGAAAGTGATGCATTTTTTAAAAGATGAATGGCCGGGTGTGAAAACCTAAGCTCCTGAAGAGGATGTGGCCAGAGTCCAAGGTGATGAAGCTGGGAAGGTACAAGGCGGCAAATTATGGGAAGCTTTTGGATGTTATTTTAAGGACGTGTGCTACCTGGGGGAGGGAGGAGAAGTATTGTTTAACCTTGAGATTCAGGAAGACACTGAGTAACACATATTTTGAGGTATTGTGATGGGTGAAGTGGTTGAGGGACGACTGGGTTTTTGTTCCATTACACTCTCTAGTAATTTACTGCTAGTGAGTTTTAGGTAACTTCTACCAGATTGTCCAGATTATATGAAAGCTGAAGAATAAACTGATATGTAGTTTCTTTCCATATCCCTCCCCGCTTCAACTTAATGGGGCTCCGTGCACTTTTGAGAAATTTAACTTAGCCAAAAATTAATGATGCTGTTGTGGTATCTGGCCTTGTGAGGCCTTTTAAGCATGTGGGTTAATACCACTCTCCAGTTGCAGTGCTGACCAAGGTAATATTTTGGTGGTGGTGGTCTCTTATGGGAAGAGCCTGCTAGTTAATGCTAATTTAAACGTGACTCCTCTGGCAACTGGCATTTTTGACCTTGTTTATGTTATACATGGTATTTAACCTCAGTGATTAAACATTTGCAGCACAGAATAGAAAGAAGTATTATTAGTTTCGAAAGGGGGTTAATGCCACTGTAAAGGATGAGGGGGGATAATAGGTGAAGGAGGTAGGAAGAGAAGGGTATTCTGCGTGCTGCAATGTGGGCTAACACAATGCTGAAGAGCCTTTATTGAATTTAATGTCCGATAGAATTAGCTTGCTCAGCCCAGTAGAATAATACTTCTTTCAGAACTTTTCTCTGATCATCTACCTTTTCTTTTTTAAATTCCTAGAGCTAAGGTGTTTAGCCCATTATCTCTCAGATAGGGAGACTGTCTGTGGGATGATTTGGGAGAGGTGCTTAGCAGCTCTGTGGGGTCCCTCTCACACCCCTAATACCTCCGTGTCACAGGTGGGATGGGATCTTTTTTTAGCTGCATGTAAAATGTGGAGCTGATTTGGGTAAGTTTTCTAATTGCTCTTGAATTTGGAGATGCTAGGCTACCAAGGAGACAGATAATTAAAAGAGATTAGATTAGCCTCTTTTTACTGTCTTCTGAATACAGTTTGTTTTATCTTCTGCAAGGGAACTTGAGTTTGGCATGTTTAATAAGTTAAGCTAGTTAAGTTGAAGGGACCCAAGATTAGCGTATTTTATTTTTTAGAAGGATACTTCGGAGGGGGGGAGGATGGAAGGGGTTTTATTTCCATTCCTTGGCATTTTTTCCCCCAGCAGGTTAGCATGATTTCAAAGTAGCATTGTTATTATTTTGTCTTGGTGGAGATGTAATGAACGAATGATGAAAATTGTCTTAATACTTTGGTAACTTCTGTTGTCTGATCATTGCTATAGAAACTTAACCTTGAAGTTCATCTAAAATTCTAAGTTTGGTTCTGAAATAAAAGAGGACTGTTTTATTGTATGCATGGACTTAGGTTATAATTTATTTTATTTTTGTGGTTCTGTTTTAAAAAAGTGTTATAATGACAGGGAAGACTCTTAGCTTTAGTCCAGTGCTAAAACAAACCTGTGCAAGGCTGGATTAGGTAGACCAGGCTGTTTGTTGTGTTTAAAATGGAGATAAGAGAAAATGATTAAAAAGTAGCTTCTTCCTCTAAAAGAGAAGCAAAATTTGACTAATAACACCTGGCCATAGACCTTTCCTTAAGGGCTCAATGGTTAAGCGCGCGGCTGCTAACCTAAAAGTCTGTGGTTTGAATCATCAGCTGCTCCGAGGGAGAAAGAACTGGCGATCTGCTCCTGTAAAGATTACAGCTTAGGTAACCCTATGTGGCAGTTCTACTTTGTTGTATAGTGTTGCCATGAGTCAAAATTGACTCAGTGGCACACAACAACAGTCGTTAGTAAAAGGAAATTTTGTTCATTATGGCTATCATGGGCGCCTATGCTTCTTAAGGCTAGGGTTCATTATACAAGGAGCTGCTACTATGAACCATTCACTTTTAGCAAGTTGTTTTCCTTAATATAAAAACAATGGAGTAAATTTGATTTCATGGAGGTCTGCTGTACTCAGTTTTCTTTCTCTATGCCCAGGTGATTCCCCTCGACCAATCCCTAAGTTGTCTTCATTCTGAAAGTCTGCTTTAACAGAAGGATATTGCTGACTTTAGAGGGAGAAATCAGGGGTGGATTACCTAGCATTAGTAAGTAAGCACACATAAGCCTGTGCTTACCTTGCTTATTGGGTAATCCAGCGCGGGAGAAATGATTCAGGAGCAGAGGAAACAAATTCTGGTCAATCCTGGGAGCATTTAATTGACTGCCTGGTACGTACTTGAGCCCTGGTGGTTCAGTGGTTAAGAGCTACAGCTGCTAACCAAAAGGTCGGCAGTTTTCATCCAGCAGCTGCTCCTTGAAAACCCTATGGGGCAGTTCTACTCTGTCCTGTAGGGTCACTGTGAGTTGGAATCGACTTGGCAATGGTTTTTTTGTTTTTTGGCTACATACCAGGCATTGTGCTAGGTACTAGGGCTACAGGAGTGAGTAAGCAGGATTCCTACCCTGGAGAAAGAGCTCGCAGACATATTAACAGGTAATTACAGTCCTGTATCACAAGTGTTGCGAGATAAGCGCGTGACGCTATGGGCGCATCAAGGAGAGGCACCTGACCCTCAGGAGTGGGGGTAGGGAGTGGAGGAGGTTTCTGGAAGGATTGGGATCTGGAAAAACTCTAGGAGATAATCAGCCTTAAAAAAAAAAGGGATCAAAGTAAAGGGAATCAAGAGGCTATCTCCAGTTTTGCTCTTGCTGGGTAAGTAAAAATGCCTTTCTACATTATTTTGTTTCCATTTACTTGTTTATTAATTTAATCCTTTATTTTATTCATTCATTTATTTATTCCACATTCAGGAGATATTTCTTGAGCCAAAAAAACCCAAACCCGTTGCCGTCGAGTTGATTCCAATTCATAGTAACCCTATAGGAGAGAGTAGAACTACCTCATAGGGTTTCCAAGGAGCAGCTAGTGGATTCACACTGCTGACTTTTTGGTTAGCAGCCGAGCTCTTGACCACTGTGCCACCAGGGCTCCATTTCTTCAGCACCTACCATGTACTGGGGAACAATAGAAGGAGGTCTCTTCTCTCATGGAGCTTGCATTCTATCATATTACCTTAATAATTGAAGTTCTTTTGAAATGCTTTCAAAATATGTGGCATTATTCTTCAATTTTAGGGGCACTTTCTTCAAAGGGGTCTCAGTGCTTTGAGGTCAATTAGTTTTTTCCTCTGTAAACATCTTGTGGAAGGAGACAGAAATGGGTATTCTGACCTTTGTTTTATAAACTGTAAGTGTTTTGCCCAGATTTACCTGTTAGTTGTGAAGTCTACAGACAGACACGGTGGTGTCTTATTTGTAGACCTGACTTGCTTTCATCTCATTATGGATGTTCTTGTTTTTTACCCAACTTGTATTTGAGTTTTCATGTTCAGTTTATGGCTTGCTTCCTAGAATAATCCAAAGCACTCAGTAGAGGTTGCTTAGATTAAGAGATTCAAGTGTTCATGGGAAGTCAGCTCACGCTGTCACGATACTTTGCTTTTTTTTTTTTAAATGCGTTTTGCTTGGTCTTGTTTAAGTCACTTAGGGATAGGAACACAGTAGAAAATGTTCCACCCAGAAAAAGGTAGCTATATTCCTGCTCTATCCATCACCTCCCTTTCAAATTTCAATCATTTTATCCATAAAGACATGGGTTTTGTAATGTTTCAAACAATATAGATGTAGTATTGCGAACGGTTTGTGCTTGACTACAAACTGAAAGGTTGGCAGTTCAAATTCACCCAGTGGCATGTGGAAAAAAGGCCTGGCAATCTACTTCTGTATGATTACAGCCATTGAAAACCCTGTGGAGTACAGTTCTACTCTGACGCACATGAGATCACCATGAGTCAGAATCAACTGGACAGCAACAGGTACAGGTAAAGTAAATGTAATAATCTCCCTTTGCTGAAGCAACCTTACTCATCTGATGTAACCCTTTGTAATCAATTTGTTACATAGCCTTCCATACTTCTCCTGTTGCTTATACAAACCTACAAAAATGTAGGTGTGTGTTTTTTTATGTATTTGTATGTGTGTGGGTGTGTGTGTGTATGTTATATATGTCTGTGAGTGTGCATGCACGTGTGTGTGCGTACCTCCATCCTCCTTTGTTTTAGAGAGGCTGTTACTGAGGCTGCTACTTTGGGTGAGAAGTTTAAAGCCAGAGGTGCCTGCATGGGCTCTTCTTGCAACCTGTGCAACACGACATGACTCAATTAGGCGTTCCTGCCCCAGTAATATGAATGCCTTGCTGTTATGAACAGGGAACAAGAAAACTATTCCCAGCTGTGTGACAATCACACCTACAAACATCATTGCAGAGTCTTATTTCCACGAGGACTCTGCTTCATCTGGGTCTCAAGCAAGGCCTTTTGTTGGGCCTTGCGCCCATGCCTTGTTTCCTACCTATCAGCCACTTCTGGAACAGAGAAGATAGGTGGGGTTATTCATTACAGGCAGGTTTCATTGTCAGAGTGTTACCTGAGGACCCTCTTAGACATCAGAAATCAGCAGATGATAAGGATGGCAGGTTTTTACTGAGGGAATAACATGGCTGAAACAGAATTGTCTTTTGTTAAGGGGCTGCTTTGCCATCTTGGACTATGATTTGTTGGGAGAAGGATTGTTATGTCAAGAAAATGAGGCATTCATTCTGTACACAGTACTTACTGTGGTTGCACAGAGAACTGCTTGCTTTACTTACTGAGGAGACAGAGACCCAAAGGGTCAAAGGCTAGGGCAGGATCACTGACTTTTCAAAATTCAGCAGAATTTGTTCTCTGGGCACTTTATTGGAGACCTTGTCAAGTCTGTTTTACATAGCTGGTATCTTTGGGCATCTCTGTGTTTAAGTCCCTATGCTTGGCTGAAGGCACTGAAAAAAAAAAAGGAAGAAAAGAAAAACAACAACCAAAAAAACTATCGTTCCTGGTCTCAAGTCTCTCATAAACACATGGCCCAAATGACTAAGAGCAGGCTGTGATAAATACTGTAAACTGAGGTCTAAACAAAGTGCTGTCTGAATATCTGAGGACAGAGAGTCATTCTCCCTTGAAGTAGAGGAAAAGATTTGTGACAGGATGGTGGCCTCAGTGAACAAGCAGACTGAGAACAAGCAGGCAGAAGAAAGAGGAAGAAGGAAAGCCCAAGAGTGCTGCGTGTGGGTCTGTAACTTAAGGTTTGTGGCAGAGTGGTGGTGTGCATTGGGTCTGTCTTGAAGGTTGTAGAGTAGACGGGTTCTGGAGCCTGTTGGTGACCAAAATAAAACAAACAAGAAAAGCATCATGATGATGCCATTAACAGAAGAATTGCTTAAGGGTTGTTGCAGTGAATTTTGTTAGTTTTAGAACGTATGATGCCAAATAGGGAGAGATTTCCAGCTGGTAGCTGGATGTTTGAATCTGAAGCTTAGCTGAGAAGTCAGAACGTGCAGTATTGAGGAATGACTGTTATATGTTGAAGTACATACTGCTGAAATATATGCAATAAGTTAGAACATTTAGAGCAAGAAGAATGGTATACTCAGTATTTTAATACAGACAACAAGAATTATTTTGATTCTTTAGGCTGTTTTTCTTTATAGCAGATGAATAAATTTATTAGGTTATCAAATATCCATTGAGCATCTCCTATGGCTTCTGTTCGTGAGGTAGTTCTGGGATGATATGAAGGAAATGGTGAGACTTTCAGCTCGAACAAAAGTCCTGAGACTTTCAGGAGAACAGATGTCCCTATGACAATTCATCCTAGCTCCTGTTATGTGACACAGCAAAGGAAAAAGGAATCTTAAAATACTCTGGAAGGCTGGTGGTGATTTGGGGGCTGAGGGTAATTGCAAATATAGTTTTAATTCACTGCAGAACCATCAACAGTGAGTGTCATATTACTATCATTAGTGTAATAAAAGACAAGTCAGAAGACTTCTTGGAGTGTAACTTTGCAAACCATAGCAACCTAAAGATAACACTTCGAGAAACGAGTTTGTCATGAGGTTAATAAACTCTGGCCAAGTAATTTTAGCCTTTAATTGCCCGATTAAGATAAAGCTAGGATACCATAAAACTTTGTTCCTTACCTGGAAAAAATTTTTTTTTCTAATTAAGAATTTATTTTCATTTCAGATAATTACGTTGGCATACCTCTCATGTAAGATAAAGATAAATTTGTTCTTATTTCTTTTCTTTCTAGCCCATTGTAATTTTTTAATACTCATTTCCATTTGATAAAAACAGTATACACTCACTTTAGAACATCTGAAATGTACGGGAGACACATCCATAATTTCAGCACCCAAGGATAGCTCCTTATTCCATTTTGGGATAATTCTGTGTGGTTTTTAAAATACTTGATGTTACTGAATACTTAATAATATTCTGCTTTGTATCATATTTCCACATGCCATTAAAATGTTTCATTTTTAATTTCTAATGACTATATAACATTTAATATGTATCTTAATCATTCCCCAGCTCTACTTGCTTCTTTTCAGTCTCTTTGGAGGGCTTGTACTTCTCTGCCTTTCCCATGAATGTGATGTTCCCAGAGTTCAGTCCTCTTACTCTAAATAATCTCCATGTCTTAGCTTATCCACCCTCAAAACTTTGGTTTCCAGGCGTTTGCTATCAATTGTCGGCTCTTCCCACGTTGCTCTTTTCCCAGGTATCCCTATGCTTGCTCTTACACCATTTTCACGTCTTAACTCAAATGCCACCTTCTTGGTGAGCCCTTCTCCAGTTACTACATTTACAATTGCATGACTGCTCCCCTTTTTCTGGCTTGCCTGATATTTTTTTCTCCATTGTACTTTGTAACTCTTCTGACTTCTTACATGAGGGCCGGGGATTTATTTTATTTTAACTCCTGCTTTCCCAATGTCTGTCACACAGTAGGAAATTAATTTTTTTAATACAAAAATTAATGAACTTATTTATGATAAACATTTGAATGAATGAAAAAAATATATTTCCCATCTAATGAGAATGTTATAGTAAATAAGATAAGGCCTTACCTTCATTAGACTTGTAGTCTAGTGGAGGAGACA
Organism: Trichechus manatus latirostris; assembly: GCF_000243295.1. NCBI lineage: Eukaryota > Metazoa > Chordata > Mammalia > Sirenia > Trichechidae > Trichechus > Trichechus manatus. The sequence goes on from NW_004443952.1 coordinate 10,385,919, forward strand.
GTCTCTGAACCAGTAACAGCAAGTGGATTAGAATTAGGGAGAAAAGCAGGGTGTCTGGGAAGAGGACAACAGGGAGACTAACCTTGTCTGGGATTAGAACATTTTCTCTGAGAAAGTGGCATTTATGCTGAGACTTGAAAGATGAGTTGAATTAGATAAGTAAAACTGAATGGTGGGGGATAGATAAGGAGGGAGACATTGATAAAAAAAAAAAAAGGGCTGGTTTTTTGAAAGAAAATAGACGAACTTCTGGAATATCTGCCATTTATAAAACCCATTGCCACTGAGCAGATTCCGACTCATAGCAACCCTATAGGACAGAGTAGAACTGCCCCATAGGATTTCCAAGGAGTGCCTGGTGGATTCGAACTGCAGACCTTTGGTTTAGCGGCCAAGCTCTTGACCACTATGCCACCAGGGCTCCGTCTGCCATTTATAGTGTTTTTTAATTAATTACTTATTGATCATCCCTTCATTTTCTTTTTCAAGCTTTTCTTGATTGCTCTTCTGATTCTCAATTCTTGAGTTGAAATTAAGTCATTTGTTTTAAATGATAAACATATATGGGAATAGAAACTTATTAGCGCTGTTGACTTTTTGGCATGTAGTACTTCATTTCCAATAATTTTGAAATAATCCAACTTTATTTTAAAATTTGAATTAGTAGCTATTGAAGGAGGAGGACTTTTCAGTCACCAAGTGGGATTTTTTTTTAATGGAACTAGCTGGAATTCTATATTACATGCTAATATAAATCATTAAAAAAATGTAGAACAGTACAGGGAAAGTAAATGTTATTACCTGGCCTCATTGAGAATGCTACTAATGGTTCAATATGATTTGGTCGTAGACTGCTTTATTGTAAGCACTTATACATGTAAACTTGTATTATTTATTATTAGTTTTATTTATCATGGTAAGTGAATGGAGGTTGTACCACTTTTACTTCTTGGGGTTAAGGGCTTCTGTTTCCTGAGTACTTGAGAAGCTCATGGTTTTCTACAGGTGACAGATACCAAAAAACAAAACTAAATCTGTTGCCATCAAGTCAATTCCATCTTATGCTGAGCCCATGTGTATGATACTTGTATATTAATTCAGCCACTATAATAATATTATTCACATCCTCTATGCCCTTATTATCTACTTGAGGTCTCATGGACTGAGAATAGTCCTTTAGTATCTCTCTACAAATGTACTTTTGTCAATTTTTTATTATTATTATTATTTTTTAGTTGTAGTAGTTTAAGTGAAAGTTTACATTTCAAGTTAGTCTCCCATACAAAAATATATACATACATTGTTATGTGACCCTAATGGCTCTCCCCTTACTGTGACAGGACACTCTTCCTTTCCACCCCTGATTCCCCATGTCCATTCAACCAGCTCCTAACCCCCTCTGCCTTCCCATCTCACCTCTGGACAGAAGCTGCCCGTTTAGTCTCTTGTATGTACTTGAGCTAAGAGGCACACTCCTCATGAGTATCACTTTATGTCCCACTGTTCAGTCCAATCCCTGTCTGAAGAGTTGGCCTTGAAAATTGTTTTAATTCTGGGCTGATAGTGAATCCTGGGACCATGCTTTCCAGGGTTCCTCCAGTCTCATTCCGACCATTACGTCTGGTCTTCTTACTAGAATTTGAGTTCTGCACCCCACCTTTCTCCTGCTCCATCAGGGACTGTCTATTGTATTCCCTGTCAGGGTGGTCATTGGTGGTAGCCAGGCACCATCTAGTTCTTCTGGCCTCAGGCTGATGAAGTCTCTGCTTTATGTGGCGCTTTCTGTCTCTTGGGCTAATACTTCCCTTGTGTCTTTGGTGTTCTTCATACTCCTTTACTCCAGGTGGTTGGGACCAATTGATACATCTTAGATGGCCGCTTGCAAGCTTTTAAGACCCCAGACGCCACTCACCAAAGTAGGAT
>NW_004443952.1:10387941-10419587 GCF_000243295.1 Trichechus manatus latirostris
GTGCATTTATTGCTATAAACTGACCTCTGAGCACTGCTTTTGCTGTGTCCCAAAGATTCTGGTAGGATGTGTTTTCATTCTCATTTGAGTCTATGAATTTCTTTATTCCATCCCTAATTTCTTCTATAACCCAGTAGTTTTTGAGCAAGGTGTTGTTCAGTTTCCATGTGTTTGATTTTTTTTCCTTGCTTTTTCCGTTGTTGATTTGGTCAGAAAAGATGCTTTGTTATACGTCGATTCTTTGTATTTTGTTAAGGACTGCTTTATAGCCTAATACGTGGTCTATTCTGGAGAATGTTCCATGTGCATTGGAAAAGAAAGTATACTTGGCTGCTGTTGGGTGGAGCATTCAGTATATGTCTATGAGACCAAGGTGGTTGATTGTAGTGTTTAGATCTTCCATGTCTTTGTTGAGCTTCTTTCTGAATGTTCTGTCCTTCACTGAAAATGATGTGTTGAAGTGTCCTACTACTGTTATGGAGCTGCCTATCTCTCTTTTCAATGCTGTTAGAGTTTGTTTTATGTATATTGGAGCCCTGTCATTGGGTGCGTAAATATTTAATATACTTATTTCCTCCTGGTGCATTGACCCTTTAACCATTATATACTGTCGTTCCTTATCCTTTGTGGTAGATTTTACTCGAAAGTAAAGATCGTCAGAGATTAATATTGCCACTCCTGCTCTTTTTTGGTTGTTGTTTGCTTGATATATTTTTTCCATCCTTTGAGTTTTAGTTTGTTTGTATCTTTAAGTCTAAGATGTGTCTCTTGTAGGCAGCATATAGACAGATCATGTTTTTTTATCCAATCTGCCACTCTCTGTCTCTTTATTGGTGCATTTTAGTCCATTTAAATTCAGCATAATTATTGATAGGTATGAGTTTAGTACTGTCATTTTGATGTCTTTTTTTGTGTGTTGTTCACAGTTTCTTTGTTCCACTTAATTTTCTGTGCTGCATCCTTTTTCTTTATGTATTTTGTTTTTGTCTTTTTCATTGTTGTTGATTTTGTGTTTGCTGAGTCTTTGTATGTTTCTAGTTTTTTATATTGACTTGTAGGATTGTTAGTTTCCTTTGTGGTTATCGTAATATTTGCCCTTATTTTTCTAAGTTTATACCAGTCTTTTATTTCTTAATATTGCCTTGACTTCCTCTCCATATGCAAAGTCTATGTCTACATTTTTTAAGTCCCTCTTTTCTATTTTAATGTTGTCATCTTTTACATATTGACATCTGTTTCCCTATTTTCAGTGTTTTAGCTTTGATTTTATTTTTGTGACTTCCCTATCTGGGTTGGTATCTGGTTGCTTTGTCCTGTGTTCTATTCTTGGGTTGTTATCTAATGTTACTGATTTTCTAACCGGAGTTGTCCCTTTAGTATTTCTTGTAATTTGGGTTTGCTTTTTACAAATTCCCTAAACTTGTGTTTATCAGGAAATGCTGTAATTTCACCATCGTGTTTGAGAGACAGTTTTGCTGGATATATAATTCTGAGCTGGCAGTTTTTTTCCTTCAAGGCTTTATATATGTCATCCCATTGCCTTCTTGCCTGCATGGTTTCTGCTGAGTAGTCTGAGCTTGTTCTTATTGACTCTCCTTTGTAGATGACTTTTCATTTATACCTAGCCGCTCTTAAAATTCTCTCTTTATCTTTGGTTTTGGCAAGTTTGATTATAATATGTCTTGGTGACTTTCTTTTGGGATCTACCTTATGTGGGGTTCGATGAGCATCTTGGATAGATATCTTCTCATCTTTCATGATATCAGGGAAGTTTTCTGCCAACAAATCTTCAACAATTCTCTCTGTATTTTCTGTTATCCCCCTGTTCTGGTACTCCAATCACTCTTAGGTTATTCCTCTTGATAGAGTCCCACATAATTCTTAGGGTTTCTTCACTCTTTTTAATCCTTTTGTCTGATTTTTCCTCAAATAAGTTGGCGCCAAGTGCTTTATCTTCAGTCTCACTAATTCTGACTTCCATTGCCTCAGTTCTGCTCCTATGACTTTCTATTGAGTTATCTAATTCTGAAATTTTATTGTTAATCTTCTGGACTTCCGTTTGCTGTCTCTCTATGGATTTTTGCAGCCTGTTAAGTTTGTCATTATGCTCTTCTCTAATCTTTTTAATTTCCTCTGTTGCATGTTATGCATTTTGCTTAATTTCCTTCCTAATTTATAAAGAGTTCTGTGTATTAGTCTTTTGTATTCTGCCTCTGGTAATTACCAAGAAATTTTCCTCGTCTGGAAACTTTCTAGATTATTGATTTTGGGAGCTAGCTGAAGCCATCATGGATAACCTCTTTATGTGATTTGATATTGACTGTTGTCTCGAGCCATCAATAAGTTATTCTATTTATTTATTTTATGTTTGCTTACTGTGGCCTAGCTTCTTGTTTTGTTTTGCTATGCGCAAATAGGCTGTTCGTATGAGCTAGTTTGATTATTGGCACCTTTGAAGCTCTAATGTCCTGTCATCAGGTGTTTAAATCTGTTACTAGGTATGTGAGCTCAGGAGTCTGCCCACTCCTCCTGTATGGATTCAGCTCAGGTGCCCAGGTAGATAGCCACCAAGTGGGTGGTGTAGGCTCTCACCTACAGTCCTAGACAGGTATGGGTGATTGGTGTAGGCACAGGCATCTGGCTGCAGCAGGGGGACACACTCTGAGCAAGGCAGGGGGCTGACGGCCACCCCCAAGTGTCCAGGAGGAAGGCATGTCCCTGTTCCCTAGAGCGCATAGGTGGGTGGGTTTTGAAGTCGGACTATGAGCACCCAATGTTGTTGGCTATAAGGACAGAGGGGCAGCTCTTATTCTTGGGCCCCTATTGCAGGTGGTTAGGTGGCGTGGGTGGAGCCACCAGTCCTCAGGCCACTGACGTGGGTAGGTGAAGATCCTGCTTAATGGACAGAGCAGTGTCAAATGTCATGAACCTGCCACTTCACAGCTGAAACAGTTCAAGTTAGACTTCAGGTATATACCCTGTTGTACTGAGGTAATAAGGGCCTACACTGTTGAAATGGGCCCACACAAGTCTCTGCAGGGAGTAAGGCACTCAAAGTCCTTGGAACCCTTATGCCTGTGCCTAGGCAAAGAAGCTGTGCCTACCCGGGGTTCCTCGCTTAGGGGAGCTGGCAGTTTATTTTTTCCCATTTGTTAATTTGTTCACTCTCCAAGGCCGGGAGAATGGCTCCAGGCGTGTGTCGGATCCTACTTCTGGCCCAGGGGACTCAGCAATTGTTGAAGCTGGTCCGGGACCCAGTGCAGAGCAGGGAGCAGCTAGGTAAATGGGAGAGAGGTTTTTCCCTAAGGGAGGTGTTTTTGATCTGGGTGGTAGGCCATAGGCAAGTACTTATCTTTTGCCAATCTAGGGCTGCTTCTCACTGGTTCTGGGTGGCCCAGTAGACTTTCTGCAGCTGGGTCTCTCCCAGTGCAGAATATGCCTCCTGAGTGCTGCTGCTTGCCTGCCTCACCACACACCCATGAGCTGCTGAGGCCTGAAGGGCTCAGGCTCTCGCCGGGTTAGGTCTGGCAACTCCTCGCTGCTTCTGAACCATCTTTCTCTCCCCCTGCTGTTCAGTCCCTGAACTTTGCCTTAGATTTTCGGGGCTCCTAGATTGTCATATATAATTGATTCACTTGTTTTTTCGGGTCTGTGTTTTAAGAGGGTCCACCGGAAGCGTCTGACTACTCCACCATCTCGGCTCCACCTCCTTTTGTCAGTTTCTTTATAACAATTTCTATGTGTCGAAAAAACATAATATAAATTCTAAGAAGCTTCTTGCTAGGCCTATATATTGTGTTTCTCAATATAAAATAACCCTCTATGCATTTGGAGTTACAGTCCACTTTTTTTCTGATATTGATGTTGCCAACCTTTTTTTTTTTTGGTCATTGTTTGAGATTACTTTATTTATTCTTATTGTTAAACTTTTGTTTTCATTTTGTTTTATATATTTTTATCTATAAGCAACATTTAATTGGTTTTTGTTTTTAAAATACCTCTTTGTAGGGATGCTTACTACTTTTACATTTATTGTTATAACTGATATGTTTCATCTTAATAGCTTCATCTTAAATATTCTGCTTGTCATGAAAGGCACTGTAGCCTTGTGGGGAGTCCCTGGGCAGCGCATACGGCTAAGCACTCGACTGCTAGCCAAAAGATTGGTGGTTCGAACCCACCCAGAGGTGCCTTGGAAGACAGGCCTGATAACCTGCTTCTGAAAGGTCACAGCCTAGAAAACCCTGTGGAGCAGTTCTTCTTTGTACACATGGGGTCATTGTGAGTCAGAACTTACAGCAACTTACAGTAAAAACATAGCCTTGTGGTAAAGCGTACTGACTTTAACCAGGCAAAGCCATGTTTTAAGGCCTCTTTCCACCAGTAACTGAATAGCCTTAGACAAATTAATAACATCTCTAAGCCCACATTTCCTTATTTGTAAAAAAAACAATGCACACATATACAAATCCTTGGTGAATGTTTCTAAAGTGCCAGCCACACTGAAAGTATTAGCTGCCAATATTATTATCGTTGTTGTTGTTAGGTTGAATCAAGTGAAATTGCTGACATTTTATTGCTTTAACTTATAAAAATGACATTTTCATATGGTTCAATCTAATATTATGCTTCTTGTTTTTTTTCCTTTATTTTCTGTTTATTTGTTTTATATATCTGTAGTATTTTAGAAAGGCTAAATATTGTTTTCAGTTTTACTAGTGGTTGTCTTTTTATTTTCCAAATACATTTATAAACCTATGTTTCTCTGATTCCCAAAGATCAAGAACTAATTCTTTTATCCCACTCCTGTGCACAACAGAGAATTTAGTATGCCTTTACTTTTCTTGCCTTCTTGCCCCTTCCTAATATCCATTATATTTTAATGTTTGTATGGGTGTGTACGTGTGTGTGTTTTACCTTATAACTTAAAATTTTAGAGTAGACTTTAGATCTTTGTATTCTCTTTTGTAATCAAATCTGTAGCAATATTTTGTATTGGACAATGTTCGTCCATAATTTGTTTTGACTCTCATTATTACTTGGGGCCTTTTAGGCCCGTTGCTTTGGCTGGTTTAAAAGCTTCCTCCCATGTAGTTGGGGAGCATCTGAGTTAGACTCAGGATTTTTCCTTATGCATTGGAGCATCTTTCTTGTTCCAGTACAAAGTTCAGTGTGCATTTAGTCCACGAACATGCTTCTCACCTCGCCCCTTTGCAAATTGCAGCTAATGGAAATAATGCCTTGATATTGACCTTTTGGCTTTTTTTTTTTCCCCTCATCTTTCTAGTACTATTGCCAATTTTTGCAATTTTTGAGGATTTTAATGGGAAGGTGGTAGGAGTTGTATTGGGGCATCTAGTTCAGTGGCTTTCAAAGCTTTTGGCCATAAGCCGTAGTTAGAGAATTTCCTATATATAAGAATTAATCAACAGTTTCATGCAGTTTACTGTGTGCAGTGAACTCTGATATTTTCTTTTTTTCAATTATACTCTATTCTTTGTCATTGAAACATGCTGGTCCAACTAAGAAGTTTTGAAATCACTGATCTAGTCAGGAACTGCAGTTTGAAAATAACTGATCTTGTTTGCTGCTCTCAATGTGGAATTACCAATGAAAGACCCGTTGCCATCGAGTCGATTCCAACTCATAGCGACCCTATAGGACAGAGTAGAACTGGCCCATAGAATTTCCAGGGAGCTTCTGGTGGACTCGAACTGCCAACCTTTTGATTAGCAGCCATAGCACTTAACCACTGCATCAGCAGGATTTCCATAACGTGGAATTAAGCCCATTCATTACTGACCATTTACTTATTATGTGCAGTACCAGTCACCGTGCTGGTAACAGGGAGTAGACTGGTGAGTAAAACAGTCACGATCACTGGAGGCATGAAGCATAGAGTCTAGTGGGAAGGAGGACACTGACCAATTGATCACCCAAATGTGTAAATACACAATGTGATACAATGCTATGAGGATAAAGGACAAGGAGTTTCAAAAGAGATTAAAAGGGGAACCTCATCTGACTTTGGGTTGATGCAGGGTTTCCTTGAGGAAGTGACATTTGATTAGAGCTGCAAAAGTAGAATGGGTTAATTCTGTGAAAGGCCGGTCAGGGGTGTGTGTCTGGGTTGTGCAGTCATGGAAAAAATGAGTAATGGAAGGAGAATAGAGTCATGGAAGTGAATGACAGGTAGAAAGAGCTCTTTTGTTTGGTAAGTTGGCATTTTTTGTGACACTTAGTGGGCTTGCCAATTTTGTTTGTTTGTTTGTTTTCAGCTGACAAAAGTCAAATAGAAATAGGGAGGATTTTTTGTGGGGGGTGTGTGTGTGTGTAGGTGTGTATTGAAGCAGCTTTGAATTATAGCAATTTAATAGATTGCTGGAGTCCCTGGGTGGTGCAGATAGTTAACGCTTTTCCTCGGCTGCTAACCAAAAGGTTGGACGTTCAAGTTCACCCAAAGGCACCCCGGAAAATAGGCCTGGGGATCTACTTTAGAGAAATCAGTCATTGAAAACCCTATGGAGCACAAATCTACTGACACATACGGGGTTGCCAGGAGTTGGAATACCCTTGATGGCAACTTGAGCATTTATTGAAGGCTTGCTCTGCAACAGGCACTGTACAAAGCTCTGCATGAATATGTAGGAGAAGTAGTTTTGGTTGAATTAAAAAATATTCTTGCATAGTGTAGTTACCAATTTAATAATTATGCATACTAAATTTTAAGGAATTAGAACGCAGAAATTAGGTTTTGTAAGTGAAGATCAGTTTAGTTGAATATTTCCTTCTAGAATCGTTGCTGTGCTGGGATTTTTATTTTTATTTATTTATTTTCCCTTGTGGGATTTTAGAGTTCATTTTCTCCCCCCTGCTTTTAAAGCGGTGTGAAGAGGTCTTTAGAAATATTATAAATTGGAAATCCGTCAAGTAAATTTGGGGCCAAATGAGACAGGAGACCATAATTCAAGTGCCAGTTTTCCCACTGCTGCATGTGGGACCATTGACAGTACCCAAACTTTTTAGGCCTTGGAGTTCTTGTCTTAAAATATAGGTCCTGGGAGAAGTTGTCAGAAATCATCCCCCTAATCCTGTTATTCAGTGACTGTGCTTTTTATTTTCTACTTTGCTCTGCTTGTTTAATTCTCAAAGAATTGATGATCCCATTCAATTTAGCTAATTTAGTCCAAAAAGTTCAGGCTAAGCTTGAGAGAATTTGAAAGTTTTGCATCTTTATGTGTGTTTGTAAGGTAAGGCTCCGGTGGAACTGACACCTTTACATTGGACAACATTGCTAATGTTTCTCCTCAAAACATGGAGGAGTGGGCAAAGATTAGAATTTTCCTCGGTAACTCTTTAAGATTTTAACATCATAATTTTTAGTTTGTCCACATTTGAAATGAATGTTTTTAACCTTTCAGATTCAGTAAAGATGGAAAATCATTATCTTAGGTTCATATGCTGGATGCTTGCTTTGGAGAAATGTGTGGTATCTAAGTGGTTGTATATAATTCAGATTTTATAAAAACCTATTGAACAGTGGGTGATGTTATCACAAAGAGATTTAGAGGGGCAAGGAATCACCTGGAGAAAGAAGTCAGTTTTAATGACTATTCCAAGTTTAAGGAAAGTTTGTAAGGAATGGGTTTTATGTGAAAGGGAATGAAAGGTACTTGATAACTCAGCTTTTGTTACCCTTATAATTGAGTTCACTCAAATACATTTAAAAATTATTTTTCATAATATCAAAACAATTTTCAGTCTTTCAACCTCTTTTATTGTAATATGAATACTTTGTTACACTTGTTCTTATTGTATGTTTAGAAATTGAGGGAGAAAAGAAGCTTTTTTCTTTTGTCTGAATTATACATAATTCCTCATTCATAACAAATATTTGTTTGGGAGGTCCAGGTAACTGTGGGGATTCTACTTTGTGTGTTTTGGTGCTGATTCATCAGCCTATATTCCTTTATTTGCCGTTGAATACCTTCTCCTTAAGCTGATTACTGTATGAAAACCTGGCCAGGACTTCAGGCTCTTGATCTGGAACAAAGCAGGGGCTGATCATCAAAGGCACAGGCAGTGTTTGGATCAAGTTAGGTCTAGGTCCAGGCAGGTAATAGGCATGGCTGTTGCTCAAGGCTAGTACTAGAAATAAGTTGGGTTACAAGGAGTTGGAGTCATGGGATTAGGTTAGATTCAAGGCAGACAAAGACAGAGAAGAGGCAGAGGGTGTCCTGACCCACTGCCTGGAGTTCTAAGAAAAGACATTCTGGATAGCCCTGAGGAAGCTGTGTAGTATAGACAGAGTCTAAAGCTCCCTGGAGGCCTTTTATTTTCAGAGCAGGGTACATCAGATGAACTGTTCTGCTTATTCAAGGGAACCTCAACAGACAAGCAGGGCATCATCACCATGACCTTGGAAAACCTAGTCTCAGCTCCGCTTCAAGCCTTTGGCCCCCCTCAAAGTGGAACATCACGAATCATGATTTCTGGTCTGGTTTAGGGACTACAGGGCCCTTATTTCTCATGAACTAGGAGCAGTAGTTAGCCCAGATTTTATGTCTAAATATATTATTTATGGGAGAAATTCACTGTAAAACATATATAAAATTCCCTTAATTCTGGTAAGAGAAGTATTAACTTTGACCAGTAGATTTCACGGCAGATGCTGGAAGACTACTTTGGGTTTATTGTAATACAGGGAGAATGGATAGAATCATTCTCTTGCCTAAGTTCCTTCCTTTTTCCTTCTTCACCCCATTTTAATGTCAGTATAACTCAGCAGATAACAATTTTTCACTAAACACATCTTAAGTATTTCAAACTATTCAACTCATTTAAAAATGTTTCTTTCTATATAACACTGCTTAGCATATTCCTAAAAATGTTTTTAAAAATCACTTTTAAAACTGTATTGTTGCAATATTTAAATAAACAAGCCTACTCCGTTCCCTAATGTAATATAGTTTTCATTTAATTGTGTTAGTTTTATGGTCTATTTTATGATCTACTTTTACCTAGAGGTGACAGATGTGTGTTTTTGTTTCTACTGACCGTTTTTTATCTACTACTGTATGTGACAATGTAGTCTGAATCATTATATTTTCAATAACCTAATAATAATCTATTAAAATGTTAGAACTGTTGTTAATTTGACCGTTGTTCTACCTGTGGACATTTAGTTTTAGTTCCTATTTCCTTGCTATTTTAAATACATTGCACCCAACAGTTTTATATGTAATTTTCTTAGACTAACTATTCAAGAGTGGGATGGCTAATTTGAAAGTAATACCGCTTTTTTCCAAGTAGATAAAAAAGGTTAAGGAAGACCATCAACAAGATGGATTGACACAGTGGCTGCAACAATGGGCTCATGCATAACAATGATTGTGAGGATGGAGCGGGACAGGGCAGGATTTCATTTTGTTGTATATAGGGTCACTATGAGTCGGAACCAACTTGTCGGTACCTAACAACAAGTAAAACTTTTTAAATTGCAGAAGTAATATGTGCTTATTGTAGAAAAGAAAAATATAAAGGAGAAGAAAGAAAAAGTAACAATAATCCCACAGTTTAGAGATAGCAGTTGTAAACTTTATATTTCCTTCTAATATTTTCCCTGCACATTTTATATAGTCACAATCCTACTGGGTATAATCAGTATACTGTCCTTTCTCGTAATAGTATATCATAATTAGAAGTGACCTTAATTTCATTCAGTACCTGTGTCTAGCTTTTAGTAAATACCTTTGTGTGCAAGACTTTTTTCTGCATTTCAGATCATTGTTTTTAGGGTAGGTTCCCAGTAATAGAACTTACTGCCTCAAAAAGCAGCGGTGATTTTTATGGTGGTGATAGAAATGATTCAGCTGGTTTCCAAAACAGTGGTACGAATGCAGTAATAATTCATACTCCTCTACCAGAGTTTGAGAAAAATTTAAAATAGAAATTATTATAAGCAAAATGTGGATTTGTAGCAGAGTTTTTAGAACTTGAAAAATGACTAGAACAATGGAAAGTTTTAATGATAATAATTAGTCCTGGATGCCGCTGAGTGCAACTGTCCAGGCCTCGCTGGTGCATGTTATTCTCTCTGCGGTGGCGACAGCCTTCACTCAGCCACAGGTTTTCATTATAGCAGAGAACATCTTCTATGCATTCTGAGTGCACAGACTTTAATATGTCATGAAAAGTTTTGGTTTTAACTATAATCACTGCATTAACTGATGGTGGAATCTTCCTGGATAGTCGGCTTCTGCAAAATAACTGGTTAACCACTAGAAAATGAAGCAAGTACCCTAAAAATGGATAGCAAACATTAGAAATGAAATCGTATTTGTACCTGTACTTGTTTGTTGTCGGTTGCCGTCGACTCAGTTCTGACTCATGGTGCCCCCATGTGTGCAAAGTAGAACTGCTCCATAGGGTTTTCAGGGCCGTGATCTTTCAGAAGCAGATCACCAGTCCTGTCTTCTGAAGTGTCTCTGGGGGGTTTGAATAGCCAACCTTTCGCCTAGTAGTGGAGCGCTTAACCGTTTATACCACCCAGTGTGCTGTTATTCCTCACATTAGTCCCCATAAGCTCTATTTTCTTCCATACGCCATTGGTATGGTGGCCAGGGACTGCTTTTGTGTTTTGGTCTCTTCTGGGGAAATAAAGTGAGCTTCCTTAAGAGGTAGTTAATTTACCATTTTACCATTGCTGAAAGCAATCACATGTAATACAATTTAATCTGACATCCAATTAATGATCCGCTTATGAGACCCTGGGGATACAAAGATAAGTAAAGATGGAGACCTTGTCTTCAGAAACTCACAAAACGGTAGGGATGAGAACTAAATGAAAATACCCGTGTGATAAATGCAATGTTGTAAGTTAGTTACTTGTTTATTTTCCGACTGAATACAATGATGTTTAAAATAAGCACAGGGAGTAAATGTGGAAAAAGAAAGTGAGAGTGGGAGGTTACACAGAGACCAAGACTGAGGGTACAGGATACAAGGCATACCTCAGGGTCCTATCCACATATTAGAGACCCATTTTCTGTCGAGTTGATTCTGACTCATAGTGACCCTATAGGACAGAGTCAAACTGCCCTAGAGAAGAGCCACTCATTTCACTGTCCTTCCTAGTAGTTGGCACAAAGAAGGAAATGCAGTCCTCTCTATGACCCTCAGAGCCTAACCAGGGGGCACAACTCTTCATGGTACTGGAAGGAGAGAGAATTTTATCTTATGGCTCTTCAAATACTAGATATTTTACTGTAATCAGCAGTGTCTGAAAACAGTCTTTACAATGAATACAACAGTAGGGTTCATTGTTTCTTTTTTTTTTTGTAGTAGTGTAGTTCAATACAGGCCAATGGCAAAATGCCAAAGCTTATCTCAGAAAAGCAATTCTATGGGAGCCAAAGCAAGGCAGTTCAGATGGGTAGCTTGCTGCTGATGTGGCTCCTTTTAAGGATAGATTGGTGAGTGCCTTGTGGAATGGATGGACTGGATACTTTTCATGGTATTACCTATGAATATTAAATCTCTAAAAAGAGTATTTTTAACCAGTACTGAGTAGCAGGGAGTTCAGGGTTATACAACCTGACTCCACAGACTTTCCTTGTGATCAGTTAACTGTGGATCTACATGCTTTAAGGGTCAGTGCAACTGAGGGCATCATTAAGGATCAACCTATGACCACAGGTATTTGGGCTAAGGGAATACCCACAGGCATGTTCAGGAGTCTTTTCACTTCAAGGAGTAGAAGGAAGAGAAACGAAGGCCCCAGTGAAGGCCCAACATTTTATGCCTTTGGCCAGAGTTTGCAAACTGGCAGCCGGTGTGCTAAATGAATTTGGTCCCAGGTGCATTTTATTTGTTTAGCACAAGGTTTTAGAAAATGATATAGCCAGGCAGGTGTTATGATTGGTCCCAGTGGAAGCATACATAGTTTCTGTATAATGCAGATTGAATATTTGTTTTCACTAGGCACTTTATGTACTTATGGTACTTGTTTGGCCCCTATGGGCATTTGTATTTGTGACACCTGCCAGTACAGTCACAGTATAATGTGAAGTATATATAAGTTTCAGAGGCAGCAGAGAGGAGATAGTGAATAATCTGGGTGGGGAGGAGGGTTATAGAAGGCTTCACTGAGGGAGTGATTCTGAGGCTGGGACTGGAAGCACGAGTAGGTGTTTTCCTGGCATACAGTTTGGACAAGGAGAGGTATTACAGGAAGAGCCAAGTTCATGTGCAGTGACAATTGTGTGGATGAGCATTATGTGTTAGGGGAGTTCTGAGTAGATTCAAAGTGCTGGAGCTTAATGAGCAAGGTGGGTCATAGCTGAAGTGGGAAGTAGCTTAAGGACTTTTTGCTTGATGAAGCTGGACTTCAGGCAGTGGGGAACCATGCGAAGATTAAAACAGCATTGGCATGCTAGGCTTGTGTTTCAGGAAGATTATGTTCCACACAACCAAGATAAATGGTTACAGGAGGAACGGACTGGAATACCCTAGGAGAGATATTTGGTGCCTGAATTAATGTGAGCTTGGAGAGAAGGCTGATGTAAAAGATACTTAGGTGAAAGAATTGACATGACTTAACAATTGACTGTATTTTGTAAAGGAGGGAGAAGTAACAATGACAGGATGGTGACGCCGTTGACTGAGATGGAGAAGTAGGAGAGAGTAAGGCAGGTATGGGAAGGATGAAGAGTTCAGTTTGGTATGTAGTGAGTTTAGATATGTAGTGGGGCAGTGGTGGTTCTAGGATGCATTTAGATATGTGAAAACAGCTCAGAAGAGAGCTCCAGACTTGGTAGTTAAAACCATGGGGGTGGATAAAGTTGTCTTGGCCAATGATTCCCAACCTTGGCTTATTTTAAGAAACACCTGGGAGCTTTTAAAGCATACATGTGCAGGGCTCCCACTTCAAACCAATTGAATCAGTCTTTAGGGGAGCAGCTAGGTTCACTGGGAGATTTTAATGTGTGCCCAAGTTTGACGGGACTGGTCTAGGGTAAGAGTGGTGAGTGAGTGAGAGAAGATATCTGAAAGAATGGCCCCGATCATTCAAGTGGTGGGTGGTGGGGGAGAGAAAGGAGGCTTTGAGGGAGTTCTTGTCTGATGTCCACTGACATCTGATGTCCACCGACCATCTCTATGACGGACTTGATGGCAGTGGAGTTTCTTTGAGGAGATTAAAAGCTTGGAAGAGGTGCTGTCAGAAATGGAAGAGAGCAGAGGTAAATGCTGCTATGGTGGACTCAGCTGAGATTAGAATGCACTGATTAGTAATGACAACTTCACCTTATCCCGAAGTTTTCTACAGGGGACTTCTGGAGCCCACAAATGGGAGCAGAATAGGCAGTTTGGAGTTTAATCAGGATGGAGTTGTTAAAGGACAAATTAGCAGAGAGGAGTGTGTATGTAGGGCGGGGGAAGGGGGTAGCAGGCTGATGTGAGGGAAGGTCAGAAAATGGACATGGCCTTTAGGCTGGGTATTGAGAGAACTGAGACTGGATGGGGCTGATGAACAGGGGAAAATGGAGGGAGCAGGAAGCTGGATAATTTTACGTCCAAGGGCAGATATAGTATGTGTGAGTGAGAACAGCTGTACGGATGAAGAGTTCCAGTTAAAAAGGAGGATTTTGAAGTGTCAAGGGGCAGTTCTGGAGATGAAGGGCTAAGCGGATCAGTTAGTTGAGGAAATAACTGAGAGGTCAGACTGTTGAATATGGTCGCATTGCCCTTGATAATGACTTGCTTGATGACTGAGTCGTTTGGAGGAGGGAATGGAGGATAAGGGAGACTTACTGGATAACCTTTAGGATCCCTTCCAGCTTCACGATTTAATAAACTGCCAGTTTTTAGAGCCACTGCTCTTCTGTGGTTTTAGAATCAGAAGAAGTGGGCAATCTGGAAAGTAACCATTTAACAATTCTATTTTTGTTGATCCTCCAGTAATTGTAAATGTTTGACAGAATATATGCCTCTTTAAATGCCTCTGGAATCCATTAATGCGTGCTTCATAGAGTTCACACAGGGCAAAGTATTACATTGGTCAGAAAATGCTTTTCTGTGTATCACTGATTTGTCTCCACCAGGGAGGAAGCTTCTGAGCCCTGTAATGGGTAATTATGACAGGAAAGAGAGGAGTTACTTAAGTTCTTTTTAAGGTAAATTAACTGGATTCATCTTTTACCACATGGTAAGCAGCATGGTTGTTACATTTACCATTTGGGGTTTGGAGTGTAACCTCTTTATTGTGGGTTTGTTGGTCCTGGACATTTTCAGATTTAGTTTTGTGGTAGGATGTTTTGTCTGCAGTTTGCATCTGTATTTGGGACTGGAATGAGGTGTAATTTTTAAAACAAGGACCCAAAGCAACGGAAAGAATTTTTCAAACACACTTTGCATTCAGGGTTAAGACTTCCTCTTGTTATCTGAGGAAATAAATTTGATCTTCATTCTGGAATTTAAAAATGATCCTTGACTTTTTTATATTTTTGGCAGTAAAGCAAATATCAACTACTTTGATTTTGCATTTGATTATATGGAAATAATATTTTCTAAATCACATAAAGCTTGTTATAAAACAAAAAAAAAAACTTAAAAATTGAAATTCTAAGAGTGAAATTTCAGAAATTACAGCAAAGTTGCAGGTGGAATCCAAATAGTCTGTGCTGTCCAGTCACAGGGATTCCCTTCTCTCTTGCTCGTGTTTTCCTTCCTTCTTTCTCTCCTCTCTCTTTCCTTGCCTTCCTTTTCCTCTCCTTTCTTTTGTAGGTTCCTCCAAATTGGATAATTTTCAGCTTTTTGCCACCTACCTCCAAGGACCAAGGCCTAATGTGAGTGAGTAATTGCTTTAGGCTATTTATTTCTCCAAATTTAGTGCCCTCTAAATACCTTGCCCCTCTCCTCATCCTCCTACCACATCCCAGATACTGTTGTCTTCTTTAGGGGACAAGCTTGGACTAGAACTGAGAGATGCGATTACCAGTGCCCGGTTCTAATCCCAGCTTTACCATCAATTAAAACCAACGCCACATGGTACTCGTCATTTTATCTCTGCCTTTGTGAGTGCCAGGAGATTAAGAAAGAGAGTGTGCGTATGTATTTGTGTTTGTTAAAGCAATAAAAAAAGCATCGAGTAAGGCATTTGTTCTTACATTTTACTGTACATCGGATTCACCAGAGAGGGGTATATTTGAAATGCAGAGTCCTGGGCCCACCCACAGAGATTCTGATCCAGAACTCTGCATTTTTAACAAACGCTGCTGGTGAACCACATTTTGTTTGAGGAGCAGTGGATTTGGGGGCTTCAATTTTCATAATTTTTAGACCCATAGCAGTACAAAAACTGATTTCAAAGTTGAACCCATTTGAAATAACTGAAACTCTAGTCTTTATTTCATCATACTGTGTTCTCTAAACATCTCATATATTCATCTGAAAGTTAAAATGAGAAGAAGCGAGATGTTGGTTTTGCCATATTCTAGACCAGTCAGAACCACCTAGCAAGAGCACTGTATTGTGTTTGAGGGGCTGTCCTTTAAGAATAGAATGAGTAAACTGCAGTGTTCTCAGTGGAGAGTGGGAAGGAGTTGTAACACAGGAATTATGAGAAAGATAAAAGAACTAAATAGGTGACCCAGTCTCTTTCTCCATCTGCCTGCTAAACCTTCACATATATGAAGGATGAAATTCAATTTCATTATAGAAGAGTAGCTGGGTCCCATGAAAGGGCTTTTTAGTCAGGATGCTTTGAACTACATTTAAGAGAGAATTTTCAGTGAGTGAGCTGTCCAAGCAGTTAATGAATAGCCTTGTAAGGTAGTGAGTTTCCTGTCACTGGAAGTGTTCCAGCAGGTATTGGAAAACAGAGGGGATTAAAGCATTGAATAAGAGGTGAAACAGATGACCTCAGGAACTTCCTTCCAATTGTGAGATGCTATAAATTATATGAATGGCACACTTAAGACAATTTCAGGACACTGGAAAGAATCTGAGGGTAAAATAAGACTAGTTAAGCTGTAACTGGGCAACTGATTATTAAAACCGAACACATACACACTTATGCACATAAATGATAAATGCCAGGATGGTTTTAGATCTTCTTTGAAGTTTATTATTTGCAGGTGTAGAAGCTCTTAGTTTTAGCTTGTACTGTTTCTAGAAGTGAAGCTCTCTCTTGGACTGTCTTTGATGACTTGGTGTTTATACATCATGTCTGCTGTGAATTTGGACAGCACTGTAAAATCATTTCTTTAAAGATCAGAGGAACACTGGATAGAGTAAATTAAAAGTTTTCTCTTGATATCTTGTCTTCTTATTCTCTGGCAAGGATTCTGCCTTCAGAGATCTACTTATGGGAGGATAAAGTCATGACATTTTGTGTGAACTCAGCTAGGCAATGTGAGGTTTTGTTAGCTAATGATGTATTTAAAGTCCCATGAGAGTATGTTGCCTATGGTCTGAGTTTTCATTCCTGAATAAATTAGAGATTAAAACATGTAATTTCTAGCTCAAGGATAGTGTGCAAAATAAATTGTACATCCAGTGAGAGTTTTGATGCCATTAAGAAGAGAGTTACCAGCTTTTGCCTCCTTTTTCTTGGTTGTACTGATCCTTTTCCCTTATCTTGAGAGGCCGTAGTAAATGTTGACTCTGCCCCTCTAAATGCCAATCATTGTAAGTTTTAATGTGTTTTAAGATACGTGGTTTTAGCCCCTACTTTATTTTCCTGGTTCTCTTGTTTCCACTGCTCTGGCTCAAAATTGAGGCCAGATGTGTGTCAACATCGAGAAACCCTGACTGGCTCTCTTGTTCTCTCCCTCCCCAGATATTAATAAAAAGAAGGAAACCATGACACCAGGGACAGCCACTGTTAGCATTCTTCTATAATTTCTGTGCGTTATTCCCCTGCAGGTTCTTTATGAGGTCTGCATGTATTTTTTGTTCTGTGCTTTAAAATTTTAACATTTTATACTCAACACTTACCTGTGACGTTGCAAATCTCTGAAAACATTGTCTGTAAATACATAAATATGCTGCATTTTGTTTTAAATTTTTATTATTTTAAAATAGAATTTTCTTGCACAGAGTTTTAGTTATAATGCTAAGATTGACCTACCTATATGTCCACATGTATATGTAAATTTTTTCCTAATTGGGAAATGACAAATGAAGATGCATAAAATGTAAACAATAAAAACAATAAAAGTAACAAATGAAAATTTGTAAAATATAAAAATTATAAATCATATCGTTACTTCGCATCCATAATAAAACCACTATTAATGTTTTGAAGTAACAACTCTTTTTCCCCCTCTGTATTTATATGTATAGTTTGGTCACTGACTGGAAAATACAAGTAAAAATTATCCAGATTCTCACAAACTAGAAATATTAGCTGTTAACATTTTTGGTATATGCCCTTTCATATACTCAAATAAACATGCACACACAAACGTGTTCAGTATTATTTTATTATAATTTAAAAAAAAAACCTTCCACTACTGTAAACATGATATATGTATACAATTCGGAACCCCTGGAAAATATAAATGCATAAATAAAAAATTGAAATATTTCCACTCAAAAATAAACAAACCGAGGATTTTGACCAGTTCTTCGAAATATGTACACGTTTGTAAACCCACATTTTTTAAAAATTAAAAATGACTCCAGACTATATATTGCTGTCTGTGTGTATGTGTGTTTATTTAGAAACATAGCAAACATTTTTATGTCAATAAATACTTAACTGAATTTGTTTTGGTGTGAATTTCTTGTTGGTTCCTGAATCTGAGGATTCATGCCTATTACCAATTCTGGCATATTTTTGTCCATTATTTTCTTGAATGACACTTCTTTTGGTTCTCAGCCTGTATATCTCCATTTAAATGTGCATTAGACCTTTTCACTACCATCCCTGCCTTTGAACCTCTCTCAAATTTTTGTCTCTGTGCCTTTGTCCTCTATTCTATGTAATTTCTTCATAGCAATGGTTTGGTTTATTGATTCTGTTTTCACTTGTGCTTAAGCAGCTGTTTAACTCAGCCTTGATTTTCTAACTTGAAATTCTATGTCTTTCATTTCTAGAGATACTGTTTGGATATTTTTCAAATTTCTGCAGTCATTTTTAATATATTATACTTTTAATAAATCCTTATATTTTTAGACGTATTTGACATTTTTATTTTATAGTCTGTATCTGATAATTCCAGTATCTATAGACTTTGCAGGTATGATTCTGCTATTTGTTGTTTTCTCATGACTCTGGTATATATTGGCTTGTTTCCTTATTTATTTATTTATTTTTTATGTGAGCTCATGCTTCTAGAAACTTTTTCTCTGGGAATTCTTTGAGAGTGTAAGGTGAATTATTTCAGCAAGTGCTTTTGTTTGCTTCTACGTGATGCCTTAGAGGCAGTATCAGCTCATGTCCACATCAGTTTAAATATTCAGCCTGAAATATTTGGGTGGTCACAAAAATAGTATGAATTCAGGCCCCCAGTCTGTTTAAGGGCAAATATCTGGATATAAATTCTAAGGGGAGACTCTTTGCTACCTAGATCCAAGTCTGACACAGTCAAGTTTCCTTACCTTCTTCCTGTGTGACATGGGTCAGTAATTTTCCCTCTAGTTTTCCTACTTAGGGGGTCCCCTTTTGGGATGTCCTAGCTTTTTGCAGGGATCTTTGATCTGGCTTCTACTTTCCACTTGATTTCTGCTGGTAAAAGCCAAAACTCAGAGTCATCTGGGATTGGCATGCTTCAGTGCTCTTTACCTTGATTGATTCCTATTGACATATTATGGCTTCTAGGAAGATTCTTTCCTTTTTTTTTTTGCCAACTTGGCTATGCTTTTACAAAAGTAGAAGTGTGTGTATGTGTGTTGCAAGCACGTACCCCACCTCCTGTCCAGCAGTTTTAGATGTGTTTGGGTTTTTTTCAGAGTATTTTTCTCTCAGTATTTCTGGAAAAGGAAGTCTACAGTATGACTTTTTAATAGGATATATTTCATCTTTTGAACATATTTTTATTTACTTAAATAATCCCCTTCGTTGGAGCCTTAAGGTTGCTTTCAGTTTCACTGTTAAAAACAGTGTTTCAATGGATGTCCTCATGTAGATATCTTAGTGTAGATCTCTGATTATTTCCTCAGGATAAATATCTTCAAGTAGAATTGCTAGGTCAAAGGGTATGCCTGTCTGGTGTTTGATAGATAACGCTTGAGTGACGCCAGATCTTGCCAGGATGATGGTTCCAGTTGAAACTCCTAATCACAGTGTTCGAAAGTGCCACATCTTCATTAACACTGAGTATTATAATTTTAGAAAATCATGAATGTGTTGGGAGAAATGGCATTTTATTTTTAAGATTTAGATTTCTTTGATCATTCAAGAAGTTAAGCAAAATTTTTTCTTATGCTCATTGACTTTGTTTCTCTTATACATGTTCTGTTCATTTCAATCATTATAATGCTCATTTTAAAATTCATTTTTATTTGTTTAAGCTATATATTTAATATATATGATTCTTGTTTTAAAATTTTTTTAAGATATTCGTGTTTTATCATGTGATGTAAAACTTTTTTCCAGCTGGGTATTTACATTTTTTTTTTTAAATGTAAAAATGCTTTAAATGTTTCGGTAGTCACCTTTATCAATCTTTTCTTTTAGATTTTTTGCTTTGGCATTACATTAAGATAGCCTCCCTTCCTTATAGGATTATATGAGTGTTCTATTATATTTTCTTTTAGATATCTTAAGGTTTTATTTTTCATACTTAATTCTAACGCATAGAAAATTTGTTTATGTGATGTAAAGGTCTATCTCACACCTCACACCCACTGTAAATTTCTTATTTGACCTGGTTTGCCTAACTGTGTACCTTTTGGAAATATGATTTGGATAAAGCCAAATCATTTGGAATTTGTGTGTGTGTGTGTGTGTGTGTGTGTGTGTGTTGTAACTTTTGAAAATGGAATTGGCATGACATGGGATTGGTAATGTTACTATTTAAATAGGCAATGGGGCACTTCAGATTCATGATGAAAAAAACATGACTGTGTTAAGGGAGAAGGAATGAGCTGAGAAATGTATTAAGGAAGAAGGTTAATCTGTAATGGTTGACCATTGTACGGTTATCTTCCACCAATTGGTTTGTGTTCTTTTCCTTCCTAATGGTCACTGGGAATGGAAACTGTGAGATTGACTAGAAAAACTCTTGCATTATCAGTGTTTGCAATGACTTAAGAAAGCTGGGAAGTCTTTATATTACTAGCACTTTGTATCTTGGGTGTACAGCCTTTTCTGTGCAGTGGGTACCAATAAATATTTGTTGCATGTGTGATTGAGTAAAGGCGATTCACTGATCAGAAGGTATAGTTAAGTCATGTTTAAATATTTTGTTCTTTTCGGAAAACCAATTCTTTAGTTCATTTTTCATCTGTAGTGGCCACATGTCTTCATTCATTCAATTTTTTTGTTATCCAACAAGCCCTTTTTTGAGCACTTTGTTTATACAAGGTACTGTGAGCATTAGACAAAAGATGATTATGGAGCGAACTTTGTCCTCAAGGAATACAAAGTTCAGTCAAGGAGGTTGCCACATAAATGCATAGAGTTTACTGTGATAAATGTTATCATTTATGTACAAGGTACAAAGATGATGGCATATAGAAGGCATAACCAACTCCCTGCTGATGGCATTGTGAGTGTGTGGGTGACGTAGAAGGAGACATCTGAGACTTGAGCTGGATATTGGAAGATAAATAGGAGTTCACCTTGTGGATAGCAGTGGAAGAGGACATTTCCATAGTGAAAATAGAATATGAAATACCATGGTGTTTCCTAGGAATTCCAAGGAGTTTAGTTGGTGAATAATGGAAGACTTGCCAGTGGATGAGGCAGAGGACAGATCATGAGAGGTCTCGTGGAGCGTGCAAAGCCCCCCACCATTATTAACATTTGAAAGGATTTCACAGGTTTATAAGTTGGATCATTATAGGGGGTTAAATGGAAGAGTGACTAAGGAGTGAAATAAGATTAGAGATAGAGACCCTTGCAATTGTCCAAGGTAGATGGCAGTCGGGGCTGGAAGAGAGAGAATGAATTTGAGTGCTATTAAAAATTATAGTGAACAGGGTTTAATGATACAGCACTCAATGTAGGAAAATAATCAATTGGGTTTGGTATATTTTTGAATTTGAAGTTCTTAAGTGATAAAAGGAGTGTCGGAGTATGTTCTGGATGGGGATTCATATTTAAGAATCGTCAGCATGTAGGTATCTGCAGAATCCATTGGTATGGATAGGTGACTTAGAGTGAGCAGAAGTAGAATTGAAAAGGGCTGGTGGCACAATGGTTAAGTGCTCAGCTGCTAACTGAAAGGTTGGCGGTTTGAACCTGCCCAGTGGCTCCGTGGGAGAAAGACCTGGCGATCTGCACCTGTAAAGATTATAGCCAAGAAAACCCTATGGGGCAGTTCTGCTCTGTCACATGGGGTCACTATGAGCTGAAATTGACTTGATGGCACCTAGCAACAACCTAAGTAAAGAACTCAGAGGATGCACCAACATTTCCACTTGGGCAGAGGAGGAGGATCCTGCAAACATGCCTGGGAAAGAGCTATCAGAAAGCTGGATAAGAATCAAGGGAGCATGGTGTCATGAGTAGGGCAAGTTTAAAAAGGGAATAATTAACAATGTAAAATGCTACTGAAAGGTCAAGTAAGAAAGATAAGAAGAGAGACTGTCGTTATTTAGAGGATATTTTCTCAAAGCTTTGAGTGGTGGAGGCAGAAGCCATGCTGTGTGGTGTTAGGATGCAAAAGCAGACTGTTCCTTCAATATTCATGGCCTTAAACAGAGAGAAGGAGGGAGAATTTGCCGTGAGTGCCCATCAACTTGACAGCAACTAACAACAACAACAACAGATACATTAAGTGAAATTTAATTCTAACTCTTGAAGCTCTCCTACACTATGTTTTGTAGAAGAGAATAATAATACTGCTATTTTAATTGAAAAGTAACATGGCTTTCTCCTTCCACATGCTTTCTGTGGACAGTATGCCAGCACTGATCAATAGAATTTCTGCAGTGATGGGAATGTTCTGTTTCTGCACTGTCCACGTATGGTGAATGACTATCATATTTGACAATGCAGGCCTAGACTTTGGAGTTAAACCCATCCCCCATTTACTAGCTAGGTAGCTTTTACCCGGTTTCAGAAGGCTCTTCCTTTGGGCCGGCACAGCGCCACAATTCAGACACACAACTGGGGGACTAGTGCAGTACTTGCCAGGTGCCCTGACTCAGTGCACTACCTGTACCACTGTGTGGCAGTGCCTCTGACAGGGATGATCCCCACAGGTGCCTCCAGAGACTCTGTACCCTGACTTCTAAAAGAGGAGAGAACCCTGGCTCCATTCCCCAAAGAGACCATCGTATCAGAGCAGGGCTCATTCTTTCCCAAGATACAAATCAATACGAAGAGTCTTAGCTAGTGGCAAGAGGACATTCTTTGTGTTAGATTTCCTCCCGTATCCAGATCTTTTAGAACTGGATGTCTGTTTTCTCATATTCTGGAGGCTGTAAACCAGCTAGTGTATTACTTAATCTGTTTAATGATTTATGAAAAAAATAAGAAACTTCTTTGCACAAAACTTCTGAAACTGAGGAGAGAAAGGAGAATAGTGGATAGTCGTCTAGTTGTGTCAGAAAGCAGAGCGCCACAGTACAGGATGCTTCCTGCTGTTCTGTTTGGTCCCCACTCTTTATTCTGGAAAATGAGGTGGTGGGGAAGTCTGAATCTTCTAACATATTTCTAGCTGTTCTTTTTCAGCAAGCAAACATTCATTGGACACTGATTGCTTTTAATTCAGCTCCATCTACACCGTATTTAATAGACATTACTCCCAGGTTCTTATAAATGGCTATTATTCTTGGTTTCAGAGCCATTTTGAGTTTGTCTTTTTGTTGTCTCTGTATGTATTTTAGCTGGAATTGGTTGAGGACGTATCAGGGAATTTGGGCTGATACCTTCTTTATTCAGAAGTCAGTTTATAACCATTTGCAGGATTTATTGATTTAACCACAGCTTTTGATCCTAATGAAATGTTTCTGGGTTGAACTGACGAAAGTCAAAGATTTTTTACTTCAGTGTTTCTTAAGAGGACTGATACGGCCACCCTGAGAATCATGTTGTTGTTGTTGTTAGGTGCTGTGGAGTCAGTTCGACTCATAGTGACCCCGTGTACGACAGAACAAAACGTTGCACAGTCCTGCGCCATCCTCACAATCGTTGTTATGCTTTTGCCCATTGTTGCAGCCACTGTGTCAATCCGTCTTATTGAGGGTCTTCCTCTTTTTTGCTGACCTTCTACTTTACCAAGCATGATGTCCTTCTTCAGGGACTGATCCCTCCTGATAACATGTCCAAATGTGAGATGTAGTCTGGCCATCCTTGCTTTCTAAGGAGTATTCTGGTTGTACTTCTTCCAAGACGGATTTGTTCATTGTTTTGGCAGTCCACGGTATATTCAGTATTCTTTGCCAACACCACAATTCAAACGCGTCAGTTCTTCTTTGGTCTTCCTTATTTATCATCCAGCTTTCGCATGCATATGAGGCGATTGAAAACACTATTGCTTGAGTCAGGTGCACCTTAGTCTTCAAGGCAACATCTTTGCTTTTCAATACTTTAAAGAGGTCATTTGCAGCAGATTTGCCCAATGCAATGCGTCTTTTGATTTCTTGACTGCTACTTCCATGGGTGGTGATTGTGGATCCAAGTAAAATGAAATCCTTGACAGCTTCAATCTCCATTTATCATGATGTTGTTTATTGGTCCAGTTGTATTTTTGTTTTCTTTATGTTGAGGTGTAATCCATACTGAAGCCTGTAGTCTTTGATCTTCATAGTAAGTGCTTCAAGTCCTCTTCACTTTCAGCAAGCAAGGTTGTATAATCTGCATATCGCAGGTTGTTAATGAGTCTTCCTTCAATTCTGTTGCCCCATTCTTCTTCATATAGTCCAGGTTCTTGGATTATTTGCTCAGCATACAGATTGTAAGTGTTCTGGAATTCCCATTCTTTGTAATGTTATCCATAATTTGTTGTGATCCACACAATAGAATGCCTTTGCATAGTCTATAAAACACAGGAGAATTATGTAGCATATAGGAATTATCTTTTGACGGCTCAGATTCCATTTCCTAATGATATAAAACCTCCTGGAGTCACATCACTTTGCCTTCTTTTACAATTTAATTTTATGACTTGGAAAACTTTATATGAATTAGATATTACCTTTCCAGTGTAGCTATGGTATGATCTTATACTCTTGACCATGAAATGAACTTAAGAAGCCTCAGATGTGTTGGCCAGTTTGTTTCTTAAAGAGCTTGCTATTGACCTTGTCAAAACTAAAGCTGTTGCTTTTGGCAGACACCCTTTAGCATTCAAATGGACAATATTAAATGGCTTCATTCCACTGGTCAATTCATATAATGATGTGGTGGGTACATTTTGCAGTTCTCTTCTTTTTGTGGACACACACTGGGATGGAGTCCTGCTCAAAATAACATGTTCTTAGGAGCTTCACTGTGTGTGTGTATGTTTTAATTGTTGAAGCTGATTAACGGTAACACCTGCACTCAGATCTTTTCACTGGTCCATAGAGTTTCGGTTACAGTCTTAACTGAATAATTAAAAAGCTCCTTCGTAAGAAAATTTCTCAGTCTTCATAATTGAACAAGTAAACCAAAAAAAACCACTGCTGTTGACTTGACTGCGACTCATAGTGACCCTAAAGAGCAAACAAGTTCCCCATTAAGGAGCAAACAAGTTCCCCATTAAACAATTAATACACATATTGTTATGCAACATTGGTTGCCAACCCTACGATATGTCAAACTTTCTCCCTCTTGACCCTTGGGTTCACCATTACCAGCTTTCCTGTCTCCTCCCGAAAGGCTGTAATCTTTACAGAAGCAGACTGCCACATCTTTCTCATTCAGAGCTGCTGGTGGCTTCGAACCATCAACCTTTCCGTTAGCAGCAGAGCACTTTAACAACTGCACCACCTGGGCTCCTTATAAAAGACTTTAGTCTGGAATTATATACTTTCCAGTTCTATCAGAGGCCATCTGAGGTAACTGATATATTAAAAGGATAGTCTATGGAGTGGTTCTCACAGTATGGTCCCTGGGTCAGCAGCACCAGCATCATGTCGGAACTTGTTAGTAAATGCAAATTCTCAGGCCCACTCTGAACCTATGGAATCAGGAACTTAATGAGATGAAGCCCAACAATTTGTGTTTGAACAGGCTTTCCACTGCATTCTGATGCACACTAAAGTTTGAGAACCACTAATCTAATGCAGTAGTTAACACACCTGGCATTCAGCCTAGGCTCATGTTGGGCACTTATTAAAATACAGATTCTTGAAGCGATATTTTTGGTTTAAGTTTTAAAGATTATCTCAGGGCAATAGTTTCAGGGGTTCATCCAGCCCTCACGGCTCCAGAAAGTCTGGAGTCCATGAGAATTTTAAATTCTGTTCTGTATTTCCCCCCTTTTGATCAGGATTCTTCTATAGAATCCTTGATCAAAATTTTCAGTAATGGTAGCCAGCACCATCCAGTTCTTCTGGTCTCATGGCAAAGGAGGCAATTATTCATGGAGGCAATTAGCCACACATTCCATATCCTTCTTCAATTCCTGACTCTCCTTATCCTCTGTTGCTCCAGGTGAATAGAGAGCAATTGCATGCCTTGGATGGTTGCTTGCAAGTTTTTAAGACCCCAGGCATATAGTTTAGCTTACCTAGTAAAAAATGTTTACCTTGAGCATTTTATGCTCTTTTAAGAACTATCTATATGGGATCAAAGTTACAACAGCAACTTGAAAGATTAGATCAGAACCTTAGTGGGCAGTGAGTTTATGTTAATGGGGGAATAACAACTCAGAAAAGGAGGGTGAGGATGGTTGCACAGCTTGAAGAATGTAATCAATGTCACTGAATTGTACATGTGTAAATGTTTAAACTGGTGTATGTTTCGCTGTGTATATTCTCAACAACAATAACAACAACAAAAATGCAGATTCTTGGTTCTCACATAACATCTGATTCAGTAGGCCTGGGTAGGGCCTGGGAATTTATGCATTTTATGGCACTGCCTCCTTTGGGAACTTTTGCTCTCATCTTGTGTCATGTTCGATCACTCAATACTTATACATATAGGATATATTTGTTTCCATATAGTTGTCTTTATAGACCTCTAATTTAAGATAATAGCAAATAACCAGAGATTTGCTTCAGAATTACTTAAGGAGACTTTAAAAATACAGGTGTCTGAGTTCAACTAAATCAAAAGCTCAGATTAGGAAAGAGGAGAAGTGTTTGTTTTGGTTTTAGTTTGTGTTTAAGTTTCGTGGGTGGCATATTATCCAAGAACTATGGATTTTATCTTCAGCTTTCATTGAAGGTTAATAAGAGAAAAATGGCCATATTAATATTTCTGTATATTTTGTACCACATAATAATTCTTACTAGGATTTAATACAAGAACATATTCTCTCTTTCCTGATAGTTAATATGCAACTCTTAGTTTTCACTTTTGTGTTAGTTAGCAGAGAAATTTTGCCCTCAATTCTGAAAGACCTATTTCTCTAGCCCACTTCAATCCATGACTCTTAATTCTTTTATACCCTTCTATAACCTGACTGAAACTTGTTTGGAGACATGTGGGGACCAAAAACTACATAAATGTGGAATATGGGCTTCTGGTTGGGAGAACATTTTCCAACTCTGGGTCCGTGTCTCCTTTATGTCTTCTCCGTGTAATGGACACACTTCAGTTGTCAGTAGACTGCAAAAGAGTTAGTGTTTCCCAATACCAGGCACTGACATAGGCAGTGGGGGAAATCTGGTTCATCTTGTTTCAAAATACACCATACCTCAAATAAGTAGGAACAGCTGCACTGTGGGATCAGGGCCAAAAGAAATCATTGTGGCGCTATGAACGCCAGCTGAGAGGAGTTCATGTAACATGGGCCTGAGAGCAGACTTCATAACGCAACTATCAGACCCCTGCAGGAGAAGGGTCCTTGCACCTCACCCCAGTCACCTCCACAGCCACTACCCAAAGAAGTGGGTGGTGTTTTGGAGATGCAACCTTTTCCTCAGTGGATTGAGCACACACCATATTCAGTCCCTCGCAGTCCTGAACTATAGTACTGTAAATTGGAGAATTCTTGGGCTACAAAAATGTATAGCTGTGCTGCCTTCTTGTTTTATCCTTGAGACTTGTCTTAAAACAGCAATCACACCAATCCCAGCCCTTCAGCACTCTCCTTCCTCCTCAAGCCACAAGAGAATCTTGGTCCGGTAGAAATTGTAGCCATGAAGCCTATTTGGTTGTTTCTTCTTCTCCCACATTTTTTGGGTAATATCAGTTTAGCAAAACTTTTTTTTTAAAATTTTTTTAGCTGATTCCTTTTGTGCCATAACTCCCTTTCTAATGTTATAATGCTTTATTTCCTCTTTGGGGTGGCCCCCAAATCCCTTTCACACCAGTTACAAGTTTTCTATATGACACACTTCATTCTACACATTTGGATTTCTCTGTTTTTCTGAACATGTAGGACAGTATCTTCTAGGCTAGTGGTTAGAAGTCTTTAGGTAGGTCCTGACAGCTATTTTTAGGTCTTTAATTGTTTTTAGGCCATGCCTCAAGGCATAGGGG
This sequence comes from Trichechus manatus latirostris, assembly GCF_000243295.1. Taxonomy (NCBI): domain Eukaryota; kingdom Metazoa; phylum Chordata; class Mammalia; order Sirenia; family Trichechidae; genus Trichechus; species Trichechus manatus. The sequence goes on from NW_004443952.1 coordinate 10,415,696, forward strand.
CTTTGTGGCTACTTTGTGGTTTTACTATCTCTCCATAGTTTATAAAAACACTCCTTTTTTCTCTCATTTTCTGCTACTTTCTTGATAAACAGCTTGAACAATTATTTTAAAAGGTGCATACTATTACCTTTAAAACTCTTTCATAAAAATGAGTTTATGTCAATAGGGGAGGAACAAATCAGAAAAGGAGGAAGAGAATGGCAGTACAGTTTTTAAAGAATGTAAGCAATATCACTGTATTGTACACGTAGAAATTGTTGAATTGATGTATGTTATGCTGTGTATATTTTCAACAACAGTAAGAAAAATCCTTTCAAAAAAGCAAATCAGGAGTTAGAACACCATTCACATAAATTAGGGAAGGTCCCCTTTTCTTTGTATTTATAGTCACTAAATCATTATGATAGAGAAGAATCATATAATTCCCTTTGCTTCAGTTTCCTAATTTCTTAAAGAAGGTGAGAGTGTTTGAAATGTTACTCATAGAATTGTTCTATTAAAGAATGAGGCCAGCCTTGCCTTCCTGACTTCTCAAGTTGGCAAAATCCTCAGGAAACTGGAGTCTTTAAGTATCCTCAACCCAGCTGGGAATAATTCATCCTCTAGCACAATTCTAGTTTTCTTTAGGCTTACTCCTGTACTTACAGTTTTAAAGAGGTATTGCCAAGAGGGGCTTCAGTGGGGGAGAATGTTGTGTCCTGGGAACAGGAAAGGAAATGAAATTAAATGCCTCATTATTTTTCCCATGGTGAAGTAGATACTAGGATTGTATTCAACAGGTATTATTTTTTTTCCCCTCAAAAGTTTGTATAAATGTATAAATCTAGACTTAGATTGTATGCTAATTTTTTTAAAGCTAGCTTTTATCTTCATCTTAATTAGAGGTTAGTGAAGGAAACTAGGTTTCTTATTTGGCTCTTGAACTTTGCAAATAAACAAAACTTTCATATTTTTGAATAGTACATTGTGAGCCAAACAACATCTGGAAGAGATTATTCTCACTGGTAGGTAGGAGAAATTACATAATCTACTATTTTCAAAGAACATGGTACCTTGTCACATTTCCCCTATATCCTGGAAACAGAAGTACTTAGGATCACGTTGCTGGAGCATCTGCCTTTTACTGTTTTGTGTTAAATGTAAATATATCTCTCGAACACTATAATGTTTCTTTAACTTTTGAAAATACAGCAAAACTTGGTGGTATGATGCTGCCTGCACTGTTTACTGTGGTCCAGGCTTCTCCTTTTTCAAAAGACCCGTTTGTCTGTTGGCAACAAGCCTCTTATCCTTTGTGATTTGTCTGAGATGTCTTTTCCTGTCTTCTCTAAAATCAGGCACATGTGTTGTCTGGGATAGTAACTTCCAACAGTAACTTCTAACCAGATTTTTTAAAAATTACTAAATTTCTTCTTGGACATGTCTTTTCTTAGGGTTAACACATAAGAACACATAACACATGAACACCCTCTTCCAGTTAAAAGCATTTTAAAAACATTTTATTTTAGATATTGGTGTTTCTTCTTCTTCCCTCCCCCACCTCTTCCTCTCTCCTCCTCCTCCATCTCCCTTCCCCTCCCTCTTCTTCCGATCCTCTACCTCCTCCTCTTCCTCTTCTCTCAACCTTATAGAAAAGTTGTAAGTGCAGTAGAAAAGTGTAAAGAACCTACCTGGAGCATTTGTAGTGGTGTCATCTATCTTATTCTCAATAACCATGATTTGTGTCTTCTCTTTTTTCTTCCTGGCTAGTCTGGTTAGAAGGTTATCAATTGTGTTAAATTTCTCAAAGAAACAGCTTTTGGTTTGATGTTTTTCTACCTTCTATTTTATTATGATCTGCTCAGACTTTTACTATTTCCTTTGTACTAATTAGATCATCTTTTTCTAGTTTCTGATGATAGAAGGTGAGGCTATTTATTTGAGGTCTTTCTTCTTTTCTAATAATATAGTAGACATTTAGTTCTGTAACTGTCCTTTTAGGTTCTGCTTTAATGGCATCCCACAAATTTTGATATGTTTTGTTTCCATTTTCATTCCATTCAAAATACTTTCTAATTTTCTCCCTTGATTTCTATTTGATCTATAAGGTACTTAGAGATAATGTTATTTAGTTTTCTAGCTATTGGGTGACTTTCCAAAAATCTTTCTGTTGTTGTTTTCTAATTTAATTCCATTGCTATCAGAGAACATACTTTGTGTGACTTGAATCCTTTTAAATTTATTGAGACTTGTTATATGGCCCAGAATATGGTCCATCTTGGTAAAAGTACCTTTTGCACTTGAGAAGAATGGATATTCTGTTGATATTGGGTAGAGTGTTCTCTAAATATCAATTAAATCAAGCTGGTTGATAGTGTTGTTCAAGTCTTCTATATCCTTGCTGATATTTTTGTCTACTTGTTCTCTCAATTAATGACAGAGGGGTATTGAAATCTCTGACTGTAACTGTAGATTTGTCTATTGATCTTTGTGTTTTTTATCAGTTTTTATTTGTGTATTTTGAAGGTGTTATTAGCTGTATAAACATTTACGATTGTTATGTCCTCTTGATGAATTGACTTCTTTATCATTGTGGAATGACCTTCTTTAGCCCTGGTAATATTTTTTGCTCTAAAGTCTATGCTATCAGATGTTAATACAGGCACTCTAGCTCTTTTTTGTTTAATATTAGCCTGGTATATCTTTTCCCATCCTTTTACTTTTGAAGTGTTAGTGTCTATATTTAAAGTGTGGTTCTTGTGCCTGCCTGCCTGCCTATTGCTGTCAAGTCAATTCCGACTCATAGCCACACCATAGGACAGAAAAGAACTGCCCCATAGAGTTCCCAAGGAGTGTCTGGTGGATTTGAATTGCTGACCTTTTGGTTAGCAGCTGAACTCTTAACCACTATGCAACCAGTGGCTCTTGTAGGCAGCATATAGTTGGGTCTTGCCTTTTTAAATTGTCTGACAATATCTGCCTTTTAATTCGATTGTTTAGACCATTTGTGTTTAATGTGATATATGTACATATATATTACATGATTAGGTTTAAATCTGTTATCTTGCCTTTGTTTCTATTTGTCTCATCTGTTCTTTGTTTCTTTTTTTCTCTTTTTTGGGATTTGATAGTTTTTATGTTTTCATTTTATCTCTTTTGTTGGCATATTAGCTATAATTTTGTTTTGTTTTTAGTGGTTGATTCGGGGTTTATGTTGTTGTTAGTTGCTGTTGAGTTGATTCCGACTCATGGTGACCCCATGTGTGCAGAGTAGAACTGCTCCATAGGGGTTTTCAAGGCTGTGACCTTTCAGAAGTAGATCGCCAGGCCTGTCTCCCAAGGTGCCTCTGGATGGGTTTGAACTGCCAGCCTTTCAGCTAGTAGTCAAGCATTTAACCATTTGCTCTGCCCAGGAACCTTCAAGCTTTATAGTAAGTTTTAATTTATCGTAGGTTACTTTCAAGTGATATATCTCTCCATGTATTATATAAGAACTTTACAACAGGATACTTACCCTTTCCCCTCCAAGCTTCTTTGCTTTTACCTTTCTAATAAATCCTACAATACATCATTATTATTTCTGTCAATTGTCTTTTAAAAACATCTTTATTGAGATATAATTCACATGACTTATAATTCAACCATTTAAAGTGTACAATTCACTGGTTTGGTATACTTACAGAGTTGTGCAGCCATCACCGCAATCAATTTTTTTTGTGTGTGTATATGTTCTTTTTTTTTTTTATTGTTGTAATTAAATGAAGTTTACATTTCAAGTTAGTCTCCCATACAGATTTTTTTTTAACATACATTGTTATGAGACCCCAACCGCTCACCCCATTCTGCGACAGCCCACTCCTCCCCTCCGCCCCTGATTCCCCATGAACATTCAACCAACTCCTAACTCTCTCTG
>NW_004443952.1:10419687-10442190 GCF_000243295.1 Trichechus manatus latirostris
TCTATGAATTTCTTTATTCCATCCTTAATTTCTTCTATAACCCAGTAGTTTTTGAGCAAGGTGTTGTTCAGTTTCCATGTGTTTGATTTTTTTTCCTTGCTTTTTGTGTTGTTGATTTCCACTTTTATGGCTTTATGGTCAGAAAAGATGCTTTGTAGTATTTTGATGTTTTGGATTTTGTTAAGGCTTGCTTTATGACCTAATATGTGGTCTATTCTGGGGAATGTTCCATGTGGGTTGGAAAAGAAATTATACTTGGCTGCTGTTGGGTGCAGAGGTCGGTATATGTCTATGAGATCAAGTGGGTTGATTGTAGCATTTAGCTCTTCTGTGTCTTTGTTGAGCTTCTTCCTGGATATTCTGTCCTTCACCAAAAGTGGCATGTTGAAGTTTCCTACTACTATTGTGGAGCTGTCTCTCTCTCTCTTCAGAGCTGTTAGAGTTACCACAGTCAATTTTAAAACATTTTTGTCACTCCAAAAAGAATCCCTGTATCCATTATAAGTCACTCCCTATTCTTTTCCCCCAGCCTCTCCTGCCCTAGGCAACCACTTCTATTTTCTGTCTCTATAGATTTGCCTATCCTGGACTTTCATATAAATGAAATAACACAAATTTGGTCGTTTGTGACTGGCTTATTTCACTTAGCGTAATGTTTTCAAGGTTTATCCATACTGTAGCATATATCAGTATTTCATTCCTTTTTATGGCTGATTAATATTCCATTGTATGGATATACCACATTTTAGTTACCAATTTATCAGTTGATGAACATTGGAGTTGTTTCTGCTTTTTGACTATTATGAATTATGCTGCTATGAACATTCTTATACAAGTTTTTGTGTGTACATACATTTTCAATTCTCTTTGGTATTTACCTAGGAATGGAATTGCTGGGGTCGTATTGAGACTCTATATTTAATATTTTGAGGAATTGTCAGGAAGTTTTCCACGGTGGCTGCTCCATTTTACATTCCTACCAGCAATGTATGAGGGTTCCAATTTCTCTGTATCCTTGCCAATACTTGTTATTATCTGTCTTTTTGATTATAGCCATCCTAAGGTTGTGATTCTGATTTTAATTTCCCTAATGACTGATGATGTTGAGCATCTTATCATGTGCTTATTATTAGTCATTCATATATCATCGTTGTAGAAACTGCTCTTCAGATTCTTTGTAATACCCATTTTAAAGTTGGGTATTTGTCTTTTTATTATTGAGTTGTAAGAATTATTTTCATATTCTGAATACAAGTCCCTCATAGATCAAGAGTTAAGACATTGTGAGACTTGGACTATGGAAAGAAATAGGACAGCAGTAAGTTTGTCCCTTACCCAAAGAGTAATTCTTTAATTCTCCTACCTTTCAAAAGGATTTTCTCAATCCTCTTAGTTGGCTTGTCTTCCTTCATTCACCCTTAAAATGTAGATCCTATCACTTCTTTTCTTTCTTTCACCTTTGGTGAGGGATTACACTCATTTGAGTTCCTCGTCTTTTCTCTAACTCAGAAATCTGTGATTCATGCTTATTTCTGGTCCACTATTCTTAACCTACAGATCTTTTCCCATTTTTCTAAGTGTTATGTTATAACACAAACTAGCTTGACCTTGAAACAGGGTGTAGCCAATACATCCTTTGTCCTAGTAGTGAAAACTGTTCTGAGATTATGCCACAAATTGTGTTTTATAATTTCCGGTTATTTGACAAGTTTCAGGGTAGCATCTCTCCCCATCAGGAAGACCATTATAAAGTGAAAACTGTGTACCTGTCCATATAGTCTTTGAATTCAAGAAAATGGGTTTATTTAAAAACGTTTTGACCCGTTTTCTAAGTTTCTAAAACAAAAAGATATATGTAAATAGCGTGATTGTGGTACTTGGGCTGCTCTTTCTACAGTCAGCATGAGAAGGATGTGGTAGCAGTATTCCCTCCTTTAAATGCATCAGCTGAGTGCCATATGAAAAGAGTGGTAGGCTTTTAGGCCAAATGTGGAATAAAAGCTCTGAGATGAAAAACTGGAGAAGCAAATGGAAAACCTGATTCTATGTGTGGAAAAGGAAAGATTGAAGAACATGAAATATATTGTTTTCTGTGAGTAGTATACGGAAGCAAGATCTTGGGCCTCATACTTTGAGGAAGAGTTTCTGCAGTCACAAGTGGAAACTGTATTTTAAAACAAAACATGAGAAACTTATTTGATATCACAATTGCTTTTCTAATTTCTTTGTTCTAACTCTGCATGTGAGGCAGATGGGCTCTGAAAGTGATGACAGCGTTCTTCATCCTTGCTGGACCGTTTGCCTAACTGTTGTTTTTTTGAGAGACTGTGAAAAAATGAGCATTTCCAGCTTAAAGAGCCCAGATAAAAAATGTAGCATGTCTGCTCCTTTGTCATCCTGTTTTCGTCTTTCTCTTTCCCTTTTAGTTCTTTAAGCTGAAAATTCTCATTTTTTTCAACTTTAGTAATAAAACAGTTTTAATCGACCCCTTCCTCAAAAGATGGAGAATTGTCTCCTTCTTTGGGTTATTTCCTGGAATTTTTAGCTTAGCTCATTAGAGTTATATGTGTTTCAATTTTATAGCTTTTCTTTTGATAATTGTAATAGCTGTATTTTTTTTTTTTTGTAACCATTGTTATCACAGGTATTCTGTGTTTACCTGGATTGACTGGATTGTTAGTCTGCTCATACTAAGGCTTCCCCAAGCACTTTATTTGATCACATGACTAGTTGCGTTATATCATCAAGCAGTTATTTCAGGGTGAAAAAAAATCCTGATTATTTTATATTAAAAATGCCTTGTTCTTGCTGTTGCAAAATATATGACAGCTTGGCTGAGTGTAGATTTTTTTAGTCATTCCATATTTCTGACAACACCTTGAAAGTTGTTCATTTGTCTTGTCATCTGTTGTGGCCAGGAATATGGCTGTGTCCAGTCCAAGTTTTTTCCCTTGTGATTCGATTTTTCCTACTGGATTTTTTGTGAGAATTCTTTTAACTCTTGAAGTTTAGTAACTTACCACGCCTATAGTTCAGTCGTGAATCATGTAGTCCATATCTTTCCGAGAATGTGGCAAGCTCTTTAAACATTTAAATTTTATATCTTCTTTTAAGGAAAGTTTACTTTTTTTGTATTGTTAAATATCTTCTGTTCCATTTGTTCTCCTTGGATGTACCAATTATCCTTATGTTGAATCTCTCTTTTCTTTGTCCCATATGTTCAATCTCTATTCTCTGTTCTCCATATTAATCATTTCTAATCAGTCTAGAAACTTCCATTGTTTTGTAATTTTCCTCTGCACTGTGTGATTTTTCTTAAGCCAATCTTCCATGCATCAACTTGATTTTGTGCAGGGGCATCTCTGCCCGTTGTACTTTTAAGATTTTAGTTTCAGCAGTAATTTTTTTTCCTTGTTTTCCTTTATTGTGTTTTTATTTTTTAAAATAAAAGTTATAAATGTTTGTAATTTAAAGTTTCAAATAGCTTTATGAGGCTTGCTCCCTCCTCCTCCTCCTACATTTTACCTTCACCATAGCTGCCACTTTCAGCTGTTTCATTTGGTATTTACATCCCTTATGGTTTTTATTTCTACTTTTTGATATTTCAGTTCCCATGTGGAAGATGTACCATACTTATACTCTCATGCTATACCTTGTCTTCCTAATATAGTTTGGTCATTATTCAATGTTAATGTAATTATAACTTTGTAAATATTGGTCGTTTCTTGACTTCTAAGTGGGAGACATCAGTTTAATTCCTGGCAAATGTACTTCATGCACAGTCACCACCTGTCTGTCATTGGAGGTTTGCATGTTGCTGTGATGCTGAACCAGGTTTCAGCAGAGCTTCCAGACTAAAACAGGCCAATAAGAAAGGCCTAACAATCTACTTCAGAAAAATCAGCCACTGAAAACCCTATGGACCACAGCAGTTCTATCTGAAACTGGTTGTGGGCATGCTGCAGGTTCGGGCAGCATTTTGTTCCATTGTGCATGGGGTTGCCATGAGTTGGCAAGTAACAACAGCAACAAATATCATTCATAGCTGAGCCATGTAGAATTCTATGAACCTTTTTCCTTTTCTTTCAATTCTTTGTTCTTTAAGTTAATCATCCTTTTTATGTTTGTTTAGTTTTCTATGTGGTTATTATTCATTCAACTCCAAATTCTACCAGTTATAGAAACCTTTCAATATATTTCAGATGGATCAGCTCTTCTGTCAAGGTTACTTTTTGAGTCTTCTCACCTGTCATCCACTGATCTACCTTCACAATTATGTCGGGAATTCTCTTTGTTTTTCTCCTGTATGGGACTCTTCTTCCCTGGATCTTATTTTCCTCTCTGTCTTGGAGGAATATATCCTCCAATAGAATTGTAGGTTGTAAATCGGTTTGCTCATTGCTCCTTTGTTTTCTAGCTTCCAGGGTTGCTGTTTTGAAGTCCAAATCCTTTTTATAAAGAGCCCTGGTGGTGCAATGGCTAAGGGCTCGGCTGCTAACTGAAAGGTTGTTGATTCAAACCCACCTGGTGGCTCTGTGGGAGAAAGACCTTGTGATCTACTCTAGTAAAGATTACAGCCTAGAAAATCCTATGGGACAGTTCTGCTCTGCTACATGGAGTTGCTATGAGTTGGAACTGACTCAGTGATGGCAACAACAAAAACAACAACTTTTTTTATGTGATTCTCCCCCTTCTGATAGTTTATAGGATTATTTTATTTATCCCCAGAGTTTATTTTTAAACTGACAGCGATGTTGGGCATGTTAAAATCTGTTCACATTTGCAGGTAGGCACTTAGTGTGCCCTTACAGTCTACAAACTTATAACCTTCCATTCTACAAAATGTTTTGAGTTATTTTTTTCCCCTCCATTTCCTTTACTCTTTCCTTCTGAAATTGCTTTTATTTGGCTATTAGACCTGACTTGTCCTCTAGCTTTCTCATTTTTTCTCTTCTATTTTCCCTTTTTTTGCTGTACTTTTAGGGCAAATTTCTTAACTTTGTATTCCAACCTTATGTTGAATTTTCAATGATCAATTTTTAAGCATCCTTTTTGTTTCAGTGGGTACAATATCTTCTTTGTGTTACTATTGCTAAGTCTTTTTATCAGCGCAGATGCCAGAGAGGAGATCTTCAGTCTCAACATTAGATGGTGTGAGGTTGGCAGTGGGAATAGCTACCAGGAAAGACAATATACAGCTTTTCCCTGGCCTTCCATTATCTCATATTCTTGTCTCCAAGTTTGAGGTTGAGTTTTTTTTTTCATTTGGCTCCTGCCAGACTGTATAGCTCTCTACAGAAGGATACACAAGTTTCAAGTCTGAAATTTTTTTTCCATTGGATCGAAATTGTTCTGTACCTTCATAACACTTTTCTAAATCTTTGAGAATAGATCTATCGTTTCCTGGTTTCAACATTGATGGCTGCTTTTCTCCTTTAGTATGTTTTGTTCATCTGTTCTGTTTTGGGGATGGTGGCTTTAAAATCTTTGCCTGTGCAGCTGTCCCTCTCCAACCCAGAGCTCTGGCTTATCTTCTGCTTCACTAATTTTATTTTCTCCTTTATCTGGTCTGAGGTTCGTGGCCTTCATTCAAGTTTCTTATTCAGATTTTTATTTTTTACTCTTTTGGTTAATGCAAACTCTTTTCTGATTTCATGTTTCTTTCTGTGACTGCCTGTCCTATTTTCAAAGATGCTGCTATGTCCTCAGGAATTTTATGAACTTGAATTAGAAATTTTTTAAAGTTTTCTTTTTATATCGTGTATCAGTTTATTAAATAAATACTTGCTGTGATGGAAACCCTGGTGGCATAGTGGTTAAGAGTTCAGCTGCTAACCAAAAGGCTGGCAGTTCAAATCCACCAGGCGCTTCTTGGAAACCCTGTGGGGCAGTTCTACTCTGTCCTATAGGGTCACTATGAGTCGGAATCGACTTGATGGCAGTGGGTTTTTATGGGTGATACTAGAGTTATCCCTTCTTCTAAGCCACAATATGTTTAATTTGCTTGATGGATTTAGATTTTTCCCCGTTATTTATTCTCAGAGAGGGAAGCCGATGCATGTTCAGTATCAGGTATTGCTCTGTGTTCTTTTGAGAGACTAATATGAGTCACTGTTAGACTCAAGTCCAGATACGGAAAAAGGTTAGATTTGCAGAAGATTAATTTACCAATTAGAAGTTCATCTTCCTTGGAGGCCTGAGGAGGGAGCCAGCACTAGATCCAGAACTAATCAAAGGGAAATTTGCCTCAGAACCAGAGAATTTCTTTTCAGTGTTTGGTGTGGCACTTAGTAATTAGCAAGGACATTGTCACCTGGCATGGCTGCCCTTGTCAGAAGCCAGCTGGTTGTGTGTTATTCCCCCACACACTTTCTGGGGCAGTCATCCTGGCCACGTGTAAGTCAGAAGAAACGCAGCCAGAGATTACTTTTTCGATTTGCCCGTGGAGCCAGGAACAATTTTTGAGGAATCAGTATATTCTAAATGTACTCCAACTTTTGCCAGGCTTACCGCTCCACTCCCTCAGCTCTCTGAACTAGGGGTATTGTTATGGGTCTGTTGGGTTCTTATTTGCTTATTTTCTTGCCATGCAGTTTCAGTTTCACACCAAGGCAGACTTAGTCCTCTCCATCTCCTGTGTTAACTCTTTCCAGCGTATCTTTCACGCAGGACCGGGCACTGTTTCATTCTGGAAGTTTTGAGCAATAGCTGGGATCTACCTGTAGATTCTAGGGAGGGTGCAGGATATTTTCTATTCTTATATTTAATAAGAATAAGCTCAAGACTAGCTATGTCTTGACTGCTTTAGGGGAAGACAGATAATTTTCAGTCTTATTTTCCTCTTGCAATTATGAAACCAACAGCCTGTATTATTCATTGTGCATCTCAAGGATATGTCATATAAATCAAAACTGGCAACATATTATTAAAGTTGTATGAAAATGAGAGCAACACAGGGCTCTCTGTCTCAGGGTTTGGGGAAAATAGTTACCTTGCAGGGCATATTACTTTTATCCTGCTTTCTTTGGGACTGTCTGAAATTTCTGCTTATGAAGACTCTAAGCACTTTGCATCTCGTTTTGATTTTTGTTCACTTGGAGGATTAGTCTATGGAAAGAGCATGGGCCCTGGAGTTGGTCCTGGTTTCTTGCCTCAGTTCTCTCCTTTTGCGGCTGTGTGACTTTGGGTAGGTTTCATAACCTTTCAGAGCCTCATGTTTTTCATCTATGAAATGCGTTCACAATATCTGCCTCAAACTGTACGTGAAATGACTGCCCCAGTACCCAGTACCTAGTAGGGTTTCATTCAACTCGGGTTTTCTGCTTTCCCTCTTCTGTTAGCAAGAATGTCATACGGTGCATTTATTTCGTGGGTCACACCCACATGTATCTATACCCTTTTCCTCACTACAGGCTGCTGTTGTTGTTAGCTGCCATCCAGTCAGTTCTGACTTATGGCGACCCCATAGGTGCAGAGTAGAACTGCTCTGTAGAGTGTTCAAGATTGTGCTTTTTAGGAAGCAGATAACCAGGCCTGTCTTCCAAGACACCCAGGGTGGGTTTGAACCACTAACCTTTTGGCTAGTAGTCGAGCACTTAATCGTTTGTGCCATCCAGGGACACCTTACTACAGGCTAAGTGCCAAGTATTCGCCCTCAGGCAATTCTATGAACTCGGTGAATATTGAAAATATTTTAAGTTTATGTTGCTTAATGGCTTAGCTTGGCAGAAATGATGTTGGATACAAGAACCAGTATGAGTCTTTAACAATGCAACCTCGCTTATCTGCTTTTTTTGTTATTATACTATTTATACATTCATCTGTCTACCTCACATATAATAGGGCAAGAGAAAGTAAGTTATAAATACATGAGAAGGCAAAAGGAAAACAAGAGAGACAGGGAAAAAATGATGCCAGGAGTAAGTTCAGTACAAAACAGCACACCAGAGGGCCTAAAATTTTCGGGGGGTAGGTGCAGCACTCAAGCAGCTGTCATGAAAAAGGAAAGGGACTCCTATATGCGTATGCCTTTCTCTTGGGCTGTTCATTACATTTACAGTGTGATAATTTTTTTTTTCCTCTAAAACTGGGGCTGAGGAGAACATCATTGTTTTCTGAGGTTTCTACGATTCTTTGTTGAATCTCATTTCAAGATAGCTTGACAACTTTACTACTTGTTAATAAAAATAGTTGCTGTAACAGAGGGGAAGAAAATAGGAAGACACCACAGTTCAATTAAAAATAAAGCAATTAAAACCAAAGTATGAAAGATAATACACAAAGACAGAGAAGTTCTGCCAAATGTAGATCATTTCTGTGGAAGGCAGCTCTTTTGGTGGTGTGTGACTTGCCTAGTCTCATCCAGCTAATACTGATTTGCACCATAGGATTTGGAGTCAAAGGACTTGTTATTAAATGTCTGACTCCACCACTACTGCTGCACCCTTTTGGGTCTTGTGATGTCTGGTTCAGTACTTTTATCAGTATGAAAAGTATTGTTTTCCAAAAGGCTTAAAAGTGTTCAGGTATCATCTTACATGCTGGTTAAACTAGAAAATAAATTTCCAGACATGGCTCCCTAAAGACAGGGGCTGGCTCCGTCTTACTCATTATGCCCCTAGCTCACTGTAGCTGCTCAATAAATAGCTTTTGAATAAGAGAAAGGATATTGTTAGGTGGCATGTGTTTTCTTTAAATATTTTGACTTGGAGAATTATTAGTTTCCTTTCTGGTTACCTTAATATTTACCCCGATTTTTCTAAGTCTATACCGTCTTTTATTTCTTGATAGTGCCTTGACATCCTCTCCATATGAAAAATCTATGTCTACATTTTTTAGTCGCTCTTTTTTGTTTTAATGTTGTCATCTTTTACGTATTGACATCTGTTTCCCTATTTTCTGTGCTTTAGCTTTGATTTATTTTTGTGACTTCCCTATCTGGGTTGATATCTGGTTGCTCTGTCCTGTGTTCTAGTCTTGGATTGTTATCTGATGTTATTGATTTTCTAACCCGAGGACTCCCTTTAGTATTGCTTGTAATTTTGATTTGGTTTTTGCAAATTCCCTGAACTTCTGTTTATCTGGAAATGGCCTAATTTCACCAGCATATTTGAGAGACAGTTTTGCTGGATATATAATTCTTGGCTGGCAATTTTTCCCTTCGAGGCTTTATATATGTCATTCCATTGCCTTCTTGCCTGCATGGTTTCTGCTGAGTAGTCTGAGCTTATTCTTATTGACTCTCCTTTGTAGATGACTTTTCGTTTATCTCTTGTTTTCTTTAAATTAAAAAAAAAAAGTTTTCCCTTTCTGGACTAAATTGAAATGTGTAAATATCACATCAGTCTTTTGACAGAATTAGGCTATGCTTTACTGTAAGGAGTTTAGATTATTTCTGAGTTTTCTTAATGAACATAATAGAATATGTGGTTATACTCTGTGCTTATTGAGGATGTTGAAAGGATTTTAGAAGTACACTCTTTCTCTTACATATGGAAGTCTGGACATCCTTATTTTGTAGCTAGGATTTATTAAACCCTGCATCCACCTGTCTGAATACCTGACTTACCCCTTTGACAGACCCCTGTAACTTGGAGATGTCTTTTGTTTAATCTTGAAAGTGGTAACTAAGTTTCTTGGGGGGAATGTAATCATGGAACATATTCACTTCCTTATGTTTCATACCGGACTGGGAATTGGGGTTCCTGGTTCTGCCATTAGCTAAATGTGTCCTTCTAGTCTGTTTTCTCCTCACCTGCAGAAGGACAGGGTTGAAATGAGTGGTCTCTAAGACACTTGATGGTATTATTCTCTTTGCCCTTCATACGTAAAACTGTCATCCCTCAATTGTGGGTCGCTCAGTTCCTTTATTATTTAATGACAGGATGGCTTCTACCCCTGCCCTTTGCCTTATCCCCACAACTTGAAACTGCCTCCCCAAAACGTTTAGCCAGCATGCAGAGTTGGATTCAAACTTAGAAAATACACCAGCTTAGCATCATTTGAACAAAATGGTATGGAGGTTATGACTTTAGATTTTAGGTGCTACCCACCATGGTCTTCTTTTCATTAAGCTGGAAGTTGGCATTTGGTCAAAGAATTTTACTGCTTCTGGCCAATGCGATAATCCTCTTAGGCTAAATCCCAGTTTTCGTATCCTTTTCCAGGTACACAGTTTCTCCTAGCATGACCAAGCTCTGATTAGCAACCACGAGAATTTGAATCCTGTGTCCAGTGCCATAGTGCTGGGGCCTAGCTCATCTTCTACAACCATGGCCACTGCCTCTACTTCCACCCCTGTAATTTCACAGCCCCAGGTAAGTAATCAAACTAGTCAAGGTTTGGGCTAATGGTAATTTTGATGAATATTTAAATTGAGTTTCTGAAAGTGTGTTTGATTCTAGGGATCGTGTGTATCCCTCTAATTATCATTTGGTGTGTACTTGGATAATAGTGCTTTTGTGAGGGAGATGCCATTTAGTTCAGGAACCAGCTGAAACAATGAACAAGTGATTTTAGTGAACTGGCCTCTGTTCCTAAGAGCCCTTGGTTTTCAATGCTTAGGATGACTGACGGTTACTATAGGCATCAAACTCCAAATCAAGACAGTGGTAAGTCCTGCTGCTTTCCCTCTCTTGGCTCTTTGGAGTTTAGTGAAATATCTCAAACAGATCTACTCTCATAATAAGTTTCCTGAATGCTGTGTTGTCCTTGTCTTCTCCTTCTCCTCCACTTGGTCTTCCTCCTCTTCTTCTCCTCCTCTAATCCTCTTCCTTCTTATTTGGCCTTGACCTGTTCTAGAAACTTTGAAAACAAAATGCAACCTCAGAAACTTCCAAACAGCTGTCATTTGAGTTGTTACTTTTTCTTTCCAATGGAGTATCAATAATACGGCAAGAGCATTGTCTGTATTCAGATTATTTTACAATCTGATCTATTAGAGTATTAACTGGACTCTTTCAGCTTCAGCAGAAAGAGTGGTACAATGGAGAGGCAGACTTTGGAGTCAGTAGGTCAGAGTTCACATTCCTCCTCCTCCTGTTGCCACATAAGGAGCCATAGTGGTATCAACCTCTCTCAGCTTCATTTCCTCTCGTGTAATCATATCTCACAGGATGGTTTTGTAAGTCTTGCAAGAAGTACAGCCAGAATGCTTCTTAGAAGCGAAGATGGTGAGACTTCGTCTCCTGTACTTTGGATATGTTCCCAGGAGGGACCACTCTCTGGAGAAGGACATCATGCTTGGTAAAGTAGAGGGTCAGCAAAAAAGAGGAAGACTCTCAATGAGATGCATTGACCCAGTGGCTGCAACAGTGGACTCAAGCGTAACAGTGGTCATGAGGATGGTGCAGGACTGGGCAGCATTGCATTCTGTTGTACATAGGGTTGCTGTGAGTTGGAACCGACTTGATGGCACCTAACAACAACAACACAAAGAGTATATGTAAAGCACATTGTAGGTGCTCAGCACGTATAGTTTCCCATTTCTTCTTCCTCCATCTTCTCTTTCTAGAATGCGAGTTATCCATGATGATCCTTTTTAGGTCAAGGTTAAAGAAAGAGCCGTTATGATGGCAATTGGAAATATTAATAATACAAAAGGTTGTTCCACTTTTTTTTCCCTGTATTATTTTGTAGGATACTAAATTTTGTATGTATCTAAAGTAGGTGTGTAGGTATGTGAGATAGAGAGGGAGGGACAGAAGGAGGGAAAGACTGGAGAAAGGGCCATTTTTTTTAAAACCTAGTTTACTATAAATTTTCCCTTTCTTTTCTAAAAGACCTTGGGATTTTATCATGTGGATAAAGTCCTTCCGGTTCTTTAACAATTTAAAGCCATTAGTATTACATCCCTGGATGGTTAGTGATATCGTCACCATTTCTCTTTCTGGTAAATAGACCATTGCCTTTTCAACACTTCATTTACTTTGACGGTTTTGTTTCCCTTTCACTCAATAGTGTTTTTGGTACCAGAGAGACTTGGTGAATGGGTAAAGCGATTTAGTGCCTCTCACCTGAGGTCATCATGTCAAAGTCCAGTGTGGCCGTTACCATGTAATGACTCTTCTTAGCCTTTTGTGAAGTAAGTTAGGCCCTGGCACAGGTTTCCTGGACAAGGCATTTCAGCATCCCAGTCTTGCTGCTATCATTCGTCAGCATTTCCAACAGCCTCATCTTATCTACACATCTTCCCTCTTACACAAGCTACTGTCAGCTGTTGAGTAATATAAATATTTTTAAATGACTCATTTAATTAAAATGTTTAACGCTGCCCAAGGTAGAAAGAGGTCATATTTAACATAAACACTTGGGGAGATGGATAGTCTTGTAAATTCTCTGTGGGAAGACAAATTGGTACCATCGCTCTGGAGGGTAATTTGACAGTATCTATTAAA
The DNA here is from genome assembly GCF_000243295.1 of Trichechus manatus latirostris. Lineage (NCBI taxonomy): Eukaryota > Metazoa > Chordata > Mammalia > Sirenia > Trichechidae > Trichechus > Trichechus manatus. The sequence goes on from NW_004443952.1 coordinate 10,432,083, forward strand.
ATTATACCTTTGCACATATCCTGTTCCCATCTTGGTGTCTACGTTAGAAAAACACTTGCCCACGTGCTCAAGATAACATGCACAGAAATAGTCATTGAAGCATTGATCGAAGGCCAACAAGTAGAAAGTTTTAGATATGTTAAGATTGAGATGTCTGTTAGACAGCCAAGTGGACGCGTTGAAGAGAGTTGGATATAGAAGTCTGGAGTTAGAGGAGAGGTCCAGGTTGGAGATAGGTTTATGAGTTGTCAACATATATATATATATATATATACACCAAGCTATGAGACTGAATCAGCACAGCAAGGGAGTGAGTGAAGGTAAAGAAAATAGGAGGTGTAGAGACTGAGCCCTGGGACACTCTGACATTAAGAGGCCAGGGATATGAGGTGGGACAAGAGAACACTGAGAAAGAGTAGCCAGAAAGGAGGGTAGAAAACTAGGAGTATAGTCTCCTAGAAGCTGGAATAGAAATATTTCAAGAAAGGATCTGCATCTGTGTCAAAGGCTATGGCCAAGTCAATTAAGATGAAGACTGAGATTTGTTTGGTCATTGAACTTAACAACTTTCTATTCTTTTATACAAACTTAAGATCAAGCTTATATTTTGAATTTTATCAAAACAGTTTCAGCATTGAATTTATCCTGTTTTTCTCCATTGACTTTCACTTCATTATTTATAAGTTTGTTAGTTATGAAACACAGTTTTCCTGGCCATGACATTTTGTTCTACTTATAGTATGTACTACTTATATTATGCTGTTGGATTTGATAACATTTATAAATATTTATAAGTGAGAGTGCTCCTTTTTATTAGTTTTTATATCAGAATTATTTCAGGATCATAAAAATTAGGATAGTTTCCACATTTCACTTTGTTGAGTAATGCTCTATCATGGAATTTGTTTCTTGAAAGCTTGAAAGAACTTTAAAAACCTTTTGGATAGGGCACTGTTGGGGGAAGTGACTATTTAATATTTTAAACTTTTTCTATTTGGTAACTGATGCGTTCAGTTCTTTTTTTTTTTTTTAACTTGGATCAGTTTTGGCAATTTCTATTTCCTATAAAATCGTTCATTTTGTCAGTATTTTCAAATGTATCTGTATAGAGTGTTATTTTCTTGTTTTTTTAATTCCCTCTGTTTCTGTAGATAAGTTGTTTTTATTCCTTGCTTTATTTCTCTTCTTTCATGTTGATTAACGTAGGTAGAAGATTTTCCATTCTGTTGAATTTTTTCAAAGAATAAACTATTCATTTCCCTATTTTATAATTCATTTACCTATTTTATAATTCATTTATTTCTAATTGTGCATTTATTATTCCTTGTCTTTACTTTCCTCATATATGTTTTTTAATTCTTAAAATGAAGTAATTTATTTATTCTCACTTTATTTAACAATAAACACATTAAGAATATATATTCCCCTTTGGTTATAGCTTTAGGTGTATCCTTTAAGTTTGGACAGGTTATGTTATTGGTGTTTTCTTCTTTAAATATTCTGAAATATACTTAATTTCCTCTTTGGTCCAAGAATTGCTTAGACTTTCTTAATTTTTAAGTGGATATTTTGTTTGTGTTTGTTATTAATTTTAAGTAATTTTTTTTTTTTTGCGGTATTGTAAGTTGCATTTTATTGTGGTGAGATTGTAGTAAGTCTTGTACTAATTTCAGTTTTTGCAGTTTATTAAGATTTTTAATGATGTGTAGATTTGGTAACTTTTTATTCCTGTTTCATACTCCCTTAAAGAGAATATGCTCTTTCTTTGAAAATTATTGTTATTTAGATCTTTATTGTTATTTATTTTTACCTACAGGAACTGTCTAGAAATGAGCTTTTCTACTTCTATTTGTCACAATTTATAATAGCCTTTTCTGTGTATGTATTTTAATACAATGTTATTTAGTATATAGCTATTGAATCCCTTTTCTACAGCTTATACCCTTCATCAACAAAGGAAACTCTCTGTCTCCCTCAATACTTTTTATTTCGAACTTAACTTTAAATGATATAAAATTTTTCTTTTAGTTTTTATTTCTTTTTGTTTAGTTTTGCTTTTATATTCATACAACTAGTTCGTGTTTTAATCTTTCTGGGACCCCTGTTTTATAGATGGGTCTTTTGTAGATAGTACAGAGTTATATTTCTTGGGAAAATAAGTTTTTTTTTCAATAGGTAGATTTATACTATTTATTTGTTATGAATATGTGATTGGGTTTATATAGTATTCCTTAAAATCTACTGCTTTTTCCTATGCTTAATCTTTACTTTAAATTCTGTATTTTTTCCCCCTTGTTATGAATTTACAAGGTGTCCTATAGGTTACTTTTGTTTTTGTAAAATATACCTGATCTTATTTCTTTAATTATAAACTTGAAAATCATGTTATATCTGATTTACCATTTTCCTTCTCCTTCTCTTACCCTTTATTTTCTATATTTTTTATGAAATAAGGTTTTTAGACTTAGTTCATTGTTGCATATTAAAATAATCTTTCAGTAAATTATTGCAAAATTTAAATTTCATAAGTAAATGCCAGTTAGCTTTATAGTAAGTTATTTCACTGTTCATTCTCTGACCTTTTATACATCACCTTGCCACCTCTGGATATATTTATTTTACTTTATCTCTTAACTGGCCTTTATGTAATTTTTAGAGAGGCATACATGGGTGTATTTTCTGAGATCTTGTGTATCTTAGCATTTCTGTTGCTTTTCCATATAACTTACAATTGTTTTGATACATAATTTTTAGTTCACAGATTTTTTAATCTCATAGCTCTGTAAATTTTGCAGTTGAGAAAAATATCTGATAGCAGCTGGATTTTTCATTTTTCATATGAAACTGTTTTCCCTGTCTGAATGTACAGTTTCTAAATTTATTCCTTAGATTTCTAAATATTATCAAGAAGCATAGGTATTGGTCTTTTTTTTCTTTTAATTAACTTTTCCATTATGCAGTTAACCCCTTTGATATGCATTCACTGATTCCTTCAGCTGGTTAATTGAGCACCACCTATATAGCAACAAAGTAGTAGCTAAGAACATGGACTCTTGAGTCATACTGCCTGAGTTCAAATTCTGGCTCTAAAATTTACTGAGACCTGGGGGAAAGTATTCACACTCTCAATGCCGCCATTTCCTCACCTGCAAAATAAGCATAATAATAATAATGAAACCAACCTTATAGGGTTGTTTTAGGGATAAAATGAGATATATGTAAAACTTGGAAGATTGTCTGGGACATGGTACTCAATACATGCTAGTTATTATTATTGTTCAGCAAGCTTGTGGCAGGCCTGAGGATACAAGAAAAAACAAGATAAACAAGGCTTTTGCCCTCCCGGAATTTAGAAATGCAATGAGAGATATTTAGATAAGGAAACAAAAAATTACAATGCTGTGTCATAAGTGCTATGATACAGGAAGTATGGATGCCATAGGAATAAAGAGGAGCACCCAGACAAGACTTGGAGGATCATGGAGAGCTTCTTGAAGGAAGACTACCAGGCTGGAACTAATGCATGAGTATGAGTTACTCTGGTAAGAGAGAAAGTAGCATATGTGCATGTCAAATGTACCAAGCTGAGAAGAGAGCACAGCATTCAGAAAAAAGTTAGTTCAGCAGAGTTTCAGTATAGCCCATTCATGTATGAATTAAAGTTAACAAAGTTTTTTTGCGTATATAATGTTTTTTTCATTAATGGAATGCATGCCGACTCATTATGCCTGAATTTTTGGCAGGTAATAGAGATTTTTAATAATATTACGTGGGACACATGTCCCTCTGTACTCTGGGGGTAGGATTATGTGGGACACATATGTCCCTCTGGACTCTGCATTGCCTTCTAGATCACTTGACGGGTGAATACAACGTATGACACCTGAAAATGAAGCGTTCATGTGACCATGGAATCATCACAAGAAACACAACTTCCAAAAAACACACAGGAACCCGGATACTTACAAGGCTTATCTTGCCATACAGAGGCCAAATGAGACAAAAGTTTTGTACAATCACGCCTCCAGGATGCAACACCTCATACAAAAACAGTACTTTGTGGCACACACACATTTCTTCCATTTCAAACAGTTATACAGGTCCCCACCTGGCAGCAGCACACACTAAAAGTTGAAAAGCAACTTCCCAAGAACCTGAGAGGTGGAAAATGTAGGTGGGCAAACATAGATCCCATTATTCATGAAAGGGATAGTAGGGTGTGAGTTTGTAAGTAATGGCGTGCTGGAGCCAGCCAGCCCTACCAGTTCACAAGAACCGATTGTTAAATTTTCAGGAATTTTGTGAGCTGATTGACTTCATGCTGGTAGCTTGAAATCAGCCATGGTGGAGTATTTATACTACAGAAATTGGCAAATGCTAGATATCAGTCCTTTACCTCCATGGGCCAGTTGTTAATATTTACCAGAACACCTCTGGTAGTAGGGGATTAGATGGCTTGAATTATAAGGTTAGAGAGGATTTTGAAGGGCATTGCAAGCCATATTAAGGAATTTAATGTTGATTTTGAAGAAGCCCTGGTGGCACAGTGGTTAAGAGCTCAGCTGCTAACCAAAAGATTGGCAGCTCCTTGGAAACCCTATGGGGCAGTTCTACGCTGTCCTACAGGGTTGCTGTGAGTCGGAATTGACTCGATAGCAGTAGGTTTGGGTTTTTTGTGTAGCTTAATGATTAACATGTTTTGGCATCTTTTACACCTAGATTCAAGCCCTACTCTGATAATTTTGCTGAGCAAGTTCATTACCTAATCTCAACCAGGGTAGTTGAGTCCTATTTTCTCACCATATGTTGGGAACATTAGTAGCCTCTGATAGTTGGGAGATTCAAGCCTAGTTGGAAGGAGTCAGCTGTAAGTTGGAGTACCAGTTCACAGGGAGAGGCAGCTTATTTTCTGGAGAGATGGCAGACCATGAGGTCATTTGGTTCCAAGGATCCTTTGGTGGACAGTGGTCCTCCTGGTTATCCATATGTCATCTGTTTTTTTTTTTTTAAATATACTTTTTAGAGCAGTTTTAGGTTCTACAGAAAAATTTTACAGAAAGTGCAGAGAGTTCTTATATGTTCTGTATCCCTTGCATACTGTTTCTCCTATTATTAACATTTTACATTTGTGTGTAACATTTGTTACAATTGATGAACTAATATTGATACATTATTATTAACTAAAGTCCATAGTTTACATTAGAGCTCACTCTTTACCGTCAACCCTTTTTGTTTTTGTTTTTGATGTTTTTCCATTTGTCTCTTGGTTGGATGAAGTTTGTCCAACAGGGCTCGGCACACATTTTTTATAGAGGGCAGATAATTTATAATTTTGGCTTTGCAGGACATATGGTCTCTCCTCAGCTACACAAGTCTACCATTGTACTGAGCCACAGAGCATTTGTCAACGCTTCATGTGTAATTTCTGCAGCAAAATTTTTGTCCAAGGCTGACTTGCCCTTGCCCCCAAGCCCATACTGATGTCTTCTCTCTTATTATCTGTTTTCCCCAGGTGCAGAGAAGGTAAAAATAATTTAAATACAGCCTCTCTGTAGGCAAAGCATAATAAACAGTTCACTCAATGAGCTTAGCCTGGTATTGTCTGGCACATCAACTTACATTCTTTTAGCGTGATTTCAGGGACCTGTATAAAGATAAATTCACATTCAGATGTGAAAGGCCTGAAAATCCTTTTCTGAAGCAAAAACAATTTTTTAAAAAAAGCTTTTGGTTTTGTTTGTTACTCTATTCATTTGGTAACAAAGAGCATTTTTCTAATCAAGGCTGCCTAACACTAGATATAAACTAATTAATATGAGCAAATAGCCTGTGATTGTTTCAAACAATAATAGGGAAGAAAGCTCTCAATGTTATTCCTGCTGGGCTTGCTGTTTAGTTAGTGAAAGATATGCCTTGTGCTTTGAAGTGGAACAAATTTGTATTCCCTGTGTTACTCCTCCTAGACTATAAGGATTTTTGTTTTCTCATTCTGAGAAAGTACCTAGTTCCTTCAAAGTTAGGTAAATACAGAGACGGAACTGGACTAGCAGCACTGTTTATAGCTGATTTATACTTCTGCCCACGTAGATGCTGATAAAGAACTTCCTTATCAAAAGGAAGCTCCAAAGGATGTTTATTTGCAGACAGGAACACAATTATCATTAGATTAAGCTAATTGTTCAATTCCTGAGGATATTGGGGAGGGTGGGAGGGATCAACAACCAAAAAAACTTAACTTGCTGTTTTTTAATTAGCAGTTTTTTTTTTTTTTTGTTCCTGTTTCTAGAGCTCTGCTTAGCATTGTCTTAATTGTGGTTAATCGGATGACTATGGGCAGGGTGATCTTTTAGATTAAAAGTTTCATTTTCACTTTTGATGCAAGGGCTAATATACCTAAATAAATGGTTTGGTTTCTCTCAAACCCACAACTGGTATTAGAGACTGGAAAGGTGTCTGAGAACTTCAGACATATTTAGCTCTCACATCTGTGATTCCAGTAAGGAAGATATCTTTTCTGTCAGCCTTTTATAAGCCATTTCTTCCTGTCTCTTGTTTGCTAAGTGAGTATTTTGGTTTTATGCCAAAGAAACAAAGTTATCTTGATCCTTACAATTTAACTTCATTAAAGACATGAATCTGAATAGAATCTTAATCAATTGGTTTGCTCCTCTAGTTCTTTTCCACAGTAGCAATTGGTCTCCACTTACCTGTTGGAAGACACATTCCTGGAGACATCGTTCCCTAAAGATTTTCCTAACAAAATCCATTATGTTTCGAAAGTCTATGTTTTAGAAGGTTTTATTTCTGATATTAGAGAGTGGATGTTTTCAGATTAAAGCAGTGGAATTCCACATTAAATGGGCTTTTAAGCCATTTTGGAGATTGAAAAAGAAAATTTTTTTTAACACTGTATTATGGAAGTTTTCAAACATTCACAAAAATAAGAATAATACAATGAATCCCATATATCCATCACCTAGATTCAACAATTACTATCATCTTATCACACTTGCTTCATTGATTCTCATGTTTTTTTGGATGAAGTATTTTAAAGCAAATCCCTGACATCTTGTCATCTCATCTCAAGCCTCATACATCAATATGCATCTCTAAAAAATAACTCACTTACATAACCACAATGCCATTGTTTCACTTAATAAAATTAAAAACAATTCTTTAATATTTTATACCAATCCGTACTCGGATTTCCCCAATTGCTTTTTTAAGAATTGTTTCTGTAGTTGGTTTGTTGTTATCTTTTAAAACCATTGATTAGATTGGTTCACTCTCCTGTTAAAACTAAAGTACTTTTTACGTTTTAAAAGGACAGTTCCACTTTTGCCCCTTTATTCTCTAAGTGAGGAAATAGATTAGAATTATAGACAGAATATTTTATCATTGGAGAACACAAAGATAAGATATACACCAAAGACTCTAAAGTATGAGAATTAATATAGTGGTTGCAATTGTCAAATCATCAGTCTCTAAAGTAAGGGATCACAGTATCTTGATAATACTTTCTTTTAGACTAAAGTATGGACAGTTACTTGCAGTATGAAGTATGTTTTCAGTGCTGCACAGTGAAGACATAGTGTGGTCTGGCTTCACCTGATGTGGAATTGAGAAAAGAGAATGCTTAGGCGTAGATCCAGGTGGATTTTGGTTCAAATGTAGGCTATTGTATACTATTACCTAGGGGATCTTTCAATATTGGCATTTCTTGCAGCTTTAGCTTTTTTAATCTCTAAAGTTAAAATAATAAACACAAGTTTAAATGGCCTAATATCTGCTAAGTGCTTTGTACAGTATCAGCCCCTTAATAGGTACCTGACATACGTTAATTCCTTCCTTTTTCACATGATTATTCTGGGAGTTGTCTACAGGGAGAAAGTAGTTACCCCACATATGGTCTGTGTATATGCTGTGCTTATGTGATATACCAGAAGATCCATCAAAGGAAAGCCAACTTAGATAAACACACTATGAAAAACTCCAGTGTATTGCCAGGAATAAATGCATGTGGAGATAAACATTGAAGTTTCTGCCTCACTCCACCTTGAAACGTGTTTCTATTAGAAGTTAAATTTGTTCTCATATTGCAATTTACATTCATCTCTTCCCCTATTGTGTTTAAAAACTCAGCTCCAGTTTGAGAGGATATCTTTAGGAATCCGAGGAGGACACATTTAGAGTTTTCTATTCATAAGACAAAATTGTACGGGGTCACCTAGGGTAAACCACAGATGAGACCTGTCACATTTGTTTCTTTTTCTTTCTAATACATCCTTTCTAATTGGTTTCTGTCTTTAATGATGAATAGAGCTACTCCTTTATCCTTCAAAGAGAATGTGGCTTTCTCCCTCTTAGTGCGGATTATGGTGCTATTTGCTTGTTCTCCTTTTCACACTCCCAGGTTCTTTAGCTATATTTCCTGGAACCTTAGCTGCAACTTTTCTGTGAATAAACACTAAGGCAGGACAACGCCCTGCTGTTTTTACCAGCCAAGAAGATCATAATCATAGAGTCCAGAGGATTTCTGTCTTTTAGGAACTGTACCTTGCTGTAATAAGACTGCCATTAAAAAAAAATCAACCTTTATTTGCTGTATGCCATTTGGTAATTGTATAGTATCACTTAAGAACTCTTCTTCAGCTAAACTTAGCCCATGCCATGGATGATTATCCTAGGCAGTCTTAGGCTGAGAGAGAAGTGAAAGGGTGATACCAGCTCCTTAGCAGCAGGCAAAAAGGTTATGAAAGGGCCTGGAGCAGATTAGTTCCTGAAACGCTAGGTTAGCAATAAAGCAACATTCAAAGATCAGGCAACCCTTAGAAATAAGTGCTCCAGTCCCACAGGAACTGCTGGTGAACTAGGTGGCTACCTAATTTCAAAGTCAGAATGTCTAGCAGTTGGTTTCAGAATATCTGCACTTAGATGAGCCTCCACCAGCTAGCAAGTGTAGGTTTTAGAGTCTTAGTTCAGACCTGGGAAAGAAGAGCCATTCTTGTGGGTTTAGGTTTGGGCCTCAACTCCAAGGGCTTTGCATACTTGTGAGATAACCTAACAAAAGTAATGGAGAGGAAGACTCAGGATAAAGCCCAGCCCCACAACCCTAGGACAGGCCATATATCAGGGCTTACATCTGACATGGAGCCCTGGTGCTGCAGTGGTTAAGAGCTCAGCTGCTAACGAAGAGGTCAGTGGTTCAGATCTACCAGCCACACCTTGGAAACCATATGGGGCAGGTCTACTCTGTCCTATAGGATTGCTAAGAGTCGGAATTGATGGCAACAGGTTTGGTTTTGGTTTTTACCTCTGACATGCTGTATTGTGTGACAATGACCAATGAAACTCAGGACTAAGCTATCATGATTAGGCGTGAAAAGATGGAGAAACACAGCTGCTGATCAGCCTACTATCTCATTCAAGATTAACTTGGCAAACCGGGGCAACACTGATACTGAAGATAGAAATTTCAACTCTATGGCAGTGGAGAAAGAAAAGGTAGAACAAACAAGGTGGAAAATGATAGGGAACTGTGAGTGTTATAATCATCAGTCACACCATGATATTCAGCTCTTTCAAATGATGTATCAGCAATGTCCATCTACTCATGGAATTCTTTTTTTTTTCCCCATACAAAACTTTATACATACATTGTTATGTGACTAATTGCTCTCCCTGTACTGTGACAGCACACTCCTTCTCCCTTCCACCACTGATTCCCCATGTCCATTCAACCAGCTCCTAACCCTCTCTGCCCTCCCATCTCACCTCCAGACAGAAGCTGCCCATTTAGTCTCTTGTATCTACTTGAGCTAAGAGGCACACTCCTCACGAGTATCACTTTATGTCCCACAGTCCAGTCCAATTCCTGTTTGAAGAGTTGACCTCGGAAATTGTTTTAGTTCTGGGCTAATAGAGAATCCAGGGGCCGTGCTTTCCGGGGTAACTCCAGTCTCAGTCAGACCATTAAGTCTGGTCTTCTTACTAGAATTTGAGTTCTGCACTCCACCTTTCTCCTACTGCATCCAGGACTCTCTGTTGTGTTCCCTGTCAGGGTGGTCCTTGGTGGTAGCCAGGCACCATCTAGTTCTTCTGGTCTCAG
>NW_004443952.1:10442290-10443542 GCF_000243295.1 Trichechus manatus latirostris
CTTTAATGGCTTTATGGTCAGAAAAGATGCTTTGTTATACTTCTATTGTTTGTATTTTGTTAAGGACTGCTTTATAGCCTAATATGTGGTCTATTCTGGAGAATGTTCCATGTGCATTGGAAAAGAAAGTATACTTGGCTGCTGTTGGATGGAGTGTTCTGTATATGTCTATGAGATCAAGTTGGTTGATTGTAGCATTTAGCTCTTCCGCGTCTTTATTGAGCTGCTTTCTGGATGTTCTGTCCTTCACCAAAAGTGGTGTGTTGAAGTCTTCTACTACTATTGTGGAGCGTGTAGCTCTTTTTTCAGTGCATTTAGAGTTCGTTTTATGTATTTTGGAGCCCTGTCATTGGGTGTTAAATATTTATTATAGTTATGTCCTCATGGTGTATTGACCCTTTAATCATTATATAGTTTCCTTCCTTATCCTTTGTGGTGGATTTTACTTTAAAGTCTATTTTGTCGGAGATTAATATTGCCACTCCTCCTCTTTTTTGAGTGTTGTTTGCTTGATATATATTTCTTCTATCCTTTGAGTTTTAGTTTGTGTCTTTAAGTCTAAGGTGTATCTCTTGTAGGCAGCATGTAGACGGATGGTGTTTTTTTATCCAGTCTGCCACTCTCTGTCTCTTTACTGATGCATTTAGTCCATTTTCATTCAGCGTAATTATTGATAGGTATGAGTTTAGTGCTGTCATTTTGATGTCTTTTTTTGTGTGTTGTTCACAGTTTCTTTGTTCCACTTAATTTTCTGTGCTGTGTCCTTTTTCTTTATGTATTTTCTTTTCACCTTTTTCATTGTTGTTGATTTTGTGTTTGCTGAGTCTTTATATTTTTCTAGTTTTTTATTTTGACTTGTAGGATTGTTAATTTCCTTTGTAGTTACCTTAATATTTACCCCTATTTTTCTAAGTTTATACCAGTCTTTTTTTTCTTTATATCGCTTTGACTTCCTCTACATATGCAAAGTATATGTCTACATTTTTTTAAGTTTCCTCTTTTTTATTTTAATGTTGTCATCTTTTACATATTGACATCTGTTTCCCTATTTTCAGTGTTTTAGCTTTGGTGTATTTTTGTGACTTCCCTATCTGGGTTGATATCTGGTTGCTCTGTCTTGTGTTCTATTCTTGGGTTGTTATCTCATGTTACTATTTTCTAACTAGAGGACTCCCTTTAGTATTTCTTGTAATTTTGGTTTGGTTTTTGCAAATTCCCTAAACTTCTGTTTATCTGGAAATGCCCTAATTTC
>NW_004443952.1:10444208-10536697 GCF_000243295.1 Trichechus manatus latirostris
ATTTCTTGAAGAGTTCTGTATATTAGTATTCTGCCCCCTGGTAATTTTCCTTCTCTGGAAAATTTCTAGATTATTGATTTTGGGAGCTTGCTGAAGCCATCATGGATTGCCTCTTTATGTGATTTGATATTGATTGTTGTCTCTGAGCTAGCAATAAGTTATTATATTTATTTATATTATGTTTGCTTACTGTGTCCTGGCTTCTTGTTTTGATTTGATATGCCCAAATAGGCTGTTCCTATGAGCTAGTTTGATTATTGGCACGTTTGAAGCTCTAATGTCCTGCCACCAGGTGGTTAGAACTGTTTCTAGATATGTGAGCTCAGGACTCTGCCCATTCTTCCTGTATGGATTCAACTCAGGTGCCCAGGTAGACGGCCACCAAGTGTGTGGTGTAGGCTCTCACCTACAGTCCTAGACAGGTATGGGTGATTGGTGTAGGCTCAGGCATCTGGCTGCAGCAGGGGGACACACTCTGAGCAAGGCAGGGGGCTGATGGTCACCCCTGAGTGTCCAGGAGGAAGGCATGTCCCTGTTCCCTAGAGCACGTAGGTGTGTGGGTTTTGTATCTGGACTATGAGCAGCTAATGCTGTTGGCTGTAAGGACTGGGGGGCACCTCTTATTCATGGGCCCCTCTTACAGGTGACTAGGTGGTATGGGTGGAGCCACAAGTCCTCAGGCACCTGATGTGGGTAGGTGAAGATCCTGCTTAATGGGCAGAGCAGTGTCAAATGTCACGAACCTGCCACTTCACAGCTGAAACAGTTGAAGTTAGACTTCAGGTGTATACCCTGTTGTACTGCATTAATGAGGGTCTACGCTGTTGAGATGGGCCCACACAAGTCTATGCGGCGGGAAAGGCACTCAGAGTCTGTGGATCCCTTATGCCTGTGCCTAGGCAAAGGAACCGTGCCTACCCTGGGTTCCTGGCTTAGGGGAGCCGGCAGTTTATCTTTTCTCCATTTGTTAATTTTGTTCACTCTCCAAGGCAGGGAGAATGGCTTCAGGCGTGTGACGGTTCCTACTTCTGGCCGCAGGGACTCAGCAATTGCTGAAGCTGGTCCAGGACCCAGTGCAGAGCAGGAAGTGGGGAGGTAAATGGGAGAGGTGTTTTTCTGTAAGGGAGGTGTTTTTGATCTGTGCGGTAAGCGATACGCAAGTATTTATCTTTCTTGGCTGTCTGCTTCTCACTGGTTCTGGGTGGCTGTGTAGAGTCTGTAGTGCTGGGTCTCTCTGGCTGCAGAAAACGCGCCTCCTGGGCACGGCTGCTTGCCTGCCTCACTGCTCACCCTCGAGCTGATCAGGCCTAAAGGGCTCAGGCTCTCATAGGGTCAGGTCTGGCAACTCCTTGCTGCTTCCGAACCATCTCTCTCTCCCCCTGCCACTCAGTCTGGTTCCTCAACTCTGCCTTTGATGTTGAGGGCTCCCAGATTGCCATATATAATTGAATCACTTGTTTTTCCGGGTCTTTATTGTAAGAGGGTCCACCAGAAGCATCTGACTACTCCACCATCATGGTCCCGCCTCTACTCATGGAATTCTTAAGAGAACTTTTACATGAATTTTTTTCTTAAAATTATTAAAAATAAATTGCTGTCAGTATTTAAAGTATTAAATGCAGCTTTTTTATTACACATTTTATTGGTTTTTCTAAGTTATTCATAGAAAAGGGACACAGTTTACAAGCTGTTTCATAATAAAAAAGTAAGCTATTTCATAATAATAAAAGAGCACAATAAGGTTAGGTAGTAGAAGACATTAAAAATGAAAAGAAATAGATACAGATGCTGTTTTTAAAAATTGTAGTGGGACAAGAAGATAAGGAAACATTCTGTTATTAGACTATGAACACAATAGGCTAATGGAAAGTGCTTTTTCATTTTCTTAAAATGATAACTTATTTAATTGTATTGTTTTGATCTGTCAGTTCAAGTAAGGCTGCATTTTAGAGATGTTTGGTTTATGAAGGTTTAATCCTTCTTGGTTACTTTATTTAAAAGTTTTACGAGGTGAGATGTCACAGAATCAGAGTAACCAATACTCTTAATCCTTAAGAGAAGGTAGTACCAAAAAGCCAAACCAAACCTGTTGCCATTGAATTGATTCCAACTCATAGTGACCCCATAGGGTTTCCAAGGCTGTAAATCTCTACAGAAGCAGACTGCCACATCTTTCTTCCACAGAGCTGCTGGTGGTTTCGAACCTCCAGCCTTTTGGTTAGCAGTCCAGTGCTTTAACCACCGGGCCACCAAGGCTCCAAGGAAGGTATACTATATGTATATTTCTGTAAATTGCTTTAATCATCAGCATACATATAGCTCTACTTCATTCATTTTAACTGCTTTATCGTATACCTTTCTGGTTATATTGCAATTTATCCATTCTCCAGTTGATGAGTATCTGTGTTGCTTCTAGTATTTTGATATTATAAAAGAGCTGCAATGAAATTCTTGTATATATCTCCTTAGACACATGTATAAGTTTTTCTAGAATTGGAACTTCTTAGTCTAGTTTATGAATATGTCAGACTGTACTGGTTTTTGCCAAACTGCTTTTTAAAGCAGTTTTAAAAGCACTCCCCCAGCACCATATGACAGTCCTCACTGATTCTTGGTATTTTCAGACTTGTTCATTTTTGCCAACCTGATGGAAATAAATTGGATTTTTTTTTAAGTGGTGGTAGTGAGGAGGAGGGTTGAAACATGTGGAAAGTCTAATTAAAAAAATTATTTTTTATAAAAAGGACTAGAGTTGAAGAGGTCTTAAAGATCATCTATACTTTTACAAAAAAGAAAATTGAGACTCAGAGCGATTATGGAACTTATTGAATACCAGGTAAGCTGGTGGGCATCAGAATCAGGCAGAGAACCTGGTTAGCGAAGGCCACAAATCAGGTCCTTAGCACTTCATTGTACATTAGCAGAAATGGGAAACTACCTTGGCTTGATTTATCTTATTTCTGTTTCTTTATCCAGCATGGATTAAAATCTCTCTTTTAGAATATGTCAGTAGAGCACATACTTTCATTCTTATATAAGTACTTACTAAATCACATAGGTTTAATGGCTGGTCTGGAGCGTGTTTCAAGTGTTCCTTCTTTACCTAATGAAATATTTACATAATGAATGTGTAATTGTTTTTCAGGAGATTAAAAACACATCAGATGGCACTCAGGTGTATCCTGTTGTTACCATAGTGCAGTGCCATGCATGTAATGGGTGTTCCATAAATGTTTGTGAATGTGTGAATGAACAAATGGAGTTTGTAGTGAAGATGAACATCATGTGTCTCTTCAGAGTTTAGCCTTGGCAGATTTGTTATGACTTCTTTTAGATCATATGATAGGGTGCAGTAAATTTCGGAGATTTGAAACATCTGTGCTGTAGAGCAGCCAAACACAGCCTCTTCCCAAAATCACCCTGAGATGTAGAAACTGGGCATGCAAAAAGGGCGTGGATGTGGACTTCTTCTTTCAGCATTAAGGGCAATTTATTTTTGCAATAGTGCTATCTATTCTACATCTTTTGTTTCTTGGGCAGGGCAAATTCTGTGACCTCTCTTATTACAGAGACTTTTCTAATTATAGTAGGTTGGACTTTAGAATAAAAATTAAAAAAAAAAAAAGTATTGAATTTGGCCTGATCATGCTTTTGGTTTTCTTCCCTTCTAAATTTATTGCAATAAATATAAACTAAACTGGTTTCCTAAGAAGAAAAGAAAATCATTTATAGTCTTATCTCCATAAATTTCACAAAATTGTAATTCTATACATTGTTTATCTTTCCCCTCATCTTTTGTTCCTTTTTCTCCAGTAACATGAGAAGTAGTCATCCTACTTTACTGTATTAATTATTTAATATGTTGGTTTTTGATTTAGCATATTTAAACTTACTTTTGAAAATTATTAACGTATAATTTAAATATTATGTTTTTACTCTTACCTAAGTAATAAGAGAAAACATAAATTTACATTCTTCTACTACTCCATTTTAAATTCTTATTGATACAGTAAGGGATTTAGGTACAGTTTATTAAAATATTATTTTTATAATATATATTTCAAGAAATTTTTGATATTTGCTTTAAGTTTTATAACCATATGAAGATCAATTACTTAGATTTAATTTTGTGTTTTACCAGTTTCAATGCTTGCTGTCAGTTCTTTAATTCTATTGTGTTTCTTTATTTTAAATTTTCTCATGGGTGGCTTGTGTTTCTTTCGGAAGGAAATGTAGGTGATGTTCATTCTGAGCTTCCACATCTCTGAGACTGTTCTTTATTGTCCTCACATGAGTATAGGTGGCTGTGGAATTTATGGATCTAAAACATCTTTCTCCATTTAGTGGAGACTTTGATTAGTTGAGTTCTGTCCCTTAGAATTTTACAGCAGAAGCTTGGGAATGGCCTGTTGTCTCTCTAGATATTTGATTTGTTTGCTTTTTGTTTATTTTTCCCCTCTAGAGAATTTTTATCTTTACCCTTGAAATGCTAAAATCTCTCCAAGCTGTATCTACATTTCAGTTACTTTTAATAATTTTACTTTGTACTTTATATAAATTTAACCAGTAATCTTGAGATCTTTCTTCTTAAGCAATAACCTTTCTTTTGTTTCTAGCTGTATTCTGTTTGTCTTAGTCTTTCCTCGATTCCTAGAGTAACTAGATTTTTCCCATATGTGCTTCCTCTCCGTTTTATTTTTGTCTTCTCTGACCCTCTTCTTTGAGTGTTGGGTGAATTTCTTAAGCATGTCTTCTACTTGCCATTTCAGTTTTCTGAAATTTTATACTTCATATCATTGCCTCCATTGCTGTTTTTAATTCAAAAAGTGTTTTTCTTCATTTTGTTAAGTAGAGTAATGGCCTCCCAAAGATGTCCACTACTTAATCCCTGGAACCTGTAAATATGTTACCTTACATGGCAAAAGGGACTTTGCAGGTATGATTTAGTTAAGGATATTGAGATGGGGAGATTATCCTAGTTTATCCAGATGGGCCCAGTGTAATCACAGGGGCCCTTAAATGTGTGGAAAATGGAGGCAGAAGAGTCAGTGTTAGAGTAATTTAATGTGAGAAGGACTTGACTGGCTATTGCTAGCTTTGAAGATGAAAGGAGGCTATGAACCAAGGAATGTGGGAAGCTTCTAGAAGCTGGAAAAGACAAGAAAATGGATTTCCCTAGAGCCTTGGGAAGGGTACACAGCCCTGGCAACATCTTGATTTTAGCCCAGTGAGTTTCATATTGGACTTACGGCTTCTATGATTAAAAGATAAATCTGTGTTCTTATAAGTCACTAAATTTGTGGTAATTTGTTACAGCAGCAATAGGAAACTAATACAATCTCAATGTAGTTTTTCCTGACTTTTTTGGAGGGGGAGGCAAGGGGTCTTCATAATGGCTTGCTCTGTTTTCAGTGACAGTACCCTTAACAAAGCACATTGAAAACAGAATCAGAAACTTTCTGTAATTTAATAGTTTTCTTCTTTTTTTTTTTTACCTCCTCTTTTTTGTTTATAAGTTTGCTTCAGAGGGAGACGTTTTCTCTTACTCTTTTGAGTGGTCATCTCCTTTGAGATTGCATTTTTCCCTACTCTGTCTGCTATTTTTTTCTGTTTGTTCATCATTATAGCTATGACTATCTTATTGGTTTATAGTCCAAGAGTAGTTGAATTGGGTTCTCCCAGAGCTTGGTGTGAGTTTCTGCCTAAGTCCTGTGGGTCCTGAAGAATTAAGAAAGCCCATTCATACTGCCCTTCTGACTGCTGTTGGTGGTTCTGCTAAGTTCTCATCCACTTACTCTTCAGACCTGTTGTTTTTTTACAGATGATAGAAGAAGAGTTTTATTTCCTCTTTCAGTTCAGCTCTATTGTACTAAATCTAGCTAAAATTCATCTAACTTTTTCTTAGGTATATTATACCCTTCCTGTTTTTAAGGAAAAAGAAGGAAGGGAAGAGACAGGGGTAAGGGAGTAGTGAGAGAAAGTGAAGAAACAGGAGGAGAAATGAAGCAATTTATGAAACAAGATTCTTGAAATAGTAAGAAAGGATGGAACTCAAAGCACTTGGATGGTGAAGGGCATACCTCTTCCATTGTAACAAAAGAGGAAGAAAGGATGGGTTCTTGAACAGGTAATTTTGTCTTTTTGGTGGGAGAAATGTGAGAAGGTCCTAATCTGATGATTTCTATTTTCCTCTTTTGGCAACTGCTGATGGAGAGAGGAAGATGGAGTTTAAAAGTTTGAGAACAATAGATAAGCTTAAAGTAGTCACTTTGGAGAATATACAGAATAATAATTAGGGAAAATTGAATTATCATATAGCATTTAAGTCCCAGCTGAGGTTAAACATCATGACTTTACACTGGAACTGATCTGCAGGTGTGCTGATTTTCTCTAACATTTCTCAGAAGCCTTGGTGAATGAAAATGGCAACCAATTAGATTCATCCAAGTCAGGTGTTATATAATCAGGAAAGATAATTCAGGAAAGATAATTCAAAGATAAATATCTCTGTTCCTTTATCTAAACTTCCAAGATTACAGAAGTGCTGAAAATTGAAGAATTTTCATAACTCATTTGGTGGCAAAACCTGCCTTGAATGAATTGGTGTGAGGCTATTTATAGTCTATATTTATAAAATTTTAGTGTATATACTCATACGTTTTGCATCAGAAATTAATATATATGACTCTGTAGTGCTGCCTCAAACTCTGCTTGGGATGTTTTATCACATATGGAATATGCACTTTCTTACTTTGTAAAACAAGAAAAATTCTGAGTTCTTCAGGATGTTGACCCCAACATCTTCAAGAAGAGATTGTGTTCTTGTGTTGGCAGTAAAGAGTTTGAAAAGATCTACTGTGGAATCTAAGCTTGATAAGGAGGAAAGGGAAAATGGGAGGGTAATCCATTGGGGAAAAAATAGAAGGATCAAAGAAATAGATGACTTAAACAAACTGGTGTTTTGAGGGGGCCAAATGAGAAAGTTGGAAGAATCGGAAGTTGCTGTTTGTGATTAGTATGTTTAAATTAACTATTTCTGAAGGGAGACAGGTTTGGGTGATTACAGAAGTCCAGAGTGTGACCATAGGAGTGTGGCAGCTGAGTTGTAATGGAATAAAAGGCCATTAGATATGAGGCCAAGAAACTGAGAGGCAAAAGAATTAGATTAATTACCCAGAGTAATGATAGTGTTTAGAGTGGAATGGAAGACTACAAGCCAAGTTCTCAGATCTCCAGTGAATGAGGCATGAGAGAGATACATAAGATACCAAGATACATAAGAGAAGGTCTTCGCTTTTCTCTTGGACTGTGATCTCTTCAAGAAATATACAAGTAGAGAGATAAATAGTTACACAACATGGTAAGTATAATGAAGAAGCACCATCTAAAAGATATGAAAGTCTATCTAGATGAGGAAGGAGACTCTAGCTGTCTGAATGAGTCAGTAGATGAACCACTTAATAAGCATTTCATACTTTCGTGGAATTTTCAGTGTTTGATAAACATTTGTACATATCCTATGGCTATTCAGTAAGTAGAATATTTGATCAAAAATAGTGGTTAAAATGGTCATATTTGCTCAGTAATTTATTTGAAGCAATGCAAGAGAAAAAAGAAAAGGTAGAATGTGAACTCTAAGGAGTATTCTCTAATTCTAAAAGTTTCAGAGAAACTTGAGGTTTCTGGAAGAGAGTGTTTTATACTATTTGATGTACAATTTTCTAGTTTCTTATGTTTTCTAATTTTGTTTTAATTTATTTACAGCTTATGTTATGCTATGATAAGCTTTTTCAGTCCTTTTTGGATTCAAGTGACAGCACAAATAATTAAGAAACAAATATATTCTAATTGATGTTGAAAAATAAGTGAACAGATTGTAGAGCATTATTTATCACTACATATTAAAAGATACTTCATCTAATCAAAGTATATTTTACTTCTTGTGGAGCGGTGTCAAGTATCAACTACTCTTTGGAAGTTACATTAGGTTACAAGAAAAAGTCTTTAAACATCATAGATTGGTTGATGAATGCTATTTTGGGGATAAAGAGTTGAGGGGTAGACAGTATTGGCCACAGGAATGTTGAGCAGCAAATGCTGACTTTGGGCAAAGAACCTTTGGTGCATGGTGACTTCTTTGAAATGTTGGGACTGATGGTCCTTGTGGGGACATTTATTACATAATTTGTGTCACAGATCAAACGTATCGTGTGAGAATAGAAATGCAGAATAATAGGGCAATAATACCCTGTCTGTAAACCAACCATGTTTATGATCCTCTAAATAACAGGTCAAAGTAGATTCCACTAGCGTAAATATTTCAACTGCAATGTTGTGCAAAATTTTTGTCTGTCTCATGTATTTTAAGTAAGATTTCTGGGTCATGTGTCTTTTCTAGAAGACTTCAATGAAGTACAACCACCAAGCAAAGACCTTGTCATTTATTTGATTCCCACTGTCTTTAATCTTTATAGGGTCACGATGAGTCGGAATCGACTCGATGGCAGTGGGTTTGGTTTTTTTTTTTTTTTGGTTTTGTCTTTAATCTTGAGAACAGTAATCCGTGAGAAACTTTGGAGTTTCAGCAGACTCGTAGAATGGTATGCAAACTCAAGTATTCAAATTCTTTGCTTTTATTTTTCTGCTGTATTCACTATAGCTATATGTCTAAGTTCAGACCTGTGGTTTCCTTTAGTTTTTTTGGTGTGATTGTTTTGCTTTATTTTCATCCTTTTCCTTCCTTTCTTTTTTAGTTCACAGCCATGAATGAACGACAGTGCTTCTACAATGAGTCTATTGCCTTCTTTTATAACCGGAGTGGAAAGTATCTCGCCACAGAGTGGAACACAGTCAGCAAGCTGGTGATGGGACTTGGAATCACTGTCTGTATCTTCATCATGTTGGCCAACCTACTGGTCATGGTGGCAATCTACGTCAATCGCCGCTTCCATTTTCCTATTTATTACTTAATGGCTAATCTGGCTGCGGCAGACTTCTTTGCTGGGTTGGCCTACTTCTACCTAATGTTCAACACAGGACCCAATACTCGGAGACTGACCGTCAGCACGTGGCTCCTTCGTCAGGGCCTCATTGACACCAGCCTGACGGCATCTGTGGCCAACTTACTGGCTATAGCAATCGAGAGGCACATTACAGTTTTCCGCATGCAGCTCCACACACGGATGAGCAACCGGCGGGTGGTAGTGGTCATTGTGGTCATTTGGACTATGGCCATTGTTATGGGTGCTATACCCAGTGTGGGCTGGAACTGTATCTGTGATATTGAAAATTGTTCCAACATGGCACCTCTCTACAGTGACTCTTATTTAGTCTTCTGGGCCATTTTCAACTTGGTGACCTTTGTGGTAATGGTGGTTCTGTATGCTCATATCTTTGGCTATGTTCGCCAGAGGACTATGAGAATGTCTAGGCATAGTTCTGGACCCCGGCGGAATCGGGACACCATGATGAGTCTTCTGAAGACTGTGGTCATTGTGCTTGGTAAGTATTGTCTTGACTGTAACTTACTTTACAGATTCCCAATATCTTAATATAAACTGCATTAGTTTATAATAGTGGAAAACACTAATCTGAATATTCACCACATATATATGCTGGAAGTACAAGGGGATGCAGCATCTTTATAGCAAATGTCTGTGAAAATAGCAACATATCAGTCTTTCTACAATTACGGAATTGGCTGTAGGGAAATGTGCATCTCAGTGGTGTAGTATAAATGATAACGATGTGAAAGATGTCATTAAAGAGTTTGATTATGTGATATTTAAAATTCCAGACTAATCAATCAAATTTGTTTAGCTTTTAAAAGGTTTCCTTGCAGCTTAAATTGTTGAACTTTTGCCTTGTAGTCTTTGTATTACAGATTTACAGATAGAAAATGCTTTTATATACTATGAATATGCTTTCATACAGTTATTTTTATTAGTTTATTTCTAAATTTTCACATTCTGTAATTCTTAGAGCATTTTTGGTAAGTATATCAAGGTATTGATAGATTTAGTGCACTCAATAGGATATTGGAATTTTAGCATTCTGTGACAGCCACCTTAATGAAAACAGGTTTTTCTCCCCCATTATTTTTCTGGACATGGTAGAGGAAGTTAATTCACATTTTAAAGTGAAGAGAAAGATTTTATTCTTTGCGTAGACTTGAATAATTTTTTGCTTTTAAATAAGCATTATTTTACCTAGATGAAAACTTCATGGTAGTGCTTAGGAAGAATATATATTTATGTTTATTTGTTAGTTAGTTTGTTTAGCAAATAGTTAACGAACACCTAATAAGTTCCAAGTCCTGTGCTGGTCCCTGAAGAGATAACCATTAATGGGACAGACTCAGAACCTTTCTCTTGGCACTTAAAATGGGGTGCCTATTTTAAACATTCACCTAGTGCGATTGTTTAAATAATTACCCTATTCAATTATATATTCTCCATAGACTATATTCCAGTTAATATTTGATCATATTTTTTTTACTCTTTTATTATTTCATCTTTCACCATGAAAATTCGGCAGAGAGGTCCTATAATTAATTCTCTTTGCTCCAACTGCTAAAGCAGTGTTGAGTGAATGTAACCTGAAATCACGTGACTCCTCTGAAACTCTGGAAGTGACATTAATTTTAGTCACTGGAAAGAGATCCCTAATTATCACTAAATAAATTAAGATTCTGGCAGATGCATCAGACTCATTTATTTTAGTTAGGGTGAATGCATCACAGACCATTTCTGGGTATACTGGTCCTCTTATGGATCTGTGAGAATAGGAGGACTAGACCTTGGAATCGCTGACCCAACTACAGCCCTGCTTGTAACGAACTGGCACAGCTGGATAATATCCCCACTGTGTGCTCCACCACATCCAGATATGAGATTGTCTTAGTCCATCTAAAGAAGTTTAGTAGAAGTACAAAACCGGTTTCCCTGTATGTTTAATTATCAACAAAAACCACAAGGACCTATTGAATTTAAAATATTGTCCATGATATGGATAAAACACAACTTAGTTTACCATGGATGCTGTTTTTGATGAAATTAAATAACAGATATTTTTACTTCTGTGCTGACTCAAATATTTGTTTTTTTAGTGATGGTCTAAATGTTGGATGACACTTTTCATATCAGTGTGCTTTTATTATTATTGCATCAAGTGCTGCTTATAGTTCACAGAACCACCAGCAGTAAATGACTACTGAACTTGGACTGTGAACCTGCCAAGTTCTTGTTTTAATAGTGACCTTTGTATAATACCTAGCATATTCTACTGTGCAGTATACTTAGTGATTCATGCAAAATTAACTTTCGTGCCTCACTGAGTTGTTTTGAAGACAAATGGCATAAATATTTTGAGAGTTTATGGGGCAACAATTTGAGGTACAGTTGCCCTGAACGCTTCCCCACTCACACCAACCCCAAACTCCAAAATAACAGAAATAATGTTGCTTTCTGAGATTTAAACTAGTAGACTTCACAAAGATAGTATGTGATTACTTCTGGAATAAGTAACAATTTCTGTAGATGTGTAATGGAAGAAGTTTTAGAACATGGAAAACTCCAATAAGCATGATAGATGAGGCAAGATGGGAATGTAATTATAATATAGGAAGCAGAAATTAAATAAATGGGGTCCCTGGAGGATGCAAATGGTTAACATGTTTGGCTGTTAACTGAAGGATTGGAGGTTTGAGTCCCACCTAGAGGTGCTTCAGAAGAAAGGCCTGGTGATCTACTTCCAAAAAATCAGTCATTGAAAACTCTATGGAGTGTAGTTCTACTCTGACACACAAGGAGTTGCCATGAGTTAGAAATCAACTCAACGGCAACTTGTTTTTGTTTAGCCTCTTTGAGAGAGGCATTGAGAATATGAGTGTGGGCAGATTCAGAAAGCAGAGAGAAGGGAATTCACAATCCTAAACAGATGTTTGCAGCATGTGGCCAGCATGGTTGAAGCAGGATGCCCTAGTCCTCAAGCTTAGCTTGTTAGATGCTGTAGCATTACACACATCACAAGGTGACGCCTGGTGCCTGATGTACTCCCTTATTTGGACTGTAAGTTTCCATCCCTATGTAGGTCTAATTACATGGAGGGGATGGTTTGGTCTTGCAAGAACAAGAATTCTGATCTACTTGAAGCTTACTCTTCTCATTGTAAATTAGTTAATTGACAATCTGGTTTTTAACTTTGATTTTTATATCTTTCTTCTCTATCAGATTGTCAGCTTTGTGAGAGCAGGTGGGGACTATAATTGTTTGTTGTCCATTTTCTCCCCATTGCCTGTCAAAACATCTGGCACAAAGTAGGTACTCAATAAATAATTGTTGAATGTATGAATGTGGTGACAAAACCAAGTTTCTGACCCTTCAAAGCTGAGGACCAGAGCCCGAGTGAATTCACTAAGGTAATGTCACTTTATTCAGCTATGAGCCTGCGAAACCTGGTTACACTCCCACTCCATTTCATGCCTTCCAGTCAAAATACAACCACTTGTAAAATGACTGACCACGATGGGTGCTCAATAAATAATGTTTTTTGTTTTACTTTCATTTATTCTGGGGATGATTACGGTTTGATTAACTGCATGTTAAACTTTCAGTTTCCATTTTCATCACCTCAAAATGACCTCTGGGTTTTACACATGTTCAGGGAAGGATTTGTTGGTCAAGGAGCTGAATTCCTAGAAGCCAACTTAAAAACGGAAGTATCTTTGAGTTTTATGATGGCAAATAAGAGTAGCAGGTTTTAAGCACAAGGTTGTATATAAGCTGCTCTTGAGTGAGGATCTTATTATTTATTTGTCAAACACTTAAATAGTATTAATTGTGTGCTGACACTACTATAAACCAAAAAACCAAACTCGTTGCCATCAAGTTGATACCAACTCATAGCGACGCTCTAAGCACCTTAGAAAATTACTGTTTGTAAATAACAACCCTATGGAACATAAACCAAAACCAAAATCAAACCCGTTGCCGCTGAGCCGATTCCGACTCAAAGCGACCCTACAGGACAGAGTAGAACTGCCACGTAGGGGTTCCAAGGAGTGGCTGGTGGATCCAAACTGCCAACCTTTTGGTTAGCAGCCGAGCTCTTAATCACTGCGCCACCAGGGCTCCATGGAGTATAGTTATCGTTATCTATTTGTAATCCTCATTTTACAGAGGTGAAAACTGAGGGACAGAGAGGTTAGGTAACTTGCCCGAGGTCACATAGCTAGTAGTTAAGTACAGGAGCTACGATTCTAACTCAGGGACTCTGGTTTCAGAGTCCAACCTTTTCACCTCACTCTATGCTCCTTTTCTGTAATAAAAACCGCCAGCAGCACATGCTGTATTTTGTTATAAAGTTCGAACAGCACTGTACTTGTAAAACATTATGATCCCATTTGTTTCCTTGATATTGCCTAGCGCTGCCAGTGCTTTATTTCCATGGTCAGAAGAAGGTTTTGAAAGAGCATTCCTTTCCTCCCTTTGCTTCTGATGGTGATGCCCATGATTCTCGTTTCACTTGCCCTTTTCCCCTGCTTGGTATTCAGAGCACCAGTAACTGAGCGCCTCTGATGGAGGGAGTGTTTTGTTCAAGGTGTAGTTAACTTGAGCGTTCATTGTCCCAGCATGAAGTCATGTAATCCTTCCGAGGCTTGAATTCTCCTTACTTGACATTTTACCAAGAATTCCTTTTGAGCCTGTTCCACTGTTGAATCAGAGTGGCAGTCAAGAAGTTCTTCCTTATTTGACCATGGTCTGTCTGAAGTTGCAAGCCCATTTCTTTCCTGCTCTGTTCTTTGTGATGACACTTCTACTGGGGATAATCAGAAAAGAGGAAAACCAGGCTTTGGAAAGGGAAAATAAGGCTTAAGATGTGGTGGTTTTTGCATCTGAGCCCTGGGATAGAGTGAGGGATATAAAGCAAGATAAATCCAGATGGGGCTTATCTCTTAGGAGAAGAAGAGGAGTCACTGTTCTTTCTAGTTTGATCTGCACCGGCTAGAAATGATCACCACTGTGAAGCTAAATTACCCCTTATTACCTCTGCGCTGGATGTCAGGGTCTATACTCAGTATTACACCTCATGCGCTATTTCTAACCTTGCACGAAGGGACGTTGTATTTTTTCTATTCTATATTGACGGAACCTAGTTACCATAGGGTAAATAACTTGTCCAAGATCACTGTCTTTCCAAGTGGCAGAACTGGAATTCAACAGTTGGACACAGGCTCTCCATACACCATATGAGACTATCCATAGCCCTGTTACTGGTGGTAATAATAGTGGTGGGTGTGTCCGAGAGCCAGCCAGAAAATTCTTCCTTCTCTCTGGCCAGACAGGTTTAAGCCCATTTTTTTCTTATTTACTGTGATAGAACATTACTGGCCAATAGCCTGTTAACAACTCTTTATGCCCTTCTCTTTTAAATTTGATTCAGTAAGTATGTGGTGAGTGTTGACTGTGTGCTAAGGGATAAAAAGATGAGTAAGGTAAGACCCATTCTCTATGGAGCTTATGGTTTAGTAGAGGAAATTTAAAAAGCTGAAAAACATTTGGGTCCATGTGCTAATAGAGGTATATGAGCAGAGTGATCCTGAGTGGAGGGGACAGAGGGCCTCCTGGAGAAGGCAATATTGAGCTGAGTCTTGATGAATGTGTAGGCGCTTGCCATGCTATGTGGTGAGGATGGAGAAGGTAAGCAACAGCATAGTAATGGTTGTCACCTTTGAGGAACTGGAAGTAGTCAGGTGTGATTAGCATATAGTGCGTAGACCAGATGGAGCATTGGCCAGAGGATCAAAGCCTTCATGATATACTAAGGAGTTTGGGCTTCTGGTTATAGGTGGTGAGGAGATGCTGAAGGATACCCTGAGATAAAGCACACCAATTCCTTATAGGTAAGATAACCATAGAATTTATCATCCAAACTGAGACATTTTGGTAGTAAAATGGGCACTAACTAAGTGGGATGCTGGGACAGCAGGCATAAACCAAGACTGATCTGGGCAACCAGGATGCATGGTCACCCTACCACTGGACTTTATTTTCAGTCTGTTTGTGGCCCTTATTTATAGTCTTTCTAGGTTCTCTTCTGGCTTTTTAAATGCAGCCGTGTGATGCCTGAGTTGTTCCTCTGTGTACAAAAGAAAATATTTTTTTATTTAAAATCAAGGGTCTATTCCAAATTTAGAATGTTAGAGCTCAGAGGCTTCTTAAAAATCATATCATACAACTCCCTCATCTTTCACATGAAGACACTGAAGCCCCCAAGTGAGAAATGTAGGTGTGAGTTAGATAGTGGTCCAAACCAGGAGCCAGGTTTTCTGATTTCCAGTAAGGTGTTCATTCACTGTGTATGCCTCTGCCTTGTTCTGTTCCATCCACACTGTCCACCACTTTCTTCCTTGTGAACATCAACATGTGTTTATGTGGCTGGCCAGGATTAGGTGTAAACACTGTGGCTATAAAGGTAACTGGCTTCCTCAGAAAGATTCCCTTTGAATTTGGCCTCCTAACAACTGGTCATCTCTGTAATGAAGCTTTAACAAGAGCCATCTGAAACAGAATTGCTTGCCCATTATGTAGCTTTTACACAGATTAGCATCCTGTTAGCTTTCTTAACAAGAGCATTGTATTACTGTTTTTCATTCAGCTTTTTTTTTTTTTTTAAGTTTGTGCTTTACCCTGTGTGTGTGTGTTTATGTTCTCACCTACATTCATTGAGGCAGGGTGTCTCTGAGATACACTCTTGACTCTGCCATTAACTAGCTGGATGATTCTCACAAGCCACTTTCTTTGTGCTTTAATTTCTCTGTGCCTTCATCTGTGGGATGAAGTTGGCCAGTTTAATTTCCAAGATTATTTAAAGCTCTATTATTCCACAAATAGAATTATAAGGATAGTAACTACTGTGGATCAGCCATGCAGAATCTTCTAGTGGAAAACAGAGAAATGGAAGGGTGGAACAAAAACAAGAGGCAGTGACTTTTCTCTGTATAAATGATGCCTCAGCTTCTTTAATAATTATCTTTTAGATGTAGTATCCCTCATTAGGAGCCCTGGTGGCACAATGGTTAAGAACTATGGCTGCTAACCAAAAGGTCGGCAGTTCGAATCCACCAACCACTCTACTCTGTCCTATAGGGTTGCTATGAGTCGGAATCGACTTAATGGCAGTGGGTTTTTTAAAAAATTTTAATCTACCATTAAAGATAGTGGCACATTTATAGAGGGTAGTCTCAAAGAAGTGAACTTTATAACTTTTCTGTAGAGAGCTGTGTGGCAGGAAGGGAAGGCTTCCCAGCTGGTCCTGTGGCTATGGGAAGGGAGTGGACAGAAGGGTCTCTTATTCCCTGGCCACAGGTGACCAGCTGCATATCCCGTTGCTCTGAGGAGGGACCAAAGCCACGCAAAGTCTCCTCAAGTTCCAGTGGCATCCCTGTGAAAGGCTCTGTGAGGTAGAACCTGAGAGGATATTCATGACAGCTTTGATTGTTTGGCCAGCCACTAGGTTGGCTTGGCACTCAGGGTGGTGGTCAGGACACGGCACCCTGCAGAAGGCCCACAGTGCTGCTCAGACCCAAATCCTGGGCCCACGTCAAAAGAGAAAACAACTTTTAAACACGAGCTCTTTATACTCCTTTGTTGCCCATCTCCATTCAAATATTTTTAGTCAGAAGAAATTTTTAAACAGAAACAAAAACCAAAATACCACATTTACCTAACAGAGTTCCTTTTGAAGTGTAGACAGAGCAGCCAGAACATGAAGCTCTTTTTTCATTTTTAGATTGAATGAGAATGATTCAGACCTTGTCTAGCTGAGACTCTTGTCAGTTCAAATATGAATGTTGGCAAAGTCCTTTGTCCTAATTATTGAAGGTGATAAGTAATGGGAAGATTCCTTTAATGGATCATAGTGACCATTATGAATCCTTGTTGCCTAGGGATTGAGAGTTTAGATTCAGAGTAAGATACGTCTGAGTCTGAAGTTCAAATCCCAGCTCCTCCTTTACTAGCTCCATAACCCTGAGAAAAATTACTTAAAACCTTGTTGAGCCTCAGACTCAGAATTAATAAGACAGGGATAGTTGGACCTTTCTCATCAAGTGTTTGTGAGGCTTAGGGGAGCTGATACAAGTCTGGCTCATGGAAAAGCTCTCCACATGTGTATTCATATTTTCCATCTTGCTCTTGCTCTCAGACACACACAGCATACATACCAGTGTGCTTACAGTGGTAGATTTGGTAGTTGGGATGACACTTCATTTCTGTAACATGGTATAAATGTATTTTTGTGTTTCTGCAGCTGTGGGCTCTAATAACATGCTTTAAATTTTATCCTGAGTAGCCTTTGCTTTTCCAGAGATACATCTTTCCTGTAGAGTTACCTGCACCTTATTTGTTGAGCCTCAGCCCTATGTATGAAAAGTCCTACTAGAGCTCTAGTGGATGGTAGGTTTGATCTGATAGTTCTCCAGAGATGGTTGCATAGTGTTAACTCTTGCAGTGAGTTTTGGAATGGAACAGGCCACTTTGTCAATATCTATTAGACCAGGTCGTCAGCTTCTTCAGATGCGTCTTCTATGCCTAGGGCATGGCTGACAGGCCAGTCATCATTTAGGGCACTGTTTTTTTTTTCGTTTTGATTAGCAGTGAAGGACCATGTCTGGTCTAAGAAAAGGCAAATGAATGGCATCATGAAACTTATTGCTCTTCTCCAGCTGGTCCCAGCTTTACTGTGTGTCCACCTATGAATCCTTTTGTCTGGACTTCACCATCACTTATGTAGGAAAAAGGATTTCTTCCAAGCTCTCATTGCTAGCTTGTGGATCTTTTTGGAGGATCTGTATGAATGTTCCATGATGGCAGGATTATCTTACATCCCGGCACCTAGAACAGGGCCTGGAACTTAGTAAATTAAACATATTTGTTGAATGATTAAATTAATTATATCTCTGATTCTAGACTGAGTGTTTTACAGGTTGTCTAGTAACAATAGAAACATGTCTATGTAGCCTAAAATTTAATGTGATTTAATAATGACTCCTATTCAAAAGGATATGTTATAAGGTAGTTATAATAAGACAGTTCCAAATCCTGCCTGTCAAAGACTATTTTTTAGCTACATTCCAGAATGAACTTGTCAACAGTAGTTTATTTTGTCAGCAAACATGTCGAGTGTCTACCAGGCCCTCTGCTAGGGTGTAGGAATGCAAAGATTCAATTAAAATATGGACCCTGATTGCAAGGAACTCTCATTTTGGTAGATAATGACAGAATTTTTAAATAAATAAATATAATATAGCATGGTAAATAACATATGGAAGGTACTATGGGAGTGCTATGTCCTGACTGGGCAATGTCAGGAAAGACTTCAAGATGAAGGTGATATCAGAATTTTATCTTAGATGATATATAGGAGTTTACCAGGGAAGCCCAGGCAAAGGAATTATTTAGATATTCTTTGAACTCTGACCTGAATTAAATATTCAGTCATTTTCCTTATATTGCAATTGATGTGTTACTTGGATATGACAGTAACTCTTGTTAGGCTTGTAAAGCTCATGAGAATTCTTGGGGATGGGACAGGGGATGCTTAAATAACTTTAAGACAATATTGTGCTTATTATTATTTGCTTGACTTTTACACTGCATATTGCACTTCAGTTTTTGAATTAACTGAAGTTAGTAGATTCACATCATCAAATTGGTTTTGAAGTAAATGAGTTTTGAATGGTTACTGACCTATAAGGAAAGGGATGAATTTTGATATGTTCAAATAAGTAGGAAGGGCTCTCTAGTGACATGTATGTGTATCAGGACCTGAAAGATCATTGCCAGCAAATGCTGACACCTATGTCTGAACATGATGGGAACATAGTTTTCTATGTTATCTTACAATCGGTAATGGGCTTGTGGGTAGGAAGATTTCAGAATGTCTGTAGTTGCTATTTGTTGTTATTGTTACAGCAACAGCACTCAAAGGCAGTTGTTAAATCTGGAAATGTACGATTCTCTTTCTAGGGGGTTTATATTTGGAACTCTAAACATCATGGCATTTCTGGTTCCCTGATACAGATGTACCAAATAAGAATGAACATAGTGTGCATGTACACCCACACAAAGACACACACTCATGGCACTAAGTGGGGAATAAAGCATTTTAAATGGCAATCAACCCTCTGTTACATAGATTTTTTTCTCCTTGTTTTACAGGTTTTCATATCATCCTGAAAATTAGTTTAAGTACACAAGGGGTTTTACCTGTTTAATATTTCTTATTTAGAGTTGACTAGAAATATATAAAGGGACACATCTGGGGTAGAATCTTCTATTTGTTTTTCAGAAATTATGCATGCATATGAACAGGTAATGTTATATACTTCCAGTTCAAAATGGTATTATTCTCCACTTTTACATGTTCTTTGTCATGCTCTTTGAAGAAAACATTTTAATGTAATTTCTTTTTCCACGTAAACAAGGGATTAGTTTTCATGTGTTTGTACTCTTGATATTTTTTATTTGAGGTCTAAACTAGAGCCTTATGCCTCTGAGAAGCTACTTTTTATTCATGTGTTTTAGTGAAGATGATAGTGTCTAGACTGAATGTGGTCACGGCTTTACTTAAACCCTGGCAGGTCTCCTCCACCAATAGAAGAGTTATTGTAATGATCCAAAGCAAATAGGAGGTTCTAATAGGGTGAAGCAGCAATAACAAGGTCTTTTTGAAGAACTGGGATTTTATCTGGCATTGGGAGACTGGAAATTCATGGCTTCACCTATTTATCCTGCCCAAGTAGAATTTGTTTACACAAAGAACACTGCATTTTAAGTAGGATTTTCCATGAGTTCATTCTAAACATGTATTTCTGCACATCAAAAACCTCTTCATGAGGTAGGCATGAATTCATTTGCTTGAGTTATTTTCCTTTCTCTTGGAAGACAGAAGATAGTCACTTAGGAACCCAGCCCTGAAGGCCTGGCACAGGAGACTAATGAAGTGAAAAGTAGAGAAGCTTTTGATGGATGCAGCAAGTGATCATCTTTATGCTTAAGGGGCTTGTACTTGCTTTGCTAACCTTGATGAGCACAAGGTGCACAGGAATGCTTTTTGTATACAGATCCAGTCTCAAGGGAAAAGCCAAGCTATAAATTGAGGAGCTATACTCATTGAGTTTCTGAACTACTAAAACAGGAGAGGCTGTATTTAGACACCCTAAAACATGTGTAATGATCAAATGGCCAAACAAAAATTGTAGAGATTAGAGAACTCACTTTATCCAGTTTGGAAAATTCTACTGTCTCTGGAAAAGCATAAAAATGTTTGAATTAAAAAACACTATTTCTAAAGCACTATGCTTATATCCTGGCCAACTGACTGGAAGAGATCCATATTTGTGCCTTTTCCAAAGAAAGGTGACCCAACAGAATGTGGAAATTTTTGAACAATATCATTAATATCACATGCAAATAAATTTTGCTGAAGATAATTTAAAAATGATTGTAGTAGTACATCGACAGGGAACTGCCAGAAATTCAAGCAGGATTCAAAAGAAAATGTGGAACAAAGGATATCATCGCTGATGTCAGATGGATCTTGGCCGAAAGCAGAGAATACCAGAAAGTTGTTAACCTGTGTTTTATTGACTGTGCAAAGGCATTGAACTGTGTGAATCATAACAAATTATGGATAGCATTGTGAAGAATAGGAATTCCAGAACAACTGTGCTCATGAGGAACATGTACATAGATTAAGAGTTAGTCATTCAAACAGAACAAGGGAATATTGGGTGGTTTAAAATCAGAGAAGGTGTGCATCAGGGTTGTATCGTTTCACCATACTTATTCAATCTGTATGCTGAGCAAATAATTCAAGAAGCTGGACTACATGAAGAAGAACTCGCATCAGGATTAGAGGAAGACTCATTAACAACCTGCAATATGCAGATGACACAACCTTGCTTGCTGAAAGCGAAGAGGACTTGAAGAATTTACTAATGAAGATCAAAGACTACAGTATGGATTACACTTCAACATAAAGAAGACAAAAATCCTCACAACTGGACCAATAAGCAACATCATGATAAATTGAGAAAATAATTAAGGTTGTGAAGGATTTCATTTTACTTGGATCCACAATCAACACCCTTGGAAGCAGCAGTCAAGAAATCAAACGACGCATTGCATTGGGCAAATCTGCTGCAAAAGGTCTCCTTAAAGTGTTAAAAAGCAAAGATGTCACTTTGAGGATTAAGGTATGCCTGACCCAAGCCATGGTATTTTCAATCACCCCGTATGCATGTGAAAGCAGGACAGTGAATAAGGAAGACCGAAGAAGAATTGACACCTTTGAATTATGGTGTTGTAAAGAATATTAAATATATCACGAACTGCTGGAACAAACAAATCTGTCTTGGAAGAAGTACCACCAGAATGCTCCTTAGAAGTGAGGATGGTGAGACTTTGTCTTGTGCACTTTGGACGTGTTATCAGAAGGCACTAGTCCGTGGAGAAGGACATCATGCTTGGTAGAGTAGAGTTTCAGCAAAAAAGAGGAAGACCCTCAATGAGATGGATTGACACAGTGGCTACAACAATGGACTCAAACATAGCAATGATTGTAAAGATGGTGCAGGACCAGCAGTGTTTTGTTCTGTTGTACATAGAATCACTATGAGTCTGAACTAACTTGATGGCACCTGACAACAACAACAATATGCATATATTCTAGAACATTTACTACTACTAATACACAAGAACAACTTATTTAGAATGGAAGACAATGCTTTTGAAACCAAATTTAAATAGTAAGTCTAACTATAGTATACGTTATTACATTAATATAGTAAGATGAGATTGATATAATTCTATAATAGAATTTCCTAATATTTTAGTTCAATCTGAATTAGTTTTTACTGTTTTGAGGCAAGGAATCTTTTTTAAAACATGCATACATTAAAAAAAAACCACATTAAAATTAGAAACAGGAACAGAATAGACATTTATATATGTATTAATCTCTATATGATAAGTTATTTACGGCTATTACATTACAATATAGATTATGTTCAATGTGTTGTCCCTCAGCAATTTATAATTTCAATAATAATATTGTATGTAGCTTGATTACTAGGTAGCTCACTGAGGTGATGGGATATTTTGACCCATTGTTTTGATTAGCCTTTGAGCACACTTTTGTAATATCTTTATGAATATAGATATTTAAGTCAGAATTACAGTAACATTGATTTTTTTTTATTGAGAAAGTATTTTCTGGAGTATATGTTATTATTCCACTTTAATCCCTCATCAATTTAATATATAACACAGTTAAAACGTTTCTAATCTGCTACATTTTTAAGGTATAATTCACCTAAATTTTCATGAGAATCAAATCTTTTTGTGTAAATTGTACAATGAACACAATTCATTGATTAGTTTTTTGAACATATCAAATCATAACAAAGCATCTACCATTGTGAGTTTTTATTTTTCCTCTTACGTTTACTTTTCTTTGGACTTATTTTACAGCTAAATTTTTATCAGAGATATTTGATTCTTCTCTTAAGTTTTAGTATGTAATAAATTTTTCTGTTCACAATTTTGGCTGTGTTGATTTTATTTTTTATTAATTTTTCCTTACCAATTTTAACTTTTTCTGGGTCAATATTTATGGTTTCTCAAAAGTTCTGATAATAAAGGTTAATATTTGAGTGTTTACGAGTCAACAGGACTCGTTAAACCCAACTTGATTATAATTTTGAGCAAGAAATTAATCTCTCTAAATTTCACTTCCTTCATCTGCCAAATATACATAACATGTTTTTGTGAAAATCATATAGGATAATGATTGTGAAAGCTCTTTTTCAAGGAAATGTCATAAAATGTAAGCCATGAATGTTTTTGCAGCTGCTGCTTATAGAGCAATGATCCAAATTAAAAAAAAAAAAGTTCACAATGCTAAGTAAGAAATGCTATGTGATGTGGTTGCAAAAGCATTAAAACTGTATTTTAACTCTAGATTTACCATTTATTGGTTGGTATGACTTTGGGCAACCCGCTTGGCCTTTATGACAATTTCCTCATCTGTAATGTGGAGGACTTTACGGTGTCAGTGTTTCTCAAGTGTGATCCAAGGACCACCCACATCTGAATCACCTGGGATGCTTGTTAAACAGGCCTATTCCTGGGCCCCAGCCCAGATTTGCTGAAGCAGAATCTTTTTGTTGGAACCCAGGCATCTAGACTTCAGTCACACAGACGTTGAGAATGACAGTGCTAGAGGGCTCTGGCTCTGGATTAAATTACATGGCATTAATCGTTTCCTTGCTCATTTCAAAACTCGGTTTTTCGCCTTCTTCACTGAAAGTGACACATTATTGGTACCACTTAAGGAGTGAGTGAGGACCTATTGTTATGTGTTTGCTTGCTCATTTTGTAGAGGAGGGAGTCAGGACAGTGTAATTCTTAAGGTAAAACAAAACCCAAAACCAAGCCCATTGCTGTTGAGTCGATTCTGACTCATAGTGACCCTATAGGACAGAGTAGAACTGCCCCGTAGGGTTTCCAAGGAGCAGCTGGTGGATTCAAACTGCCAATCTTTTGGTTAGCAGTCGAGCTTTTACCCAGCGTGCTACCAGGGCTCCAATTTCTAAGGCAAAGGAGGGGGAATTAAGGAGAAAATGTTATAATACTAAGATAAAATTCTTGGCTCTTAAAGAGCTTATTATCAAAGAAAATTGACGTTTTTACACTAAGTAGTAGGTAAAGTGGAGGGTTATCGAAAAAGAGGAAGACCCTCAATGAGACAGATTGACACAGTGGCTGTAACAGTGGGCTCAAACATAGCAACAATTGTGAGGATGGCTCAGGACTGGACAGGGTTTCATTCTGTTGTGTGTAGGGTCGCTGTGAGTCGGAACCGACTCAACGGCACCTAACAACAGCAACAACAGATTTTTCCTCTCTCAAAATATTGAAATATCCACGTTAATTGGTTGTATCACCCTTGGAAAATTTGTCACCTTTAATTTAGTGACTGAAAATACAACTGACCTATTATAAAGATACCTTGAGACATTATGGCATATCTAAGATTGTTTAAGGTAAGCATGTGGTTTTATATTGTCTTAGGGAGACATCTTTTATCCCCCAGGAGAGGAAATGTAGGCAACAATGTTTATTTTTGCATTAACCTAATACAATTGTATGAGTCTGCACAAAGACTTTGGCAGAAAAAGGGTAAATCAATCATTTAGTTGCTTGTAGGCTGCATAAACAATATGCCCCACCTCCTTTCTTTCATCTTCTTCCTGGGGTAGCATGACATAGTCGGAGGAGCTTGGGATTTAGACTCATGTACATGAGTTAAAACAAACAAATAAACAAAAATTCTGCTGACATATTAATTATATGACTTGGGCAATATATTTGATCCTTCTGAGCTTCTCTTTTCTCATCTGTAATTGAAGAGAGCATTGCCTAGTACTCTCCCTATTTTCTATGTGAGGTTGTTGTGAGAATTATGAGATATGTTAAAGTACTTAGCGTACTGCCTAGCACACGTTAGGGTGAACATGAAGGTCTCATGCCTTCACTATTTCTCTGCACACATGAAAGTGCCTCATGCAACTTGCTGCAATTAATGGTCCAAACTGTTCTCCCAGGATGGTCATTCCTTGGAGCTATCTAGCCTCTTCTATAGGCCTATAGTATGACTAGTGACAGTTTTCCACTCTGTCCACAGAAATGGAACTGACGGTCCTATATGGGGATCCAGTCCATTAGTTTATTCCTTCATCCATCCATTCATCCCTTAATCATTCATTCAACCAATAAATGTAGACTCCTAGAAACTTTGTATGGGATGAGGCTGTAAGGATTATGGCAATCCTACCCTCTTCCAAAGCCAGGCTTGGGTTGTCAGTACAGTAACGATGACACGTGGTTTTTAGGCTTGTGCTCAAACATCTTGGAAAAGAGGGAACTCTCTTATCCTTCCAGAGGGCAGACTGTCTTCAGATAGATTGATTGTTAAATATACTGAACCAAACTCTAGGAAAGAACTATTTTCTGGGATGCCACCCACTGGATTGAGTTCTGACCCCTTGGTGCAATAAAGAATACTGAAACTTCGTACAACCCAATTCAGTTCAAGTGACACAAATTGCCTATTGTGCGTTGGGATAGAAAATACCAAAACGTGTATTATGGCATACACAGTTATGAAGAAAATGTGGCCTGCCCTCCTAAAGTCTGCAGTCTAGTAGGAAAATACCATGTGTACGTAGGTAATGATTATGAAAGGCAAGCACTGACAAAAATGCCATAGAAGAAGTACAGATAAAGCTGTATGAGAATTTAGAGGAGGAAGAGAATCCTGTCGGTAGTATAATTATGAAAGATTTAGTAAGAGTCTTTTGAGTTGGGTGTTGAAGTATAGGTCATGCCTGGGAATGAGATATTAGATTGCATTTATCTCCTTTAAGTGTTGAATCCTGTTTTAATAATATTTCCTACTCTTTTCTTGATTACCAAATTAATACATATTCATTGGACAAAGAGAACAAGGAAATTAAAGGCACTCAGAATTCTACCACCCAGAGAAAAACCAAAATATTAAAATGAATATACTGTTTATTTCCAGTCCTTTGTGCTAATTGTTTACAGTTGATATCATACCCAACCTCCCCCCCCCCAAAAAAAAACCCCATTGCTGTCGATTCCAACTCACAGAGTAGCACTGCCCCATAGGGTTTCCAATGCTGTAAATCTTTCACAGGAGCAGACTGCCGCATCTTTCTCTGAAGGAGCCACTGGTGGGTTTGAACCACCAACCTTTCAGTTTGTATCTGAGTACTTAACCACTGTGCCACCAGATAGTACATACAATTTTA
The DNA here is from genome assembly GCF_000243295.1 of Trichechus manatus latirostris. NCBI lineage: Eukaryota > Metazoa > Chordata > Mammalia > Sirenia > Trichechidae > Trichechus > Trichechus manatus. The sequence goes on from NW_004443952.1 coordinate 10,470,109, forward strand.
TTGCATGATTTTTAAAAATATATCTTGAACATTTTATCAAGACTTTTAGTAATCTTTGAAAACATGATTTTACTAGACAATTACAGTTCAGTATATCCATATGATGAAACGTTCTGTAATCACTGGGCATTTAGGTTTTTTCCTCTCTTTTTTTGCTATTGCAAATAACTGAGATAAATATTATCTAATATAAATCTTTGCTTTCCTCACTGGGACTTCATAAATCTTGATTCTTATTGTTTAATGTCCTCCAGAAAGTTTGTGCCGCTTTATACCCCTACCACAAAGGAATGACGATTTTGTCACAATCAAACCAATACTGAATGCTTTTTTTCCCCTAATGGTGCCATGGTGCAATGATTTGCATTATTTTTATTTTATAATCATATTTTTATTGAGGATAAACATTAGCAAACTTGGAAAAGAGACGGAAACCTTTTAGGGATTTAGAAACTAAGAGAAAACAAAAATAGCGATGCTCTTGGTTACATATAAATATATATAATGCTTTTAAGTACTTTGTTACATACAAAGGTCTAATGCACATTTACTTCTTTGGAAACTTAAAGGCCTAGCACGTGAACAGTGTAGTACAGTGATTAACAGTGTTGCCTTGGAAGTCCCAACTGCCTGGATTCTAAGCCCAGCTCTACCACATACTAGCTGAGCCAACTTCAGCAAGGTATTCAGTTGCTCCAAGCCTCAGTTGCCTTGTCTGTAATATGAGAGGCAGGGAAAAAGCAGTGAAACCTCGAAATATTAAGATTATTATATAAGATGCCAGGCATGTAAATACTTGGTAGATACTATTATAAAATACGTAATACATAACTTTGTGTTTTCATGAAGTGTTCATATTGCTCTGCTAAAACCTAGAGTGCCTGGATTAATCCTCATTGTGGTAGCTCTTCTTTATATTGTGAGAAGAAAGGGCAGACCAACAGGGTCAGGACCCATCTCAATTCTTGGGTTCAGTGGGCAGGTCTCCCTTTGACTGGGTGGCATTGCCATTGCAAAGGATCCTGAAAGCAGATACACCACTCACTTCTGAGATCCCTACTACTACAGAGGTTACCAGATGTTCTCAGTGCACAGTGCCCTTACTATCTCAATAATTTTTTCCCAGTGCTCCAGGGCCAAAACAAATCCCTATCAGCTCCATTTATGAAGCAGTTAAGACAACTGAATAAGTATATAGGTCCTAATGAATTAGTAGCCAGTTGGTAAAAACAAAACAACAAACAAACAAACAAAACCCATATAAACTAAAAGAAAAAAAATATCTTAATCGAATCAGTAACTACAATTACTAAAGGGACGTGTGTACCTTTTCGGCATTGTACAACTTCTCAAAACTTGGAATCAGATGAGACACCATCATCCTCATGTCCTGTTCCACACTGAGTTTCGTGCAGCACTTGCTCTTATCACAACAGATGGCATATCACAAAGATATGACATCAGCAAAAGGAATGTGATGCCATCTAATGATGAAACTGTGAACTACCTCGAGCTAGTTGTTCACAGGGTGTCTGACAGATGTCAAGAGTCACTGTGTCCCTTAAATTTAAAATATCCATTAATGCTCCTCATTGGGGCATCCGAAGGTGCCTCGGGGTACAGTTTGGGAACCGGGACTCTGGAGTATTCCTGGCTTTTGGCTTAACTTCAGTTATGTTTTGTTTTCTTCTGGCTAGTTGACTCCTCTTGTTCTGTAGTTCCTGTTTTTATTTCTTTGTTCTAGCTCTCTAGTTTCCTTCCTCATTTCCCAGGGTCATTTCTTGCCTGGTCACCATCAGGCAGTAGCATTCTCTGTAGATGCTTCTGAACCTTTGCTGACCTGTATGCAGCCCTATATATAGACTCTGTTATGGATGGTTTGGTAGCTGGCTCTAGGTCAATTGATGTGCTCCAAATGTTACGGGACTTCTTCAGTTCACACTTCAGGGACACCATGTCTATTATAGTCTGTCTAAATAACATGCCTGTGATGGGATTATCTCTGGATGTCTGTCTGCAGTGGTCTCCTGTGGTTGGATGAGCATTCCCTCTACCCTAGGCTCCCAGCTCACCAGGGCACTCTCTGCCTTAACAGCAGCAATGTACCCAGCTCATATATCCGGCCTCCTATTCTTGGAGTGTGAACCCAGATAATGTATTTGAAATAGTGGAGTAGTTAATCGTGGGCTCTGGATTAGACTGCTTACTTTTATGTCCCAATTTAACCCTAATTGCTTAATTTTACAAAACATTTTGTAAAATGGAGATAATAATAGATCTTGCTTCATGATAAAATATGTGGAATCCCTTAGCACAATGCTTGACATATAGTAAGCCCTCAGTCAAGGTTAACTGTTACTATTATTTTTCTTTCTTTTTTTTTTTTTTCACAGTGCTTTGAAATTTACTTTTGAATATTTTAATTTTTATTAGGAATAAAGTAACAAGCACTCATTTAAAAAAATTAGTATTTTTACCAGTTTGAAAGTATCTTACATTCACAGAATATTTTGTTTATATATTCTAAAGTATCTTCCTAGACATATATCATCTCTTATGATTTTTATGACTTTATAGGTATGACAGTGCAGACAGTTTTGTCTGTATTTTAGAACTGCAAAAACTGAGGATTAGAGAGATGATGTGAATTACTGAAGATAATTCAGTATTTGTTGGAGCCTATGCTCTAACCCAGGATTTGTCATTCCAATGCTTGGTGCTCCTCACTTGCTACCTTGTTGCCTTTAATATTTCAAAAGTTAAAAATGAAAGGAAAAGGGAGGAAGGAAAGGAAGAAAAGATTCTTGTTCTCACAAGTTTTTCTAAGCAATAAAAATTATCTCTGTGCTGTGTTGAAAATATTTAAAAGTTATAGTGGTTATTACAACTGTAGTCGTAGTGTATGAGGTCATTGGTGGTTCAGTGGTAGAATTCCCACCTTCCATGTGGGAGACCTGGGTTCAGTTTCCTACCAATGCAGCTCAAGTGCAGCCACCACCCGTCTGTCAGTCGAGGCTTGTGTGTTGCTGTAATGCTGAACTGGTTTCAGTGGAGCTTCCAGACTAAGATGGACTTGGAAGAAAGGCCTGGTGATCTACTTCTGAAAATCAGCCAGTGAAAACCCTTTGTATCACAATGGTCCAGTTTGCAACTGATAATGGGGATGGCAAGGGAACTGATAGCGTGTTGTTCTGTTGTGCATGGGGTTGGCATGAGTCAGAGGCCAACTCAATGGCAACTAAAACAACAACAATTAGTGTATAAGAACCATAACAGTTGGGGAAAATACTTCCATTGCCTTGTCATTAGAACTAATCTCAAGAGAAAATGCTTAGTGGCCTTAGATGAACCACATATCAGAAAACATTTTATTCATCACTAAAAAGAGTATAATACAAAAAAAAATTTCAATTTCTAATTGACAAGAAAAATGCTTCAGAAAAAGAAAGACAAACTTTTTCTCCCCCCATTCTCCATTTTCCAAGTGTTCACATGCCTAACCCTTTCACCCATGCTAGAGCTATTGCTGTCTAACCACTTTCTGGGCTCGGTGGCATGGAAATATCTCATCAGGGTATAATTTTGCACATAGCAGAGGGAACATGCTATTATAGAACCTGAGTCTCAGCTGAATAGCCTGGCCGTAGACTGGGTTTTGATCTCAGTGTTAAAATGGAAATGAAACTTTGGCTCCTTCTTTCAGGTCTGTAGGAAGTTTGCTGGTTCCATCTTGTTTGATGGTTTTCATGCCCAAATAGCAGGTTAGTGGAGAACAAATAGTCATGTAGCTTTGAGATTGAAGGCATTGACTTGGATGTGCTGAGTCACTGTAATAATCTAAAGATGTTGCATGACTTTCTGGTGACTGATGAGAAAATTGGGAAAGCCACAGGCTGGGTCGGGCTAAACATTTCCTGACCTATTAGAGGCAGGTTTCGTTGGGCAAGTAAGCACTAACCCCCAAAATGACGTTGAGTGACAGTCCTCCAGCCAGCATAAAGCACATGGGGCAGCAGCTTTAGTTTAAGTATCTGCAACATTTAATGCAAAAACAATCTAAAAGTTAGGGAGACAGCCAAGTCAGAAGATAAAGGGAAACATGATTAGAATCAAGAGCTTTGGGTAAGTATGGCAAGGGAAGTTAACAAATGAGTCTGCAGTTTCTGTTATATTTCTTCTGTGTGGTTAATATTGTAAAGCAATATCGGTGCAAGTTAACCCTCCCCCTTTAGACGTTGCATTAGTTTTATATGCTTTGTAACAAATCGCTACAATCTCAGAGGCTTAAAAATAACCCATTTGTTATCTCAGAGTTTCTGTAGAGCAGAAGTCCAGACATAGCCTAGCTGGGTTCTCTGCTCAGAGTCTTGCAGGTTGCAGTCAAGGTGTTGGCTGGGCTGCATTGTCATTTGGAGGCTTGACTGGGTAAGGATCTGCTTCCAAGGTCTCTCAGATTGTTAGCAGGATTCATTTCCTTGCAGCTGTAGAATTCGTGACGGCTTGGTGCTGCAGAGTCAGCAATGAAGAGACAGAGTCTCTATACCTTCTAGTCTGCCTGTAGATGCTCTTCTAAAGAGCTCATTTGATTAGGTCAGGCCCACCAGGATAATCTTTTTTTAACTTAAATTCAATTTAATTACATCTTTAAAGTCTATTCATCTTTGCTATATAAGAAACCTAATCAGGAAAATGACATTCCAAAGCCTTTGCCATATTCCGTTTGTTAGAAGAAAGTTGCAGGTTCTACCCACACTCAAGAGGAGGGGACTATACAAAAGCATGATTCTTTGTGGGGAGTGTGTTCATCTAGGTGTGGTTACCAGATGAACCGTATGTTTTAATCTGAGTACAGTTGGAAGAAAAATCCGCTTTTTAAAATGCCACTTTAAAGGGAATTAATATTATCAGATTGAAGACTTAAAGGTGAATTTTTTTTTATATTTTAATCTACAGCTATATTTTTAAAATATTAGTACCCAAAATATTTGTTTTCCTTTAAAATTCTTTTTAGCAATTAACACCTCCCCCTTGACATTTTCTCTTCCTTTGGCTGCTCGGACGTTACTCTTGACCAATTTCTTCACTTGCACTTCCTGCATGTTTGTTGGTTGGTTGGTTGTTGAAATGTCACATCTCTACTCTGATAATTTACTTCTGTCCACCCACCTCAAGGATAAATTGTATACCCAAGACCACTTCCTGAGCACAATGGCATGCAAACACATAATCATGGTGCAATTGTGATCTTGCAGATAAGCCAGCAGCTCTGTTGGATCAAGTTGTAAGCTGCGTGTCTGCAGAATTGCCTGTGGGAGATGGACCTTGGATTGTTTGGCTCTCACTGTTAAAATAGAAATGAAAATGTATCTTCTACTTTTTGTTCTGTAGGATACATGCTGGTTCCATTCACGCTGGATGGTTTTTTATGTCCACATAGCAATATTACATAAACAGTCTTATGGATATGTGCAGAATATGTGCCTCTGTTTATTTATACTTAACCTTGTATAAAAAAAAAGGATTTAAGGCAGCTTAAAAAGATGCAGACAGTTCAGACGGGCAAAATTAAATTAAAAATAAGCAAAAAAGGAGAGAAAGAGAAAATACATGTGAGATAGTAACATGGAGTCAGGGAAGGACATACTTTCTAGCAGGTAATGCAGACGGCAACACAGTTAGGTTGTTGATTTGGGGGCCATAAAGTAAAATCAGGAGAAATGACTCTTCCAGGTACTGAGCCCAAGTAGACATTTCTCCTGTGGGTATTCATTTGTGATGGATATATCGGCCATGGTGTGATGTACTGGACAAGTCACAGCATTCTTTATAGTACGTGCAGAGCCATGTCCCATAAGGTCGTTTCTTACAACATTCATCAGTGAAGGAATGAAGGCTGGTGGTCTGATGCCAAAGTGCAGTTCAGTGAAAGCATTTCTGTAAGGCATTCAAGATACAGTCTAGCCACTTGACTTCCTAATCTATTGGCTGGCTCAGTCAAGTTTAGCCTAGTGTTTAGAATCAAGTTTAGCTTTTAGTCTTTTTTAAACTTACTGCACTGCCCCCAAACAGCCAAGAAGAATGTTTATTTTGTTTTCTGTACCTTAGATTATGTTTTGAAAGGAAATTGTTTTCTCTCTCAACTAGAAAGGTTTCAGCAAAACTTTCAGACCAAGAAGACTAGGAAGAAAGGCCTGGTGATCTACTTCCAAAAATTAGCCAATGAAACCTAGGAATCTGATTTAGTGCTGCAAGATGAGCCCCCTAGGTTGGAAGGAACTACACAATGTCTGCAACAATGGACTCAAACATGCCAATGATCATGAAGATGGCACAGGACAGACAACATTTTGTTACATTGTACATGGGGTCACCATGAGCTGGAGCCGACTTAATGGCAACTAACAACAACAACAATAGGGAGTAAGCAAGAAGGCATCAAAGAGAGCAATGTGCCCAATTTCTCTTCTTTTTCAGGGAAGTTGATTACTTTCATTATTAATGGTAGTAAATATGAAAAAATAAGCAAAAATATACATCTAAACACTTTAAACTGTTCATATCCTATTACCCAGTCTTTCTACTTGTAGAAATTTATCTTAAGGAAAAAATGTGTACAAAGAGATGTGTGTGTGATTGTATATGTGTGTATATACTTATATTTAATATATACATATAAGAGTATTCATAGAATAATTTCTAAGAGTGAAATTAAAATCAACCTACATGTGCAACAACAGTTAAATAAATCATGTATATTTGTGTGATAAAATATACTGATATTCAAAAGCACAGTTTAAAAATATTACATGACAAAATGATCATGGTATCATGAAGTATAAAAAAGATGGAAGCATAAGATCTCCGTTTTGTATTGGACACACATGAAGCTCTCCTTCAGAATAATGCTAGTGGAATTAAGGATAAAGTTTTGTATATCCATTTTTCAAATGTTCTACCGTGTAGACCTTTTATTCTCATTATCATAAAATAGCAATATGTATTTTAAAAACTGAAAGAAGATATGGAAAATCCATAAAAACGTAAACAAAGGTAGTTTAACAATGCAATTGTACAGGGAGTTTCAAAACAGTTTAAAGTATCCTTGAGGACTTTGTCAACGTCTTAAACTTCTGTATTACCCATACAGCACACCTCAATGTAGCTTTTACGAAGGAACCCTCATCATCGTTCTGATCACTGAATTCAGACTTTTTTTTTTTTAATTTGTGAGGTCTGCTTCAGTCAAGCTGCTATGCAAGCCAGGTGCTTAGAACTAAGGATAGATTCCACTTTCAAGAGGTGGGATTAGCACTTGCCTCAACCTGAAGAACTAAAATATTCATTTTTAAGGAAGAGAAATTAAATACAGAAGCACCATTTTAGCGAGCAAAAAGAAGTAGACTTCTCTGTGAGACTCCAATGAAGAAGGAAGTGGAAAGGGATAAAGAGAAGTCTTCTGTATACATACTTTATTAGGCCATCTTCAATGTAAATATCAGCATTCTGCCTCCATCGATAAGAAGACTGTCAATCTGGGAAAGAAGGAAATCATGAGTTATTCTCACCACCAGGATTGTTCTAGATGTTTGTTAGAAACACATTTATTAAAGACGTTTGTGTACACAATGAAAAAGCAGTGCAAATGTTAGGGAGACAGCTAGCTAAGAAGACAAAGGGAAACATTAAAATCAAGCAAGTACTGGGAGTCTGTAAATTGTTGGATGTGGAACTTGCTTTCCCACATGAAGAGATGCCTTTTGAGATGGTGGCATACTTTGTGGGCAGGAACCAAGGGAAACTCCTCCTTTTTATTCCTCAGATCCTGACAAAGATAAAGTGCTGTGATACTTGTCAAGCTCGATCATGCCTCTTTAGTGCAATGGAATCTACTCAAAGCAACTAACAACACTAACCAGCCTATCTGTGAGGGATACAGCAGTACCCAGTTGAGCTTCTTAACCATCCTCTCTACTTTCAGCATCTCGTCCTCCTCTGCATCCTACAAAATAGTCACTTTGATCTTCCTAATCAATAATTTAAACGGCTTCTCACTGCCTAAGAGTGAAAGCCGAAACCTCTTACCCGCATATTCTCGTCACTCCACAATCATATCGCAGCCTGTCCTTCAGCCTTATTTTTGTAATTCCTCTTCACTTACTTTGTTCCACCCAAAATGGACTCACTGTTCCTTGGGCATATCATGTGCTTTTCTGCTATGCATTTACTCACATCATTTCCTTCTAGGATGTCCTTCTCTCGGCATATACACCGTTCACTTTAGAAAGGTATTATACAAGAATCTACTTTGTGCTTTCTATTTTTTTTAGGTTAAAACCTTTTTTGTTCTTGCCCTCAGTGGCATCTTTAAGTTGCATCCTTCTAGGTGCAGCTAGAGTGGCTTCCACCTGCTCCCCTACTCCCACCACATGAAACCTGTTCTGATCGCTACCCTAAGAAGTGATTTATCTCCTAAAATCCCATAGGATGTTCTTTGAATTTTTACCTTTGGAAGTCAGAAGGAAGAAAAGAACCCATTTATGAGTTCAGTATTCTAATTTCTTTGCAGGTTGTCTTATTCAGTCTTTTCCATATCCTTGATATACAGGGAATTATAGTCCTGACTTTATAGATGAGGATGTAGATGTTCAGAAATATTCAATACGTTACTCAGTATCATGCAGTAGTGAGTAGAGATGAGAATTGAGCCTAATGCTGCCCATCCAAAGCTCGTGTACTTTTCCTATTAGCCTCACAGGGTCCCATAGTCATCTTGTGCCCTTGTCTCTCCCATGGCTCTCCCCATCTCCAGGAATGCCAGAGATGGATGAGAAGTTGGGGGCTAACCATTTGGTGGAAACCTGGAACAGTTTACCAAAGATTCAGATGTTTGTAGTCCATTTTACCATTTTTATTTCAAAGGCTGGATTATATCTGCTGGTCTAGTCTGGTTATTACATATGTTTGTGCTATCTAAAGCTAAAAATGGATATACTTATTAAAATGGAGCTGAATCTATATAGCATCTTTCATCAGAACTTGTGTAAAATTTAGACTTTTAGAATTAAATGTTTGTGATGTGTGTATGTAATGACAGGTTGTGTTGATTTTCATTTCTCTTAGAAGGATAAGCCTTTCTGATTTGCTTCTGGGACTGACTTGTAATAAGTGGTAAATACTACCCTTTTGGAAACCTATACTTAATCTGACAACTGCTCTAAAAGTCTGTGTTTTCCATGCAGCATGATGTGGTGGAAAAATGCCTTTGGATTCAGACAGTTCAACACTTTAGGGCCACAAACATTTATCAAGCATCTTTTATAGGCCAGATACTTTTCTAGGTCTGGGAATACAACAGAAGATCTGGATTTGAACATGGACTTTGATCTGAATGCCAGTTGGACAAGCCAATGAAATTTAATTTCAGATTCCTCATCTGTGAAATAGGACAAACAGTCCTACTCCATACACAGTGATGAGGAGCAAATGCAAAATGTTTGCCATGGAGTCCTTGCTTACTACCTGTTAGCCTCTTTGCCTTGTGACTGTGCCTGGCCTTCCCAAGGCTGAAAGTCTAACTTCCCAGATTTGTCCAGTTGCTCAGTCCATTTGGGGTCAGCTCGTTTACTCTTGGGACAATCCCAAAACGCAAGATTAGCTCCCTGTGAACTGAAAGAGGCCCTTCTCATTTGGAGGGTGGAGAAGAGGGGCTCAATGCCCTGGTGACATTTGGAATGGAATCTCTAGCCCTTCTCTCTGGAAACAGTTTCTAAGCAATGGAAAAGTTTTGTTGTTAAGACATTGTCTTCAGTAAGAGACATATGGCTATATTTTAATAGTTGACTCAAATTTAGACCATGCCAGTTTCTAAAGTTGATGAAAGCCTGAGTATCCAAACACTAGCTCCATTAATAAAATTTCTATGCTCTCTGAATGATGAATGTCTGAAGATGGGTTTTTTTGTGAAAGAAGAAGCTCATTTAATCTTTCCTCTTTCCTCTTTGCTTTTAGAAGTGAAAACAATTAAATGAGAACTCTGCAGTCAGCAGAAAGGCCTTTGACCCTTATGAATTCTTTTTTTTTTTTTTAACTGTCATTAAAAGACAAGAGTTTTCCTTTTTCAAAGTTTTATATTCTATCTCTGGGTCTGGGATCAGACATCTGCATCTATGAAAAAGTCAGAATTGTCTTGGAGGGGTGGAGATTCCTGGCGATTCCTTCATGTTTCCCAGTTTCAAGGTTCTGTGATCTGCAGTTCTTCTAGTCACATTTGTCATGGAGAGGGTCACTGTGAAGAGGCCTAGCCTTATGGGTGGTCAGAAGTAGGGTGTATTTGGAAAGAAGTTGTGTTTGTCTTTCCATTTTCTATTACTAAGTATTTACAACCTGTGATTTAATTGTTTTGTTTCGGCATTGCTCCTGTGCTTTCCTTTTCTCCCTGCCACAATATTCAGTGACCTAGACTGCTTTTCATCCATCTGCCCACCACCTCTATTACTCAGGTTTTTCTGCCTCTAAGGTTTCCTTTAGACTGAGGTTCTGTCTCCCCAGGCTTTCTGCTTTCTCCTGTCCTTTAAAACAAACACCCAGACCTTTTGTGTTTAAAAGTGTTTAATTCTAATCTCAACTAAGAAACAGAAAGGTGATGGGAATAGGGGGAAGGTACAAATAGATGTCAGTGAAGAATATTGACTGTATTGTAGACTGCAAGAAGAACAAACACATCAGTCTTAGAAGAAGTACAACCAGAACGCTCCTTAGAAGCAAGGATGGCGAGACTTTGTGGCACGCTTACTTTGGATACATCATCGGGAAAGACCAGTCGCTAGAAAAGGACATCATATTTGCTAGAGGGTCAGCAAAAATGAGGGAACCCTTCAGTGAGGTGAATTGACACAATAGCCACAAAATGGACTCAAACATAGCAATGATCATGAAGATAGTGCAGGACTGGGCAAGGTTTCATTCCATTATGCATAAGGTCACTCTGAGTCAGAGTGACTCGATGGCAGCTAACGACGACAACAAATAGGTGTCATGATCGTAAAAACTTTACCACCTTTGTTTCTGGCGTAAACTAAAAGTCTTATTGAACAACTGCGCTCTGCTTTATTCCCACGTGTGGAGCACACCAACTGATAGGACACAAGGCACACCTACCCATTCCTTCAACATGATTCTTCCCAGGACTGCAAGTGTCTCTCAGGAGCCGTCCTTTGAATTTAAAAGGCCTTCTGGGAAATGGTGTCCGTGTCAGGGAGTTTCTGGCCCACAGAGGAAAAGGCATTTCTTCACAGTGCCTAGACAACCCCAATATCTAATGAATCTCTCTCTGCGAGACTAGAATGTTCTATTCATTGTAGTTACTAAAATGTGTTTATTCTCTTAGGCTATTTTCTTCTTTATATTTTTCTTTGGATTTTTTTTCAAAGATTTTATGTGATAAGGCTTTAATTTAAATTGGAACTTTCTACTTTAACACTTTCATAAGTTAATTAAATCAATATTTTAATTTAATGAATTTAAATTCTAGTAGTAAAAATAATCATATAAATAATTATTAAAATTTTATTAGTTATTAATAAACTAAAATTATTTAAAATATTGTCTTCTTTAAAAATAATATTGTCTTAAAGTATCTTAAAATGAAGATAATATTTAAAACAGCTTGCTAAATACTTCTAAATAATTAAATAATAAATATTTCAAGTTAATAGTAATTTAATTCCTAGTTTAATTGGAAAATTTTCTTACAATATATTTAAGAAAAAAAAAGAAGAAGGAAAACACAGTAATTATTTCCAAGAACAAGTAAACAAGGAGCAATTGATGGGAGGCTGATTTATTTGGTTTGGAGGAGAGCCTTAGCCTTATTTTCTGTAGTATAATTATTTTATGAATCCACTTTAGCTTTTCTCTGAAATTAGAAAAGCTGTGTGTGTATGTGTTAAAGATAAGTATTTCCTTCTCTTTATTTATTTCTTTTTGTTACAAGAATTTTTAGAACAATTAAACTGATATATAAATCAGAAATCTCAAATGTTCTTAGAATAGCAAGCAATCCTTCCACTCTCTTTACTTCTTGAGTGTTTTCTCTGCTTTAATTTCTAAATTACTATCAATATTTCATTTTCTTCCATTGTAAAGGTGATGTATGATCAGTGCAGATAAATTGGGAAATATAGAAATCAAAGAAAGGAAAAGTCACCCATAATTCCATCATGCATACAATGATGCATTCTTTATCTGACAAGGTCCTTCTGTTGTCCTGACATGTGAGTGACAGGAGAGGATATAGAATTAATGCATCAAAACATTTCCTGCAAACTCTTTCAGATGTTGCTTTACTGGACCCAGGTTTTTAATGTTGTCATGGAAGAGTCTGAGGTCAGTCTGATTATTCTCCCTTTACAAGTAACCTGTTGACTGATGACATGAATGTATTTCCGGACCCCCAATTTAGCAATAGAAGGCATTCCAATGTAGGCATGCACATTTATGCTACTGTCTCAAAATTCCCTGAGTTCTTTTCTTTTTTTAGATTATTTTATCTCTTTTGTTCAGACTGGGTAGATTCTATTGATCTCTCAAGTTCACTGATTCTGTCCTCTGCCATCTCCACTCTGTTGAACCCACATAATAGTAAGTGTATTTTTGTTATTGTATTTTTTTTTTTAGTTTTATAATTTGCATTTGGTTCTTTTTATAACTTCTGTTGCTTTGCTGAGATTTTTAATTTTTTTTCCAAAAGAATTTGTGATTTCTTGTTGAAGCATTTTGTGATGGCTGCTTTAAAATCTTTGTCAGATAATTCCAACATCTAATTCTTTTCAGTGTTGGCATCATTTGATTGTCTTTTCTCACTCAAGTTGTGATTTTCCTGGTTCTTGGTATGACTGGTAATTTTTTTTATTGTATCATGGCCATTTTGGCTATTGTACTAGGAGGCTATGAATCTGTCTTAGGCTGGGTTCTCTAGAGAAGCAAAACCAGTAAAGCATATAAATATATATAGAGAGAGATTTATATCAAGGAAACAGCTCACAAGATTGTAGAGGCCGGAACATCCCAAGTCCGTGGATCAGGATAGAGGCTTCTCTCGATTCACGTAGCCGCAGGGGCTGGCGAACCCAACATCGGCAGGTTAGAGAGCAGGGCTCTGGGAGGGTGGAGAGGTAAAGAGGATAGGGAAGTTCTTGCTTTACTGAGAATATCTCTTCATACTCCATTTATGACAGATGTTTAAAGCTGACTCTATCTTGTGAGTGCTCATAGGTTTCTCCAGCGAATTCTCTTCTCCCCTAGTTGCCCTTGCCCCCTCAGTGTGGCAGTGTTCCAGCAGGATACTCCACAGACTCTCTGTTGGAACCCCAGCACCCTTCCAAGCAGTCGTCTTGGGCAAGATTTAAAATGGCTCCAGACTGGCTTTCTCTCCTCTTCCACCTGTGGTCAGTCAGAAATATAGTGCAGCTATTGCCTTGAGAAATTCAAGACTGTAGACCAATTCCAGCACATTGGCAATTCTCCTTCACTCTGTCATCAAAGCAGTTGGCAGTCTGCCTGCTGTCCCTAGATGTCCTGGGCAGTTGTCAGGCCTCAGTCCACTCTGCCATGAGTGCAGGGCACAATCTCTGATCAGTGTTAAGGCAGTAGAAAGGTATCTTTCATCTCCCTTCCTTTCAAGGAAGGATGGGACTTGAGCACACCAGCAGCTTGCTTTCAAGCATTTAATTTCCCATCATTTAATTTCAAATGCATCCTGTTCATATCCTTGACATGGGTGAGGGCTTTCAGAGTATATAATTGATTTTCAGATACTTCCTTGAAAGTGGGTAATCTCTCTTACAGTCCACATAGTTTTCTGATACCTACGTATCTAAGCATCTCAGTTGAAAGTTAATATCCTGTTACAACCAGAGAAATAGTAGTCATATTTTTTTAAAATAACAGTAATTGCAAGAGATATTGGGTGATGATCTTGTGCTACCTTGGAAGCCCTATGGGGCAGTTCTACTCTGTCCTATAGGGTCGCTGTGAGTCAGAATCGACTTGATGGCAATGAGTCTTTTTTTATCCTGGGCCATGCTCTTTATATTCACCTCTTCCAGTCCTTTCAAGAACACTGTGAGTTGGGCAGTATGATTCCCCTTTTATGGATAAGAAAATGGACATTGAGAAAAGCCCTTTAACTTGCTCACTGTCTCTCCAATTAGTAAGTGACAAAGCCAGGATTCAGACCTCAGGCTGTATGATGCCACTGTCTCTCTTCTTAACGATGGTGATACTGTTTCCCCTATAATTTTATGGTTGCAAGACTGCCCATGGTTGTTTAGTTTCTGCTCAGATGCTTTGGAGAAGAGAAACTCAGCACCTTAAAAGCCAGTCTCTTCTAGCTGCGAGCACTTCCGGTGAGTGAAAGTCTCATATCACTTTCTCCATTGTCTCCTCCAACTTTAAAAACCTATGATTGTACGTTACAGTGGCATTTTAACAGCCTTTCATTTCAACTCAATGTAGCCAATCTATAAAGTAAAATCTCTATAGGGAAGGATACTTTTACCTGCCATCGTCAGAGATGTCTTTTCATGTGTGTACAAATATATGTATTAATAAGCTGTCCGGTGTGTATTTGTTGAAATTCATGTGGTACTTGACTCTTTAGAAATCTTCAATGTAGTAACTTCGCTCCAGGTTCCATCTCCTTTTACTATTCTTGCTGACCTTTTGCTTCATTTCTCTTACCTACTTATTAAGTGTAGTGTTACTTTCTACATTGTACCGTGGCACACAGTTGGGAATAAAAAAAAAAAAGTGAATACTTAAGTACAAAATAAGTTATAATTTAGTAACCACATTGAGCAACTAAATTTCACATTCTGAGATGCCTAGTAAATAAACGTTGGGAGTACAGGCTGCCCCCGATAACTTCAACTAAACATTATAAAAGATACGATGTAAAAATAAGGACCCCTGATGGTATGATGTTTAACTGCTCAGCTGCTAACAGAAAGGTTGGCAGTTCAAGTTTACCCAGTGGCTCTGCAGAAGAAAAGACCTGGAGATCTGCTCCCATAAAGATTCTGTCACATGGGGTTGATATTGACTTGATGGCATCCAACAACAACAATGTAAAAATGCACTGAAAAGATATAATAACACTTCAGAACTTTACATAATTAAAGACCAAAAGGTCACAAAAGACCTGCTTAAATAAATAGCAGGTGTCTGAAAAATAAAGGTTGATTAGAAGGAAACTATCAGTGGTGTGTCTGAAAAATAATGAGGGCTCTGGAAGGTCTTGGCAGAGGTTAAAATCTTCACTGGTAAAAAGACTAATTACAAGTTAGCCTTGAAGCTCTTCAGTAGTAGCATAAATCTAGACTAAATTAGAAAGTCTGTTTTCCTCGCCAATCTACACTGGAAGCAGACTTTTTACTAACAACTTGGACTAAAAGTAGGCAGAGGGATCAGCTTAGCTCACATCTTCCCCAACGAAGTTACTCTCTTTAAGCCTGATCTAATTTTGGCCTTTGATTAAGGAGTATATACAACACAAGTGGGGAAAATGTGGCAGGAGAAGCAAGAGAAATGTCCAGGCTGATTCCCCACAAGACAGACATGAGGCCCCTCTGGACGTCATTTGGTTCTGTGTTGTTTTATTCAATTTTTAAGGAAAATTATTATTTTTTCTTTTTTTGTCTTTCTTTAGCCAAAACTGGTCGGCAGTAGAATTCTTTTGGTGCTTGCCCTTTTCCAGCAGCCTAACTACTTCTGGAGGGTGGGGTCCAGTCCTAAGGAAATGGTTGTAGTGTATCTACAGTGAACATCCCCTATCCAGGTTTATGTTACCTGATGAACCCCTTCTCCCCAGAGGGAGCCCTGGTGGCCCAAAAGTTTAAAGCTCAGCTGCTAACCAAAAGATTAGTGGTTAGAACCCTTCCAGTGGCTCTGTGGAAGAAAGATCTGGTGATCTGCTCCTGTAAAGATTAAAACCCAAGACCAAACCCATTGCCATCACGTCAATTCCCATTCATAGCGACCCTATGGAACAGAGTAGAACTGCCCCGTGGGGTTTCCAAGGCTGTAATCTTTACAGAAGCAGACTGCCACATCTTTCTCCCGTGGACTGGCTGGTAGGTGCAAACTGCTGACCTTTTGGTTAGCAGCCGAGTGCTTAACCACTGCATCACCAGGGCTCCTCTCCATAAAGATTACTGCTGAGTGAATACGATGAGGCCGTTCTACACTGTCATATGGGGTCCCTATGAATCAAAAATTGATGGCACATGACAATAATCCCCCCTCCCCCCAGAGCTGTAACCTGCAAGAAACAGAAATTGGAGGCCTATGTCCAACTCCCTGAAGAAGTTCTCTACCTTATCTGTTTCTTCAAATATCACAACTGGGCCAGGTCCTATTATTAAAAAACAAGTCAGTCTCATCTTTGTTCCCAGCTAGGAAGATCTGGCCTCTCCCTAGGCCCTGTCTGGGGGGCCCAGTCTTGTCTTTCTTGACTGTGAAGCACACACTGCCAAGTGATCAGGCCCCAGCCTCTACCCCAGAGAGGAAAGCTTGGAGCCAGCTGCCCTGAATCTCCACTGGATGTTGCTGGGCTGGGGGCAGCTGACTCTTCCACAGCTCTGAATATGTTCAGAGTGAAGCATCCACTACATTCTGTGTTCCTAGGCTCTCCAAAAACAAAATGATTTCATCTTTTTCCTTGAGGCCTTTCTTTTTCAGACAGAGGAGTTGTGAACTTAGGAATGACAGCCATTTTCCCTGGGAAAGAATTCTGAAGTAGTGTAGCAGGCTGAGGTAGGCTGTTACTCTTGAAATTGTTCCCCTCTGTCTTAAGCATACTGAAAAAAAAGAACCCTTTAAATTTTTTACCAATGTATCTCTTACTTCAATTTTTTTTTGAAGTAAGATAGGGTATAAAATGAATAAATTAAAAAGAAATGCTCATTTTATTTTCGACTTTAAGCAGAGAGAAGGCTGACCTTGAAGTTTGAGAGCTCATCAAGAAATACTGGTGGGTTACTTCAGAATTTTCTCAGATTGCAGGAGGACAGCCTGATGGTGGAAAGTCATTCTGTGGCTAGTGTGGCAGGCCTAGTAGGGAATGCAGCTCCCTAGTTTTCTCTCTAGGTTGAGAGAACCAATAAACAGTTCACCCTAAATATCCATATTTCTTATAGGTTTATTCCTTGAGTATACCCTGAAAGAGGAAGAAAGAAAGAAAGGAAAAAAATAAAGGAAACCTATTAGGTGCCCTGTACTTTATATTCTACCCACAGTCTCTCAATCCTTGCAATGGTGCTGAAAATAGACAGTATCCTTTTTGACAGATAAAAAAATTGAGGCTCAGCAAAACTGAATAACTTGTCCAAGGTCACACAGCTAGTAAGGTAAAGAAACAATATTTGACCTCAGCATTATCTCCTTAGAAGTGAAGATGGTAAGACTTCGTTTCACCTACTTTGGACATGTTATCAGGAGGGACCAGTTCCTGGAGAAGGACATCATGCTTGGTAAAGCATCATGCTTGGTCAGCGAAAAAGAAGAAGACTCTCAACGAGATGGATTGACCCAGTGGCTGCAACAATGAGCTCAAGCCTAATGATTGTGAGGATGGTGCAGGACTGGGCAGTGTTTCATTCTGTTGTACATAGGGTACAAAATGCAGAATTTCTGCATTTTGTTGGATAACCTTTCTTTGGAATGGAAATAAGGATCTCTTCCAGTTGGTTCGCCAGGTAGCTATCTTCCAAATTTCTTGGCATAGATGAGTGAGTGCTTCCAGCATTGCATTGTTTGTTGAAACATCCCAGTTGGTACTCCATCATGGAGCCATGTTTTTTGCCAATACCTTCAGTGGAGCTTGGACTTCTTCCTTTGATACTATTGATTATTAATTATATGCTACCTCCTGAAATGGTTAAGTGTTGACCATTTGTTTTTCTTACAGTGACTCTGTGTATTCCTTCTATAATCTTTTTTTAATTTTTTCTTCAGGATTTTCAATGGTTGATTTTCATTTTATTTTTTTAATTTTTACTGTGCTTTAGGTGAAAGTTTACAGTACAAATTAGTTTCTCATTCAAAAATTTATAAACAAGTTGTTAAGATGTTTCACAGATTCATCATTGTTCTTTATCATTGCATAGTATTCAATTATGTGTATGTTCCATAATTTATTTATCCATTCATCTGTTGTTGGGCACTTAGGTTGTTTCCAGCTTTTTGCTATTGTGAATAATGCTGCAGTGAACATGGGTGTGCATATGTCTATTCATGTGATGGCTCTTATTTCTCTAGGATATATTCCTAGGAGTGGTATTGCTGGATCATAGGGTATTTCTATTTCTAGCTTTTTTTTTTCATAGTGGTTGTACCATTTTGCATTCCCACCAGCAGTGCATAAATGTTCCACTCTCCCCACAACCTTTCCAATATTTATTATTTTCTGTTTTTTTTTTTTTTTTTAATTAGGACCATTAATATCAGGTTAAGATGGTATCTCATTGTAGTTTTAATTTGCATTTCTCTGATGGCTAATTATCTCGAGCCTTTCCTCATGTGTCTGTTAGCCACCTGAATATCTTCTTTGGTCAAGTGACTGTTCATATCCCTTGCCAATTTTTTAATTGGATTGTCTTTTTGTTGTTGAAGTGTTGAAGTATTCTACAGATGTTAGAAATTAGACCTTTGTCAGATACGTCATAGCCAGATTTTTTTTTCCCAGTCTGTAGGTTCTCTTTTTACTCTTTTGGTGAAGTCTTTTGATAAGCATAAGTGTTTAATTTTTAGGAGCTCCCAGTTATCTAGTTTATCTTCTGATGTTTGTACATTGTTAGTTATGGTTTGTACTGAATTTATGCCATGTGTTAGGGCCCCTAGCGTTGTCCCTATTTTTTCTTCCATGATTTTTATTGTTTTAGGTTTTATATGTAGGTCTTTGATCCATTTTGAGTTAGTTTTTGTGTATGGTGTGAGATGTGGGTCCTGTTTCATTTTTTTTTTTACAAATGATGTCCAGTTTTGCCGGCATCATTTGTTAAAAAGATTGTCTTTTCCCCATTTAATGGACTTTGGTCCTTTGTCAAAGATCAGCTGACTGTAGGTGGATGGATTTACATCTGGATTCTATATTCTGTTCCATTGGTCTATGTGTCTGTCATTGTACCAGTACCAGGCTGTTTGGACTACTGTGGCTGTATAGTAAGTTCTGAGATCAGATAGTATGAGGCCTCCTAGTTTGTTCTTTTTCTTCAGTAATGCTTTGCTTATCTGGTGCCTCTTTCCTTTCCATATAAAGTTAGTGATTAGTTTTCCCATGTCCTTAAAGAATGCGGGTGGTATTTGGATAAAGAGTGCATTATATCTGTAGATCAAATTGGGTAGAATGGACATTTTCTCAATGTTGAGTCTTCCTATCCATGAGCATGGTATGTTTTTCCATTTATATAGGTTTCTTGCAATAGTGTTTTGTAGGTTTCTTTGTATAGGTCTTTTACATCCCTGGTTAAATTTACTCCTAAATATTTTATCTTTTTAGGGTCTATTATAAATGGTGTTGTTTTCCTGATTTCCTTTTTGAAGCTCCCTTTGTTAGTGTATAGGAATCCAATTGATTTTTGTATGTTGATCTTGTATCCTGCTAGTCTGCTGAATCTTTCTATTAGTTACGGTAGTTTTCTTGTGGAATCTTTGGAGTTCTCTGTGTATAGGATCATATCATCTGCAAACGGGGATCGTTTTCTTCTTCCTTTCCAATTTGGATGCCCTTTATTTCTTTTTCTTGCTTTATTGCTCAAGCTAGGATTTCCAGCACAATGTTAAATGAGAGTGGTGATAAGGGCATCTTTGTCTTGTTCCCATTCTCAGTAGGAATGCTTTCAGCCTCTCTCTATTGAGAATGACGTTGGCTGTTGGTTTTGTATAGATGCCCTTTGTTATGTTGAAGAATTTTCCTCCTATTCCTATTTTATTGAGAGTTTTTCTTAGGAATGGGTGTTGGACTTTATCAAATGCCTTTTCTGTGTCAATTGAGATAATCATGTGATTCTTTTCTTTTGTTCTATTTATGGGATGGATTACGTTGATTGATTTTCTAATGTTGAACTATTCTTGCATGCCTGGTATGAATCCCACTTGGTCATGGTGTATTTTTTTTTTTAATATGATGGTGAATTTCTTGGCTAGAAATTTGTTGAGAATGTTTGCATCGATATTCATGGGAGATATTGGTGTGTAATTTTCTTTTTTGTGGTGTCTTTGCCTGACTTTGGTATCAGGGTTATGCTGGCTTCGTAGAATGAATTCGAGTGTATTCCTTCCTTTTCTATGTTCTGAATTAGTTTGAGTGAAACTGCTGTGAGATCTTCTCTGAATGTTTGGTAGAACTCTCCAGTGAAGCCAAGGCTTTTTTGGGGGGTTGGGAATTTTTTTAATTACCTCTTCAGTCTCTTCCCTTGATATGGGTCTGTTCAGATATTCTATCTGTTTGTGTTAGTTTTTGTAGGCAGTGTGTTTCTAGAAATTTGTCCATTTCCTCTAGGTTCTTAAGTTGGTTGGAGTACAATTTTTTGTAGTGTTCTGTTATGATCCTTTTTATTTCAGTTGAGTCTTTTGTAATGTCTCACCATCTCATTTCTTATGTGAGTTATTTGCTTCCTCTCCTGTTTTTCTTTTGTCAGTTTGGTCAGTGGTTTATTGATTTTGTTGATCTTTTCAAAGAACCAACTTTTGGTCTTTTTATTCTTTCTATTATTTTTCTGTTGTCTATTTCATTTATTTCTGCTCTGTTGTTTATTATTTCCTTTCTTTTGGTGCCTGGGGGCTTCTTTTGCTGTTCTCTTTCTATTTGAGTTGTGGGGTTAATGTTTTGATTTTTACTCTTTCTTCTTTTTTGATGTGCAGGTTTATTGTTATAAATGGACCTCTGAACACTGCCTTTGCTCTGTCCCAAAGGTTTTGATATGATGTGTTTTCATTCTCATTTGATTCTAGGGATTTTATGGTTCTCCCCTTGATTTCTTCTATTACCCAGTTGCTCTTAAGCAAGGTGTTATTCAGTTTCCATGTATTTAATTTTTTTCCTTGCTCTTCATGTTATTGATTTCTATTTTTATGGTATTATGGTCAGAGAGACTGCTTTGTATTATTTTGATGTTTTCGATTTCATTGAGGGTTGCTTTATGGCCTAAAATGTTGCCTATTCTTGAGAATGTTCCATGTGTGTTGGAAAAGAATGTATACTTTGCTGATGTTCGGTGGAGTATTCTGTATATGTCTATGAGATCAAGTTGGTTGATTTGTGCCTTTAGATCTTCTGCATCTTTTTTGACTTCTTTCTAGATGTTCTGTCCTTTACAAAGTGATGTGTTGAAGTCTCCTACTATTATTGTGGACTGTCTGTTTCTCTTTTCAGTGCTGTTAAGAGTTTGTTTTATGTACTTTGGAGCTCTGTCATTGAGTGAGTAAATATTTATTAAGATTATGTCTTCCTGGTGGATTGTCCCTTCAATCATTATAGAATGTTCCTTTTTGTTTTTTATGGTTATTTTATTTGTGATTAGTACTGCTGCTCCTGCTGTTTTTGCTTACTATTTGCTTGATATAATTTTTTTCATCCTTTGCTTTTTAATGTATTTATGTCTTTGTGTCTAAGGTGTGTCTCTTGTAGACAGCATATTAATGAGGCATTTTTTTTAAGTCCATTCTGCCAGTCTCTGTCTCTTTACAGGCACATTTAAGCCATTTACATTCAGTGTGATTATTGATAGGTATGAGTTTATTGCTGTCATATTGTTGTGCTTTGTGTGCGTGTGTGATGCTGAGTTTTTCTTTGTTCCTCTTACTTTCCTGTGCTGAGTTCCTTTTGTTTTAGGATTTTCTTTTCTTTTGTTATTATAGATTTTATGTTTACTGAGTCTTTTTGTTTTTCTCCTTTTTTTATTTTGACTAGTAGGTTTGTTAACTTTCTTTGTGGTTACCTTAAAATTTACCCTTATCTTCCTAAGTTTGAGCCAGTCTTTTATTACTTCATATCGCCTTGATTTGCTCTCCATTTGAAGTTCTATGCATACACCATTTATTCCCCTTTTTATTGTTTTGACATTGCCATCATTTACAGATTGACGACTCTGGTTCCCTGTTTTAAGTCTTTTAGCTTTGTTTTATTATGGAAAGGTCTTTACCTAGGTTAGTATCTGGTTGATGGTGTCCTGTGTCCTAGCCTTTGGTTTTTGTCTGATATTGTTGGCTCTTTAACTGAAGGACTTCCTTTGATATTTCTTGTAAGTTTCATTTTGTTTTTATGAATTCCCTTAATTTCTGTTTATCCAGAAATGTCCTAATTTCACCATCGTATTTGAGAGAGAGTTTTGTAGGATATATAATTCTTGGGTGATAATTTTTTTTTCTTTCAAGTTTTTATATATATCATCTCATTGCCTTCTTGCCTGCATGATTTCCCCTGAGTAATCAGAGCTTAGTTTTATTGTTTCCCATTTGTAAGTAACTTTTCGGTTTTCTTGAGCTGCTCTCGGGATTCTTTCTTTGTCTTTGGTTTTGGCAAGTGTGATTATGATGTCTTCGTGAATTTCTTTTGGGGTTTATCCTGTATGGGGTTCTTTGAACTTCTTGGATGGTCAGCATTTTGTCTTGATATTTGGGAACTTTATTACTAGCAAATCTTCAGCAATATTCTCTGCGTTTTCCATTTTCTCCCTCTGTTCTGAAATTCAAATCATGCACAGATTTATTGCTCTTGATTATGTCCCGCATAATTCTTAGGTTTTCTTCATTCTTTTATTTTCCCTCAAAGTGGTGTCCATGAATTTGTCTTCAATTTCACTGATTCTGTCTTCCATTTCTTCTAATTTGCTCCTGAAATCTTCTATTAAGTTGTCCATTTCTAAAATTTTGTTGTTTATCTTTTAGATTTCTAGTTGCTATTTTTGTCTGATTTCTAATTATTTGTTTTGACATTATGTTCTTGTATTATTTTCCTGAATTCTTCCATTGCTTTGTCTGTGTTTTTCTTGATTTTGGCTATGTTTTCGTTGGTTTTGTCTGTGTTTTCCATGATTTTGTCTATTTTTTTCCTTGGTTTTGTCTGTATTTTCCTTGATCTCTTTTCTGAATCTGTTAGAGAGCCATAAATATTAGTCTTTTGAATTCCATATCTGGTAGTTCCACTGTCTTTTCTTCTACTGAAAGGTTATCTAATTCATTATTTTGATCACTTAGTGGAGCCATCTTGTCCTCTTTTTTTTTAAATATGTTTTGATATTGTCTGCTGTCTCAGAGACATGAAGGTATTGTATTTATTGATGGATTATATGTTTGTTTGTTTTGTCCTGCTCTTTTGTTTTGTTTTGATATGTCAGGGTAGGCGGTCCATGTGTGCTTTGCTGCTTGCTCATCTCTGGATACCATAGCTCTCACCACTTTGTCTGGGTGGGCAGGGCAACAGAAGGCAGGGTGAGCCCACTTCGTTGTATACTGATTTCATGAGGTGGCTTTGGGAAGACTGGGTGGGCACTGTCTGCCTCCTGATATTGGTCCAGCAGTGTTGGAGCATTCACAGCCCCTCACCAGATGGTGGGGGTGTCACACAGGGAGTGATACGAGCTCGCTTCCCACTGGTAAGCTGCTGGTTGAGTGGCGGGAGGGGTGGGGTGGTGCTCTAGCCATGGCTTTGTGGTGTGGGCTGGTATCAAGGTGGGGGAGGGAGGTGGTGTATGGGGCCAGGTCAGAGAAAGGAAAGAGAGAGAAATAGAAAGGGTAGGGTAGGGGCTGGGTGGACTTGAGGGTCAGTGGGAAGGGGGGAGATGACATACAAGGCTAGGTGGGAGATAGAAAGAAAAAGAAGAAAGGAAAAAAATAGTGGCACAGTGGGAGCCAGAGAGTGGGTATGGGGTGGGCCCAGCATGGCAGCAGGCTGGTGGTTCTCTAGCCACCCTTCTATCTTCTTTGGATACTTCCTGCATTATTCAATATTTTGCCCATAATCCTTCAATATTGCAACTTGAAGCTTGAATTCTTTCAGCTTGAGAAATGCCAAGCATGTTCTTCTCTTTTGGTTTTCTAAATCCAGGTCTTTGCACGTTTCATTTTAATACTTTACTTTGTCTTCTCAAGCTACCCTTTGAAATCTTCTGTTCAGCTCTTTTACTTCATCATTTCTTCCTTTCACTTTAGCTACTCTACATTCAAGAGCAAGTTTCAGGGTCTCTTCTGACATCCATTTTGGTCTTTTCTTTGTTTCCTATCTTTTTAATGACCTTTTGCTTTCTTCATGTATGATGTCCTTGATGTCATCCCCCAACTCATCTGGTCTTTGATCATTAGTGTTCAACGCATCAAATCTATTCTTGAGATGGTCTCTAAATTCAGGTGGGATGTACTCAAGGTTGTATTTTGGCTTTTATGGACTTGTTTTAATTTTCTTCAGCTTCAACTTAAACTTGCATATGAGCAATTGATTGTTCTTCAGTCGGCCTGGGCTTTGTTCTGACTGATGATATTGAGCTACTCCATCATCTCTTTCCACAGATGTAATTGATGTGATTTCTGTGTATTCCATTTGGCAAGGTCCAAGTGTATAGTTGCCATATATATTGTTGAAAAAAGGTATTTCCAATGAATAGGTTGTTGGTTTTGTAAAATTCTGTCCTGTGATCTCTGGCATCATTTCTATCACCAAGGCCATATTCTCCAACTACTGATCCTTCTTCGTTGTTTCCAACTTTTGCATTCCAATCACCGGTAATCATCAATACATCTTGATTGCATGTTTGATCAGTTTCAGGCTGCAAAAGTTGGTAAAAATCTTCAATTTCTTCATCTTTGGCCTTAGTGGTGGTGTGTAAATTTGAATAATAGTCATATTAACTGGTCTTCCTTGTTGGTGTATGGATATTATCCTATCACTGACAGCATTGTATTTCAGGATAGATCTTGAAATGTTCTTTTTGACAATGAATTCATTGCCGTTCATCTTCAATTTGTCTTTCCTGGCATATTACACCATATGATTGTCAGATTCAAAATGGTCAGTACCAGCCCATTTCAGCTCACTAATGCCTAGGATATCAATCTTCAAACATTCCATTTCATTTTTGACAATGTCATTCTTTCTCGATTCGTACTTCATTCATTCCACGTTCTGATTATTAGTGAATGTTTGCAGCTGTTGCATCTCATTTTGAGTCATGCCACATCAGCAAATGAAGGTCCCGAAAGTTTTACTCCATTCACGTCATTAGGGTTGACTCTACTTTGAGGAGGCAGCTCTTCCTCGCTCATATTTTGAGTGCTTTCCAACCTGAGGAGCTCATTTTCTGGCACCATATCAGGCAGTTTTCCGTTGCTATTTGTAAGGTTTTCACTGGCCAATTTTTTTTTTTGGAAGTAGATTGCCATGTCTTTCTTCCTAGTCTGTCTTAGTCTGGAAGCTCCACTGAAACCTCTCCACTACTGTTGACCCTGCTGGTATTTGAAGTACTGGTGTCATAGCTTCCAGCATCACAGCAGCACATAAGCCACCATAGTAAGATAAACTGACAGACAAGTGGTGGATTTCTATCATAAAAGTTAAATAATTTACTTTATGGAAGGATAAAATGTTTCTTTTGTGAGAGAGGTGTGCGTGTTGGGGACATATATGGATCTGCCAAGTATAGACTCATTCTTAACTAGCATTCTCTTATTCAACTTGATGTGTTAACCAAAACTCTATAAAACATAACTAATGCCCACGGCCACTTTTCTCTTCTCTTCACAGAAGATATGTTAAAAGAGATGTTTATACGTGAAGTATCCAATTTCGCTTATGTTCTCTCCTGAACCTAGGCTTCCATCCCCAAGACTCCACCAAAACTATCATCAGTGACTTCCATGTTGCTGAATGCATTATTTCAGTAGCTTACATGTATCCTTGATTCCTCTCTTTCTTCCCACATCCAATTTATTAACAACTCATGTCAGCTCTCAAATATATCTGTGATACCACCTTGCTATATTCAAAGTCACCATTATTCCTGGGTCTGGCTTTATGGTAAGAGCCCACTAACTGCTGTCTTTGCTTCCATTCTTGCTCCCCCATTACTATACCTCTATAAAAGGTATTTTACTTGTTTAAAGTGTTTCTTGTCTTTCTATCCTCTCCCAGAACCCAAGATCACTGAAGGTAGAGATATTCTTGTTTGATTCATTGCTGTCTCCTTGGTACCTAGAATGGTACCTGACTTATAGTAGACCGTCACATATTAAATGAATGATAAAAAAAGAATTGCTTAGTAGACCAAGCAATTCAGCTTCTGACAGTTACCAAGAATCAGTATTTTATGACAGGTTATTAAATTGTACAACTAGTTAAATATTACATTATCCAGTAAAAATGAGTACAAAAGGAAAAACTTGTTTCTGTGAAAACGAAGGTGCATGCTTTGGTAATATTCAGTGAAGGCAAGTTGCAAAAAGAAATTGCTTTAAAATTGCTAGTGAAAACAACTCTCAAAATTTGGGAAAAAACATACAAAATATACAAGGTTTTTGCACTGAAACTGCTTTGCAACAGTTTTATGTTCTGACTCAACTTCAAAGGAGCCAAACTGGGAGTAGTATGTGATGCTTTATGAGTGTGACTTTTGCTCTGAAGATGACATAGAACTCCAGTCAGTGGGCTCATATTCAAATAAAAGGCCTTGGCTCTGTATCAAAGGATTGTCAAATAAATACTAATTTATATTTCATGTCAAATAAAATGTTTAAGGTATCATTTTTATGAGTTTTTGTTTTAAACATTTTTAAAATTAATTGACTGTAGCCCCAGTGGGGATTATAGGGCATCTGTGTGTGTGTGTGTATGTGTACATTTTGTTGTTGTTATTGTTGTTTTTAAAGCATAATTGGTAGCATATCATATCTATTGTTCTACATCTTGTTCTTTTTACTTAACAATATATCTTAGCGATCATTCCATAACAGTAAAGACAGGCAGAAAATCTTAATAAATTTTTAAAAGCTGCATGAAAACCAAAAACACCAATCCCATTGCCACTGAGTTGATTCCGACTCGTAGCAACCCTATAGGACAGAGTAGAACTGCCCCATAGAGTTTCCAAGGAGTACCTGGTGGATTTGAACTGCTGACCTTTTGGTTAGCAGCTGTAGCTCTTAACCACTACGCCACCAGGGTCTGCAAAAGCTGTATAGAATTCCACTTTATGAATGCAATGTAATTTATTTCTGTATTTATGGATACCTAGTTATTTCTATTTAAAAAATGCTGTAAAGAATTCCTTGCACATGCATATTATACTGTGTGTTTACACATCTATAGAATAAATTCCTGTAAGTGACATTGTTGCAGTTTTTTTTATGGCTTTAGAACTCATTGACTTTTGATTAGGAGTTATGTACTCGTCAGAATTTGAGTTGAGATGCTTAGACTTGGTTTTGTCAATTTTGCTCAACTAATTTTTTACTCTGAACTTGTAATTGAAATTCATTTAAAAAAAATACCTTTATGATAGTGAATCTGGAACTCATTAGCCTAAACACTCATTTCCCAATTGAATAATTGTTTTCATAACACTGTTCTTGTTAATGGGAGGTATCTTAGGTACACAGCTATGAACAGACTGTACCTCCTTCCTGCTCTGCCAAGAATCTGTGCTTTGTAAATATCAGTCCAGGACATTTGGCAAGTACAGGAGACATAACCAATCTGAAAAAGAATGACCACGTTTATATCTTATGCTTTTTCTTTTCATGTCTTTCCACTGTTAAAATAATAAATAAAATACACACACACACAGAGAAATGTTTTTAGGTTGCAATAATATTTCATAATTCTTTTTTTTTTGAATTTGCTTTTGGATTAAGTTTTTAATATTTTTCCCAATTTGATAGTAAGGAAATGAGTTATAAATGAAATTTCCATTACATTTTTCTGTCCTTGAAGCTTGTCCCCTGAGTAATACATATCTTGTTGATTCGTGCCAGTGGTTCATGAACTGCAAAGAATGAAATCCACAGGATTCTGTCATCAGCTATATTCCATGAGCATTTTTTAGCCAGATTTCAGCACTCATTTGACTTCTATCATTAGGGGAGAATCTTAATTCACAGCCGAAAAATTAAATATGTTGCAAAACTAATTATAAACTTCCTGTTTGTGTTGAACTTTTGCTAGAGAAAGATTCTGGGGGGAATTTCATTTATCCTTTTAAGGACTAAATATTATTCAAATTGCCGTGGTAACAGCTGGATCATAGTCGTGCAGTACGCTTAGTGTCACTCTGAATTAGATGGCGTTGGTCTGGAGTTGACAACATTGATTTTACGCAGTGTTTAAGATTTATTACTTTTAAGATAAGGGTGAAATAATTTACTTTTTAAAAATTTGCAATCTGTTATTAAGTTTATGAAACAAAACAAATTTAACCATTTTGAGAATGATGTATTATTTTCAATGTGAAGAATAATAACTGGCACCTTATTTGGTTGTGTCTCATATATACTGCATATGAAAGAAAATAAATCTCAGGACCTTT
Source organism: Trichechus manatus latirostris (assembly GCF_000243295.1). NCBI lineage: Eukaryota > Metazoa > Chordata > Mammalia > Sirenia > Trichechidae > Trichechus > Trichechus manatus. Next base: position 10,498,677 of record NW_004443952.1, read on the forward strand.
TTAAGACACTAAAATGCAGAGACTGTATACACACACATGTATTAGGTATGCATGCATATGTGTGTGTGTGTTACCAGTTTAATGTATCTCTCATTTGAAAATGGGCAGGTTTACAGGAAAATCTTATGGTAGGCTTTTGGAGTAGCATTGTTTCTTGGTTATTGCTGAGTAATTGTGCTCTGGTGAGCCAGTCTTAACCCCAGCTACTTCACCCCAGACAGAGCTGGGTATAATTCAGAAAACATATTTAGGGAGGAAAGGGAGAGGCAGTGACCCATCTTACCATGGTTCAGACTGCACTGGTTTTGTTGAAAGTAAATTAAAGCATTTCCTATTTTGTATGCTTGCCATGTATAGAGACCTCGGAGGTCACGTCTACTCTAGGAGAACATTAGCTACTTTGGGAAGTAGGATGTGTGTGTGTGTTTGTAAGGATAACTCAGTGCATCCTGAGTTTAGTTTGTTAGCTATCGCTTTATTTCTCAGACTTTGGAGCTAACTGGATGGTCACACTGCTTGCTTAGTGTATAAATTGAGCGTTATGCTGACTTCATTTTTCTGCATTCACAGATTAGAACTTTCAGAGAAACACACCTTTCCCCATGTGATTGCCTAATATTGCATTTTGCCTACTCATTAGATGAGATTCACTGGATGTTTTAGATACAGGAAAAAGCTGGCTTTGGAAGCAATTTGTTATGCTCCCTTCCCAAATGCATGGAGACCTCTGTTCAGGGGAAATCTCCTGCATAACGGGAAAACATTTCCTGAAAGGATGGTGCCTGTCAGGTTTTTTTTGTATGTAGCACAGCATCTCACATGGAAACAGAATAGTATAGGAAACACAAAACAACTTCAAATAAATTCTAATTAATATCCTCATTGATTCAAGAGGATATTGTATCAACTAAATTAGGATATATTTCTATATAGAAACATAAATCAGAGAACAAGAAAGTGTTCCTGGGGAAAAAAAAAAAATGGATTGCCTGCCCTCTTTTACCCATCACTAAGAAACAAACAAAAATTCTACATAGCAAAATGGACATAGCTAATATTATGGATGGATATTGATTATGCTGATAATTAGATGTGTATTTTATATTTTTTAAAATGTTAAGACATTATATGCCAGGGTGTAAGATATATTCTCTCTCCTTACCCCTCTATTAGCTAAAGCATGGATGTGAGACTTAAGCACAGCTAATCAAATGCCCTGCATAGAACTTTGAATCTAGAGGGAGTAACTCCACGTTGTGTGGGGACAATTAGTAATTTTTCCTAACATCTACTGCAGAATCTAGGGTCTGATGGTGCAACAGTGAGTGTCCAGAGACAGTGGAGTCCAGCTTATAGAAAGAAGTGACAGCATCATCCTATTGGACCATTCCTGTAGCAGAAACTTATCTGTGCCATGCCTCCATTAGTTCCTGACCCAGCCAGGTTCCCTGGACTCAGTGGATCATCCATGGATAGTCTGACACCTGTTAGTAACAACAGGATCGTTTATGCTGTAGTAACAAATACACCACAAATATTAGTGGCTCAATACATATAAGCTTATCTCTCAATCATACAAAGTTCGTTGCAAGTCCAGAGGCCCTCCAGGGCAGCTCTCTCCCACATACTGGCTCAGGGATCTAGGCTGATAAAGGCCTGTAACTACAGAGATGAACTAAAATTGGATTGGATTCTGGGATACCAAGATGCCTTCCCTGCAGGAAAAAACAATTCAGTGGCACTACAGAAAGAAGCTTATGTACGAGAACACTTATTTTCTTATTTCATCTGCATCACAAGCCTCTGAGATAGGTATGACTGTTACTGAGATCTTCATCTGAGAGATAAGGAGAGTGAGGCTACGGAGAGGTTAACCTGGGCACAACACTGATGTAGAATTGATTTACCTTGACTTGTCTGGAATCTGTGGGGTGTCTGATTTTCGTAAAAAACACAAATTTGCCAGCCAGACTGGAAAAGCTTTCTGTTTTTTTCATCAGAATCTTAGGCTCTTTCCCTAGAGGTCTTCTCTGTCAAGAATTTTTTTCCCTTTAGCTTTGGTTCTTAGGTTCCATATGTAAACAAAGTTCAACTAGTTAGGAAAAAGTCACTCTAGAAAAAAAGACTCTAATTGTGAGACCAGATGGTAAGCATTATTCAGCTGATGAGGTTGTGTAGATTTGAGAGAAGGTGTGGTAATATGATCTTGTTCTGCAGCTGTGACCTGTTGTTCCAAAACAGCTTTCTTCCTCCCTCTGACTTTTGCGTCTACATTCCAGCACTCTCCCTCCCCTTTGTGGGCATTGGGGCCCTCACAGATTGATTTGTCAGATGCACAAGAAAAGAATGAAGCTTGCTCTAGGAAGAGCAACTTCTGCTATTTATTCCTTCCCACAGATATTTTTTTTTAATATCCTCCTCACCGTGTTACTTTTAATTTTGGCAAATCATGCAGAATTTCACCACTTTTGTTCCACACACTGAGAGAAAATTTCCCAGAACTCAAATTGTCATGAACTTAGCTTGATATCTTTAAAGCATCATCATCTGATGCTTGCAGGTGCTTCAAACTAAAATATGTAAAATCGAGGTCATCATCTTTACTCTTCTCACTTCCCCTCACAAAACACCAACTAACACTTTGTCCTGTGCTTCCTCCTTCAGTGAAACTTAACACCATTCTTTCTTCACCCACGTGGAAAATCTAGGAGCCAGCCTAGACTCTTCCCTCTTTCTCATCTGTCTCATGCAGTCCATCTCCTAAATACTTTTCTAATCTTTCCACACATCTCTTCCCCCCTTGTCACTGTCCTGACTCAGGCTCTCATTATTTCTCCTCTGGAATTTGGAAATAACTGATATTTTTGCCTTTACTGAGATCATTGTCTTCTTCCACTCTGTCACCAGTGTTCTTTATTAAATGAAAATCTGGCCAATGAGGGCAATGAAATAAAAATCTCATGGGCAAAGGAGTGAACATGGATCATTATTTTTTATAAGCTTAGCAGACTATTATAATGTGTAGCTAGGCTTGAGAACCAGTGCTGGACTAGAAAACTTCAAATGCTCTAGCCAGATATAGAAAGCCTTTATGACCTCGAACACCTTATCATCTGTCGCTTCTGCTTCTGACTTTACAATCAGTAATAAACTACTTCTTGTTGTTAGTTGCCACGTAGTCGATTCTGACTCATGGTGACACCGTGTGTGCAGAGTAGAGCTTGTCCATAGAGTTTTCAAGGCTATGACCTTTTGGAAACAGATCACCGGGCTGGTCTTCCGAGGTGCCTCTGGGTGGGTTTGAACTGCCATCCCTTTGGTTAATAGTCCAGTGTGTAACTATTTGCACCACCCAGGGACTCCTGAACTACTTGTATTTCACCTTACTTTCATACTGTTGCATATCGTTTCTAGGTTTTATGCCTTAAGTTTTGGGAATTCGTCCATCAGAAATGTGCTGGCAATATACAAACTACCTAAAACACTGGCCCTACTAAGTACCGTATTAGGTTATTCCCCATCTTGGTAGCTTCTGAGATCCAAGAAACCCCTAGTAGGTTTGAGTTGACTCCATGAGAACCTCCAAAATGGTTTGGAGCTTCTGTGCTTCTCTGTTTCCCATTTCCTTTTCTTTCTTGTTACCTTCCTGTCACCCAACTGTGAGTCCTGTGAAGCTCTTATAATTAGACTGGTATCATCTCGGAGCTTTTTGTAATGCCAGGTATCCACTGCTCAGAACATGCTTCCACGTTCTGCCCTGGAGGACATTTGCCCTGTTACTGTGTTATACTAGCCCTCAAGCATTGATGCCACCCACAATGGCAGTAGGTGGTGGTAGTCAGGTAGATGTGCAGTTTATCATGGGCTTTTACATATAATATCTCAGTTTGATGCAGGGCTTTAGTTCAGTTTGAACCCCTGCTGAGATTTTGCATTTCTAACAAGTTCCCTACTGAGAATTTGCATCTCCATCCCAGATAAACTGAATCAGTTTACATTTTAACAAGATCCCCAGGTGATTCTTATGTATAACTTCCTGGGAATTTGTTAGAAATGCAAATTATCAGCGGGGAACTTGTTAGAAAAGCAAATTCTCGGCAGGGGTTTGAACCTGAAGGCACTGGTTCAAAGCCCTAGTTTGATCCTCACTACACTATATGAAGTAGGTAGGAAGCTATTACATCTCTAGTTTATAGATGCTAAGATGGAGGTTCCTTTCATTCTTATTAACCCTCTTACATATTTGCACTTGACTCTACTGATTATGTGCTAAGAGGGTCTCCGATGCACATCTCAAATCCTACCATCTGACTGAGTTAGGACTAATTATTACTAAAGGATCTTGAGTATGGCTTGTGTTTTGTTTTTAGAAGCATAGGAAAATTCATATTTTGAGCAAACTTGATTTCAGAATAGTTACTCAGTGTTGATTACAAGCATAATCATCCTGGAATTTTCAAGGCCCTGTTTTCTCTTTTGTTAGTGCATTCTCACCTTTGGTCAGTTTGATCCTTGACACCTGTGTGAAAGAGAAGATGGGGAGAAGAGGGGAAAACTCCATATGATTCGTTTTAGATGTTGATTTTCTGAGGACTGTACTGTGACTCCCTTAATTACTTGATGGAGTCTTAAAGATCTAAACACAGAGTGTTGGGACAGTGCAGTGGGCCTAATCACAGCACTAAAACACAGTTTCTTTTAGCAAAGAAGGAAGAGGACTCCAAGTTCCTCAGTGAAGTGTTCACATATATTAACTCGTGTGCCAGGTCATGGAGTTTCTCACTTCTGTCTCCAATCTAGCAAGGCTTCTTGCAGTTTTGGTCTAAAAGAAAGGCCTATAGACTAGTTTCTAAGACCAATGATTCTCTTTGGAAAGACTTTGCTCTTTCTGAATTTTAAAATTAGAAGAAACTATAAACAACAAACAAGGAGCCCTGGTGGCACAGTGGCTAAGCGGTCAGCTGTTAACTGAAAGGTCAGTGGTTTGAACCCACCAGCTGCTCTGTGGGAGAAAGATGTGGCAGTCTGCTCCTATAGAGATTACAGCCTTGGAAACCGTATGGGGCAATTCTTCTCTGTCTTGTAGGGTTGCTCTGAGTCAGAATCGATTCGACAGCAGTAGGTTTATAAACAACAAATAACTGTATTTGAATTTTGTGATTTTTTAACAAAGTCAGATGACTTGAGTAATACGTTAAGAATAAGGATGCTCACTTTCTGCCTCCTGGAAGGGGAAAATGATCATTTTATTTAAAATTAATCTATTGAGATGCATGTCGCTGGTATCTAATCCAGCTTTGAATTTGAACTCAATTAGAGCTTTGATAAAAGAAAAGGGAAAAGAAACTTTAAAGAATGCTCTCCCATTCATGAAGGGCCAGTGTGTTTTTAGTTTCTGAGTAAATGGAATAATGGGACCATGCATTTTCCATCCAAGCATTTTCCACCCTGAGAATAATTCCTTTTCTGGCTTCTCAATGAATAATGCATTATTTCTGAAACCCAAGAGGCATTCCTTTGATTTTCCTTTATGTTTAGCTTTCTGAGTGATTTTCAAGCAAGGAAACTCAAGGACTTGGAAAGAATGCTTTATTAACATTTTCTCTTGAAGTTCAAATAGCTTCTTGGCTATTATCTCCTGATATTTGAAATATTTTTTTTCTCTCTAAGGAAAGTCTAAGGTATTGTATTTATTAGAAAATGAAGCACCTTGGACTGTCTTCAAAGTGAACAGCAGTTTAAAACCAATACGCATTTGTGTTGTAGAACAAAGAGCTTTATGGGGGTACTTTTCTCCATTCTTTATTTTCATTTCCCTTCTGAAAAAGTTCAAAAAAGAAAGCTCACATTCAAAACTGGGCTGTTTGGAGACTAAATCTCATTTGTTTACGTTTTGTAAAACTCGTTCCTTGAGGTAAGTCCAAATCCAAGACCCCAGTCCAAGCTTGTGTCCACCTAGGCCCCCCTCCATTTAAATACAAAGATTCCAATGGCCCACTTGGATCATCCTTATTCCCTGCGTGCTCACTGTGTAGCCTGATTACACATATGGTGCCTGTTAGGTGACATGTAGTGGGGCATAATGGTGCCCATGGGTCCCGTTGGCTCATGTCCTTTCAGCCAAAGAATCCCAGCAAATAGTAGGGTAGGTTTTTAATACTGTTTCACTAGGAGCCCAATGTGAGTGATTTCAAGAACTAAATAAAATGGAGTTAAGAATCTAATCTATATTTCCATTACTCTTACAGTTAGGATAGTTGGGGAAGAAAGAGAACGAAGCTGATCTAGATTAGTAAAACAGCTAAAGCATAAAATTTAGTTTAATATATTTAATTTTATTAGTTTCAAGAAGTGGAAGTATAATGCAGTATTTTCTGGAACATGGACTCTGATGGCAGCCTCTAATAGCAGAAGCTCTGGGATTGGTCTCCTGTCTTCCACTTTCTAGTACTGTGGCTTTGAGCAAGTTATTTAACCTTTCTGGGTCTCATGTTCTTCATCTGTACAATGGGAATAATAGTTTCTATATCATACAGCTATAGTAAAGATTACATGAGTTAATACTTGGAAAACCATAGAAAAACTATTGTGATTGTTGAATAAAAATAAAAGTAAACATACACGTTATTGGAAATTACTGTTTCCTAATAGGCCTATGCTACTGAGCAGATAATAACAATATTGTTGTTGCTAATATACACTGAGTAATTATTTCCTTAGCAATCATCTAATCCCTATAACAAACTTAATGAGGTAAATATGATCCTCTGTATTTTTCAGATGAGAAAACTGAGGTAAGAGAAGTAATTTCCCTAAGTTTACCCAGTTTATTAAATGGCAAAGCAAGGATTTGAGCCCAGGCAACCTGAATTCAGAAACTGAGCTTTAACTACACATTAAGGGACATTTGTAATTAATGCTTATCTTTTACCTGAAAACAGTTGTATGCCATTACAAACAGTGTCTTCATAAGTGGTGAAATATGTCTCTTGAATGCAGTTTTTATGTCTCAATTGCTTGTCAAACTCTTCATATTTTGCTCAAAATAGTCATCATTAGTATCTCATAAATACTCAGTTTTAGTAGTATCTGAATTAATGAGGTTTTATTATTTTGTCATCATTAAAACTTTTTCTGATTATTTCAGAAAATGAACATTTGATTTGAAATGATTAGTAGCTTTGAATCTCAGTATTTTTATGTTTAGATCACTAACTGAAAGTCTTTATGGTCACTTGTTTCATAATTATAGTTTTTCTTTTTCTTTTTTCTCTTCTTTTTGAATCCTCCTGATCCCTGTCCATGTCACTGTAGGTGCCTTTATCATCTGCTGGACTCCTGGACTGGTCTTGTTACTTCTAGACGTGTGCTGTCCACAGTGTAATGTTCTGGCCTATGAGAAATTTTTCCTTCTCCTTGCTGAATTCAACTCTGCCATGAACCCCATCATCTACTCCTACCGCGACAAGGAGATGAGTGCCACCTTCCGACAGATCCTCTGCTGCCAGCGCAGTGAGACCAGCGGCCCCACGGAAGGCTCCGACCGCTCAGCTTCCTCCCTCAACCACACCATCTTGGCTGGAGTTCATAACAATGACCACTCTGTGGTTTAGAAAGGAAACTAATGATGAAAAGCTGACCATCATCCATGGAGGGATGAAGCCTCCCCCTACCAAATTGCAAGGGCAAGGTGGGGTGTGAGAGAGGAAGAAAATAAACTCATGTACTTAAACACTAACCAACGGCAGTATTTGTTCCTGGACCCCACAACACTTGACATATATTGAAAATTAGCTTACGTGGCAACTCTCATCCTGATCCCCATTCCTTTGGAAAGTAGAAAGTGGAATCCTTATAATGGAATTCATGAATAGACTCTGGAGTGTCCATTTAGATGACACTAACTAGCCTTTAAAAGGTTTTGCGTGGTTTGGTGCCAGTCAGACTTATTGAATCCACAACTTCATTTACATACAGGCTCCCCCACTTCTTTTTTAATTCTTAAAGGATACATTTCATTTAATAAACGTGTTTACGCTGATCAGCATGCTTGTGATGGACAAGACTATAGCTTTTTTTTTTTTTAACTACCATAACTATTTTTTTCCTTATGTAGAAAAATTGTAAATTAGAATCATTTTTTTAGAAAGCATGCATATAATGTATGTATGCAGTAAGCCTTAAAAAATAAAAGGATACTAATTGTAAAATCTTGTGGAAAATAGAACCTAGATGTCAATGCCAGTACTTGTTAAGGTTATGAAGCAAAAAATGCTGTAGTCATATTATTACCTTTTTATTAAAGTGTTATATCAGTATAAACAAATAGGGAATGTACATTTATTACCAAAAGAATATGTACTCTAAAAAGTCATAGAAGATAAAAACCAAATAATATTGTTCCCACATATTATGATACCCAAGTGCATTCTAATGACCAGTGCATCAGAGGAATTTTTTAATAGCCTGTGTTTTTTTTTTTTTTATTGTAATATCATACTTATTCATTGTAGAAAACTCAGGGGCCTAAGGAGGATAACAAGCGCCCAGGGGCAATTTCTAAGTTGTTCCCCCTCCCCCCTGCAACTCAAGTGCCCAGGGACAGTCTCTTGTGTCCCTCCCACCCCCAAACTAGCTGCAGTGCGTAAGCAGAAATGCCTTCCCCCCTCTTGTTCAGCTGCCTCAGTCAAGGTGCCTTTCATATTTGTGATGCCTTGGAATGTCATTCCACACCTTGTCTGGTGCCCCCTTAGGCTTGTGCCCTGGGAGCAAGTCCTCCCCTCTGCCCTGCCCCTCGCTATACCTCTGAGAAAACTTAAAAAATACAGAAATGTATAAAAAAGAAAAAATAATTACTGATAATCTCACAACCCAGAAGTAGCCACTGTTAATAGATGTTTCCCCTTCTCTATGCCTATATGTGTATTATATACTTTCTTACACAATTGGGATCTTAGGGTAAACAATTTCATAACCAGTTTTTTTTTTTTTTTCTTCAGCACTGCCACATTTTCCTATGGCATTAAAATTTTTACAAAAACATAATTTTCATGGCTATATAGTATTCCATTTAATGGATGCCACTCAGTTTATTTAACCATATTGTTGACTATTTAGGTTATCTCTAATTTTCACTATTATAAATAATGTTTCAAAAATTTTGTGTACATAAAATTTTGTCCATATAATTGATTATTTACTTAGGACATATTCCCATGAAGGATTTTTGTTTGTTTGTTTGATTCAATGTGAAATGTCTTTTTCTGGTTTTACCTTTTATAAAAAGGGATTTCCTGCATTTGCACAGCCTGCATGGCAATAGTGAGGAAAGCCAGTTAAATTACCTTTTTACAAAAGAAACTCAGTGGCTACTTTTCTTGAGAGTGACTTTTTTATATAAGAAGTTGGACTAGACACAGTCAGCTGTTACAAATAACCAGGATACCCTAATAATTATGTCTAGTAATTCCAAACGTTGTTTGAGGGACTGATTATCCAGTTTCTTGGTAGCCGCAACTGTAATACAGAAATGAAGAAAATGCAAGGAATCAAATGTGCCAAAAGAATAAAGGATTATCATATTAAATAGCTTGGGTAGTATATATTCTCCAGGAATCTCTATATTAGCTGGTACCTGTTTAGTACATTGTCCAAATATACTAGGAAATGAAAACAGTTTGCTGCAGTAAGGAACCAGTGAAGTAACAGTCACAAAACAAGTATGGGAAGTCCAGACTACGTTTAAGAGAAAAATCTCCAGAAAAAGAATGGTGGTTTAAGAGAGAGGAAGTTGGTGTAAAGTCAGCGTTTGAGCAATGGGCAGACTGGTAAAGTGCCCACTGTGAAAAGGGTGTGAGAAATTCACCCACCAGTTAGCACAAAGGGGTTTGCACATACTTCATAGAAAATAGCATTCTATATTGGAAGTAAAAAAAAAAAATGAACTTGGATTTTTACTTGTGTGCTTATATTCTGAAGGAGATATGGACTATTTGAAATAAAAAAATATGTATACTAACTGGACCTTAATCATTGTCAGTCAGTGTTTGGTAATGTGTGATTAGTGGGGTTTCTCTTGTTGAAGAATCTTTGGACTTGTCTTGCATGGTCCTTCCCTCACTGACTTCCCGTTATTCCCTGCCACAAGGGCTGCTGAGCTCTGAGATGAAGCAACATGTGCTCCCACAGGCCAGAGCTGCTTTTTTTCAGCTTGAGTAATAAGTCTTTTCAGTGCCTTAGAATGGTGGTTTAATGTTCCATGAAAGGAAGAAGAAGGTGTTAGGACAATACTTGACTTCAACAGGATAACTGTTACAGTGAGTTTCTTTTGGAAAAACTCTGATTTTATTAAAAAAAAAAAAAACTAACAACTTTATGAAAAACTAGGAGTTTATATAGTCACAGTGGCCTTTATGCTTATAGATAACAAGATAAAATGTGTGTGTGTACATATATATCTTCTGATTATATGTGAATTTTATTCTTTTCAGTAATTCGAGTGAATGTCTGCGACTGGAAGGGAATTCTGAACCTTATATTTAGGTGGATATAAGATTGTTAGATATCAAAATGTCTTGGAACTCTTCCTCACAAATTAGCTTGTTAGGTGCTGTCAAGTCAACTAGCGACCCTATGTATAACAGAAAGAAACACTGCCCAGTCCTGCGCCATCCTCACAATCATTGCTATGCTTGAGCCCATCATTGCAGCCGCTGCCAATCCATCTCGTTGATGGTCTTTCTTTCTTTTGCTGACCATCTATTTTACCAAGCATGATGTCCTTCTCCAGGGACTGGTCCCTCCTGATAACATGCCCAAAGTACGAGAGACGAAGTCTCGCCGTCCTTGCTTCTAAGGAGCATTCTGGCTGTACTTCTTCCAGGACAAATTTGGTTGTTCTTCTGGCAGTCCATGGTATATTAGCTACAAATCCCCTCGTTTTATTATTGAAACCATAATTTCCTAGACACTCAGAACCTCAGCTAACTTTATGCAATTAGTCTTATCAGTCTTTCCTTTCTTTCCCAATTAACTGTTGCTTTAGTCTCCACTGTTCTTCTTCCCTTGTGATTTATTCCAATGTTCTCTCAACTTCTGAAAAACAGTAATTGTGTATTATTGTGTTTCTAATCCCTCACCTTAAGCCCAGAGTGTGCGCTTCTACTAGATAAATACTGTAGAAACACTTCTCTAACTGGGTCCCTTCACTGTACCAAGCTAAGCAGAACATTTTTGTGTGTAGATGTTTTGACACAAATTACTTTTTTAATAGCGAATGAGCTTCACTTGATCCCAAACCCTCATAAGGATTGGAATTTGTGGGTTAGGATTTAGCTACCACCTGACAGAAGAAATGTGTGTAACTAGGAGCCAGAAAGGGTCATGAATCTTCCTAAGCAGGGTCTGTTCACCCTCTAAGCATTCACCTGTATCTTGCAAAGTCTATGTATCAGATTCTCTAATTAGTCCCTTAAAGTTGTAATTCTCATATGTATAGATTCTTTGAAATTTATTTTATTTTGTTGTTGACAATATACACAACAAAAACATACACCTATTCAAGTTTCTACATGTACATTTCAGTGACATTGTTTACATTCTTAAAGTCGTGCAACCATTCTCACCTTCCTTTTCTGAGTTGTTCCTCCTCCATTAACATAAAATCACTCCCCTCTAAGTTTCCTATCTAATCTTTCAAGTTGCTGTTGTCCATTTGATCCCATATGGATTGATCTTAAAGGAGCATAATTCTCAAGGTAGACATTCTTTACTAGTTAAGCTAAACTATTGTTTGGTTTTAAGGAAACTTCAGGGGATATTTTTGGTTTACGATATAAAGATTATCTTAGGACAATAGTTTTGAGGGGTCGTCCAGACTCCATGGCTCCAGAAAGTCTGGATTTCATGAGAATTTGAAATTCTGTATTTTCCCCATTTTGATTAGAATTCAATAAAATTTGTGATCAAAATGTTCAGTAATGGTAGCCAGGCACCATCCAGTTCTGGTCTCATGGCAAAGGAGGCAGTTGTTCATGGAGGCTAATAATCTGCTTAATGATGTAACCTGTTCTATGCCCATTGAAAATCTAAAGTGTTGGAGAGGGGAGGGCAAATTAAGGCTCTTGGCCAAATCCACCTGTTTTTGTACAGCCTTCGCACTAGGAATGGGTTTTACATTTTTAAATAGTTGGGGAAAAATTTTTTCTAACACATGAAAATTATGCCAAATTTAAGTGTCCATAAATAAAGTTTTATACGAACACAGCCACACTCAGTTTATGTACTGTCTGGCTTCTTTTGCAGTACAATGGTAAAGATGAGTAATTATAACAGAGTGCATGGCCCCTAAAGTCTAAAATATTTAGTATCCGACCCTTTACAGAATAAGTTTGCCAACCTCTGATTTAGAGGATTCCATTTTCAATCATGTTATCCTCATTTGACTATGAATGTTCACTGGAACAGGAAGAAGCAATTGGGCCACAATATGATCTCTTAATCCAGCTATAGACTGCAGAGAAAATTCTCAACTATATTTTTTACACTAAAGATAAATTTTTTTATTTTCAAACAATTGCAGATTTACAGAAAAGCTTACTGAACTTACAGAACACTTTTCTTGAACCGTTTGTGAGTAAGCTGACAATATTATGCCTCATCACTGTGCGATTCCTACAAACAAGGAAATTGTCTTTTATAATCACAATAAAAAAACCAAAAAACCCATTGCTAAGTCGATTCCAACTCATAGCGACCCTATAGGAGAGAGTAGAACTGCCCCATGGGGTTTCCAAGGAGTGGCTGATGGATTTGAACTGCCAGCCTTTTCGTTAGCAGCCAAACGCTCAACCACTGCGCCACCAGGACTCCATAACTGCAATACAGCTACCACCACCAAAATCAGGAATTTGACATTGATGCATAAACTACCATTTAGGTCACAGACCACATTCAAGTTTCACAAAGTATTCCAATAATGTCCTTTATAGCAAAAAGATTCAATCTAGGATCATCGATTGTATTTAGTTGTCATCTCTTTAGTCTTCTTCAATCCTGAACAGTTCCTCAGTCTTTTCTTGACCTTCATGACTTTGCCACTTAAAGATCACAGGCCAGTAATTTTGTAGAATATCCCTCAATGTAGTTTTGTCTGATATTTTATTGTGATTAGATTCATTTTATTCATCTTTGACAAAATAACCCAGAAGTGCTGCTGTGATTCTTGTCATTGTATTCTATCAAGGGGCACAAAATGCTAATTGTGTCCTATTATTGATAATGTTAACTTTGATTACTTGATTAAGATCTGCCACATTTCCCTACTACTTTGCATTTGTATAGTGATTTACAGCTTACAGAAGACATTCAGATCATTTGCATTTTGATTTTTGCAATGACCCTCTTACACATGAGAAAACTGAGCTTAGAAGAAAAATTGGGGGCCTCATATTTGTTGTATATAGCATTATTTGACTTTTAATTACACATATTCTTTATATTGCAACCCATGCCTCATATGTATTTATCTATCTTGGCTGCTTAAACAAATGATGAATTCCTTGAGAAGAGGTACAATTTATTACTTTTTTTTTTTTAATGCTTTAAAGAACTTAACACAGTGAAAAGTAATAGAAGATAACGTGAGGTCATGAAGGGATGCATGAATTGTCTTGTGTGGTGCTCATGTTGTTGTAGTATGACCATATCCCAAGCTGGATAATAAGTTGTTGAGGGCAAGATAATTGTGCATTCTACTTTCTTTTTATGGTCCAAGTGACGGAACAAGACTAGAAATATACCTTTTACTAAATTGTTCTTATTTGAGAACTATAAGACCATAATTAGGTATAATAGTTGTTGTTCTTATCACTATCATTTATTCCTTAATTTATTCATTCACAAAGAATTTTTGAGAGCCCTCAATATACCAGGCCCTTAGGATACTGCTGTGAATAAGATAAGGTGGATCGATCTGTACTCTCATGGGGCTTAGAATTTAGTAGGGTGAAGGAGAAATAAACATGTAAATAAACAAGAATGAAATGACAAATTGTCTTTCGTGCAAGGAGGGAAAAATGGAATGACATAGAAACTAAAGGAAAATGAAAAGGATGGGGCAGGAGGGGAGAGGAACTTTTGAAAAGGTAGTCTAGGAAGGCTCCATCTTAGAACAGAACAGTCCTTTCAAAGCCCCTCACCTTGGGCCTGAGTTGCACAGAGGTGTGGCTCAGTCAAGTTCTTGAGCTTGCACCCACTCTGGTCATCAGTGCACATCAAAACACCCCAATAGAAAAACAGACATGCATTTAGCATATGTAGATAGGAATTTAAGGCAAGATGTATAAAACCTGGGGTGAGAGAGAACATCTCATTTGGGAAAGGAAAGCAAGTATCTACGTACTGTGAGAAAGGCTTGAAAGGCAGACAGGTTTTGAATGATTTTGAAAGTCATTTTATCCTGAGAATGATGGGGGAATGATAAAAGATTTAAGCAAATGAATGACAGTTTGGCTTACATCTCAGAATAAACTGAAGAGAATGAAGACTGGAGGCAAAATACAAGATCAGAGACTATGACATCAGTTGAGGTGAGAGATGAAGATGGCTGTCGAGTGCAGAGAAGGATGTATTTTAGAGGCTTTCAGGACTTGGTGGTGGTTTTGATAGGGACTTTTACCCACGTTCTGACCTTGAACACTGGAGGAATGGGTGTGTGATATGTTGAGATAAGCAACATAGGATGAAAAAATTTGCAGGAAAAAAGAAAGATTTGAGATATCTATGAGATATACAAAGGAGCCCTAGTGCTAATGGAAAGGTCGGCAGTTTGAAACCACCAGGGGCTCTGCGGGAGAAATGTGTGACAGTCTGCTTCCATTTACAGCCTTGGAAACCCTATGGGGTCACTGTGAGTCGGAATGGATTTGACGGCAGTGGGTTTGAACAGTGGGTATGAGACATTCAAGGAGAACTTTGTAGTAAGGAAGTGGCTGTGTGAATCACTAAGTTTAGGCAACATCTCTGGACTGAAGATCTGATTCTTGAGTCAGGTTTCTTCTGCTGCTGTCCTGCCACATATCTCCCCAAGGTGCGAAGCACAGTCTTTGATCTGCTTGAATAGGAAGGACAAAAAGAGAGAAAACAGGGAGAAATAAATGAGTGTAACTTAGTATCTGAAAATGTTACCCAGAAACATGTAGATGTTTCTCTTCAACATAATAAGGTTAGCTATTGTCTTAGTTATCTAATGCTGCTATACAGAAATAACACAAGAGGGTGGCTTTAACAAACAGAAATTTATTTTCTCACAGTTTAGGGGGCTAGAAGTCCAAATTCAGGGCGCCAGCTCTAGGGAAAGGCTTTCTCTCTGTTGGCTCTGGAGGAAGGTCCTTGTCTCTTCTGAGCTTCTGCTTCTGGGCAATCTTCATTTGACTTGGTATCTCTCTTCCCCCATCTCTTCTCTGCTCACTTTTTTTTTTTAAATCTCTTTTATATATAAAAAGACATTATCTCAAGATATACCCTACACTAATCCTGCCTCATTAACATAATAAAGAGAACCCCTTCCCAAGTGGGATTATAACCACCCACAGGATAGAGGTTTGGATTTACAGCACATATTTTTGGGGACATAATTCCATCTGCAATAGCTTTACTGGGTGTTTTCTTTTTTAACTTAATAATACATTATAGAGATATAGCCAAGGTTGCTAAATGTGTATCTACCTTGCTGCGTAGTTGAGGTAGAGATTATTGGAGCTCATCAATATTCTGTTTTTCTCTCCTTCCAGGGTTCTTAGAAAACTACATTTCTGTTAGGCAGGTCCATGTGATTAGTTATGGTCAGTGGACTATAAGTGGATATGCCATGTGTCATTTCCAGGCCGAAGAAATAAAAAGCCCTTGTGCTACTCTCTAGGTCTTTCTTTCCTGAAAACCAAGCATAAAGATGGTGGCATTACAAGAGAGTGAAGTCTCCATCAGTCGGAGACCTTGAGTGACAATGTAAGAGCAAAACCCCAGCTACCTCATGCTAATTGAATAGTATGGACAAGAAATAAACATCTGCTAGGTGTCCAGTGGAATTTTGTGGTTCATTTGTTACTGCAACATTACCAAGTCTATCATGATGAATAAATATTATTTAATTTTGATAGGCATTAGCGTACTTTCTAGTTTTTTTCATTGCTGGATAATAGGGAATGTAAATTGAAATTTTTAATTTCGGTAGGTAATACTAAAAAATATTATACCAGTTTATAGTCCTACAGTGTATGATAATACTTTTTTATCCATATCTTCAACAATATTGGATGCTATCAGTCCTTTACATTTCTTTAAAAGAGGATTTGAATGTCTTTTCATGTGATTAAGTGGCTTATTAGGTATCTACTGCTGTGTAACAAACTACCCTAAAACTTAGTGGTTTGAAATAACAATAAACATTTATTATCTCTCATTCTTTCTGGGGGTCGGGAATTTTGAAGCACTTTATGGGGGTGGTTCTGGCTAGGAGGTTCTTATAAGTTCAGTCAGAGTTGGCCGGAGTTAGACTCATCTCAAGGCTTAACTGGGGGTCAAGGATCCATAACCAAAATGGCTCACTCACATGACTGACACATTGGCGTTGGCTGTTGTTTGGAGGCCTCAGTTCCCCTCCACGTGTGCCCCTCCAGAGGGCTGCTTGAGTGTCCTCATGACATTGTAGCTGATTTCCACCAGAACAAGCAATCCCGAAGACCAAGAAAGAAGTGACAATGCCTCTTACGACCTAGACTTGAAAGTCACACTCTGTCACTTACACAATTTTCCTGGTCATGCTCTGATTCAGTGTGGAAGGGCATAAATATCAGAAGACAAGAATTATTGGGTGGCATCTAGGAGGCTGGCTACCACAGTCTTCCCTACGTACTTCAATGATTCATGTTCCTCCTACATGCAAAACACTCACCTCTCACCTCTTCCCCAGGTTTCTAAAAGTCTCAACCCTTTACAGCATCAGCTCAAAGTTCAGGATATAGATCTGGATGAGGTTCCTCAAGTATGGTTCCTCAAATACACTTCCTTAAGTAGAGTTTCTCTCGATATAGAAGCCTGTGAACTGAAGAGAAAAGTTATCTGCCCCCACCCCCAAACATACAGGCAGTCCCTGGGTTATGCATGAGACCTATTCCTATCTGTGTCTTTAAGTTGAATTTGTAGGTAAGTTGGAACAGGTGTACACGGTTCTTATTTAGCCGTACTTTGGTGCAAGAAAAAGCTTGAAGAGTTTTTAGTGATGTAAAAGCTGCACATGCAGCAAGTGAAGGTGATTGCAATGAAGAATTTGTTGGGAGTAAGGGTTGGTTTAATTGTTTCAAAGTGAGGGAAAATTTACATAACACTAAAGGGCAAGTACGTGTTGTCTGTAAGTCAGATGTTCATAACCCAGAGACTTACTGTACAACACTGGGACAGTCATACGCTAACCACTATGGACATTCCTGTTCAAGAAAGGGGAGAATGGGAGACACACGGAAGACACTGACCTATAGCTGGGATGATATCCAGCAAGATCCTCTTGGCAGTTCCTTGATCAGAATTTAAGTCCTGGGAATGATTCTCCATGGCTATTAGTTCCCTGCTCAGGGGTCTTATTTGCCATCTGAGTCTTCTTTTCCTTTCAATGATAGTTAGCCTGGGCTTGTTGCTAATTAGTTTTCTCAGCCTGTTTTTGGCCTATAGAAATTTAGGGGTTCAATAGTTCCTTTTCATTTGTGCTGTCTGTGTCCATTTCGGTCCAGGTTGGCAGTGATTCTGCCAATACATTTATCTCAAAACCTTTGTGTGTTTTCTATGAATCTTATTAAGCTTTCTAGACAAAAGCAACAGCCACAAATCTCTCTGAGATAAGCTTTTCACACATTTTGCTCTTGTTGAGACAGTTTAGGGACGGCACTTTAAATTTCTTAGAAATCCTATTGTTTGGATGGTTCTCAGAGCCACCAACTTATATCTTTCTGAGACCTGAACAAACTATTTTGTAGTCACAAACTTAGCTTCATCTTTAGACTATGTGTTCTTGACAGTGCCCTGAATTTGTTCTTTACCCAAAGCCATTTTTTACTTAGCATCATTTGCCATTTTTGGAAGCTGGCAGTTTTCAAAGCAAACAACTCTTAGCTCCTTCATATGTAACAGTCCTCCCTTTAGCTCACCTCTCTCCTCTTGCATTTTAGTATAAATGACAAGAAGACAGGTAATAGCTCCAACACTTGACCTGGAAATCTTTTTAGCTAAATCACTGAGTTTATTAGGTGTATTTTCTACTTTCCATGTTACCGTAGGTGTCAGTATTGATAAATTTTCTGCCACTACATTAAAAGCATTCCCATTCCTCCAGTTTCTAATACCATTTTCCTCGCTTTCCTTTAGGTATTCAGTAGCAGCTTCCTTGAAGACCACCATTTATGACTCTTCTTAGGAAGTTTCATATTGTCACTTCAGTGGTTTTCTATTATCTTCAATAGTTCCCTCTGTTGGAGTCCCCCAAAATTTGGGCCTGTGCCGATTTTCTTCTTTCCTATTTTTTCTACTAGGTGCTCTCATTCAGTTCCATGATTTTAAAAATATCTATATGCTAATGACTCTTAAATTTTTTGTCTCTAGTACTGTCCTGTCTTGTGGGCTCCAGACTAATATGTCCTATTGTTTTGTCTTGTTTTTTCCTCATTAATTATAAGAGCTATTTTTACATAAGCAAAATCATCCCTTTGTCTATTATAAGTATTGCAAATATTTTTTCTAATTTAGTACTTTGTATGGTGTTTTTAGTTTTTATTTAGATATATTTATCCATTTTTTAAATTTAGCTTCTGGGATTTTTGTCTTGTTTAGAGAAACCTTTCTACCAACAAGATAATTTAAAGATTTTTTATTTTTCTAAAATTTTGCAGCTCTGATTGTCACTATTTAAATCTCTTACCCATGTAAAACTTTTTATGGTACTGACCTAACATTTTCTTCCAAACATACAGTCACATGTGTTAACATCATTTATTGAACAGCTATTTTTTCTACTTTATCTTATGGTAAATTCCCATATATAAATAGAAATGTTTTTGGAAACTTTAATTGAATCCACTGCTCAATTATTTCTTATTATTGTTCATTTTTGTTTAGTGTAATTTTAAAATGTTTTAATATCTAGTAGGACAAATCCCTCCTAATTACTTTTTTCTCCCCTAACATAATAATTTTGACTGCTTTTATATATACAATTTTATCTGATTACTAATGTAATAGCTATTCAATGTAGGCAAATTTTAAAATTAAAAAAAAAAGGCAGTGAGTAAAATGACTTTAAAATAAAGCCAAAAGTAAAAACCACCCACAGGCCCCCCAGCTCTGGTAGACCTACTCTTTATATTTTGCATATAAACTTTGAGATAGAGACTGCTAGTTACCCACGCATTATCCATGGCCCTCATCCCCTTTACTAACAAATTCCTGATTTGGTTGTAGGCAGCAATGTGCCCAACTAAGAGTCTATATTTCAAGGCTCCGTCACAGCTGAGGGTGACCACGTATCATAGCTCAGACCATTGAAATGTAAGAAGTTGCTGGGTGGAGCTCTGACTCATAGGGACCCTATGTATAACAAACACTGCCCGCTCCTGCGCCATCCTCACAATCGTTGTGCTTGAGCCCATTGTAACAAACTTGAGTCATTTTAACAAACTTAACAATATAGAGCAAGCCCAACAATGGGTTCTATATTGTTAAGTTTGTTAAAATTAGTATATATGTATATAAGTTTTGTATTTAAAATTAATAAATATTTTTTAAAAATTTGTATCATAGGAGAAGCAGGGCCCACAATATAATTTGCAGGGCCCAGTGCGAAATGAAAATGCGGGGCCCCTTGCTCAAAAATTAAGAATTTTCAGGACACACTAGCGGAGCATTAAATCAAGTGCAGGGCCCTTCTAAGCACACGGTGCAGTTTGACCAATCACACAGGTCACACATCCAAAAGCTGTCCTGAGAAGTTCAGCCAGCAAATTAGAATAATAGTAGGATGTGGTGAGACCCAGGGAGTGGGATACCTGCATAAAGTGATTTGGGAAATAGAACCATTTGTTTATTTTACAATTAATATATTATGTAAAATTTAAATTACCATTTCTTAGAAGGGCCCTGCACATTTCACATACAATAAGAGAGAAGAGAATGATATTATCAGAAGAATCATATATATTGAATAACCAGAAGCATGTGGGTAAATTATGTGAACAGATTTTTGCCTTTGGAAGTGATATGGATACCCTCATTATTCAGTGCATTAATTTATATAGGTATATTGGAGTAGAAGAGGCATAGACTTCAAGTATTAGCTATATTAATGTGGCACTGATCTCACCCAGGCCATTTAAGAGGAAGGGTTTCAGGATTCGGCATTATGGTGAAGGCAAACCTAACTAAAGCCCAATGCCGCTGCCTCTAATGGGGATACTTTCCCTCCTTAATGACCAGAGCACAGGTCCTAAGGAGCAGCAGAATGGTGTAATGCAGTGGTTCTCTACTCTATCACAGCCAATAACCACCTTTATTAACAATTATTTTGTTGAAAAATTTGTTATTATCCTGAAATGAGATACTTAGATAATTCAACCTATCTAGTTCATGTTTTTGGAGCCCTGGTGGCACAGTGGTTAAGAGCTTGGCCCCTAACCAAAAAAGTCAGCAGTTTGAATCCACCAGCCGCTCCTTGGATAACCCTATGGGGCACTTCTACTCTGTCCTATAGGGTCCTATGAGTTGGAATCAACTCGACGGCAACGGGTTTGGTTTGGTTTTAGTTCTTAAAAAAAAAAATCAATATTCTCTAACTGTAATAAAATGGAAAACAGAAAAAGAAACTAATCTATAATAAAATAATATTTCAATATGTAAATGATCGCAAAAACACCACAGTTGACATAATGAAGTAGTCAGATGTTTGCATTCTTCATATTGAATAAGTTTAGCTTTAAGAGAAATAAGACATTAATCAAATATTGTAAACCCATCAAGAATACAGTAAGTGAAGTTTAACAAATTCAATTACAAAAAAAGCAGAGGCACATTAT
This sequence comes from Trichechus manatus latirostris, assembly GCF_000243295.1. Taxonomy (NCBI): domain Eukaryota; kingdom Metazoa; phylum Chordata; class Mammalia; order Sirenia; family Trichechidae; genus Trichechus; species Trichechus manatus. The sequence goes on from NW_004443952.1 coordinate 10,519,787, forward strand.
TAAAGGTCAATGAAATAACTAAAGCAAACCTGCAGGCTCTTAACCTGCTCGGATTTCCTGGCACTGGCTGTGTGGGCCGAGACAATCTCCTCCCACTGTGGTTTGGAGCCTCCTGGTGACAATTGCTCTGCTCGACTTAATATTGATGGGAAGAATTCCACATCCTGTGTTTTCAATTGTTTTTTGAACTGGGTTGTCACATCTCATTGAGTCCCTAATTAACTGATGAACTAAATAAAATCTTTGACATGTGTTTATTTTATTTTTCTGTGAGATTCATGATTTTACCTCTTTGAAAAATTATTACTTAACAGTATCACCTTTTTCCCCTGCTTTACCCCCCCACCCCCCCCAAAAAAAACATGCTGTACTGCACAAATGCTGAGAGACCTGGTGGATGGAAAGAGGCTGAGGGTCAAAAATGGGGAAGGTGGAATATGCAGGGAACTCCTGGCCTAAGGACATGTCAGGAACCACAGACAGCAGCTGTGCATGCTGCAAACACCCAGAAGCATGGCAAGACCTGCTTCATCTGGGCAGAGGCTGGTGTCCAATCCTTGGAAACCAGGTGGGACAAGCCTGAAGTCCTTGGGAGCCACAGAACTAGACCAGCGCCTCCTCCTTCCAATTCCATGATGCTAATGAGCTTCTTTCTTTACCCAGATGCCTCCAGCAAGAAGTCCCCAAAGTGAAATAAAGGAGAAAAAAAGGAGTGAGGAGAAATGTATGAGCATTTACCCAGAGGAAACTGAGTTAAACTTCAATGAAGTAAGTTTTAAAACAACTTTTGAAGTTACCTTGAATAAGCAAGATTAATTTTTTTTTCTACCACTGGATGGAAATACGGCCTCATAAACAGCAACAACAAAACCAAACCTACTAGTGTCGAGTTGATTCCAGCTCACGGCAACGCTATAGGGTTTCCAAGGCTATAAATCTCTCCAGAAGCAGACTGCCACATCTTTCTCTTGCAGAGTGATGGTGGTTTCAAACTGCTGACCTTTTTGGTTAGCAGTCCAGCACTTTAACCGCTATGCCACCACAGTTCCGTTTCTATCCAGTGGCAGGGCCTCATAAGAAGGTTGAATTCAGTTATAAAGAAATGAAGCTACATTTTTGTACCTCCAGGATGTGACTATAAATTTCAACCTCATCACACAAAAATTAGATCATGGCATACATATTGTATTGTACCGCTTTTTAGCATATTTTAGATAATTTTTTATGCATATACACATACATATCTATCTCCCATTCTTTAAATGGTTGTATGATATTGCATTGTGTGCATGTACTATAATTTAAATATTTCTTGATGGACATTAAAGTTTTTACAATTTTTTCCTCTTATAAAAAATGCTGGGTTAATATTTTTGCATATCTTTGCGTGCTTGTCTAATTACTTTCCTAAGGTAAATTTCTAGAAGTGAAATTACTGATATAAGAAATATATGTTTTCCATTTTTTTATACTACTTATTGGATGCCCTTGAAGGTTTTTCAGTTATTAAAGAACCCATTTCCCCATGCTTTCATCAATACTGGTCGTGAGCAATCTTTTGGTTCTTAGCCAATTTGATATGTGTTTAATTATTTCTTACTTCTGTTTTAATCTTCAGGTCTTTGTTTGTGAGTGAGATTGAGGGTTTCTCATGTGTTTATTATTTTTATTTACATATCCTTTGTCTCCTTTTTATAGGTTTTTGGTCTTTTTGTTAATTTGGAAGCTAAATTTCTTTGTTAACATTTGTCTTATGTATTAACGCTTTGTCTTATATATTGAGAATTTTTTTTTTCCTAGCTTTGAATATAATGTCTTTGGCTATATGAAAATTTTTTGTTTTTCCCTTAACCAGCTGTATATTATTTTCATTTATGGTTTCTGGATTTTGTGACAAGATTATAAATGCTTTTTCCTCTGCAGTTTATAAGTATATTTGACTATTTTTTTCTTCCATTTATTTTGTGCTCCTATTCCTTTTAGAGTTTAGGTATTCAATCCCACTGCATTTTTTTTAAGTGCATAGTGAGAAGTAGAGATGTACCTTCATTTTTCCCAAGAAAAGGGCCAGTTGTCTTAACATAAATTAGGAAATAGTTTATACTGGTGCATCTGTGTATTATAAATGTATTTGCATATGGAGAAAGAGAAAGAAAAAGAGAAAAAGGAACCTGCTGATCTAAACTTTTCTGTTTTATTTTTAATAATTTAATATTTATTTAAAAATTTAACATTTATTTTAATTTTTTCAATGTTATATGTTTTAATATCTGAGAAAGAAACTTATCCCTACTATTCCAACATTTGGAATATTGTGTGAAGACTTTTACAAATATTCTCACACATTTGTTCTTCTATATACAATTGAGAATTAATGTGTCAAATTCCAAAAGTCTTGAAAAGTATGTGAGTTCTTTTTTGCTAGGTATTCAGATCTATATTTTTTTTCTAATGAAGTTTGTGATTGACATATTTAATTTAATATATCATAAATTCTTATTTTCTAGTTTAGGTATCATATTAACATATTTTTGCTATAGTCTCCCATTATGATTGTTATTTTGGCCAAATTAAATGCTTATGACTTAGTTTGACATTGCGAATCATTTTCTTATTCATTTGCTAAAGTAGATTTTTGTTTGTTCAATTTCAGACTTCTCTGATATTAGTACTTCCAAGACTGCTGTTATCTTTCTTATTAATCTCCTACTATATGTTATTTTGTTTGGGAGTGTGTATCAACAGCAAAAAGCTTGATTTTGCTTTACTCTTAACTCCATGAGGCTTTGCATAAGAGGGTTATTTGGTAGAGCCTCTTTATCTTCATTATACTTTTTTTATGTCCTTTACATTTCTTTGTTTTAATTTTCTGTCTTGAAATTATTTTTTTAGTTACTTGGAGGTTTTTTTTTCCCATTAAAAAAAGTTTTCTTTCAGAAACCTCTAGCCTCTTTCAATAACAAGAATATGTGTGTGTGTTCCCCTTTTTCAAGTTCACAGTTAACCCCAGTTTTACTTACCTCCAACCCTCTTCTCCAAAATCCCTCATATATTTGAAAAATCTATATTTTTATTTTCAGATCTTTTTTTTGTTTTTACAAAATGCATTTTATCTGTCAAGTATCTTGCTAACACATACCAACAAGTGCTTCTATAATTCTATTTTGCTGCTTATTAGTAACATGTTTTATATCACATCTTCCTCTTTCTTTACCTCTTTATGCTAAATCATCTTTCTTTTGGCTTCCATGAATGAATTTTTTTTCCAGAAAGCATACTTTGTGACCACTCGCGTGTGTGAGACATGTTTCATTTTCCCTCTCACATGAAGAATTCTGGCTGAGTGTAGAGTTCTTGGGTAATAATAATCCATTTCCTAAGAAATTTTTAAACATTGCTCAATTATCTCCAGCACTGAGTGTTGCAAGAGTGATAAACAGTGTCAGTATTGTACATTATCATCGTGCAGGATTTAATATTTGTCATGGATTGAATTAAGTCCCCCCAAAAATGTGTGTATCAGCTTGGTTAGGCCATGATTCCCAGAATTGTGTGATTATCTTTCATTTTGTGATTGTAATTTTATGTTAAAGTGGATTAGGGTGGGATTGTAACACCACACTTACCCAGGTCACATCCTTGATCCAATGTAAAGGGAGTTTCCCTGGGGTGTGGGCTGCACCACCTTTTTTATCAGGAGATAAAAAAGAAAGGGAAGTGAGCAGAGAGTGGAAAATCATACTGCCAAGAAAGCAGTGCTGGGAGCAGAGTGCATCCTTGGGACCTGGGGATCCTGCGCTGAGATGCTCCCAGAACAAGGGAAGACTGATGACGAGGTCCTTCCTCCAGAGCTGACAGGGGAAAGCTTTCTCTATAAATAAATTCCATATATTTTTGTTAGCTCCAGCTTGTTAATTACATTTTAAATCTTTGCTATTTTGCTGTTCTCACTTCTGCCTTTCCTATCAACAATTAAGACTTCACACTCTGTGTATTTGTCATATTTTCCCTGGACATCTACCACTTTCTGTTTTCTATATTTTGAGACTATTTTATTAGGGGCATTCATGTTTAAAATTGTTTATCTTCCTAAAAAAAAAGTTGTATATCTTCCTTGTGAATTAAATCTTCTATCATTATGTGGTGATCCTTGCTATCTCAAATAATACTTCTTAACTTAAAGTTTTATAATCTGATATTAATATAACTATATGCTCATTTCTTTAACATTTCTCCCCAGACTCAGTAAGTCTTTTTGGTGTAAGCCTCAAGCAATTCAGGGAATTTTTCTTCTATTATTTCTTTCATATGTTGTTTAGTCTCCTCTGAAAGACCTAAGATATATAGGTATTGGATCATATTACTGACCTTTCCTCTTATCATTTCCATCAATGTCTCTTTTTTGCTCTAAAGCCTATAATAATTCCCACTAGAATGAAAGCTCCATGGGAGCCAGGATTCATTTTGCTTCTTGTTGTATCCCTACTACCTGGATAAGAAACAGAACAGAAAACAGAGTGCTTAATAATATTTGTTGAAGAGGTGAGTGAATTATTTCTAGGGTACTTGTTCTAATTTGTTCTTCACAGTCCAGTGTTCATTCTGCTATTTCTGGCCTCTATTATTTATTTTTTAATTTTATAAATTGTCCTTTTTTTTTTTGCTTAAGAACTCAGTCTTGTTCTCTGATTGCTCCTTTTCCTTAGCAGCCTACATTTGTTTTATGCGTCCAAGAGCCTATGAAATTGCACTGAAAACATACATTGTAATTTAAAAAAACTCTTTCCTATTTCTGTTACCAGCTCTATTTCTTTGAGAGGAGAGGCTTCGGTAGTAAGCTAGTGCCAAAAATCTCTCTATACAAGGTGATTTTTGATGAATATCTTTTCTGTCAATGAAAGGCATGATTGATCTGTATCAGAACTGATTTAGCCTCTTCAGCAATTATATACGCTGCCTTTGCATGTCTCCCAGTATGGCTCACCCTGACCGACCACTTACTGCAGGAGTCTGAGAACAGGGTTTTCTCCGGATATAGTTAATGGACAGAGATTCCCTTGGAGGCATAGAGCTAAAGCTTAGATTAGCACCACTCTTGAGGTAATTGTGTGGGCCACTGGATAGCAAAACTCCACTAACTTGGTATTTAGGAGCATTTTTAGAATTTCAGTGATGTGAATTTTTATTTTATTTATTTATTTCAGTATTGTATTGTATATTTTTTTTGAGTTTGATCAGAGTTTCTGGCCTATAGAAAAAAAAAATTAAGATGGGAGATTTTTGGCTATCCCACCATCTCTCTGTTTTGCTATTATACTTCTCAAATTGTCTGTAGTCACTCTTTCCACTTCCTTACCACCTATTTTTTCCTCAATCCACTCTAAGTGGGCTTCCTTTCCTACATTTCTCCTAAAACCACTCTTGTCAAGAGTGCTTTCTAAATTTGGTGATCATTTTTTTCTTACTTACCCAGCAGCATCTTATATGTTTGACAAATATCTTCTTCATTAGACTTCTGTGATAAAACACTGTCATACTTTTCCTCCTGCCTCTGTTGATGTGTATTCTTTGCTTTTCTGTCCAGTTGCTATGTCCTCCAAATTCCAGGTAATATGTTTCAATTCTTCATGTGATTTCTTCCTTTCCATGAAAACCACACTCAGTTAAATATGGGGAAATAGTGAAAATCATGCCCAAATAAACTTTAGGGAAAGCTGCCTAATTTTTAATGAAATATCTCTTCTATTGTTTCCTGCCTTCATTGTGCTTTGAATTTGGTAATTATGATAGTAGAGTGATATCCTTGGTATATTTTCCCTTTGGGCTAATATTCATCCATTAAAGGTCTTTCATCCAGCACCGTGAGGAATTTGGAGTCTTACCTGCCTAGATTATTTCAAGGTGTCTGCTTGCCTTCATCTGAGGGATTAGATTTTTCCCCTCCCCTTCTCACAGAGGTTTTGCAGCTCCCACTGGACTGCAGTTTAGCGGATTTTGGAGGCTTTTGATACTAGCAGGGACGGATTACCCAATAAGCAAGGTATGCACAGGCTTAATTGTGCTTACTTTCTAATCTGTAGTGCACAGTTACACCTGTTTTTCACCACACCAAAGCTGTGGTGAACCAGAGGTGTAACTAAGGTATGGCAGGTAGACGTGTGCCCTTGGCACTGCTTGAGGAGAGGCGCTAATGAGCAGTTTCTATTGGCCATGGAAGTTTCCATTGCCAGCTGTGAGAGACCACTCAGTAATTTAAAACTAATTACCATAGGCACTATTTTCCATAAATAGGCCCCTGGGTGAAACCCATGTGAAATTGGTCACTACAGGTTGGTAAGTAAACACAATTAAGCCCCCGACACCCTTAGCGTTCCTTGCTTACTATAAACAGGTGCATACCGTGCTTATTGGTTAATCTGCCCCAGGGTACTAGCCAGTTGCTACCAAAATCTTCGGACATTACAATACATAATATGACCGGGATGGAGCAATGTGGTTAGAATGTTTCACAGAAATATATACAGAAGGCCTGGTCAGCGGCAGAGAAACTGCTACTTATGTGAGGGTCTGCTAGGCCTCCCAGTGCGGACTATCATGGACTTTATCAGTCTTTCAAAGACTGGCTTTTCTGAGTAGAACCACCTTGTTGACTTAGATCAACGTGGTAAGTGACTAGGACTCAGAAGCTAATTATAATATTGATGGAGGATCCATGATCTGTCATCCTGTTTAGTCTGTCAGGGCTATCCTCCAAGGGGCGGGTGAATGGAACTTGGAGGCTCAGAAGCAACCAAACAGAATTCATGCAGTGTCGGGTTACAGTCAGAAATTATTAAGCACTATTGCACTGCACTGCTACTCTGAAAACCCTCTAAGTCTCACTATTGGTGAAGAAGAATAAAGAAGGAAAAGAAGTCAACATTAACGGCTTTCAGGGCAGCAGGATTTCTTAATGACGTTCAGGACTTAATGCTGGGATACAGTGTGCAGAGAGACACAATTCCACTCCTTAAAGACCAAAGCCAAAACCAAACCTGTTGCCATCAAGTCAATTCTGACTCATAGCGACCCTATAGGCCACAGTAGAACTACCCCATAGAGTTTCCAAGGAGCAGCTGGTGGATTCAAACTGCTGACCTTTTGATTAGCAGCTGAGCCCTTGAGAGAGTTAACAGTGGAATGCTTCAAAGCAGCCATGTTCTGACTTGGAATTGCATCTTCTAATTACTCACGGAGAGGCTCTGCCAACTCAGGTATTAACTCCCCTAGTAGCTGCAACCCCCTGAGCTAGGGTGGAGACTCATTCCTTTTTGTTTAGGCTGAGGGGAAGAGGGACATCTAGTGGTAGTCTACAACCATGAGGATTGTTACCAGAACACACAACTTCATGCCAAAATTCTGGGACAGAGCTTCTGGAGTGACTGCTGATTAAATACAGAATTGACTGTGTTTGCTCCCTAGGAATTTGCCCATCCCTAGCCTTGAGTTTAGCAAGGAGGGACTGTGGTTGTCCACCTAGAAAACTTCCAGCAGCACAATTACAAGGGCAATTGCAGATATCCCCAACAACAAAAAAAGGTGAGGTGGGGGGGCTCGCCCTTCTTGGGGCTTATGATGAGCTTATTTGACAGTGGATAACGTACCAATCCGTTTACTGTAATACGTAAGGAAGTAGAAAACCCAAGCGTTCCCCCTTTTCCTTTCTATGAACCCTCACCTTTCTAACTATTTTTGTGGCACAAACTACATCTCTTTAACCTGTCAAGGTACTCTATTAAGTGGAAACACATCCCCAAAGCCTGGTCTGTAAGTCTATAAGGATCAACATTTCAAATATCCCATCCTTAAGATGCTGCCAGGAGTTTACTCGTAGGTCATAATAGGATTAAATGGTCAAACTCAACCAAATGACCTGTAAGCATTGGACAATTTATATATTCTGACCAAAGTGGACAGATAATATGTGCAGAAAAAAGCACAGGCTCCGAGGGGCAAACCAGAAGAACTGCACAAGAAATATCAGCTGGTAACAGTTACCATGGAGGCATTGGTGGTTCAGTGGTAGAATTCTTACTTCCATGCAGAAGACCTGGGTTCCATTTCCCGCCAATGCACCTCACGCACAGCCATCACCAGTCTGTCAGTGGAGGCTTGTGTGTTGCTATGATGCTGAACTAAGACTAGAAAGAAAGGCCTGGTGATCTACTTCTGAAAATCAGCCAATAAAAACCCTATGGATCACAACAGAATATTGTCTGATATAGAGCTCCAAGATGAGCCCCCTAGGTTGGAAGGCACTACGCAATGGCTGCAACATGTCAACTCAAACATGTCAATGATCATAAAGAGGGCATAGACCCAACATTTTGTTCTGTTGTACATGAGGTTGCCATGAGTCAGGAGCCGACTTGACAGCAGAAGTACCTGACTCTTTACTCTTCATTTTATCAACTTGGCCCATCTCCAAGCTCTTCCTGACAATCCAGTCTCTGATGTTCTCTTCTAATATTCTACTACCACTTTGTTCCTGTTCAAATAGTTGTGCCAGCTCTGCAGAGGAAGAGGCATGTTACTGTGCTATTGTCTTTAAAGCTTTGTATTTCCTTTCATTGGTCACCAAACAGATTTTTTTTCTAAATAGCTCTCCTGCCGTTTGGTTATTTCTAACTCATAGGAATCTTATCCTAATTTCTTTATTATTACATGCTGGTTTTTCTTCTAGTTCTAGGCCTTTTTTCTATTAGCACACAGATTGTAATTATTGTATAACATCATGCATATTTGTAATTCCCTATGAAAGAAATCGATTTTGATAGGGAACAATATCTTTCCTTAATTCCTCTTCCCATCCCACCGTACACTCTGCTTTACACTACAGGCAACTCCAGGGATATTCATGCCAATGTGCAGTGTTCCTTTTATAGATCTTCAATTTAATACCAATGGATAGACATTCACAATTATCCAGGGAAAAAAAAAAATCTCTTCTTTCCTGGAAAATAGAACTTCATAGGTAAAGCCAAACAGAATGTGTGGGTTAGTTTGAATTGCTAAAGCTGACAGTTTTAACATCAAGCATATGAAGGGTTATTATTGAAGAGATTGGGACCAGCTGCTCTCACTCAGGTTTGTGAAAAGCCAGGACAGGCTGTAGATAGTGTATGGGGCTACCAAACAGAGTGTAAATGTTGGACTTGGGAGGCCAGGCCTGAAAATCCATCCTCTAAAATAAAATTAAAATAAACTTCTATTCTATGCATACACTACTGGGGGGTGTGTGGTGAAATGAGTTCCTTTCTTGGTTCTTTGGAAAAACAGCTGGAGAGATTTCCCCCCTAAACCCCTAAGGTGTTATCTTTCCCCTAGTTTTCTACCCTAGAGGGTTTGCTACTTTTGCTTAGATTGATTGACATTTCCTGGTAAACTGTAAACCACTTGATGGTTTGATACTTTTTGTTTGGCCCTGGGCTGCAGCTTGCCCTGTGATTGGCCTATTTTACCCACCTTGCTGGGATTGGTCAATATACTATAGGCTATGCAAATGAAGTGACTATGGTCTACCAAGGGGATTGGTCAGTTCATGGCATGCCTTGAAACTGACAAGTTTGCATACAAATGCAGCCAACCCCACAGATGTTTCAGAAAGGAGAAAAGGCAAGAGAGGTAAGCAGAGAGAAGAAGCAGAGAGAGAGGCAGCGAGGGACCTTCTAAAAGAGCTGTAACATGGGTCGAGGTCTCTAACACTGAAGAGAGTGAAAGGCCTGGAAGGGGCCCTGTGGCAGACCGGGGGACCACAGGCTCAGAAGGGGCCCTGTGGCAGTCAGTGGTGAAGGCAGAAAACTGCTGTTAGGAATGCAGCTAAGAGAGCTGAACAAAACTGCTACCCAGACTGTGAGTTCGGTTAGTTAGCAGCGGAGAGGCTGACGTCAGGGAGGCCTGCAGGGCTGAGAGAGATCATGTACAACCAAGAGGAGGCCTGTCCTGAGGGGGCTAAAAAGAGGCCTATCCTGGGGGGGCTGAAAGGAGGCCTGCACGGCTGAGAGGGGGCATTCAGGGCCAAGAGGAGGCCTGTCCTGGGGGCGCCGAGAGGAAGCCTGTCCTGGGGTGGCCGAGAGGAGGCCTGTCCTTGGGCGGGCGGCGAGAGAGAGGCCTGTCCTGAGGGGGCTGAAAGGAGGCCTGCACAGCCAAGAGGGGGTGTGCATGGCAAAGAGAAGGTCCTGCTTGCTTGCACAGCTGATAGGAGCTGAGAGAGGTGTCCTGCACTGAAGAAGGGAGAGATATGCTCTCCACTTTGGCCAGCCTTCCAGATTTTGCCTGCATGGTTTCTGATCCTGATCCTGAGTTATAGCCTATAGATCCTGATCCCGAGTTGTACCCTGTTACTTCCTTAATAAACCACTTAACTGTAAGTATGATCTGTGAGTTCTGCGTGGCCATCGCAGCAAATTATGAATCTCAGCAGAGAATTAGAGAGTGCTGTGGGGAGGACAGCTGGTGTCAGAATAGATAATAAAATTGAAAAGTAGAGGTATGTTTGACTTCCACCTCATAAGGATCAGCTTTGTGCTAATAATGATTCTCTCTCCTCCTGAAGTTAGAGGACTTCAGGTGCTACTAGAACATTACAGGGTTCAAATAGCTAACCTTTAGGTTAGTAGTTGAGTGCAAACCTTTTGCCCCACCCAGGGTCCTATTCTATGCAGATAAGCACTCAATCAAAAAGTGGAGTGCTAATGCAAATCAAAAGTACAATGAGATACCATCTTACCACTGACATTATTGGCATGAATCAAAAAAAGCAGAAAATAACAAATGTTGGAGAGGCTACCGGGAGATTGGAACTCATGCACTGCTGGTGGGAGTGCAAAATGGTACAACCCTTTTGGAAAACAATATAGCACTTCCTTAAAAAGCTAGAAATAGAAATACCATATGATCCAGCAATACCACTCCTAGGAATATATCTTAGAGAAATAAGAGCCATCACATGAATAGACCTACGCACACCCATGTTCACTGCAGCATTGTTCACAATAGCAAAAAGCTGGAAATAACCCAAGTGCCCATCAACAGATGAAAGGATAAACAAACTATGGTACATACACACAATGGAATACTACGCAATGATAAAGAACAATGATGAATCTGTGAAACATCTCATAACATGGATGAATCTGGAGGGCATTATACTGAATGAAATAAGTCAGTCACAAAAGGACAAACACTGTATGAGACCACTATTATAAAAACACATGATAATGTTTCCACCCAGAAAGAAACAATCTTTGATGGTTACAAGGGAGGGGAGGGGTAGGAAAGGAAAAACACTAACTAGATAGTAGTTAAGTGGTAACTTTGGTGAAGGGCAAGACAGTACACAATACTGGGGAAGTCAGCACAACTTGACCAAGGCAAAGTCACAGAAGATTCATAGACACATCCAAACTCCCTGAGGGACCAAGTTACTGGGCTGAGGGCTGGGGACCATGGTCTCAGGGGACATCTAGCTCAGTTGGTATAACATAGTCTATAAAGAAAATGTTCTACATCTGACTGTAGTGAGTAGTGACTGGGGTCTTAAAAGCCCGCAAGCAGCCATCTAAGATATGTCTACTGGTCCCATCCCAGCTGAAGCAAAGGAGAATGAAGAAGACCAAAGACACAAGGGAAAGATTAGTCCAAAGCACTAATGGGTCACAACTACCACAACCTATACCAGATTGAGCCCAGAACAATTAGATGGTGTTCGGTTACCACCACTGACTGTTCTGGCAGGGATCACAATAGAGGGTCCTGGACAGAGTGGGAAAAAAGTGTAGAACAAAATTCAAGCTCACCAAAAAAAAAAAAAAAAAAAAGACCAGGCTTGAGACTGGAGAAACTTGAGAGTACGGCCCCCGGACTACTTTTAACTCAGTACTGAAGTCACTTCTAAGGTTCACCCTTCAGCCAAAGATTAGACAGGTCAGCAGTTCAAATCCACCAGGCGCTCCTTGGAAACTCTATGGGGCAGTTCTATTCTGTCCTATAGGGTCGCTATGAGTCAGAATTGACAGCAACCGGTTTCGTTTATAGTGCCAGCAATAACACATGTGAAGGATGTGCTTCATAGTTCAATCATGTATATGAGACTGATGGGCACACCAGCCCAAAGCAAAGACAAGAAGGCAGGAAGAGACAGGAAAACTGGACAAATGGAAACAAGAAAACTGGGGTGGAGAAGGGGGGAGTGCTGACACATTGTGGGGTTGGCAACCAATGTCCCAAAACAATTTGTGTATTAACTGTTTAATGAGAAACTAGTTTGCACTGTAAACTTTCACCTAAATCACAATAAAAAAGAAAAAAAAATTGGAGTGCTTTTGTTGGTAAGATAATTTCAGAGTCTCCTGTAAAAACCAAGGTCCCATGTTTAATCAAGAAAACTATTCATGAATATATAACCGGCATATAACTGAAGTAAACAGTAATCTTCTCAATTGTAGTGTGTCAGGAAGATTTTAGTCTGTGTGGAGTCTAGAAACCTAGAGCCAAGAAGTGAGTCATTTGTCTCTAGCCCAGTTTTGGGAGGTGGCTGTAACAGCCTGGAATGAGTAGGTGACCCCTAGATGGAGGAGTATTTCTATGCAGGTACTTCTGAAGACTTCCACATTGCCTTTTTCTGGTTCCATGCTCACTGAAAAACATTTTCTTTTTTCAGTTTTCGATTATTATATGTAGACATTTCTGTGTGAGCCATTTATTATTTTCACTATAAAGTCATATTTCTACATTAAATATTTTGAAAATTAGACTTTTAAAAATCACTATAAATTTCACTATCCTAGCAACCACTCTTGGCATGAAGGAATATTTTCTTCCAACCTGTTCTCTAGGAATACGTTATATAATTTGTTGTTGTGTGCCATGGAGTTGATCCTGACTCACAGCGACCCATGGGACAGAGTAGAACTGCCCCATATGGTTTCCTAGACTATAAATCTTTATGGGAGCAGATCGCCAGGTCTTTTCTCCTGCTGAGCTGCTGGTGGGTTAGAACCACTGCCCTTTAGGTTAGCAGCCGAGCACTTAACCATTGTGCCACTAGGGCTCCTATATGTTATGTAATTAAAAAAAAAAATCCGTTTCCGTCAAGTCAATTCCAACTCATAGTAACCCTATATGACAGAGTACAACTGCCCCATAGGGTTTCAAAGGAGTGGCTGGTGGATTCGAACTACCAATCATTTGGTTAGCAGCCGAGCACTTAACCCTTGCGCCACCAGGGCTCCTATATGTTATATAATAAGAGTGTGCAAACGACTTTCTTTTCTTTTTTTTTTTTTCACTCTCTGTTATGTGATGGTTAAGATTGTGTGTCCACTTGGCTAGGCCAAGATTCTCAGTGTTTTGGCAGTCATATAATATTGTGATTGCTTCCATGTTGAGATTTGATATGTGATCACCTCCATGATGAGGTCTGCTGTGAGTACCAATAAGTTGAAAGGGAGTTTCCTTGGGCGTGTGGCTTGCCTTGAATACAAATGGACATTCTGGCAAGACTCAGGTGCTTTTTGCTCGCACTGGATCCTGCAGCTGGCTCCTGTTCATCTGACTTCCTGTTCTTGGGACTTGAGCCAGCAGCTTACCTGCTGTCTTGCCTGCTGATCTTGGGATTCATCCATCTTTGCCGCCTGTGAGCAAGAGCCCTACTCTCTGACCTTATGCAGCTAAATCATGTTCAAAAATCATCATTTTAAATCTCCTCGTAAGAATATCAAGAAGTTTACCTTATATATACAACACAAAAGAATTAAATACAAAATTTCTCTACCTTCATCTGAAAAGTGTCACAGTAGAATTTGTCCATGCCGACATGGCTGTCTCTCACATATGCCTGAGGCTTCACAGCACTCTAAACAACTGCGGTAATACCTTTTCATAAGTGCAATAATTGGGTACTCAAGTTGCTTTTCTCTAGACTCACACTGAGGTTCTCTGCCTGCCTGTTCCTCTGGATTTGTTGATGAGTTTGGACTGTGGATCAGTCTTTTTGATTTAGTATCTTCCTAAGGCAATGCCTTTCAGATTTCTGTTCTCATTTACAAATCACTGACCTACCATCACTCATGCCAGACAGAGGCTTCTGGAATGCAGAGCTCTCAAAGGAATACAGTGCCCAAAGCCCTTGACTGAGGCAAAGAAAAACTCAGACAAAAGCACTGGGAAAATAATATACTTCACTTGCAAACTTTTCAAGGTACTGCAGACTTCAAGAAAGCTGGGATCTCTGGGTAAAGGACATAGTAGGTATGTAAAACACACATACATACCAGGGGCATATAACCCAATAAGCAAGGTAAGCAGGGGCTTACTTGTGCTTACTTGCTAATCTGTAGTGAACAATTTCACATCGGTGAAATTGCTTACTGGGTCATCTATCCCTGTCAGGGATTGTAAATTTGAAAAGAGGCTTTGATTCTGTAGGAAGGTGCTGTGGGGTTGGGAGAGAGACAGATGTCAGCCATACCTAGAAGCAGAATCTTTGATATGGTGAAAAAATATGAAATTGCTCACTACAGATGATCTGGTAAGCAAGGTAACCACTGTGCTTACCTTGCCTATTGGATACTCCACCCCGACACATACAAGATAACCAAGGTTATAGTTATTAGTCTGTTCATAGCAAAGAACCAGAAGTTTCCTCATATGATTGTTATATCTCTAACTAAAAGTTGGCTTATATGTGTAGGCATAAATCTTGAAAACAAACAAACCCATTCCCATTGAGTTGATTCCAACTCATAGCGACCTTATAGGACATAGGGTTTCCAAGACTGTAAATCATTATAAAAGTAGGCTGCCACATCTTTTTACCCACAAAATCTTGCAAAAGTCACAGATAAAATTGTTTTTGTTAGAGAATTAATAACTTAAAGGAAAAGGCTTAAGGCTTCATTTATTTGGGGGAATAAGGCCAGACAGGGTGTACTAGCTTTTTAAAAAACTTTATCAGAATGTGATCTGGCTGATCCAATGGTGCTTGAAGCGTCAGTGGCAGATAGAGATGCTGTTTGGAGTGTTTGGTAGACCCCTGTTGGTGAATCACAGTGCAGACCCTTTGGATTTTGGAGCAAAGCTCTACCATCCTCTGCAGATAACTACTCTCCTATTGAGAAATGGCTTTTGGCTTGTTACTGGACCTTAGTAGAGACTGAACGCTTAACCATGGGCCACCAAGTCACCATGTGGCCCAAGCCGCCCATTATGAACTAGGTGTTGTCTGACCTACAGAGCCATAAAGTAGGACATGCACAGTGGCACTCCATCATTAAATGGAAGTGGTATGTATGAGATCAGGTCCAAGCAGTACCTGGAGGTAAGTTGCATAAGGAAGTAGCCCAAATGCCCATGGTCTCAACTCCTGTCACATTACCTGCCCTCTCCCAGTCTGCACCTATCACCTGTGGACTTCCTTATGATCAGCTGACTGAGGAAGAGAAAACTTGTGCCTGGTTTACAGATGGTTCTGTGTGATATGCAGGCACCACTTGCAAGTGGACAGCAGCATCACTACAGCCCCTTTCTGGGACCTCCTACCACTAAGAAAGAAGAGCCAAGAGCACAGTACGCCCTTTGGACCCAGGGTCCCTAGGCTGAGAAGCTCCTAGACCCAGGGGAAGATTGATGTCAAGACACATGGAGATCTCCAAAAAATGCCCGGCCCACAGATGCTGAAAGGAGACAAGGACCTTCCTCCTAAACTGTCAACTGACAGAGAGAGAAAGTCTTCCCCTAGAGTTAATGCCCTGAATTTGGACTTCTAGCCTCTTAAACTATAAGAGAATAAATTTATGTTAAAGCCATCCACTTGTGGTATTTCTGTTATTGCAGCACTAGATACCTGAAACAGAATTTGGTACCAGGAGTGGGGCTGTGGAGTTATAGCTACTGCACCATTGTATGTACACACATACAAAGAAGGGAGGGGTCACTCTCCTGCCAGATTCTGACTAGTTGAGTTACCAGAAATGTTGATGACCCCTTATTTGGTAGGCAGAATAATGGCCCCCCAAAGGTGGCCATGTCCTAATTTCTGGAACCTATGAATATGTTACCTTACATGACAAAAGGGAATTTTAAGGTGTGATTAAGGACCTTGAGATGGCAGGAGTATCCTGGATTATTCAGTTGGTTCCAATCTAATCACATGAACCTTTGAAAGCAGAGAAACATTCCCATCTGTAGCTGGTGCAAGAAAGACGTGACTATGAAAGAATGGTCAGAGAGATGCAACATTCGATAGGTAATATGGCAGGCTTCTGGCTCACAGTCTGCAGAGGCCAACAAATTCCAAGATTGGCAGGCAATATGGAAGGTTGCTGGCTCAGGTCCCAAGAACAGGATGTCAGATGATGAAGAGCCAGATGCAGGATTTAGAGTGAGCAAAATCAAGTGAACTTTGCCAGAACATCCACATATATTGGATGCAGGCCACAACTCTGAGGAAACTCCCTTACAACTGATTGGTTGATCATATCAGATCACATCATGGAGTTGATTACATTACATCACAAAATGGAGGATAGCTACATCATTACACAACTGCCAAACTACATCATTACATAACTGCCAAACTACATCATTACATAACTGCCAAACCACTGAGAACAATGGCCCAGCCAAGCTGACACACAACCTTAACCATCACAGAATGCGAAGAGGGTTTTTTTTTCTCTCACTAAAACTTGTTATGTGCTTAGTAGTAATGGCAGCAGGGCAACTTGCCAGTTTTGTTTTCTCATTTGCCTTGAAGAGTGTCATGGTTTGAATTATGTCCCCCCAAAAATGTGTGTATCAATTTGGCTGGGCCATGATTCCCAGAATTGTGTGGTTGGCCTCCATTTTGTGATTGTAATTTTATGTTAAAGA
>NW_004443952.1:10536875-10599848 GCF_000243295.1 Trichechus manatus latirostris
TGATGCCCTGAATTTGGACTTGAAGCCTACTAGACTATGAGAAAATAAATTTCTCTTTGTTAAAGCCATCCACTTGTGGTATTTCTGTTAGAGCAGCACTAGATGACTAAGACAGAGAGAAACTGGGCAAAAGCCTGCAAAGCTGCTATGGGAGGATAGAGAAGGTCTGTATCAATTATCTATTACCACCATATTCCAATAACAAACAACCAAGAGATCTCAGTTCAATAAGATCTCATAAAGCAATAAGCATTTGCCACACATATCTGTGGGTCCTCTGAGGATCAGCTAATGGAAACAAGCTCAGTTGGGTCAGCTCACTGGAGAGGTTCTGCTCCATGTGTTTCTATGCTCCTTCTGGAATATAGTCAGACATGATTTTCTTATGTGATGTCAGAAACTTAAAGGGGTTTGGAACTAGCCCACTATCATTTCTGCTTCTATGCCATTGGTCAAAGAAGGCACAAGGCTAATCCCAAAGTTAAGATGTGGGGAAGTACACTTCACTTGTGATGAAGCCATGGCAAAAGTATGGATACTTCGAGTGGTGAAGAATTGGGGCCGGTTATGCAATCTATCACACTAAGGGAAGACTGTTAAAAAGGGACACATGAACTGATCCTAGGAGAATGAGAAAAGAGTTAGCTTGGGTTTGAGGGTGGCATTCCAGTCAAAGGAACAAAAAGTAAGAAGGCAAGAATGCATGGAAGAGCATGATGTGTTTGGAAAAATGGAATTTATTAATTGGTAATTAATGGGGGTATGAAAGATGTAGAGAAGATGATTGAAGATAAAAGTAGACAGGATGAAGACAGACCGTGAAGGGCCTTATGTACGAAACAAAGGACCTTAAATAACTTTAGAGTCATAGAAAGTCATTTAAGAGTTTTAGATTTGTCTTTCATAGAAGTTATTTTGGGAATACTATATTAAAAAAATTGATGTGGGCCAGAAAGATAGCAGGGTGATCAGTAGAGAGAGTAAAGAGGCTATTGAAGGAGATGCCATAATATCCTAAATTAAGGTAGTGGAGGTGGGGATGAAGAGGAGGGAAGGGCTATAAACAAGGTAGAATCCACAAGACTTGATGATTTAGTTGTAAGGATTATAAAAAAGAGAAGTCTTCCTTCTTAAACCTTGCTATTCAGAGTCTCATCCACAGACCAGTAGCATCAACTTCACTTGGGGACCTTGATAAAAATGCAAATCTCAGACCCAATCCCAGATCTACTGAGTAAGAATCTGCATTTTAACAGGATCCCCAGCAAGTCTGAAAAATACTGGTTTAAAAGGAAGGACTCCTAATTTTCTGATTTAGACAGTGTCAGGAGGCAGGGGATAGATGTTTAGTTCAGTTTGGGGCCTGTTGAGTTCAGGTGGAGATGTCCAGTTTATAGTTCTGGGTCTCAGGATAAAGGTCAGGGACTTGAATCTGTGGATTTGGATGAGGCTACGCAGGGAAAGTGATTTAAACCCAAACAGCGAGAGTGCTGAATACTGATCCTAGATGTAAGGAGTAAGCTAAAGAATGGGAAGAATCTGCTGACAGGTAGGAGGAAAACTAGAAATGAAGTGTCGTGAAAGCCCAGGGTGAAGAGAGTTTCAAGGAGGAAAAGTGATCAGCAATGTTCAAAGCCATAGAGAGATTAAGTAAAATTTTAATGAAAGGGCCTATTGGACATGGAACCTAGCGGGTTATTGGTAACATTGATGAGGCTAATTTTAGTGGAGTGATGGGTTAAGTGGCTTAGCCAAGATCACACATAATAATTAAATGGCTTATTTGGGACTCATGCCAGGGGTTCTGACTCCAAGTCAGTTGACACCTGATGTGCCCAAGGTACATATTCATTTCTAAAGAGAAATGAGTATACTGGCATCTTAGCCACTGCCTTAGGCTGGGTTATCTAGAGAAGCAAAACCAGTGAAGCATACATAGATAGAGAGAGAGATTTATCTCAAGGAAATGGCTCACGCGGTTGTAGTGAATGGCAAGTCCCAAGACCGTGGGTCAGGCAGCTGGTGTCAGGCTGGAGGTTTCTCCTGACTTATGTAGCTGCAGGGGCTGACAAATCCAAGATCAACAGGTAAGATGGCAAGCTCCTGGCCCAAATCCAAGAACTTGAGGTCAGATGCTGATGAGCGGAAGACAGAATCCAGAGCACAGCAAAAGTCAGCAAGCTTTGCCAGAAAGTCCCCGTATATTGGAGGTAGGCCACACCTCCCCCCTGCCCCAAGGAAACTCGCTTTCATCTGACTGGCTGCTCACAGCAGACCCTATCATGGAGGTGATCACATTATTATATGACTACCAAACTACACCATAACTGCCAAAAAACTGAGAACCATGGCCCAGCCAAGTTGACACATAACCTTAATGATCACGGTCACTAAAGCCTTTATGGGAGAGAGTAAAGACGTACAAGTGAAGGGAGGGCTTTCACTTCATCAAAAAGTCTCTGGAGAGTTTAAGTCAAAGCTCTTGGTTATCCTGATAATCCCTGGTTAAATCGATACATTTGGGTTCCTAGATATGCAAAGCTGAGGAATCCCTTCAGCCTGGATCCCTGGTGACTCCAGCAGTCTGCAACATGCTCTGTGACATTGTCACTTTGTAATTTCCTTGCAGCCACACACACTTCAAAGGAATCTGGGGTCCTTTCTTTTGACACCACACAGCTGGAGATTTTGAATACTAAGTCAGGGATAACGGAATACATAATGTTGGCCCTTATCTTTTCCATTCTCCCTTTACAAAATTTCTTCCTTTTTCCACGTGGGCAATAAATCCTGTAACTAATAAAATGTCAAATCACCATAACCTAAAGATCCCTGAAAAATCTTTTCCGCATCTTTCCAGTTAAAATACTGACACACAAAAATGAACTGTCCAAAATTGTGGTTTCAAGTATTTTTCCAGGCAAGTGAAAAGAATGTAAAGAATGTTAACTGGTATGCATTCTTGGGAGGTGAAGTAGGACTTAATGATTTCCAGTTTATGTGGACCATTTGGCCTGAAAGCAGAGTTCAGCTGTAACCCCTACTCCCACTGCCACTCCGACATACATTTATCTTGTCCCCCCCTCCAACAGGCTTTCATTCACAGTTGCTTAGTTTACTGGAATGTTTATTACTGAAAATGATTTTGGAGTTGATTTTCTCATATTTTTCTATTTATATAATTATATAGAAATAATTATTTTGTATTTTTTTCCAAGAGAAATCTCATATTTTTTTCTCTTTTTACTGACTTATTGCATTGGTTAAAACTTCTAGAATAAATTTAAATTATGATGATGACAATGGCTATATTTTCTCTTT
The DNA here is from genome assembly GCF_000243295.1 of Trichechus manatus latirostris. Taxonomy (NCBI): domain Eukaryota; kingdom Metazoa; phylum Chordata; class Mammalia; order Sirenia; family Trichechidae; genus Trichechus; species Trichechus manatus. The sequence continues at coordinate 10,540,197 of NW_004443952.1, forward strand.
TATCACTTATGTATACCTTCACTGTATCCCTGTTAGGTATAGTGGCTATTTGAGATGAATGTGTAATGATCCTTCTATTCTTGTTTACTAAGAGGGTTAGAAATATTAAATGTTATGCAATACTTTTTGATATATGATTTTTTTTTATTAGGATTGTTGCTATATTGCCTTACTAGGTTTATTCAAATTGAACCATCCTTACATTCTTGGAATAATTTCTACTTGTTCATGAGTTATGATGCTTATAATATGATATGGTGATTGTGACATAGCATAGTAGTTAAGAGAACATGTTTTGAAAGCAGAGTGCCTGAATTTATATCCCAGTCCATCATTTACTACTGGTGTGATCTTAGGCAACTTTCTTAACCTCTCTGCTTCAGTTTCGTCATTTGTATAGTGAGGATAATATTAACCCCTGCCATATGGTTATTGAAAGAATACAGTCAGTTATCAAGTGAAGTGTTGGTATGTTGCCTAGCACAAGGTTGGCAGTTAACAAATATTAATCAACAGTATTATTGCTAATAATTATATTTAGGGTTGTGATTAAGAGTTTGGGTTCTGTAGCCAGATTGCCTTGCCCAGCTTTATGACGTCAGGCAAGTTACTTAACCTATATGTGTCCTAGTTTACTCAGTGTTAAATGGAAATAATAATATCTACCTCTTGGGTCGTTGAAAGGAATAAATATATTAATAGATTTAAAACACTAAGAATAGTCTTTGATGATGGCACCTAACAACAACAACCAAAACCCATTGCTGTCGAGTAGATTCTGACTCATAGTGACCCTATAAAACAGAGTAGAACTGTCCCATAGGGTTTCCAAGGAATGGCTGCTGGATTCAAACTACTGACCTTCTGGTTAGCAGTCGATCTCTTAACCACTGCTCCACCAGGGCTCCAGTTAAGTTCCCAGTAAATGTTAATTTTTATTAAAAATGTTTGTTAGCTAGTACTTTATTCAGTATTTAAGACATCTGTATTTTAAATTATATTGGCACATTATTCTCCTTTTTTGTTTTTAAAAAAAATAACTGTCTTTCATCACAAATGAGATGCTCTGTTATTATATATCTATTTAAAAACTATAAGCAAAAAAAAAAAAAAAAAGAAATGAGCCCACAACCTCATTGTTCTGAGATAGTTATTGTTACCATCTTGGTGTATAACTTTCCTCCTTCTCATCTCACTCTCTCTCCCACAGATAAATACGTGTGTGTTTTGTTATATATTATACATTAAAAGGAACCCTGGTGGCCAAGTGGTTAAGAGCTCACTGCTAGCCAAAATGTCGGCAGTTAGAATCCACCAGTTGCTCCTTGGAAACCCTCTACTCTGTCCTATAGGGTTGATATGAGTTAGAATCAACTCGAGGGCAATGAGTTTTATACATTAAAAATGTACATTTCAAGTAATTTATATATTTATGAATACTGCATATAACCCAACTTACAGGAATAATTCACAAAATGGGATTATACTCCTCACACTGTTTTGTTACGTTTTAAAATTCAATCATCCATTGTGATCATCTTTTCACATCATTAAATATTTTCTAATTCTTTTAATAGATGTATGACAGTGCATACGCTGTACCATAGTTAAGCAATTTCATACAGTCAATTTTAGGGTGTTTCCAATTTACCTTGTTGTAAACCAACTATAATATATAACCAGTTGCCCTCAAGCTGGTTCTGACTCATGGCGACCTCATGTGTGTCAGAGTAGAACTTCGTTCCGCAGGATTTTCTATGGTTGATTTTTTGGAAGTAGATAACCAGGCCTTTCTTCTGAGGCACCACTGGGTAGACTCCAACCACCAACCTTTTGGTTAGCAGCTGAGTATGTTAACCGTTCGCACCACTTGGGGATTCCTAAACCCGTTGCCATTGAGTTGATTCCGACTCATAGCGACCCTATAGGACAGAGTAGAACTGCCCCATTGGGTTTCCAAGGAGTGGCTGGCTGGTGGATTCAAACCGCTGATTTTTTGGTTAGCAGCCGAGCTCGTAACCACTGCACCACCAGGGCTCCGTGTTAATAGTTAGGATATTAAATAGTTTCATTATTTAGGATAAATACATCTGTATTTTGTTCTACTCAATGATTTGGTTCTCTAGATGTAAATTATCTGAAGGTTATTTTGGTCTGTGTGTCTTGGTGTGCTCTCCATCTATTCCTCTTCTTCCTAACGCATCTGCTTCTAGCGCACAGTCTGGAAAGCTAAAAGGGGCAAGTTCCCATGTATCTTTGCGACTAGTATTTCTGATGTGATTTAGGCTTTGTTAATCTGATGCACTTGTGTGAGACTTGACTTTGCAAGTGAGTTGGCTGGGGAAAAAGGCAGGGGACATGATATCCATCTCACTGGTGCAGGAAATAGCAACGGCGGTATGATTTCAGATCCTGGAACTGCAGAAGCAGGTTAGCAATTTGGCACCAGCTCCCTTCCCCTAGCTGTGCAGTGTGGCTTTGCACTCCTGGAAATGCAGCCTATAGTCTTTTTTTTTTCTTTTTTCCTTCAATCTCTTAATGATTCTTTCTGTAAGTCATTTAGTCCTAGGTAATAAATTTCTTCCTGCTTAAACTAGCTAGAGCAGATACTGGATTTTTGCAACTGAACGTGACAGATACATAATGTTTCTAATTTTATTTTTACCCCAATATAAATCATTGACTAATCCATCCTCTTCCAGCTCATTTGAAATCTAACTTTTAACATATGCCCAATATTTATATATATTTGAATCCCTTCTTTTTTAAAATTGATTTTTCTCCTGTTTATTCTATTGCCAATACCACACTTTTTTGATTATTGTAGTTTTATGGTAATCTTTAATATGTTTTTGGATAAGTGCCCCCTATTAATACATTTTATAAACCTCTTGGGCTTTTCTTCTAGATGAATGCGTTTGTCAAGTTTTAAATATATCTTCATTGAAGTTTAATTGAATTTAGGAGAGACCATACATCTTATAATATTAAATGGTCCCATCTCAAAACATATGTCTCTATTTATTCAAGCAGTTTTTATTTCTATAAGCAGAGTTTAATGTTGCTGCTGCTAATGTTCTTTATGTAGTTCTTACACATTTCTTTTTATGACATTCCAAGATATTTTGTATTTTTTGTGATTATTGAGGGTGACATAGTCTGCACTGTATATTTTAAACAGCTTTTATCTAGAATATATTAATTTGTATACATTTGTTTTTGACTACCTACCTCTCTATACGTTCTCATAAATTTCAGTTTCTCAGAAGCTATGAAAGTAGTCAGTCTTATCTGTAGGAGGATAGTTTCCTCCTTTCTAATATTTACACCTCATCTTGTCCAAGAGGAGCCTACTGTGTTCCATTCCTCCTCAGCTGTGATGCAGCACACACCACCCACCCTTCTGTCCATGCATCCAAAGATTCCCGTGCTTAGCATAATTTTACCATCTCATATTTAGCCTCACATAATACAATTTTCTCAGTGGGAGACAACTCAAATTTATATTAAGAGGAGCCTCTGTTCTCTGAGTCCAGAATCTCTTCCTGATATCTATTCCTTCTATAGTTCTGTGGCAGCCATAGAGTGGAAAAGCTATTTCTGAGTTCAACAGTCATAAGAATATAAAAGAGAATTTGTAAAGATTTGGAAGAATGATAATATCCAGAGTTAATAAGAATGAAGGGAAACAGGCACTTGTTGTTGGATAAGTGACTCTCTAGGACTTTTCTGGAGGACAAATTGGAAATATGCTTCTAGATCTTTATAACGTGTGTTAACCAGAACCAGTTGCTGTTTAGTTGATTTTGACTCATGGCAACCCCATGTGTGTCAGAGTAGAACTGTGCTCCATAGGATTTTAAATGGATGATTTTTTGGAAGTAGATTGCCAGACTTTCTAAGGTACCTCTGGGTGGACTTGAACCTCCAAACTTTTGGATAGCGGCTGAGTGTGTTGACTGTTTGCACAACCCAATGTGTATATGCTTTGTTAATTAAAATTATTTGGTTGAAAGTAACAGGAAGCAACTTGAGTTGACTTAAGCAGAAAAAAAGGGTGGGGAGGAGAAGACGTTGGGCAGTTTATTATAAGAATGCAGAACAATTACCCAGAACAGGGTTGCAATTGGGCCTTAAGAAAGTCTCAGAACCAGAAAATGAGAGCTGTCAAGAACTCTGGATGTGTACTTCCTGAGTCTCACATCTCTCCTCTCTGTGCATCTGCTTCTTTTATCTGTACTTGTCTTTTGTTCATGCTTGTTCTCCTTGTCATGGGACTTGGTTCTCAGAGGTCTTGTGCGTGACTTTGACACCTAGACTATACTCTTCCAAATTCTATGTCCTTGTTCCTGAATGTGCCTCTTTGACCCCGGTGTTTAGGCTTCCTCATACAGTCACTGGTGTTCTGGGCTCTTAATTTATGACTTCTTTCCATTCATCTTCACTTTGCTATTCTGTCTTCCCCAGTGTGTCCGATCTCAGTTTCTGGTTTTATTCCCACTGGTTTATCAATAAACTATAACTGACATCTCATCACTCCATAAAGTGGCTAAAACTACTACTTTAATGTGGAGATAAGTGATTTTTATAACCTTAGCTCTATTATACATTGATTCTCAAATTACAGACCCTCTTCATAATTAGGGTAAGTGTTAGAACAGAGGTTTAGTGCTGGTTTTGATGTGGGGTCTACCTGAAAGAGAAATAGGACTTGTTCAGGCATTGTTCTTGTTTGGTGCTGCCAATCTCAGCCCTAAGATAGCGTGGACAAAGCCAGTTGGGTCTCCCAATTCAGCTTTCTTGGTTTATAATAACTGAAGTAACTCAGCTTGGGATTTTATAAAAGAATGAGTCAACCCAGATAACGGAACAAAGTATAGCACTTTAGCTAAATTACCTTAATCATCACAGTCTCTTTCGCCATATGCATATCGAGGTTGTGTCTCTATTGTCAGTTAATTCCTTATCACTAGGTTATTGCTGAAGATCACTAGGCGGCATAAAGGGTTTGTGCTTGGCTGCAAACCTAAAGGTTAGTTGTTCTAACCCACCCAACAGTACCACGGAAGATAGGCCTGACAATCTGCTTCCATTGAGATTGCAGTTAAGAAAACCCTCTAGGACAGTTCTACTCTGTAACACATGGGGTTACTATGAGTAGAAATCAACTCGACGGCACCCAACAACGGGTTTTTGGTTAAACCCTGGGCCTAGAATGATCTGTCCTGGACCCTATGTCATGTGGGATATCCCGTGTTGGTTACCTCTTGATTTTAGACAAGACAATGATTTCACAGAGTTTACTGGTTTGTAACAGCTCAAGGTTCATGTTTTAAGATGCTACATATAACTGTGACTGTATGTTTTCATCAACTCTTCTTCCATTACTCTGGCTGTTTTCTGTTCTTTTTCACTATCTATAAAATGCAAGGAGGCTGGAGTTCTGTCTATTCTACAATGTTAATGGTTCTTAAAAAAAAAAAAAAAAAAAAAACTAAAAGGTTTCCTGAATCTGTGGTGGAAGAGAGTTTAGAAACTTCTCTGGTTTTAGGCAGGGATAAGAATATCTTTCAAGTTATATGTTTCCTGGAAGACTCACCCCAATTAATCAGAAACACTCTCTTTTTTGGTTGCTTTTTATTTATCAATATTTCACATTCCCTTGGCAGCAGGAGGTAGGGTTAAGAGCTGAGCACTTTTAGCCTCTCTGGGATAAAACTGTTTTTTCTAAAAATGGAAAACTTCATTAATTAATAGTAAACCAATTTATGGTTTTAATCATCATATCATTGTGTGGGCTGATATTTTAAATGTTAATATGTCTGGGGAAAGATATTTCTAAGGAGAAACAAGACAGGATACTTACACAGTGATAACAATCTAATTTTAAGCATGTTAAAAGCAGCTGGATATAACCATTCAAAGTCATTAAAAATGTTCCTCATTCATTCATGATAGCAGTTTTCCAAAGGACCTTTAGTAGCTACCCTTGTATGTTCACTAACGGGCCATTTAGAGAAATAAACCAGCCTCCTTTCTAAAAAATGACCTCTGATTTAGCAGACACTGTCCTTTTTTTTAGCCAAGCAAGTAAAGTTTTATACTGTTGACTCTTCTGGTGTAGTTGACTTGCCAGTTATGGTTAACAGATATTTTATATGGAAAATTAATTATTGTTTTTATCCTTTCAACTAGCGTTCTTCTCCACTGCCTGAAAATTTTAAATTTTTTTGGCTGTGGTGAACTATTCAGTACACATCTTCTCCTAATTTTCTCCCATGTGTGTCAGTGGCTGGTGCCTATCCAAATGATGAATTCATTTGACGAAGCGCTGCCAGGGCCTTTTCTGTGGGGCTTTCCCCCATTGCTGGAGAGTTCTGTTCTTCCTGAATGCCCCTGTCTGGGAAAGATTATCTTGGCAGGGAAGGGGGACATTGGGAAATAAGAGAGGGCAGCTGCTTTCTTGCCAAGCGGATGAATGCCTAAGTGACTTCAGAGAAATCTGAGCAGGAGAAATGGGAAGTTCAGTTTTTAAGAAGTGTAAGTGAGCTCATTGCTTTCCTTAGATGACTTCAGTCCTATAAAGCAAGAGAGATGGCTGAGAGCTTGATGTTCAAGCTGATCAATCCTCTTATTACATAGCCTCTGATACACCAATAGTAATGCATGATTCAAAGGCATGAAGATGATAGTATTAAGCAGGGAGAATTCAATGAGTCATTTCATGTATTTGTTCAGTTTATGGGACCCTGTTACTATCTTATGTCACATGGCTGTCCTTCCAAACCAGCAGAGTAGTGTCCAAATGGTATGCACTGGGGACCAAACGAGTTGTTAAAATACTTCAAGGATCCTCTGAATGTTCCCTAGATCCACTAACCAAAATGCTATAATCTGGCAAGAGAGTGGCCTCCAGGACCCCTATGGATGGCGACCTTTCTAATTTGTCAGTTCCTAAGCCATATCAGTTAGTAAATATTTTGATTATCGCTCCTAATAACCAATCTTCTTTCTAATTATTCCTTTCTCTAACCCATTCGTTCATTTAACAAACACTGATTAGCTACTAAATGCTAGGCACTGTTGTCCATGCTGGGGAGACATTAGAGAGTAAGAGAGGCGTGCTGTCTGATCTGGGGGAGTTTCCATTCTAGTAGAGAGAACAAACAATAAACATGAACACAAAAACATAAACAGTAACTTCAAATAGTGATGAGTACTACAAAGGTAGCTTGAAGCTAATGAGATAATAGCCAAGGAGGCATTCTTTACATAGAGGGTCAAGGAAGGCCTCCCAGAGGAAGAATATTTAGCTGAGATTGAGTAAGCAGTTCTTCTGGCCTCTGTCGGGCTTGATAGCGTGTTTATGATTCAGCAGGCTGCCAGCTGGGGCTCTACTCCATGTGTTTCTCATATATTGCCAGAGGCCTAGCTAAGGCATTCATTACCGTAAAGGCAGAGTTGAAGAGAGGGAAGCCCTAATGCCCACACATTTTACAAGATTCTGCCTATGTCACATTTGCTAGCACCATTGGCCAAAGGAAGTCACATGGGGACTTCCATAGGGAAGGCAGCACAAAGTTAAATTGTGGAAGATGTGGATAAAGTGAGGATTAGAGAACTGGGATCATTAACACAATCATTATTAATACAATATATTCTTTTTTTTTACTTTTCTCTTTTAGTTAAAATATCTAAATTAAACAACAACAACTTTGTTTTTTCTCCTTTTCTCTACTAACATATTCTTGTACTTTTGGATGCTGTATCTCAGTATCTTAAACGTCTTTGAAAATATTAATTAGCATATTTTTCCTTAGATCTTCTCAGCTGTTTCCTTGGGTGTTATTATTATTAAAAAAAAATTTTTGTTTCTTTTGGTAGTTTGCTCATCTTGGTCTCTGTCACTGGTGCTGAGGCTCTTCTCTGATATCTGCTGATGCTCAGGTATCTGTTCCCTTTGGTGAAGGACTGAGTTAATTAACATACAGTGCAGCTGCCGGCTTTTACTATAGGTCTGTCCTCCAACAAGTCTCTCCCTTGAATTGGAGGAAGCTGGGTGTGTTTGGCAGGCTTTAATTTAGAGAGAAGTGATGATCAGGCAGGCAAAGGCCAAAATGAGGATAGTTTTACTCTGAGGTACCAGTATCCACATGGGCGACTCTAGTCCTATCCAGATAAGTTATTAGAAAATGACCTCTAGCATTCTGTTTAGGGTTAAATACTGGTGCCACCCATCCATCTGCACCTTTGGGAGCATAGGAAAGGAATGGATGGCTCAGAGGAGCAGCTGCTATACTGGCATCCTTCTGTTTCTTCTTCCCCTTCTACTCTCCATGCACACCTGCCTCTGCCTAGCTAGAAGCTTCTCAAGGGCTTAGGCAAGAAGAGTGGCTTCTACCTTCACTGCACTCTTGTTTCTGGTGTTCTGTTATCTGTCAGAGGAACCCTGGTGGCGTGGCGGTTAAGCACTGGGCTGCCAACCGAAAAGTCGACAGTTCAAACCCACCAGCCACTCCGCAGGAGAAAGATGTGGCAGTCTGCTTCCCTAAAGATTTACAGCCTTGGAAACCCTATGGAGCAGCTCTACTCTGTACTATAGGGTCACCGTGAGTCAGAATCTACTGGATGGCAATGAGTTTGGTCTTTTTGGTTTGGGTTATCTGTCAGCATGACCCCATCTACTTTCCATCTTCCAGAAAATTTTCAAATCTGTAGTCTACTGAGACCCCACGTGGTGACGCAATGGTAAACGCAGGTGCTCCCTCTCCATTTTAAAACAGGAAGCCTGTCAAAACATTTAAAATCCCACAAAAAACCTCTCCCCAATTAAGATTCCAAACCAAACCCACTGCCATCAAGTAGATTCCGACTCACTGAGACCCTATAGGACAGAGTAGAACTGCCCTGTAGACTTTCCAATACTGTAAATCTTTGCTGAAGCAGACTGCCACATCTTTCTCCCTGGAGCGGCTGGTGAGTTTGAACCGCCAACCTTTCGGTTAGCAGCCAAGCTCTTAACCATTGGGCTACCAGGGATCCTCCAATTAACATTACCAAACATTAAATCCCCAAGTTAAGGAATATAAATAAATCAGTTTATATTAACATCCATTTTATGTCACTCGTAGTACTTTATTTTTGAATTTTTCCTTTACAACAAAAAATAATATTAATTTTAAATATTCCTTTCAAAGAGTACACACACACAACACACACACATAAAATCCACTATTGGTTGCCTTTTGGTATTAGCTATTCCAGGAGCAAATCGCCCAGACAGATTACAGTTTTAACATAACTTTAACTGAATACTCTTTTCCCTAAATCTGCTCTGTAGCTCTCAAAATCGTCTTTATCTAGGAAAGGCACATGTAGATATAAGTGAAGATTTTTTTGAAATTTCTCTACTGGAAAAATACCTCAAGGAAAGTAACCCCTCTGTCCTCCACTGACCCACCCCTGTCTGCCCCCAACAAAGAAATTTCCTGGAGATAAACTGTTCTCAAGCCAATGATTCTGCCCGAGAGATTCCAGACTTACAGCTGCTCTAGGCAAAGTGCCCACACTGCACTGCTGGTCCACAGCCAGGGCTTGTCCAGTAACACAAAGCTCTAGGTTAGTTGCCCTCATCTTCAGGATTTAAGATTTAAGAAGGGTGAGCAATAATTTCATCCCTTTGCCTGAAGTTTTGGTGGGAGAATTCTCCCTTTTTCCTGGCTTGGAGAAATGTGAAGAAAATCTTGACTATACATACGTAATGTCATTGCAAATAGTTCTAAATGCATTGATAATAGCACACCCTCTTTTCAGACACTGCAAAACTTATCTCTGGCTGTATTTTGGTTTGACCATTGAATTTCGAAATGTGTACAATAACTCCCAGAACTTAAACAGAACTGGTTTGAAATTATTTTTGGAATCTGTTAACTTCAATTAACCAGTATGTACTAGATGGGGGAAAGGACATATTTTAAATCAATTAACCCTTTATATACACACTATGGAGTCTCTGGGGAGCAAACGGTTAAGCACTCAGTTACTAACCTAAAGGTAGGCAGTTTGAAGCCACTCAGAGGTTCCTTGGAAGAAAGTCCTGGCAATCGGCCTCCAAAAGGTCACAGCCATTGAAAACCCGTTGGAGTGCAGTACTGCTCTGACACACATGGAGTCACTATGAGTTGGAATCAAGTCCACAGCAACTGGGTTTGTTGTTGTTGTTTTGTTTTTATGCACACTGTAATTCCAACACTTCTATGGACACTCACGTACCGTAAATATCTCCCAACATTCAAACTATTTTCAATTAAATTATCTTATTAATTTATTTCAATTATTATTTTTTAAAATCTACAATAGGTAGTGTCTTAGTCATCCAGTGCTGCTATAACAGAAATACTACAAGTGGGTGGCTTTAACGAACAGAAATTTATTTTCTCACAATGTAGGCACCTAAAAGTCTGAATTCAGGGCACGGGCTGTAGGGAAGGCTCTCTTGTGTTGACTCTGGAGGAAGGTCCTTGTCTTTTTTCAACTTCTGTTCCTTGATGATCGTCTTGTGGCTTGGTATCTATCCCCACCCCCTCATCTCTGCTTACTTTCTCTGTGCCTGAACTGCTCTTTTTATATCTCAAAGGTGATTGGCTAAAACGCACTCTACACTGGTATGCCCTTTTAACATAACGAAGAAAACCCCTTCCCAAATGGGATTATAACCACAGGTTATAGGCGTTACTATTTACAGCACATATTTCTGGGGGACACAATTTAATCCATAACGGGTAGAGACTTTGGGATGGGGCTAAATGGCTTGGGCCATGGTCTCTGCTTGTAGATACTAATATCACCAGTCCAGTGAACGCACCAGGCACACTACTCTGCTGCAGGCATGAGCAAGGATCCAGGGGCACTGCTTATAAACTGGGACTTCTTTTTTCTACTTTCATGAGGTCAGGTGAACCGATAATCCCTTCAGCCACATACCCAGACCCCATCCTGAAGGACAGAAGGTGAGTTTAAGTCCATCTGAGAGATGAAAAATTTCATAGGAAGTAACTGAGTTCCCAAAGGGTCTGTTTTAATTATTCTATTGGACCAAGTTTACTATATTGTTGTTGGTATGTACCGTCAAGTCAGTTCGGTCTCATAGTGGCCCCATGCTCAGCAAAATGAAACGTTACCCGGTCTTGCTCTATCCTAACACTTGTTGCTATGTTTGAGCCCATTGTTACAGCCACTGTGTCAGTCTATCTTGTTGAGGGTCTTCCTCTTTATCACTGACATTCCACTTTATGATGTCCTTTTCCGGGGATTGATTCCTCCTGATAACATAGGTGTCCTTTCTATGTAGCAGGTGTGAATACTTGAGAAAGCAATAAAGAAACTACATTTCCTATATTTTTCTCTGCACTGTGACGTGACTAAATCTGTGACTCTGATAGTAGATGTACGATACATTGAATGACCTATTTTTCCAGCTTGGGATACAAACATGTTCACAATTCTCATGTTTCCAGTTTATAATTCAAAACACTCAAATTATTCCTCTTCAGTTCTCTCCTCCTATTTCCTCAGTTCTCCAAGGATGCCAGTCAAAGGGGACTAGCTTTACTTCCACATTCCAGAAAAGACAGGGAACTTGAAGGTCGAATCAGTGCATCAGTTGTACTATTGCAGCTGTTGTCCACAGCACTGTTGCTGTTGGAGACCTGTCCTGCACAGCCCTGATGGATGCTTGGCCACTGTTGCAGTGATGTCTTTGCTACTTCAAATCCATGACTGCTATGGCAAGTGTTGGTACTAGCAAACCTTTGCTTGAGCTCTCCGTTTTGGGTTCATTTTGATGTACCGTTATTACTCAACAACTAAAGGGTCACTGGTTCAGAGGAGCTTCCCACTTCAGCTTCCTGCCGTTCTAAAACCAGCCTCCCCTACCCAATCTTATTCTCCTATGTTGAGCACCAGTTACCAGTTCAAACTTCCCCTCTCTTTTGGTGAACGCTTTTGCGGGGGCTTTGGCATTCTTTCTTGCTCTCAGAACTTGGTCAGAACATCACAATCCTTTCTGACAGGTTTTCCTAACTTTGAATTACAGAGGTAAGGAGGTGAGTTCCCACCAGGAAACCATTGGCTTCCTAAAAATTAATCTATACCTTCTTCAGAGTATATCAAAGTATCTTGGGAAAAAGCAGCTTTATCAAATGACAAAAAGTTTCTGCTGTACCCCAGCCATGAAACTGAATGACATCACCCTACATTTGCTTAACTAAATCAGCCAGCCAGCCAGTTGCTGTTGAGTTGATACCTACTCATGGTGACCCTATGTGTGTCAGAGTAAAACTGTGCTCCATCGTGTTTTCAATGACTGATTTTTTGGAATTAGATCATCAGAACTTTCTTCCAAGCTGCCTCTGGGTGGACTTGAACCGCCAACATTTCAGTTAGTAGCTGAGCTTGTTAACTGTACCACCCAGGGACTCCATAAATTTATGAATTAAGTGTTATTATTCTCATTTTATAAATGTGGAACTTGTGGCATAGAGGGATTAAGTAAATTGCTGGTATCTGGACTGGTTCCTGAGCGCATGCCTTTCACCGCTCTATCTGCTGCTAGTCTAAATAACACTTATGCTTCATTTACTAATGAATTATTACACAGCCATTAAAATAATGTTGTAAATGTTTATACTTAAATGTCTGTATTTAAAATATAAAAATACGTTCCAAATTTATTGTTAGTGGAAAACCATCAGGTTACTAAATAATGCAAGGCAATCTTCGAAAAAAGATCTAAGTGTAGATTTTGAAAGTATAGAATCTAAGTATAAAAGACCGTGTCAAAAGAGTAACGGTTTTCCTTTAGAGCTGTGATGTCTCGGATTCATCTTGTTGGCAGTACTGTAACAATGAGTTTACCTATTAATGGTAAATTATGGGCAAGTGCCGGATAAATTCACTTTTACTGCAATGAAAAAGAGTTTTTTCATAAGAAAAACTGAATCTCCTCCAAAATAAAGATTTTTTTTCTAAACTGGATGAGTAGATGCTTGCTTCTTTCCAAAATTCCCTTATTTAAGTGTATAAAAAATGAAAAACTGTGTTTTCATAGAGCTTAGCAAAACTGATCTAATAATAAGGAAATGCGTTTGTCGGCTGTAGAAACTGACATAAAGAAAGAATATTTTTGCTTAAAAATTAGAAGCTTATTACCAAAAATTATCTTGAAAATTATGGCTGCTTGGGCAGTTCCTAGTCTTCTTTGTCTTCTTAGAAATTGAATTTACTTGTGATTCTTTCCTGTCAGTGTCACTCTTCTGAATGTCTTCCTTATTTGGTCATTTTATTCTTCATTGTCTGTCACTTCTGAGAGTACTTTGGGGAATGGACTGAAATCCTTTTTTTAGATTGCTGTAACCTAAGCAACCTGAGTGATGTAGGATGAGAATGACACTGACAGTCTCCTGAGAATGTGATTTCTAAGTCAAGAGGCGGCTTAAATGAGTGGCTATAAAATGCATGAGGTCACAATACTCCATGTGCTTTCTTAAGGCCCTTAAATATAATATATTCCATTATTTTAAAAACCAAGATAGCAACTGGCAGATGTTGTGTTATATACAATTTTACAATACCAACAACAAAGCAAAAACAAAAGACACAGGGGTGGGGAGGAGCAGCTCCTGATTCAACTTTGGTACAACCCAACACCTCACGGGGTTTCTTGGTTTAAAGGTTTAGGGTCATGATTTCATGGAACAGTCCAGTCAGTTGGCCTAATATTGTTTTTAAAGTTTCTGTTCTACTTCCTAGTTAGTTGAGTAGTGTCTGGGGTCTTAAAATCTTGTGAGTGGCCATCCAGTATACAACAATTGGTCTCTATTCACCCAGAGTAGCAGAGGAAGAAGGAAACCTAGGAACAGGAGGAGGAACTGGACTGCAGGTATAATTGCTTCTATGAAATTCTACTTCCTTTGCCGTGAGGCCAGAAGAACTGCATGGTGCCCAGCTACCATTACTGAATGTTTAAAAAGGGAAAAATATGGAACAGAATTTCAAATTCTTATGGAATCCAGACTTACTGGACCCATTAACACTGGAGGAATTGCCCGAATCTATTGCCCTGAGATTATCTTTAAACCTTGAACCAAAACTATCCCTTGAAGTCATCTTTAAACCAAGCAACAGTTTAGCTCAATTAGTAAACAATGTTTGCCTTGAGCATTGCACTCTTTGAAAGAATTATCTATATGAGACCAAGGTGATAACCGTAACTCCAAAGCATAGATGAGAAGTTCAGCGGGCAGTGAGTCTAATTTAATGGTGGTGAAGTAATTTGGGAAGAGATAGTGCGAATGGTGACACAACATGAAGAATGTAACCAGTGTCACTGAACTGTACACGTAGAAATTGTTGAATGGGTGTATGTTATGCTGTGTCTATTTTTGCCAAAAATAAAATAAAGTGGTTTGCCAAAATCAAAACAAAACAAAGCAAAACCAAGATAGCAACAGTGGAATCGACATGAAATCATATGTTTATTTCAGACTTGAGCAGAGCATCCATTGAAATAAGCGGAGCAGCATACTATCCTCCACGGTGTCAACACTGCAAAAAAGAAAGCCAGAAAGCAGCGTCACACCAACACTTCTTATTTTCATCAAAGCTCTAAATAGTCAAGAGCACACCCAGAAAATGATAGTGTGTATCTAAGTCTAGTGTTTTTGTGGTTAGCATTTCTCTGACACAATCTTAGTTCTGCAGGTGGTTTCTTAGAGGCAAAATTCTAAATATGGATGTACTTTCAAGAGGCTGTGGTTTGAAAAGAGAGTAATGATGGCCAGTTGTGTAATTAGAGGTGTGATGAAGCTTATAAGAAAAACTATCCCTGTTGAATCTCTTTGAAGTTTTTAATTAAGAGAGACCCAGTAAGGAAGACACGTCAAGGTTTGTTGTGGTTGTTGTTAGGTGCTGTCGCATCACTCCGACTATGTACAACAGAATGAAACCCTGCCTGGTCCTGCACCATCCTCATGATGCTCAAGCTCATCATTGCAGCCACTGTGTCAATCCATTTTGTTGAGGGTCTTCCTTTCTTTCACTGACCCTCTACTTTACCAAGCATGATGTGCTTCTCCAAGGACTGGTTCCTCCTGAGAACATGGAGACCTGGCGGCAGCCCCACTGCTAGCTGGAGCCCCAAGAACTCCTCTCTGAATATATTGGAAGATTTGCTTGGGAAGGACATTTGGTGTGAGTGTTGAATCTGGGTACACAGGCAGAGTGGAACACGGAGAGACTCTCATAGATAATGGAAGGGATTAAGGAATGACAGCTGTAACTGGAAACAAAATACACTGAAGTG
Organism: Trichechus manatus latirostris; assembly: GCF_000243295.1. Taxonomy (NCBI): domain Eukaryota; kingdom Metazoa; phylum Chordata; class Mammalia; order Sirenia; family Trichechidae; genus Trichechus; species Trichechus manatus. The sequence continues at coordinate 10,555,558 of NW_004443952.1, forward strand.
CTCTGTCCTCAGAGTGGAACTTTCTTCACTTTGGCGATTGTGGACGTTCTCACTCAGCTTTGGAAACCCTGTGGAGCAGTTCTACTCCCTCCTATAGAGTCTGTATGAGTCAGACTCGACGGCAACGGGTTTTTTTTTTGGTTTTGGTTTCCCTCAGCTTGTCTAAACCCTCCCTATGAACCACATAGGTAGAATCCATAGGCAGCCTTGCAATTAAGGACAGACTTGTATACTCACAAAACTGCAAAGGAAATCCACTCCTGCTATCTATACTAATCAAACAACTCTTTTTTTTTAAAAAAATAATTATGTATAGTAAAGCAAAGATTGCCAGACATTTGTGGAGGGAAAAAAAGCATGAAAGAGAGGAGGGAAAGATACAGGAAAAAACAGAAGCAATGTAAGGAATAGAAGAGAATGTAAAAATTCAGTGATATTTTAAATGATATTTCATTCATAAAATAGAAGAAAAAGAATCATTGTATTTCAAAGATATAATTATCAAATTAAAATAATTAAAAACCATTATTTCATTTGGCAAGCATAAATATTTACATGAACACATTGTTGCAGATATTTTGTTTCTTTCTTCATGTTTGTAATCAACCTATAGTCAAAATATCCAAATGTTTGTTGCAAAACAAATTGCAAATAGTATAGATCTTGACAGCATAGAAACAGGTATTTAGCTGACTACAGGTGAGAGTTGAGGGGAGGGAAGGAGCAATGGAAGAAGTATGGGAGCTCTAGTTTTTTTTGTCTTTCATAGCCCAGAATCAATGGGTAAGCTTTGTTTAAGTATAGTTTTGAAAGTTATAATGGTAAATAATACAATCAAAGATATGTTAACTAACTTATCTCAGGAAATGGAGAGGGGGTGTGAGTAAGGTAGTCTAAATGCTCTAAACTGCTCATTTTTTATGAAGGGTGATATTATATACCTTTTTAAATTGATCACTTTAGAAAGAGAGATGTATTTGCTAGAATTGCGGTGGTGATCACTAGTAGAATTGAAACCAGAAATGGGTAAACTGATTAGAATGTAGGCTTCAACTACGGATGAATGGGAAGAGAGGAACTTTATTTTTTATTTGTAACAGTCTTAGTAGTTTTTTGAAAAATCATGTGTATATATTGCTTTTATAAATAAAGAACAATTATTTTAAAACAAACTAACCAAGAACATAAATTCTCAAGTTTATGAAATTATCCTAATGCTGACACCAAACTCTAACAGAGAAGAAAATGATAAACTATTTTAATTTTATGAACTTACAAATATTGATGCAAATGAAGTGTTAGTAAAACAGACTGATAGTAAAGTAAAAGATTGATAAACCCAAATAAACCCAAAGAGAATATATTCCCAGAACATAAGAGTATTTCAACATTAGGAAATCAACTCATACAATTTCACATGTTAACAGATCAGTTAGGGGAAAAACCACAATTATTTCCATAGATGGAAAATTCAACATTTTTTCCTTATTGATAAAATCTTATAGCAAAAGACAAATAGAAGTATACATTTTTAACATAATAAAAGTAGTCGAAACATGTATGACAAAGTTTAACTGCTTAACATATAAAGTGCTTTTACCAAGCAACAAGAAAAAAAATACTTGATAGAAAAATAACAAATCACAAAAGAAATCAATTGTCCCCTAAACATTTTTTTAAATGTTCAACCTTATCAGTATTTAAAGAAATACAAGTTTAAGCTACAAGCTAAAAATTTTTAGTCTATTATATCAACAATGATTAAAATGCTAGCGCTCAGTATTGGTAAGGCTGAAAGAAATGGGCTGTCTCATCTGGCTGTGATATATGTACATTGATAAAATAATTCAGGAAGGTAATTTGTCAATATATAAAAAGCACTAAAAGTGTATATACCATTTGATCTAGAAATTCCATTTATAGGAGTTATTTCTAAAGAAATCACTTAAGATAGATACAAAATTTAACAGGATTAATTATCAAAATATTGTATTTTATAATGAAGAATAGAAATAAGTTAAATGTCCAACAATAAAATGATAGTCAAAAATTATGATAAACTCATATAATAGAATACTATTTAACCATAAAAGTGATTTGCACATGAACATATATTGATGTGGGAGATGTTTAAGATATATTAATGATAAAAGCAAGGTGTGAGCAGTATAGAGTATTATTTTGCTTTTGCTTAAAAATATTCATCTTTCTATCTGCCTGCTTATCTATCTATCATCTATCTATCTATTTATACATCCAACTACTTACCTACTTATCTACATACCTGAAAAAGGCTGGATGAATATTTGTCACGGTGTTAATGTTAGTTATCACTGATGTTTTCTTGATTTTGTTTATTATTTTTTTCTTTTCAAAATAATATTTCTTTTGCAATAAAAAAATAAAATGTTATGTTAAGGTGAAAGTATATATATATTTTGTCTTTTGTGTTAAGTATGATAAAGATTTAATACTTTATAAAATGAATCTTACAAATCAACTAGAAAATGAACAAACCCAATGGAAAAATGAACTATAGGTGATTCCCAAAATAAAAACTATAAATGACGTATAAACAAGAAAAATTCAACCTCGCAAGTAATTTAAAAAAGGAAATTAAAATGAGATTCTCTTTTCTATAATGAAATAGTCAAAATATTTATTTAAAAAAAAAACAGAATAAATCCCCTGTAATAGCAACTATTTAACGCTGTGAGATCTCTTATACAATTTAGAGATGGGAACAATATTTCTAGAGAATGTGGTACTACGTAACAAAAATCTTAATATTGTACATACCATTTGGCCCAGACAGTCCCTTTCTCAGTATTTCCAAACAGAAAATAATTATAGATGGGTGCCAATAAAAATGACCATTACATTATTGTTTGTAATAGTGAAAATTAGAAAAAACCCAAATGTTCAAATATAAGGGATTGATTAACTAAGTTATGGCATATCCATCAAATGAATTATTACTCAGAAATTAAATTGGATTTTTAGAAGAATATTTTATGGCTTTGAACATTTATATACTGTAAAATGAAAAGAAAATATTCTTCTTCTGTCCCATCACAATACCAGGGAACGTGTTTTTTGGTACCATGTGTAATAAAAATACCCTGGCACTCTTGCCATGTTTGATATTTGACCATATAAAACAATTTGTTGGTGCCTTTCTGATACCTATTCAAGCACTTGCTAACAATGGCACTGTGAGTGTCTCTCTCCTCCCTTTTTGAATTTAGACACTGATTCCACAATGGGGGAAAAATCCTTATTTGGAAAAGAAAACAATATCGGTAAATAATGGGTCCACATTCTCGAGATACAGAACATTAGGATGAGCACCAAGGAAAAAAGGTAGCAATCTGAACATAACCTGGAAATGCAACTAAATCTACTAAAATGATAAAGATACCATCTATCTGAATTTTTTATTAACTTAAATATGACAATACCACAATATACCTTTTTGCTATTCATTAAACAGAGTTGGAGAGGAAATTAACAGTATAACGGGTATAGTGTGTGTTTTGAAACCACATACAAATTACAAATCACCTCCACAAAGCCATCTATGTTCAGATGTTTCTTCTCTAGTGTACTGTAGCAGCCAGCATGGTGGTTGAGAACTCAACCTTTGTGGTTGGACTCTCTTGATCATAGACCAAACTTTGCTGCTCTATGAGCTGGGGCCAGTTACAATTTGTCTCTGTTGCCTTACCAGAAAAACAGGCATAATGATAGTACCTACATTACAGGGATATTGTAAGGTTTATGTTAATATATTTAAAGGCCTTAGAATATACACGGCAAACATTCACTAAATGCTAGTTGATGATATTATTATTACTATTATTATTACTATTACTATATTGAGAGTTTTACTCATTCGTTTTCAATTTCTTTAAATACTTAATAATTTTATATGTCTTTCACAATATTCACTCACGCACTTTATTTATCTATATTTCTATTCTTTTGCTTTGGCATCTTGAATACTAGAGCATAAGGAACACGCAGACAGGGAATCCATGAGGCTGTAGAAGCCATGTGGAAGAGACAAGAAAAGTAAGGGCAGTTAACCGGCAGTGGCAGAAGGAAGCCGAGAATAGCTCAGAGTGGCAGAGGAGAGAGCTGGGGATATGGAAACCTTATTCTAAGGGGGTAACAATATACCTGGAGTACAACCGCGTGATGCTCTGAGTATCTGTCCCAGCCCTGCTTTTCTATAAGGTAATCCTGGGTAGCTTTTCCTATTGGCCCGCCTTCCATGCATTTCCTTTATAATAAAACCTTAGCACCTGAGGAAACCTAAAGGCATCTTTGTACTTTACACAGCATATGTGACAGTTTAAATATGCCACAGATATCTACACTAAAGCTCCAGCCTTGCCGGTGGGCTTCTCCAGTCTTCAGCTTTATTGACCTCTTGGCCTTCTGTTTGGGACTCATGCTGAAACTTCATTAGTCTAGCTCTTGGGAAGACTGTCTCAATTTTGAACTTACAATCATGGCTTTAAAGCACTTCTCTAGCTCTCAATCCTAAATGTGACTTGTCTGTTTATGAATCAAAGTAGGCCCATCCTTTCTGCTGTCGTGCTCGTGGACTCCGCTCAGGCCTGAAATGGGAGGAGGTCAGATAATAGGCAGCCCGTGATAGAGCCTGAATAATCGGCAGCAGAATTGAATCGGAGGGGATGACAGCAGTAGATTTTTAGGAACTTGAACTGATGAACTATCGAAGGAGAGGGCAGAGTCTAGGGTAATTTCTATTGTTTTCTTTGTCTTGATTGCTTAGAGGGTTTATGAATAAGAAATGGCAATTTTCCAGCAAAGATGGTAAGTTGTTACATTAAGGTGGCTTGGGGATTTCAAGTAGAGCTTTCCAAATGACAGCTGAAAATCTGCTTTCAAGAATTTAGACCATTTCTCCATTCTCCTAATGGCCAATTACTGTGTAGAATAGACTACTATTTTCTCTTCCCTATTTATTTGCTTTTCAGGAGAATTTGGCTTCATACTATACCAGGAATAAATTCATGTCATTCATGTCAGACTTAGAGAAGGATATACTGCATGGGCTTCTCTGAGAAATCTTGAGCACCAGGAATCTGAGTTCCAGAAGGCGGTGGTTGTTTCTTTGAATTATCAAAAGTAACAAGAACACAGGTTAACAAGACATGCAGAAAGTGGGTAAACAACACTATAGTAATTCTACTGGAAATTGATTGGTTTCTAAAAGGAAAAAAGGTCAGAATGAACAAAAAATAGCAGCTTGAAATGACTCTAGAGTTACAAGAGTTATCTTCTGTAATCCTATATTAATAAACTATAGTTTAAGTACTTTAATAGACAATGGTAATAAAATCATTGTATGCCATATTTGAAATGTGTGGTTTCAAAGGCTAGTACAGAAGAAAATGAGTAGTATTTTGCAGAGGGTATTTGCATATCAGTCTGAAACATTATTTTAAAAAATTATTTCTGTTAGGTGTTTATGGTATGCATGAAATAAAAACAGAGAAAAACAGCTAAGGAACCAAAAAAGGGCAGAAAGGCCTGGAAAAGAGGAAGAAATAAAGATTAAAATGAAGGAAATATACCAGTAAAACTTTCAAAGACAAAGGTAAATTCATAAGCCACAAAAACCTTTTTGAGAAAAACCATAGAAATAAGCAAATTAAGCTCATGACAAGTATACAAAAGGAAAAACTTCCAAAGGGGAAAGGGCACAAAGACAAAATAGGGAACTGAAAATCACCATCAGAAGACAGCCTTGCTGATTTGCCATTTCATTCCTTAAAAACACCATCAATAAAGTGTAACCACAACTCTGTAGAATATAACAAATATAAACTTATGCATTAATACATGAAAGAAATTCAACAAAAAAACTAACACCTTTCTTTGGGTGGGGAGACAATGGATGGTTTTTTCTTCTTTCTGTTTTTCTGTACTTAAACTTCTTACATGAAGATATATTACTATCATACTGGACAGGAACTAACTTTATTAAAAATGAAACTTTGTATCACATTTCATATTAAAATTTACTACAGCAGAGCCCTACTCTGCTGCCTGCTAATTCAGGAACTGAACAGATGACATCCTTTCCTGAACAATATGTAATACAAACTTTCCCCATGAGGGAGAATAGTTATCTCTTGCTATCTAACACATTTCTTAGCCTATATTTGCAACCGGTCCATCTGCTTATATAAGTTCTGCACTGCCTTTGTTTTTCCTGGAAAACAAACAATATGCTACTCATGTCTGCTGTTATTCTTTCCTATCTGGGTCTTGTTGGGCCTCTGGTCTTGAATCCCTCTGGCTCACAGAGTCTGAGAGGAGACTGCAACGTTTTACTGGAACACTTCAACCTCAGACACCCACAGTTCCTTCTGCCCTTTCACACATGCGTTCCAGAATTCGATGGATACTGGTGAAACTGGGTCTGTCGGCAGGCAGCTTGCTCCAACACAGACGCATTAGATTGTACAGCTCCAGTGGGCAATTTTCAGGGCAAGAGAGGACGTTGCCATCTCTCACGTAGTAAATGACCTCCTCGTGGGCCATCCCGTAGTAGGGCTGTAGGCCGTAGGAGAAGATCTCCCACAGGACCACACCATAGGCCCACACATCAGACTCTGTGGTGTAGCGGTTATAGAAAATGGACTCAGGTGGCATCCAACGGATAGGGATAGCATCATTTTCATTAGCTTTGTAGTAGTCGGCTGAGTAGATATTCCTGGAGAGGCCAAAGTCGGCAATTTTCACTACCATGTTCTCACCCACAAGGCAGTTCCTGGTGGCTAAATCCCGGTGGACAAACTTGCGCTCTGATAGGTAAGCCATGCCAGAAGCCACTTGCCTGGCAATGCAAAGCTGCTCAGCACAGGAGAGGGGTGGGGGCCCAGGGCTGGAGACCTGTGCTGTGGACAAGTCGCTGTGGCTGAGGGTGCACACGGTGTGCGGCGACATGCTGCGGAGGAACTCGTTGAGATCGCCATAGGCCATGTATTCAAAGAGTAGGCACATAGGCTTCCCGACAGCACACACGCCTGGAGCCAAAATAATGTCCACTGTTAGGATGGGTTTCTAAAACGACACAATGGAAAACCAAAACCTAACCAGTTGCCAATGGGAGTCAATTCTGACTCACAGCAACTGTGCTCCATATGGTTTTCTTCAATGGCTGATTTTTAAGAACTAGATCCCTAGGCCTTTCTAGAAGTGTCTCTGGGTGGGTTTGAACCACCAACCTTTGGGTTGGCAGCCAAGCATGTTAACTGTTTACACCACCAAGGGATTCCACAACACAATGGAAGAAACACCCCAAAAGCAAATGGTCAGATCAGAAAATATGGGGCCTTGATTTTTTGTTGACAGTGTCATAGACAAACCCTAACCCCATTTCTTTGTCTAACCATATCCTATTTACCTTTTAAGATTCAGTTTAATTATTACTCCTTCTAGGAAACCCTAGTGGTGTAGTGGTTAAGTGCTACGGCTGCTAACCATAAGGTCAGCAGTTCAAATCCACCAGATGCTTCTTAGAAACTCTATGGGGCAGTTCTACTCTGTCCTATACGGCTGCTATGAGTCGGAATTGACTCGATGGCAATGCGTTTTTTAGGATGTCTTAGTTCCAGAACCTTCCAGTATCAGATTTTCCTTCTATCATCCTTTAACATAGTACCTACCACCTTATATTTTATTTATTTTTTATTGTACTTTAGATGAAGGTTTACAGAGCAAATAGTTTCTCATTAAAGTTAGTACATATTGTTTTATGACAATGGTTAATAACCCCATGACATGTCAACACTGTCCCTTCTCAACCTTGCCACCCTATATTTTAATCATTCATTTATTTGTAGGTTTCACCCCAGTATTTTAGCACTTTGAAATTAGAGATTCTGTCTTCCTTTTTAAATTCCCCATACCTACCATGTGTCTGGCAGAGGAGGGGCTTAATAAATGTTTGATGAATGAATTTATGAATGTATGTTTGTTTTAGGTATGTAATATAATTGCTCTGTGTTTTGGCTTACTTCTCTGGAGAACAATAATTGGAAGGATGTCATATGAAGTTTGGAAAGGATAGCAAAGAAAAAGGAAACTCACAAAAAACCTGAAGATTCTTAGATGAAGTATTCAAGTTGCTGCAATGAAACATTTTGAAATTTAGGTTTTATGATGCTCATTTTAAAAGGGAAAAATGTTAATATAAATAGAGTCTTAGATTTAATTCCAGAAGGGAATTTGCAAATCTTAAAATCTTGCTATATTTGAGAGAGAAACTGGAGAACTTGGAATATGTACATCAAATGAGCAGGATTTCACATCACCATAAAAATAGATTATTAGATCTACTACTTTTTCCCAGGAAATTAGAAAAAATTAGAAGTCTCTGTGCGAAAAGGAAAAGACATAAGGAATACTGTTATCTTGGCTTATTGTTTGGGGGTGAGTTTTTAATTCCAGGGACTTTAGCAATCAGCATATTTATATGTACTAGAGAAAAAACAAAGAAATGACAACACATTTCTTTGAGGACAAAAAAAAACCTTTTTGAACTGAAATTATTTAATGAAATGCTATACTCCCTGATACGGAAAATATTATATGGAAAGTTCTTACTTTATGATGACTATTAACAAGTATATATATAAATATTTGTCAATTATATATGTATATATATATGGCAGTTATATGTGTATATATATAAACAGTTTTATGTGTATTTATATAATTCCTTCTTTAAGAGCTCAAAATGTTTTATATATTGTAATAATTCTAACCCAGCTCTTAGTTAGGACTTCAAGGCAGAATAAACTCCTTGGGTGAAGGACTTTTTATGGACCTTTGTAACCTCAAGCCAATACTACACATGGTTCATTATACGATTTCAATATATGTTGGATGGATTGGTGGATGCATAGATGGATGCTTAGCTGGATATAAGAAAACCTCAAACCTACTCCAAGCCATGTTTTAAGTATGACCTCTTCAATAAATTATCTCATCTTATTGTTCTACTGTTTTCTCAACTGCCAGAACAGTGAGTAAGAGTTTACAATCTTTAATGCCTCTTCCTTTTCTAAAATTCTTCAGATCTCTACATTTATACCTACTTCTATACATTTATGATTATAAAACCATTTACACTAGGATTTCAATACGAGGTAATTTATTTTTAAAATATAATCATTTTCAGTAAGTGCCTGATATTCCTAAAGTATGAATCAAAACAGATTTTTTTACTGGAAATGAATTTTATGGATTTTCCCAATCTCCCTTCCCCTTTTGCCATCTTTCAAAAATGCTATTAAGTTCCAAGAAACTGTCAGAGCAGTGGAATCATATCAGGAAAGATTACTGCTTATGTGTATTTGAATCAAAAGAAGACCCTGGGTTTATGGGTCATTGAAATGGATTTTAGATATAGATTTAACAAATGGTCATATAAGTCTCAGTTCTTGTTGGGCAGTAAAATTGAGAGAAAACTCTTAGTAGTGATGTATAAACATGCTACCACAGACATCATAAACTTGCAAGTTAAATAGTATGTATTCGATTCAGTCTCAGGAATCCAGGATATTATAAAATAGCAAATACCTATACATGGCTTCAAACTCAACATTTTAAGAAACAATAAAAATTATACCCCAACAGGGAAGTATTTCTGTTTGGTGTTCATTTCAGATCACTATGAAAGACTATCTCTCTTTGGTACCTGTCTCAAGCTTTAGAACCATATTTTCTATGCCCGAGAGATATTAAGAGAGGCATCTCAAAACCAATGTGATCACATAAGAAGATGCTCAATTTCACTAGCAGTTAACCAAAACCCATTGCCATTGAGTCAATTCAGACTCATAGCGACCCTACAGGACAGATTAGAACTGCCCTGTAGGGTTTCCAAGGAGCAGCTGGCAGATTCGAACTGCTAACCTTTTGGTTAGCAGCTGAGCTCTTACCCACTGCACTGCCAGGGCTCCCTCACTAGCAGTTAAACCAAAAACAAACTCACCCATTGCCATCAAGTCGATTCCGACTCATAGCAACCCTATAGCCAGAGAAGAACTACTCCATAGGGTTTCCAAGGAGGGCTGGTGAATTTGAACTGCTGACCTTTTGGTTAGCTGCTGTAGCTCACCATAACTCTTAACTACCGTACCACCAGGGCTCCGACCTTTTGGTTAGGGAGATGCAAATCAAAAGCACAATGAAATACTACCTCGCCCACATTATAATGGCAATGATCAAAAAAATGGAAAACAAAAGGGGTTGGCAAGGTTGTGGAGAAGTTGGAACCCCCATCCCTTGCTGGTAGGAATGTCAAATGGTATAACCGCTGTGGAAAATAGTTTTGGTGGTTTCTTAAAAAGTTGAACATAGAATTTGACCCAGCAATCCCAATCCCAGAAGTGAAAGCAGGAACACAAATATAAACCTGTACATCAGTGTTCATTGAAGCACTTTTCACAATAGCCAAAAGGTGGAAACAACCAAAATGTCCATCAACAGCTGAATGGATAAACAAAATGTGGTATACACACATAATAGAATACTACTTAGTCATACAGAGAAATGGAGGCCTGATACATGCACAACATGGATGAATCTAGAAAACATCATACTGGGTAAAATAAGCAAATATATAGAAACCAAAAATTATTAGTGGTTAACAGGGTGAAAGGGTGGCTGAAGGGGGGGGGGTTATGCTTGGGGGCATTAAGTTTATGTTCATGGTGGTGGGATAATTTGGAAAAGGATAGTGAGAATAATGCATAATTAAAGAATGTAATCAGTGTCACTAAATTGTACACGTAGAAATTATCGAGATGGCGTATGTTTTGTTTATGTATATTTTCACCACAATTAAAAAAACGTGATAAGAGGGATTCAGTTTTCCTCAGTAAAGGTGGCAAAGAGAGAGAAAAATTGAAGTGATGAGATTAAAAATGGATTATTAATTAAGCACTGTTCTACAAGGGATGGGATAGAATGAGTGGTGTTAGGACCTTGGTGAAGGAGCTAAGCTTGGGAAAGCAGGGTCATCTCTATGATCCAGAATCAAAGGAGAACATAAATAAAGAAACTGATAAACTCTGAAGTGTAAAGGAAGAAAAATTAGAAAGTGTAAAGGAAGAAAAACTGTTTTCTGATAAAATAAACACCCTCTCTTGTATTTTCATACCTAAGAGTTTCACAATGTTTGGGTTATCAAATTCCGCCATGAGGGCTGCTTCCCTCTGAAAGTCAGCTTGCATGTCTGCTGAGGCTTCTTCTTTGAGCATTTTCACCGCCACCATGGTGTAAGGTTCATAGGGAAGTAAGCCTGGAGCCCTGAGACACAAATGTGTTTAGAAAGAAAGAAGCCAAAGATTAGGAACGTTTTGCAAACCCACATTTATACATATCAACCACTCTCGCAGCCTTTCCCAGAGCCACTAAATCAAAGACAGGTGCCAACAATAGTATCCAAATAATAAAAATCACTAGGATTATTTTCAACATAGGTTAAGTTTGACATGTGTCTTATTTATAAATTACAGGAATTCTAAAGTGCATAGATTCAATGGGATTATCATCATTCTAATCCCTTCATCCCTGGCCAGAATTTAGTTCCTTGAAGGTAGGGTCTATAATTTATCCATTTTTATATTCCTCAAAGAGCCTAAAATCATGCCTTGCCTATGTTTAGTTCTCAGTAAAAAGATATGTGAGATTTTCTTTTTCTTTTCTTTTTTAATTTAGTAACTCCATGCAAGTGGCACCATAAGTGAGGGTAAGATTGTGTCCTATACAAGGGCACTAGTCCGAAAGGGTATCTGGCGATTAAGACCCAGCCCACATTCTCTGGGCCCTGTTGTTGTCTGTGGAGCTGCAACTAAGCAGAGAGGACATTTTCTTCCAATTCATACCAAGTTGCTGTACTGTCTAGTGTTAGCTCTAATACTTTCTTGAGCTCATCGTCTTCCTACATTTCTGGAGCACTTTTTTCCTTTTTCTGTTTTACCATTCGATGAGCATCTATTTGGTATCTATACACGTCAGGTTCTAAGTTCTTAAAGCACTAGTGCAAAGCAAACTTTAAATGAAGTGGAGAATATTGCAATAGACACTGGAAGAGCAGTACATTTGAGAATTGTTTACTGAAAACAATGCAAGAAATTATGATTAAAAATGTATGACTTAAAATTTTCACCAAAAAGGAAATATGCTTGAACTACTACTAATTGTAACTTGAACGCTATAAAATGAAGATACATTTAGATTTCTTATAAATTATTTATCTTAAATGCATTAAAATATAATTCCTCCATATTTGCAAACCTACTTTCCAGAAAAGAGGGAAAATTATTGAGATTCAAAGTATAGTACACAATACAATGCAGGTTAATGGTGTGAATTAATTAATATGAAATAACTATTATACATGGTATCTATAAATCAAGGTAATGATCTGATGTCTTTTCAGACACAACGTATTTCTTTTTTTTTTAATTGTGCTTTAGATGAAATTTTATAGAGCAAATTAGTTTCTAATACAACAAATGATACACAAATTTTTTTGTAACATTGGTTGCAATTCCCGTGATGTGTCAACACTCTCCCCTTCCACACCCCAATTCCCCATTTCCATCCTTTCATTTTTCCTGTCCCTTCTTGCCTTCTTGTCATTGCTTTGGAGCAGGTATTGCCCTTTTGGTCTCGTATACATGATTGAACAAAGAAGTACGTTCCTCACGTGTGTTATTGTTTGTTTTATAGACCTGTCTAATCTTCGGCTGAAGGGTGAACTTCAGAAGTGGCTTCAGTTCTGAGTTAAAAGGATGTCTGAGGGCCATGGTTTCGGGGTTCTTCCAGTCTCTGTCAGATCAGTAAGTCTGGTCTTTTTGTGTGTGTGTGAATTTGAATTTTGTTCTACATTTTTCTCCTGTTCTGTCTGGGACCCTCTATTGTGATCCCTATCAGAGCGGTTGGTGGTGGTAGCCAGGCACCATCTAGTTCTGCACTCAGGCTGGTGGAGGTTGTGATAGTTCTGCTCCATTAGTCCTGTGGACTAATATTTCCCTTGTATCTTTGGTTTTCTTCATTCTCCTTTGCTCCGGATGGGATGGGACCGGTAGATGTATCTTAGATGGCTGCTGGCAAGCTTTTAAGACCCAGACGCTACTCACTGAAGTTGGATGTAGAACATTTTCTTTATGAACTTTGTTATGACAGTTGACCTAGGTGTTCCCCAAGACCATGGTCCCCAACCCTCAGCCCCAGTAACTCAGTCCCTCAGGATGTTTGGATGTGTCTAAGAAGCTTCTATGTTTTTGCCTTGGTCAAGTTGTGCTGACTTCCCCTATATTGTGTGTTTTCTTTCCCTTCACCAAAGTTAACACTTGGCTACTATCTAGTGAGTGATTTCCCTTCCCCAGCCCTCCCCTCCCTAGTAACCATCAAAGATTGGTTTTTTTCTGTGCAGACATAACATATTTCAAAGGAGATATTTTTTTACATAAAATAACTTTACCTTGCTTGAAAAACCCTTCCAAATGCTCCCTCTCCAATATCTCTCACATATTCAATGTTATTCCTTGGATACTCCAGGCTCAACAATTTGGGATTTAGAAGGAGTGGCATCCTCTGGTACATGGGGTTGGGATGAAGTCTGTCTAGCAAGAGCTCGGAAGGAAGAGTAGTGAGAGTTACAGCTGCTGATTCTCTGCAGGTAAGATCAATAGTGAGCTCAGGATCAGGTAAGAGCTTTGTACTCAGATTTTAAGAGATTTGTCATTTAGGAGTAAATGAAATAAATTGTACTGAGGCCGTGAAAGGTCCTACAATTTTAGAGCAATAAAGTATTTTGTTTGGTTTAGAGTCAAAGGCACATTTTCTCAGGAATTTTGTCATTGTCCACATTGGCAGTGGCAGTGGGGGTGACTAGGAAAAGGGGGAGGAGGAATAGCTATTTTTTTCCAAATTATTGTTTAGATTTTCCCTGTTGTGAAAACTAACTTTAGGACATGTGACTGTATGCAAAAGATCACTGACATTTTGAAAGGCCATTGGGTGGGGGCTTGATTTTACAGCAGGGCAATGGATGCCATTAAGAGTCTGGTAGTATTACATATATTCCTCCTTCCACCCCCAATTCCAACATTTGCTATGTAGGTTTAAAAATATTGCTACATGCGATAAGCTGGGATTAGAACCGTACCTTTTCTTAAGTTTCCATTTTTTTCGTCTTCGGCAGCAATAAAGAGTAGTTATGGTGAGAAGCGCAAATATTGCAAAGCTGGACATGATGGAAATTATTACAGTCATGGAGTATGTGGGTGAGACAGAGAAGGAGGAAGAGGAGGAGGAGGGCAAATTTGGAATGTCCACACTCGGCTTCGAGGATGGCATTGGTGGGAATGCTGTAAGAAAACAATGATAATTCTTTTCACTCATTCTCAAACCTTTAAGAAATATTTTCTTCTATACAAGCAATCTGTAAACTAAATTTAATTTTTAAGGATACGTGTTTATATATCAGGTTCTCCCTAGTTATAGATCCTTAAATTCTAATTGTAAGAATCCAGTGAAGCCCAGTTGTCAGTCAGTCCAGCTTTAAGAATCACAGGATTTTATTAAAGATGAGACTCAGAGAGAGGAAGTATTTTTTTCCCAAGACAAGTGCAGATCCTGGGCTAGTGCACTTCACAATGCACCATATTGTTTATGACCTGACAACAGTCATAGAAATTACTAAATTATCAAACAAAATACATTATGTGATGGTACTGCAGGCTAGGGTTGACTAGAGCTGAACTTTTATACACATTTACTTTTGATTTACAAGCAGGATAAAAATAATGGAAAGAGATAAATAATGAAAATATTAGAACACAAATGAACAGAAATTTGTTCATCTAAAAACAGAGCTCCTGTCAAACACCTATTAAAATGGCCAATGCAATATAAAAACAAGGCAAAACCTGCATTACTGTTGGGAACCAAAAGATGCCATACTCATATTGCCTGTGGGGTGCAAAGTCAATTGTGTATCTATTAAAATGACCTCATTACAGCAAAACCTTTGAAATCCAGAGCCTGTGTAAGGCAGAAACCTGTCAGAGAAGGAAACTCAAATATTTTCCACTAAAGTGAGCGATAGAAAAGTGGTAAGACTGAACCCTATCAAAGGTGGAAAACTTTCGAGACTTGGAAAAACAAAGCAGTCCCGTTGAGTTCCGTCTATCACAGGTTTCACTACAATTGTATTTTAAATCCTCTTAATAGATTGAGTAAAAATAAAAACATAGATACAGAGTACTTTAATAATTGACAATACTGTTTTAATAGCTATCAATGAACTTTGTACCCTAATAAGGGAGAATAAACATTCTTTTCATATATTTGTGGGTTACTGACAGAAATGATCTTATGCCAGGCCACAAGATAATTCTCAATAAATTTAAAAAGCAGAAATTATC
This sequence comes from Trichechus manatus latirostris, assembly GCF_000243295.1. Lineage (NCBI taxonomy): Eukaryota > Metazoa > Chordata > Mammalia > Sirenia > Trichechidae > Trichechus > Trichechus manatus. Next base: position 10,571,049 of record NW_004443952.1, read on the forward strand.
CAGACTGACTCTTTAATCAAAATGTCATAACAGAAGTAACGATAGATTAAATAAACTCAATAGGACATTAAAAGAAAAAAGAAAAATAAAATAACTTTGATCAAAGAATAAAAATTAACCATAGTTACAGATTAGAAAATAACTTTCTAATAGTGCAAATGAGATTTGGTCAAAACTGTACTCAATGATAAACTGATAGCTTTATCTACTTTTATTACATAAAAAAATGGAAGTGAATAAATTAAACATTTAATTCAAGACTTTGGAAAAGAAACAGTAACTACAGAAAGCAGAGGAAAATAAGTGTTAAAGTTAACAGCCATATACAAGTAGAAATTAATATGTTAGAATATGCAACCAACAAACGACAGAATTGAAAAACAAGTCAACAGTTGCTCTTTTTATTTTTAAAGCAGTCTAACCGGTAGAATGTTATTATTTTTTTTAAATAAGAAAGACACAAACATATAAAGTCAGAATGAGAAAAGCGTTCTGACAACAGATTCAAAGGTCAGTAAAAAATGAGGTAATATATAATTATGCAATTATATTTTTAAAATTATAAGAAAAGTGATAGGAACATATTAATCACCAAATTTGAGGAATTAGAAGGCCCAAATATAACAGGAAATTAGTTTTAAAAGTCATTATAGAATTATGAATACATTCTTTCAATCTTAGAAGAGATAAAATTTCCCTATTTTAAGATATGTTCCAGTAAAACAAAAAATCTTTCAAACTCTTTTAGGGTACTATTATAATACTAATATCACAACTTGACAAAGTTAGAACAAAAGAAAAGAAAACTGCATACACAGATTACAGAGCACACATTTTTAAAAAATCCTAAATGAAATACTAGCAAATGGACTGCAATCCTATAGTAAGAGAATAATTATTTAACAAGAAAATATATTAATACAACACATCACATCCAAAGTCAGAAGAAAAACTTTTATCTCAGTAGATGCCTAAAGCCATTGGAAATAGGACTCTTGCAAAAGCAGAGATTACATTGGAGCACCCATATCTTACTTCTTAGTCCAGGAGTAGACACAAGGATTATGTCAAAGGCTAACCAAATAGTTTTGAAGCCTGTGAAGGCCAACTTGGTCACCACTGTGGCTCAAGCAGGCACCTGGAACCGGAAGAACATCAGCACAGCAGTAAAACATCTGTGCAGGACCAATAATAGCATGTCTTAACAAGTGTCAACAGAGAATCAGGCTTCCAAATTCCCTCTATGGCTGATTGGAAAGCTAGTCTGACTCTCTTTGGACTAAGGTTTGGACTAGATTTCTTAATCAATCCAAGGTGGGTGGGGAGAGGTGCTTAAATTGGAGAGCTGAGCTTCCTACTAATAATGTAGGAGCAATTACTAAAAGACAGGGAGAAGTGACTATTTTTGTATCTGGATTTTATACAGCAGTTCATACCATATATGACATGTGAGTGAACGCAATGCAATTTCTAAAAACCAGTAGTCTATTCTCATTCATAAATATAAGGATGATTTTCCTAAAGAATATCAGAAAATAGAATATAATGACATATTAAAAGAATAATCCATTATGACTAAGTAGAGTTTATTTTAAAATGCAAGAATTGACATGGTTTGAACAATAATTTTGTTCTCTGAATTTAAGTATTTCTTCCTTTCAGGATAGCTTTGTTTTGTTATTTCTTGATTATTGTTTTTGATCTATTTGCTTTTGTTTTCTCTAGAGCTACATCAATTATCTCTTTGGGTACTCTCTTTCCTTTTTATCTTTTCTCTCATCAATTTTGTCTCTCTTTTTCCTCTGAACTTCAAGGGAGTTCTATTCACTCATTTATCCACATAGTAACATATTCATTAAATTCTACTGATGGTTAGATATCAGGAATACTGTAGTAACATGACAAGTCTGCATTTAAATACTTAACTAAGAAACAAACTAGTAAACAGATAATTATGATAAAATATAAGAAGTGTTACAAGAGTGGTAAGAACAGGTTGCTCTGTGAAAACCCAGGGGTAGCATGATTTCCAGCTTTAGGCACACTGGGTAGGTTTTCTAAATAAGTAAGTTTAAGTTAAATATATAGGATGAGTAGCAATAACCAGTTGAAGGTGTGATTACATTTTCAGAGAATACTCTCTTAGACATGTGTCCTGGGACATGTTCTCAGATAAAATGATCAGTTTATGACATTTGGAGTTCATTCTCTTACCTGTAGTAAAGATTTCATAAAACATTTTTTTAAGACTAAGAAACTAGTTTATTTGTACTGCTGAAATTCTTATTTAGAAGGAGTGTAAAAGGCATAAATAAGATTTTTTTAAAGTGTTGTTACTGTCTAATTTAGTATAAGCCCTCAATAATAAGCATTCAGTGAATGTTTGAACAGATGAGTGAGTGAACAATTAAAAGCCCAATCAAAGTAAACTGTGGCTGCTCATACGACAATGAACTAAAACATTTCTTTTTCATTCCTTCAACTTGAGAATAACAATTTGACAGACTTCAAGAATAATAGATTTTTAGGGTTTTCCATAATTGCTCTTATTTATAACTCTGAGTGATTCAGTTGGAACCAATAACATTCTTTCTTTTAATACTTCAAGTCTTCGTCCTTGAAATAAGCTAGTAAAATCAAGTCCTCTCTAATAGTCAGGGCACTTAGCCAAGTGCAAAGAAGATTAGGCCTGGAATATGTATCACAGGAAGTGAATAAGATTTAGGCCTTAGAACATTCCACTCGGAGGAAGTTAACTGACATGAAAGAACTTTTTTAATTTCATTCTGAAGATTTTTGCCTTCTGGTAGCTTAAAGCGCCATCTGATCCAAGTCAGTTTCTAGGACATTCTTTTCAAGCAACCTTCTTGAATTCTTTCCTAAAGGCTTTGAGATGACCTTTGTAAAATCATTTGATTTAACAGTATAAATTTTACAGTGGAAATTAGCTGTGTTAAGAAACTATCTTCCAAAATAAAGATCTATTGTCACAACTGAAGACCATGACTGGCTCAGTGAAGAAATAAATATTTGTTTTTAATCTACAAATAATTAGATGATTAAAAATCATGAATGCAAAAATCAAAAGGTGACATTTTAAATTTGACTTATTTTATAGACATATAAGGGATAACATAGACTAATAAACCTGAGGTAGGAGATATTAATTGTAACATCATTCACTACTTCAATGGCCTAAACTGAAGTTATAAGCTGAGACCTCCAACAGTTTTCCTTCGTGTTCTACCTGGGGTGAGTATGGTGGGAGGCCTGAGTGAGGCTGTGCATTCTGTTCTGGACATTATGAAGTATAAGTGTAAATACGCATGCATGAATCCAGTTACATACACATAAGGTTCCAAGGGCACAAGCAAAATTACTTACTTGTTAGGTTTTCTTTTATAAAATCTGAGGGGGAAAGGATAAAAATTTGTTTTAAATGAGCATCCAGATATGACATATATTTTGTGAGAGAGTGCTAAGAAATGCAAGTTCTCTTGCACCTCTTTAATCTACAACTGGAAAACATTCTTTGCATTCGAATGTGAAAGGATTGCGTCTTTGAAATTAAACCAGCTGTTAGGGATAACAACACAGTTCCTTACCAGTGAAATTCATTAAACAACATGCAGTGATTCTGTTTTGTTTTGGGAGGTCAGCATTTTCAAACATGTGGCTTATTTTTACATGCTTAAAAGTCTGCTTCATTGGCTAAGAAAAAGGAGTTTACTCCTTTATTTCACTCCTATGACAAAACATGGGATGTCCTTAGCCATTTTACTACACATTCCAGAAAATGTTATAAGGTCTCATAAGACCCCTGTGAAATAAGGTAAGATCTCAAGTAGCAGTCAAAAGTGCTCTGTAATTTATTTTAGAACAAATGAAGTAAAATCCTTGTGCTAACCAGTGCAATTAGGATAGCATTAGGATTCTGCTATTAGGAGACTAAGAAGGCAGAATTCAAACAAAAATTTGGAAATGCTTAGAAATGTTAGCATTAGGAGCTTTAAGCTCACACCTTCGTTTTTCCAAATAGTATATTCCTCTTAACCTTCAACGTCTTGGGGAAACTCTTTGTTACCTAAATATGGCAGTCTGGTACAGGCCATGGGGTCCCAGTGCATGCTGGGAAGCTTGTTGCATTCTGGCATGGAGAGCAGATTCATCCGAGATCTGTAGAGTCCTCTGTGGGTGTTTTCTTCTATCGCCAGCCATTCTTTTGCACAGAAGAGCTCCTTTACTGCCATGCAGTACTCTCTAAAAATTTGTATAGAGAACAAAACCTGATGTATCACGGCATGTTAAAACCAAATTTATGGTGGAACCTACATTCTATATTTTCAAAACATCATCATAGTACATTGTCTGTTCTACTCTGTCACATGGAGTCGCTATGAGTTGAAAACCCACTCGAGGGCACCTAACAACAATGACTATAAAATCAAATGTTGTTGTTCTTAGTTGCTGTTGAATAGATTCTGATTCATTGCAATTCCTTGTGTTACAGAGTGGAACTGCTCCATAGGGTTTTCTTGGCTGTAACGTTAATGAAGCAGATCACTAGGCCTTTTCTTCCGTGGTACAAATCAAATGTAAAAACTAAAAATAATGTTAAAAAATAGAATTCCAGATGAAGTTTAAAAAACCAACTATGGAGGATTCGTAAAATTATGCTAACTTAAATAGGTCTACCCTGAATAACTTACTGAAAAATGGGTAAAGGCTATCAACAGAAAATTCGAACAAGAGACCTAAAATTGCCAAGCACAGTTAAGATTTTTATTTTTTTCTTTGTGATTTTTTTTTGTACATTCTATTTTTTATACAAAGGGCTTGTATGGGTTTTGTTATCATGAAACCACAATGACTGTCACCCGAAAAAAAGGAGAAAAACATATTTGTAACCTAATTATAATTCATCTCAAACAAGTATCCATAATGTTGAGTTGATTCCAGGACATTGGGACTAGCTTAGCACCTGAGTGTCACTGTATAAGCATGATGACCATTCCAGTGGCCACCACAAATTACATTAGTAGTGATAATGACAGTCTGATGGAATCTGTCTTCACATTCTTTTGCTGGCCACACCTTTTGTTTATTATACACCTGTTTCTTTCTAGTTAAAGGATTGTCATTATTGAGCAGTACCTCAAATAAATAATTTTAGGGAATTCAAAAAGGAACCTGAGAAACAGAAATGTAAGCTAAAGGAACAGCAGCCGACAGAGACGCTATTTCTTCAAATAATTGCAAGGGCAGTTGAAAGAGAATCAGTACTTCCTAACCTCCAGTGTGACAAATTTTTACTTTCTCTTACCTATTTTCTTTGCCATCCTCTTCTTGGCAATAGTTTTAGCTTTTCTCTCCTCCTCTTTCCCTTTCTTATTCCCTCAATTCTAGAGTCCGTAGAAAGATTTGTAGATGTCATGTCTGATCACAATACAATGTAGGTGAAGAAAGAGCAAATCATATTTTTTATCAGTGACTCCAAACCCTCAAATTCTGCAGTAAGCTGAGGAAAAGAGCACTGTGTTGTAATGATCTCAGTGTAGTCCTTTTTTGCTAAATGGAGAGTACCTTAAAATTCTTTCAATACGTAAATAGTTCCTAGTTTTATCAAAATGGATATGAACATATGCTATGTTGGCAATTTTTTTGCGCTTTCTTCAAAAGAAAACTTAGGAAGAACAACATTTATTCAGTTTCTAATATATTCCATTGGTGTGACTTATCCTTTAATACTCTCAACTCTATTTTACAGATAAGAAAACTGAAATTTAGCCAAGATCATACATTTAGAAAGCAGTACCAGTATTCGAACTTTGTTCTGTTTGGCTCAAAAGTCAGATTGATTGCTATGTTTTCTACCATAAGAAGTAAATGAAGGCAAAGATAATTCTATTGAACAAGGATTTATGAATTTCAATGTTGAAAGAAGATGGAGATTTTAAAGAAATATCTATTCACAACCTATTTCTCCAAAAGCAATGAGGTAAGAGTGTCAGCACTTAAATTAAAATATTGAATGGAATGTGTTGTTGTTGTTGTTACGTGCCTTTGAGTTGATTCTGACTCATAGCTACCCTATGTACAACCGAATGAAACACTGCCCGGCCCTGCACCATCCTCACAATCGTTGTTATGCTTAAGCCCATTGTTGCAGCCACTGTGTCAATCCTTCTCATTGAGGGTCTTCCTCTTTTTCGATGATCCTCCACTTTACCAAGCATGATGTCCCTCTCCAGGGACTGATCCCTCCTGACAACATGTCCAAAGTATGTGAGACTTAGTCTCGCCCTCCTTGCTTCCAAGGAGCATTCTGATTGCACTTCTTCCAAGACAGATTTGTTCATTCTTTTGGCAGTCCATGGTATATTCAATATTCTTCTCCAACACCACAATTCAAAGGCATCGATTCTTCTTTGGTCTTCCTTATTCATCATCCAGCTTTCACATGCATATGAGGTGATTGAAAACACCATGGCTTGGGTCAGGCGCACTTTAGTCTTCAAGGTGATATGTTTGCTTTTCAACACTTGAAAGAGGTCTTTTGCAGCAGATTTGCCCAATGCGACGTGTCCTGACCGCTACTTCCATGAATGTTGATTGTGAATCCAAATAAAATGAAATCCTTGACAACTTTAATTTTTTTCCATTTATCATGATGTTGCTTATTGGTCCAGTTGTGAGGATTTTTGTTTTCTTTATGTTGAGGTATAATCCATACTGAAGACTGTGGTCTTTGATCTTCACCAATAAGTGCTTCAAGTCCTCTTCACTTCAGCAAGCAAGGTTGTGTCATCTGCATAATACAGGCTTTTAATGAGTCTTCCTCCAATCCTGACGTCTTGTTCTTTTTGATATAGTCCAGCTACTCAGATTATTTGCTCAGCATACAGATTGAATAGGTATGGTGAAAGGATACAACCCTGATGCACACCTTTCCTGACTTTAAACCACAAAGTATCCCGTTGTTCTCTTCAAACGACTGCCTCTTGATCTATGTACAGTCTCCCATGAGCACAATTAAGTGTTCTCTGGAATTCCTATTCTTCCCAATGTTATCCATAATTCGTTATGATCCACACAGTTGAATACCTTTGCGTAGTCAATAAAACACAGGTAAACATCTATCTGGTATTCTCTGCTTTCAGCCAGGCTCCATCTGACATCAGCGATGATATCCCTGGTTCCACGTCCTCTTCTGAACCCAGCTTGAATTTCTGGCAGTTCCCTGTTGATATACTGCTGCAGCCGCTTTTGAATGATCTTTAGCAAAATTTTACTTGCATGTGATATTAATGATATTGTTCGATAATTTCTGCATTCAGTTGGATCATTTTTCTTGGGAATAGGCATAAATATGGATCTCTTCCAGTTGGTTGGCCAGGTAGCTGTCTTCCAAATTTCTTGGTGCTGCATCCATTTATTGAAACATCTCAGTTGGTATTCCATCAATTCCTGAAGCCTTGTTTTTTGCCAATGCTTTCAGTGCAGCTTGGACTTCTTCCTTCAGTACCTTCAGTTCCTGATCATATGCTTCCTCCTGAAATGGTTGAATGTCGATCAATTCTTTTTGGTATAATGACTCTGTGTATTCCTTCCATCTTCTTTTAATGTTTCCTGCATCATTTCATATTTTCCCTGTAGACTCCTTCAATACTGCAACTCGATACTTGAATTTTTTTCTCCAGTTCTTTCAGCTTGAGAAATGCTGAGCATGTTCTTCCCTTTTGGTTTTCTATCTCCAGGTCTTTGCACATGTCATTAAAATACTTTGTCTTCTCGAGCCGCCCTTTGAAATCTTCTGTTCAGCTCTTTGACTTCATTGTTTCTTCCTTTTGCTTTGGCTACTCAACGTTCAAGAGCAAGTTTCAGAGTGTCTTCTGACATCCAGTTTGGTTTTTTCTTTCTTTCATGTCTTTTTGATGACCTCTTGCTTTCTTCATGTATGATGTCCTTGATGTTATTCCACAACTCGTCTGGTCTTCGGTCATTAGTGTTCAACATGTCAAACCTATTCTTGAGGTGGTCTCTAAATTCAAGTGGGATATACTGAAAGTTGTACTTTGGCTCTCGTGGACTTGTTCGAATTTTCTTCTGTTTCAACTTGAACTTGCATATGACAATTGATGGTCTGTTCCACAGTCGGCCCCTGGCCTGGTTCTGACTGGTGATATTGAGCTTTTCCATCGTCTCTTTCCACAGATGTAGTCGATTTGATTCTTGCGTATTTCATCTGGCGAGGTCCACATGTATAGTTGCCGTTTATGTTGGTGAAAAAAGGCATTTGCAATGAAGAAGTCGTTGGTCTTGCAAAATTCTATCCTGTGATCTCAGGCATTGTTTCTATCACCAAGGCCATATTTTCCAATTACTGATCCTTCTTCTTTGTTTCCAATTTTCACATTCCAATCACTGGTAATTATTAATGCATCCTGATTGCATATTTGATCCATTTCAGACTGCACAAGTTGGTAAAAATCTTCAATTTCTTCCTCCTTTGCCTTAGTGGTTAGTTTATAAATCTGAATAATAGTTGTATTAACTGGTCTTCCTTGTAAGAGAATGGATATTATCCTATCACTGACAGCGTTGTACTGCAGGACAGATCTTGAAATGTTCTTTTTGAGAATGAATGCAACACCATTCCTCTTCAAGTTGTCATTCCTGGCATAGTAGACCATATGATTGTCTAATTCAAAATGGCTAATACCAGTCCATTTCAGCTCACTAATGCCTAGAATATTGATGTTTATGCAGTCCATTTCATTTTTGACAACTTCCAGTTTTCCTAGATTCATACTTCGTACATTCCACATTCTGATTATTAATGGATGTTTGCAACTGTTTCTTCTCATTTTGAGTCATGCCACATCAACAAATGAAGGTCCCGAAAGTTTGACTTCATCCATGTCATTAAGGTCAACTCTACTTTGAGGAGGCAGCTCTTCCCCAGTCATCTTTTGAGAGCCTTCCAACCTAAGGGGCTCATCTTCCAGCACTATATCAGACAATGTTCTGCTGCTATTCAGAAGGCTTTCACTGGCTAGTTCTTTTCAGAAGTGGACCGCCGGGTCCTTCTTCCTAGTCTGTCTTAGTCTGGAAGCTCCGCTGAAACCCGTCTGCCATAGGTGACCCTGCTGGTACTTGAATACCGGTGGCCTATCTTCCAGCATCACAGCAACATGCAAGCCCTCACAGTACAACAAACTAACAGACGCGTGGTGGTAGATGGAATGTACTTACTTTAAAATAATATTCTGAAATGCTAATCATGAGTTCATATTTATTGACAAATAATGCTGAAATAATTGAAATGTCTATTTTCTCTTGGCATACTTTTAATTTTGTCTTACTAATGAGGTCCATATAAGTTTAGGATTTCCTTTTTTATTTGATAGAAAACAGGGATATTTATGAATATGATAATCAAGTGAATAATAACAAGAATACTGTACCTTTTATGATAGTTTCTAGAAACTCAGAGCCCTTGTATTATATAGGGTATCATTTGTGATTTACTTGGTAGAATTTTATCTAATTATAGTATCTCCTATTTTGGACAAAAGCCAGCTTTTGCCTTTACTATTGTACATGACACCTCCTTCTTTTGAAAACTGTGCCTATTTGCAGACAGACATATGGAATTTGTCCATTTATTTATTTATTTACTTACCTGCAAATGGGCTTAGGAGTGGGCACTGCTCCAGGATTGCAATCTTGGAAGATGTGGTTACACAGCAGAGCCTCAGCAGCTGGCCGGCAGAGTGGGCTCACTGCTTTCAGTTCATTCCAGCCGGTGTGGACCAGTAGCTCTTGGGCCTCCTCGGGGTCACCGTAGGAAGTGTTGAAGAAAACAAGAGCGTCTTTGGCTAGGATGGCGTTACATACCTCCCCTCTGTACTGGGCGCAGTAACCTTTGTTATCTTTCTGTGGTTTACTGAAAGAAGCAATGAACAACATTCCCAATCACATGTTATTTCTTGCCATTCACTCTGCTTTTTTTTTTTTTTTTCCTTCCAGTTTTCACATCTGCATCACAGAAATAGGAGAAAACTGTACTACTAAACTGGTTGAAATGTTACATCTGAATATTGTCTTCATTTCCAGCTGCAATTATATCGTCTCTAGCTACTCCAGAGGGCTATTGTGAGAACCAAATATGATAATAGATGTGGAAAGCTTTGGAAACTATCAAGGACTGAATAGACTTGTATGTTTATTATTTACATTATAAATGTAATGTGACTACTCTTAGTTAAGCCACCTCACACGCTTCTTGCAAATAAGCTGACACAGCAATAAGTACATCTAAACACATATTCATCATGTCATAACAAATGACTGAGCATGATAATAATTTACTCTGATCCAAAAAGCTCCCAGCTTTATAAACAGCAAGTTTATTTATGTGTTACAATAGTTAAGTATGTGAATTTTGCAAAACATACACACCTTTGCGACACCTTCCATACTTAGATTCTCTCACTCACACACCTTCCCAGCATTCCATTAAAGAATACAAAGAAAGCCATGCTGGGAGGAGAAAGCATGGGATATGGCTCTCCGAGGCACTAACAGGCATCTTCAGCTTCTCTAGGGTCTCATCACATGTCCTGGGGAAAGTCACCTGGTCACTCAGAACCCCAGTGCCCCAATCTGTAGTTAGTAATTATTCTGAACTCAGAGGATTGTGTGTTTATGCTATAATTATATGTGGGAAAAAAATCAGAAACTCTATAGCGCTAGCATAAAAATCAGATTAAAAGCTTATCTGCTATAACAACTGAAAAGGGAAGTAGGGAGAATAGAAAAAGATGCTGGTATTCTCTTCTCACATCTAGTGCTTATCCATTTGTCCTTTTAATGGAATGCTGGAATTATAATAATAACTCATATCCTCGTCTGATGATATTTATTGAGCACTTATTATGTGTAGGCACTGTGAGGGTCTTAATATATTCTTATACCTTCCATCTGATCTATATCTTTAACAATGAGGGAAAACTCGCATTAAGGTGTATCTTCATTTAGATTTATACAACTGTTGTAATTTAACATTTCATTACCTTTATGTAAAGGATTTTAAAGTAAGAAAATTAAACAGAAATTTGTGGAAAATTTTTTAAACATTAAGAGGCCCCATATGAATTTGAAAAAAATGATATTTTAATTACAAATCATCTTTGTCTAGCCTTTAAAGAAAATCCATTAGATACCACTAATTCTAGTAAAACCATTAACTTCGACAAAATGCAACTATAGTTTAAAATAATGTTTTGTAATATAGAATTTTCATCTAATTCATACTAGTCTTTTACTAACTAGCCAACATCATTTTTCCTGTATCGCTTTGTAGTTTGTTGGGAATTTTTAAAACAAAGTACTAGAATAAGAAAAATAAGACTCCCCTGAAAACCTGGGCAAGGTAAGGGTGAGAAAACACTCATAGAAATAGCCTATGACCCAGCCTCTTAGGGAATCCAGTTTATGATAACACTAGGAAAGTTAGAAGGAGCCCTAGTGATGCAACAGTTAAGCACTCGGCTGCTAACCGAAAGGTTGTCAACTTAAACCCACCCAGCTGCTCCATGGGAGAAAGACCTGGCAATCTGTTTCAGAGAAAACTGCAGCCTAGAAAACCCTATGGGGGTAGTTCTACTCTGTCACACGGGGTCACGATGAGTCAAAAATTGACTCGATGGCGCCGAACAACAAAAACAAGGAAAACTAGAAAGAACAAGGATGCTGTGTTTTAAGAAACGGAATAATAATAACTAATAAATAATAGCTCGAACTAGTTTATAAGATAGTCTCACATCTTGATATAATTTCTCAGTAAAAAGCCAGGATGGAGAAGAGCTGGTGTGACGCTTTCACTTAGAAAAAACTGCAGCACGTGAGAGTTAAATATTTTCCCCAGTGTCTCTGAGATGGCAATCACTCAGCCGGGATCTGCTGCCATGTGTTAACTATTAAATGGCTTGAGTCATCATTTTCCATGAGTATTTCTTAAATTTAAAACATATATGATTTTTCCTTTAATTATACAAGCAAAAAATACATTTTCAAAAAAATGAAAACTATGAAAATGTAAACAAAAGAGAAAATGAACAAAAAACAGCTTCAGCGACAACGAGTATCAATAACCAATTAATAACCAATCCCTCTCTCTAGATTTCTCCTGCTTCTCCTAATAAAAGTCCTAGAAAATCTTTGAAACAACTTCAATGCTGCTTAAGAGTATTGAACCTTCATTTATTCCTGAGCACTATCTATATAATTATAAAATAAAAACCTGAAAGTTTAGCAGAATAATGTTTGAATAGAAATGAGACTAATTTTTAACTTAAAATAATTTTGGTTTTTCCACCTACTAGCCTTAAGACCACTAGCCTGTGGAACCCTTTTGCATGCTGGGAAAAGTCATAAACACAAAATGTTTTATAATAATTTTTTTACTAACAACTAACAACAATAATGGTTATCAATAGTTTTCAATGTCTCCCTGATGCTCCTGGGAGCATTAAGGAGTTGGCCGTGGTAGCATATCTGTGCTTGAATTTTAGCTCTACAGGTGAGGGATATATAGGGAGAAAACAAAACAAAAATCAAAACCAGACTGCGTGGTCACAATTTCAGTGCTTAAACAACTGTCTTTTCCTTTTTCTCTCCTCTTTTGCAGAGACTTGCAAACCACAAATTTTATTCAGTGACCAAATTTTAGAGGCAAGGCAGGGAAGCAGATGGCTGTTATGTTCCTCAACCTCCTAAACCTATCACTTAAAAAAAAAACAAAAAACAAGAATTCACAGCAAGAACTGGGGAACGAGATGAATGTAAAGAATTTCCAGAATTTTTTGCTGTCTTCTGCTGTCTTTTGAAAGCGATGAGACCCATCCATGTCCAGCGAAAGTTGTGTTTCTCTGTGTGCAGTCTCTGGGACTGCCGATGTAGCGGAGCTCGAAGCAGCTGGTTGTGTTGCTCGTTCCAGCAGTGGGGCAGAGGTCACAGGGATCCGCTCACAGCATGCTGGTTAGTTTGGAATGATCTGCCCAACTATCTCCTAAAAATGTTAGCTAATATCGGAGATGGAGCCAGTCTGTCCCTTCCCTCCTGACAAACTAAGCCTGGCTGATCTCCCTTTCTGTAAAGTTTATCTTTGTAGAGGCAACAATGAATATTTGATTCCCCAGTCTCTCTTTTAACTTCTTTTATAACAGATAACTCTCCTTGGTAAAACAGAACATTGAAAGGATTTCAATACACCTTTTATTCTTTTTACGCTACACCTTTTACTCTTTCCTCCTCCACTTTAAAATGTATCAATCACATTCAGTAGACATCTTTGTTATCTTCCAGTTCCTATGAGGGAGATGCCTACTCCCTTTGAACACGTAATACTTTGTCCAAGGTCATGTCCAGATGACTAGCTGTGGCATGTTTGGGTTACGACACCTCACTTCTCCAGTGGCAACTCCCCATGTTCCTTTCTTTCTCTCCCTCCAGGTGGCACATCTGATAGCTCTACTCTCATCTAGGACAGACATCTTCCCTCATATAGCCACTGCCTCGTCCCTGGATGATGCAAATGGTTAAGTGTTTGGCTTGAACCCACACAGAGGCACCTCGGAAGAAAGGTCTGGTGATCTGCTTCCAAAAGGTCATAGCCTTGAAAACCATATGGAGTCCAGTTCTGTTCTGCAACACATGGGGTCGTCATGAGTTGCAACTGGTTTGTTTGTCTTCCCTCCCCTTGGGGGCAAGGAATATGTATAATTTGTTTTGTTTCTCTGCTTTCTAATGTAGTGCTAGCAATAGAGTAGGTAGTTAAAAAATGTCAGGGAAACAAGGAGGGCAGGTGAGCTGAACGGTGTGTGAATGAAAGGTGGATCCCTTCTGTTGGTGGTCTGTATTTTAATTTAACATATTCCAGATTTACACCATACATCGCTTCAGTGAGGTTCAGCTTCACTGTAGAGTCCTCAAGGGTCAGGACTCTGTCTCTGAGAACTGGGACAGCCACATAATACATCTCAATAACCATTCATTGGATAAATGAATGTATCGAGGTGATATAAACTGCGACAAGATTGAGAATAAACCAAATTTTCCTATGCAATGAATTATTGCGTTCCAAAGAGTTAGACTCACTCAATGGCAGGGTTCCTGAACCTCTTCAGTGACTGTGCTAGCTGAACAAGGCACTTTAGTAGTAGTAGTAGTAGTATTGAATCTGGGTTCTTGAGTTCATCTACCTGAACTCTGATTAAAGCTTTGTAGTTTGCTATGTAGTCCTGGCCCCTCTTGGTGCATCAGGCTCCTCATATGCAAAATGGGGATAATGACGGTTCTTGCCCAACAGCGTGGTGGAAATATTAAAATCAGCAAAAGTGGTACTCATAAACGTACCATAAAACTTAGTTGCTTTTATCATTACTATCGTTGTTAATTATTATCCTTCTCAACTCAGTTTCTTCATCTGTCAAATTAGAGAAAAATGGTTATCATACTTCCTAGAGTTTTTATGAAAGTCAATTTTAATAATGTACTGCAAATAAAACACTGAATTGAAAAATGTTATATTACAAGGTGATGCTACCTTATCTACAGGATATAGCTATGAGAGAAGGTTTGGTGGTCAGTGCTGAGTTCTAGTTCCAACTCTCATTTCCTAGCTGTATAAGTCACTTGTACGCTCTAGTTCAAAGGAACTCCTCTTTTAGTTTCTTCTCTGTAAAATAGGGATAATAAATAGTATCTATTTTAGATTTTTTTAAGGATAAATTTAATTAATGCATGTAAATCTCCTAGCACAGTGCCTGATACATAATAAGTTTTCAGTAGATATCTATCTTCAGGTTCATTATCATCATCATCTTGCAAGAGTATTAAAAGTATTAAAATTATATAGTTTCTAAAATATTAGAGCTCAACAATAAGTAGACACTCAGCAAGTGGCATGTCAAACAAAAAACAAAACAAAACATTGGTATAATAACATCTTACCTCCACTCTAGTAACAGGAAAGGAAGTTCCCACAGAAAATCAAATTAAAGGGAAAAAGAAAAGAGAGTTAGTACATTTTCATCTTATGCTTTGGAGGAGATAGTTTTGATTTAATACTTCGAATCTCTAAGTTTCTGAAAAATTCCCTGCTTTGGCTAGGAGGCCAGATGCTGCGTTAATGGCCAGATTTGGAGAAGGAGATCAAGAAAATGTTGAGTCTCTCCAGAAACTGGATTCCTCTTTACATGGATATCATTTTCAAGCCAAGTCAAGCATGGGCATCATCAGCACAGGCAGCATCACAGAGCAGAATGTCCCTCTGTTAGCCACCAAGGTCCTATGCTCCGAAGAACCCCATGCTTATTAATGCTCTGCTGGGGTTGCCATGAGTCAGAACAGGTTTGTTGTTTTGTTTTGTTTTGGTCACCATCCTGGAGTCCCTGGGTGGTGCAAATGTTTAACATGCTAGGTTGGAAGTACGAGTCCACCCAGACGTGCCTTGAAGAGAGGCCTGGGGATCTACTTCCAAAAAATCAGTCATTGAAAACCCTACAGAGCGTAGTTCTGCTGATACACATTGGCTTGCCATTAGTTGGAGCTGAATCAATGGCAACTGGTTAGTCACCATCTTGAAAATCTTAATAATCATTAAACGAAGGGATCCACATTTTCATTTTGCACTGGGCTTCTCAAATTATGTAGCTGGTTGTGCCCACAGAGGCTCAGGATGCTGAGCGGACTGTGCCTGTCCTCTGGCGAGTCATGTGGCTCCCAGCACGAATGGCCCCACTCAGATCTCCTGAGGCATGTGAGCCTTGGAAGGGTGTGATGTGACCAGCAGTTTTGAATTACTACATCTCCTTTTTTTGTATAACAAGTTGAAAACTTCACACTCTTTACCACATCTTTTGTGATTTACTTCCTCCCTGCCATCCTATCCCCGTTATAAAAGTAAAAGGTAAGATACGGGCTTTGTCTAAAACAAATTTGCCTTATTAGAATTTCCCATAATGCTGACGTTTAGCTCCTTTTGAAGACTGTAGATCCATTCAGGTGTTTTCTTTTCGTTTTAAGGATTTTTAAATGAATTCTTCCAAAAAGGAGTTAATCTTGAAATGCAATGATTCTGTTATTTCTAGTCATTCTTCTTTTAAAAGGACTTTATTTTTAGAGCAGTATTAAGGTTTACCAAAAAAGAAAAAAAAAATTGTGCAGAAAGTACAGAGTTTACATATCCTCCAGCTTCCCTCTGCACTTTTTCTCCTATCATTAACACCTTGCTTTCGTGTGGTCTACTTGTTACCATGGAGCAACCAGTATTGATACATTATTATTAACTCCAGTCCACAGTCCACATTGCAGTTCATCTTGGTTTTGTACAGTCCTATGAGCTCTGACAAATACTAATCATTCCTTTTTAAGTTTACATGGTTTGTTGACTGCAAGGGGTTTATAAACTTGAGTGTGTGACTTTTTAAAATCTTTAAGGGTCGTTTATTCAGTGAGCCTGGAAATGAGGCTTAGAAACCAACCTCCTTACTTCCAAAAGGAATTGATACTTACCAGGTTTTGGCAGGAAGGAAAAAGCAGTAATATATGCTATTTATATATTCACACTCAGGTGGCATTTCCAGAAATCTTTTTCAAAATTTTGTGTTTCTTATGATAAATTCATTTGGAAATGATGCATCACTTTTTGTTTTAAAACTTTATAAATTAGATACCTTGGTAAATAACATGGAATGGACATCAAAAGAGGAAACCATTTTTCTTACTTAATTCTATTAAAATACTAATAAAGGAAAACAGCAAGAAGGAGGCAAACATAATCAAAAGGCTGTAAGAAAATCCATAATTTTTTAAGGGAATAAATGCTGTTCTGCTAAATATTTTTAGCGGAAACATAGAAGTGTAAAGTAATTGTTGTTTTGGCAAATTGTCTAAAGAGCCCTGCAGATGTTCAAAATTAAATACAATGGGAAAAGACACCCATAAAGACACATAACAATCTTATCATTTATAAAATATGACCAAGTAATTTTTAGCAATACAAAAATAAGTCAGAAATACTCAGCTGTATTATTTGGAATATGTTTCGTTTTTAATTCTGAATCTTAAACATAGGTGCCTGAGTTATTAGGTTAACTAAAATTAGGTGCACTAGGTTTAGGCAAATTGGTCTTAGATGAACTGATTTGGGTCAATTAGTCTATGATAAATGTACTGTATTCAGCCCAGGGAAATGCTGGTATTTTTGTTCCAATCACTTGCAGGATGAACCTTCTTATACTTATTTTACTTCTTCACCAGTACTTGGCATGCCCTCAATAGTTAAGGAAAATGATTATAGGAAACATGTAAAAACATGCACACAGCTTGACATTTTCCCTTGGAATGTCCAGAAGGGCACAATCACCCCATCCTTTGTTCTGGTTAAGTAGGCCCTGTAATAGCTTTGGTTCTCAGCCTTCAAATAAAGGTGGAGGGCATCTCAGTAAAAATAAGAGGAACAGAAATGAATTGTTTCCCTAGATCCCCTCATTCTTGAATGCTATATGTGTATATGATTACAAAATGTCTAACAGAACTTTTTTCTGTTATCTAAGAATTAGAGAAGAGGCCCAAAGCTGAGGACAGGGGACTTTTAATAGCAATGAATTCTAAAGAGAATCACAAACACTTGAGTCTGAGATCATTACAAAGTGGCTGAACTGGCCCTACTACTCCCAGTTATCAACCCAGCTTGAATTATACCTTCCTGTCCTCACCCCTGCCCCAAACCTGGCCCCAGTGTGTATAAGCGGGAGATTACAGAGAGAAAATAGAAGTCCTAAATTGTTGGCCAGTTGTAGGAGGAGTACTTTAGCTTTTCCACAGGAAGAAAGAAGAGGATTTTCCATGCCCATCCCAGCCAAAAGAGGGTGCTGTCGACAAAAAGGGGAGAGTGGCATTTCAAGCACGTTACTGTCCAGTCATACATGTGCCCATGCCAGGTATCTGATATTCTTCTCACTGTGCCCATTTGAGCAGGCAAGGGGGCGGTGGGGGGGGGGGGCGGCAAGGTAACTGGAGAGAGACAGCAGGGCAGAGAGACAGCACCCAGCATTGGAGCTCCCCACCATTTGGAGCAGCAGGGACATAGGGGTTTCCCATGAGTCAATTGGACACTGTGGAAGGTAGCTAAGTTACCAAGAGGACTGGCCACCAGGCAAAAACACCTCAATAGTAAGATACCCCAACAAGGACTGAGATGTAGGTTTGGAGTGTTGAGAGGTGAAACCAGTACAGGTTCTCTTACATCAGGAAAACATGCCATGTAGAAGCCAGGGCTCTCCCAGGAGAGAGCCAGGATTGAGTTGCTTGAACCCAGAGGCATTAATAGTGAGTCAGAGTGTTAAAAGCACGGACTCTGGAGCCTGCTGGGCTTAAACACTGTCTCTGCCATCACTAGCTGTGTGACCTTGGGCACCTCTGTGTGGTTTAGCTCCTTCATCTGTAAAATGGGAACAATAAAAGTACCCACCTCCGTGGGTTTTTAGGATTAAATAAATTCATGTACATGAAACACTGGCAATGGGAAAGTACTTTGTAATAGTTAGCATTATTATTCGTCAGAGAAGCAGCGGCAGTCAACAGAGACAAGACTAAGATAGCTCCCATTAAGGAAAAGACATTTGCCTCCTTCCTTGTAAATCCTCCTTCCCTTCAGCATACCAGAGAAACTAGAGAAGAAGAGGAGGAGAGGGGTAGGTACCTAACAGCAGCAGACTAAGTTCCCTCTGTTCTCCAAGTATCTGGTGAGTTCTGGCATGTCCTGCCCTAATTTCAGCTGGTCGTGTTGTTAGTTGCCGTCGATTCCGACTCGTGGCAATGAGCAGAGTGCGCAGAGTAGAACTGCTCTCTCCGAGGGTCTGGAACTGGCTGGCAGTGGGGAAAGTGAAGCAGATGTGATTTAAATTAGATAAGAGACTAAAGTTTTAAACTAGATTAGATTGTGGTTTTTCATCTCTAAACACTGGAAATCATGGAATCTGCTTAAGAATTTGTAAGAGGGACAAGGAGATTCTACAAAGCATAATCCCCTAAATACCCAATGAGTGGAGAAAAATAAAACCATTTTTTTCTTCCGTGCGCATCAAGTTTAGAACGTTCAATATGCTGGTTACACATGCAATCACAGATCTGTTACGTCTCCGGTTCCTATTTAATTTAATTTGTGAGTCATTCAAAGTTACTCTGCAACCCACAAAGGACTTTTCTTTTAAGCTTTTGATACAGACTAGGGCTTTAGCCAATAACGAGCTCCAACAATTTTGCCCCTCCTCCTATGGGTCACTGTGCTTAGAGATAGACGCCAACCTCCTTATAGCAATTAGAAAGGCTGGATTTCTGTGTGATGCTTTCCTGGCTATGTTCTGAAATGAGAACCAACAGACCCCAGAGTGACTATGCAGGAAACATCAAGAGGTGCCCAAGATTTGCAAAATGGGCAGATTTGGAGAAGGAGATCAAGAAAATGCTGAGTCTCTCCAGAAACTGGATTCTTTACACAGATATCATTTTTCAAGCCGAGTCAAGCATGGGCATCGTCAGCCCAGGCAGCCTCACAGAGCAGAATTTCCCTCTGTTAGCCACCAAGGTCCTGTGCTACAAAGAGCCCCATGCTTATTAATGCTGCGCAAGGGCTGCTATGAGTCGGAAATGACTCAACGGCAATGGGTTTGGGTTTTTTTGGTTTGGGGGTTGCTGTGAGTTTGAATCAACGCAGTGTTGCTGGACAATAGTAAAATCAATATCATAGACTTGAAAGCTATTTCTATTCTGGAAAAGAAAATGTAGTAGATCCCTTCTCTTTTGTTGAGATAGGTAGGTTGGACTGTAGAATTGTCATTTTGATCATCTAAGAGATATTGCCAATGCTGCCCACAAATTATAAATTTGAGGTAGAATTTAAATTCTAGTGGCTATGAACTGGAGGAGAGGCCTGCAGAGATCCCTTTGCCTCCTCAAAGATCCTGAACTGGGATGCATGTTCACTTTAGATACCAATTAAAATGACCAAAGAATATGAAATAGGATGAACAAAACTCTACATCACTGCTGAACACTGGGGAAAAGGGTGTCTACCCACCCCAGACTTCATGGTCATTCTGCCTCTGCGCAGACAGAACAGATGGAAAGGAGATTTTGCAAATTCTTCCATAGAAAATGGTATATAATTTGGAGAAGTAAAGGCAGATTCTAATAGCAATTGAGCAGGGCACCGATTGAAATTTGAAGAGACCAAGGATACACTTCCGAAAGAGTCCTCAATTTTAAGATGTAAAAGGAGGATTCAATAGCATGAAGATGAACCAATGCCAAGGAGAATCCAGCCACAGTACTTGAAAGAGATAATAAGCTTCGATGGTCTTCTCTTTCAAGGATGAGGAAGTAAGGAAAAATGGAGTTAAGGATGCATGGTAATCTCAAGAATGTTAAGTGAATCAGAGGATTCCCTAATTCACTGGGCTTCCATGTGATTCTTACAGAAATGTCTTCAGTTAGACATTCTTTTTTGCGAGGAGATGGGGAAGAAGGGATCTAAGATCCTTGCAATTATAAATAAGTGCTTTTCTCTCAAAATTTGATTTTTTTTAAATTCTGAAAACTTCCAACAGTCACCAATATTTGTAGTATCCTCAAAATTATCTGGAAAAGTCAGTAAAGCATTGGCTGTCTTTGAAAACATACAGCTACTGTGACAGAAAAAAACTGCCTGGTTGTGCAAGGAACATTTGTCTTTTATGCCTAACTGCAGAACAGCTGGGAGCAATTTAGTGTGGCTACTGGCTGTTACTCATTTATTCTTTTCCTTTTTATCAAAAAACAAAAGTAAGAACAAAAACAAAGAACCTTTCATCAGTTTAAAGCCAGATAAAACCACCATGCAATGCCGAGGGACGGTGTCTGTTTTGTTTGTAACAACACTCACTACCTGGTAAAGGGTTCCTGCGCTCCTGCTACGTCACCACATGCCTCTGATTGTCTCCAACATTGGGGAGAGGGGGTGTGACTATCAGACATCAGCGAGAGCATGAAACATAGTATCCATTCAATCAGCTCTATCAATTATGACACATACGTCAAAGTTTTTTTTTTTTTCCTGTAGATGTACGAAGTATCAACTCTTTTGAAATATAGAAAATAAACTATGTGGTCCATGGGCGGGGTGGGATCCAATACTACTACCTCAGATTTCTCCTACTGCCCATTTTTGATTACGTATATTCATTTGAGTTTTCATTTAGTGACCAGAACCCCCAGAGCCCGAGGTCAGTCCAAAGAAGGACTATTGCAAAAGGTGGTGGTGTTGGTAGAATGGGGAGCGGCTTATATTACAGGAGGGATGTGACCACATTCTTGTACTCTGAGGCTGGTTCATCACAGACAGAACTTTGGACCGTGCTCTCTTTCATGAAGGATCTATCAGTGCCATTGAGAATGGGAAATACAAACGTGTATTTGTCTATTTTGATGGCCTATTCTGTGTCTATTTTGATGGCCTCTGGCTGTTCCAGGACTATGCTCATTACAGGGATAGTGGGCTGTCATGCTGGTCTCTGCCACAGGGCGGAGGGTTCTGATGACAAAGAGAAGGCATCTTGCCAAATACCCGGCAACTTGAGCCTTTCGGGGTTGTGACTGGTGGGGAAATGCAACTTCCTGGTTCATAGTGAGAGGTTCCAAAAGTTTTTCTGACTCCTTTTGACGACTAACAGCAAATGTAAATAAGTAAGAAAAGAGTATATCACATTTCTCAAACAATGCATAAGAATTTGGGCATGCACATGGAAGGATTTCGGGAAAATGAAGGCTGATCTTTATTTTTTGTTGTCTTTCAAACACTAGAAATATCATTAGACATAATCCCAAGCACTAGACCAGATTTTTTTTCCATTTCTAGTTTTCCTGCTGGGATGAGTAAATAAACAGATGGAATAAAAGCTTCAAAGTGAAACACAAGGAATGTGACAAAGAGGGCTATTGACTACAGAATGCTAGGGCAGGATAAGGATGGCTGAAATATGGAAGAGAGTTTGGGGCAAGGAAGCACTGCCAGAAAGGCAAGGGGCAGCACCATGTCTGACTTGAAGCTCTGGACCTCTGGAAAGCATCGCTGGAGACCAAAGAGGAGAGGGGTGGAAAGCAGGAATGGAGAAAGCAGATGCCACACCCAAGCTCTGGGAGATCTAGGGACCATAAGACCATGCTTCTTTAAAATGATCCTGAATTAAAGTGGCTCCAAAGATCCCTTTCCCACCAGAGTGGCCTCACTTCCCAGGACTATTGGTCCAGGGAACACCCCAGGGGTGGGAGGTAGTTTCTTTGGTGATGGCAGAGGGACTTTTATGAGGGATCTAGCAGGTTTAGCTGAAAAGAACAGATCCAAGAGAAAAGGAAAAATGGCAGACGTAGCATACAAGTTGACAGGTCTTACTCATTTGCATTCATGAGGCACCCTCAGTAGATATGCCTGGAGAAACTTTGGGAAAAGAAGGGGAGCTACAGGCCACCTAATAGTCGGTGAGACCCAATCCGAAAAACAGATCAGGGGTTGAACAAAAAGGTCTTGTAGCTTTTTATGAATTAGGGCAGGAAAACACTAGATATACAGCAATTTTCCAACTAATAGACATGTTTCTGAACTATCATATCCACTTTACGCCTTTTTAATTTTCCCCTCTCCCTCCCCCCACCTTTTTTTTTGTTCTTCCAGTTTTTGACTAACATCACTCATTTCTTTACCCCTGACGTTGTACAATCCTGTGATTCTGCATATGGACAGATTTAAGTGTTGCTTGTGCTGCTCTGGAGAAAGCAAGATACCAGGTCTAAGTTTTGTGTTAACCTCTTCCTTACGCTGCCTGCTTCTCCTTCCACTCAAGTTCCTTGATGATGTATTAGGGGCTACTGCAAAAACACCCCCATCCTGAGTATTTTTAAACCTCACTTTCAGGACCTTAGTAGTATATTCATATGTTAGTAAAACATTCAATACCACTGCTGTTGCCAGGCCAGTTAACTAAACTTAAGTCATTGCTGGTTCCAGTCTATATAACCATTGCCTCTGCTAAGGTCACTGCTGCCCATCTGCATGCAATCTCCTGCTACAGCAGATGTCAAGCCCTCTCTGCTAAACCAAAAAAACAAACCTGTTGCCGTTGAGTTGGTTCCAACTCATAGTGACCCTATAGGACAGAGTAGAACTGCCCCATATGGTTTCCAAGGAGCAGCTGGTGGATTTGAACTGCAGACCTTTTGTTTAGCAGCCATAGCACTTCACCACTGCACCACCAGGGCTCTGACATGATAATCCATGCATTGCTCCCACCATCCCTACTCCCAGGCAAATTCCACTGGTGCTTTCCTTGAGATACCAAGGTTGTCATTGCTGATTGCTCCCCCCCTCAGTCTGGTCTATTCCCAACATTGATGTCTAAGACCTCTTCTTCCTGCATCCTGGGACATTGCTTTCTTATGATTCCTGTCTTATACCTTCAGGCTCTTTTCTGCCACCAGGAGATACCATTTTTCTTTTAGGGAAACACCTTCCCCATTGGCATATTTCTTTTATTAATGGTGTTGGACCGGGTTCTCATTTGTCCCAGGATAGCAACGAATGCGTGATGTTGCTGTGTACGGTATGATGGCCATCATCCTCTGCAGTCCTTTCTGTGTCCTGGAGATCATGTTCTGGGAGGTACCTGCTTTTGTTTAGGATAGATTTGCTCACTTTATTGGATTTCTCTCCTTACTGGTCATGGCATTGCCCTCACAACCATCTTTTTTCTTATGATGAGTAGACTTTGAAGGTTACCACACTAAAGTCGAGTTCCTGCCTATGCCTTCCAGCTGGAAAGAAAAACACTGGCCAGGAAATGATCTTTGAATGACTGAATAATTACCTGAAATGAGACTCTTTTAAGCTGAAGAAGCTGAGGAACTAAAGATTGAAGAAGCTGAGGAACTAAAGATTGGCAATTTTTCTCCTCTGCCCAGTGGGGGTGTCGGTTAAACTAGATCAGATCAGTTCATGTTCTTGAACATTTGAGTATTCATATGTAAATGTGCTCTCTCTCTCTCTGTGTATAGATATAGATATATATAAAAATATATAATTTATTTAAATATTTTATTATTTATATATAGGGTTAGGCATACTATGAATAAAACATGTCTGGTATTTCATGATACAAGGTTTATTTCCATCTCTAAGATTTCCATAAATGTTCTCAGAAGCCTTTGAGTCATTTAAATTTAAAAACTAAATCTTTATAACTCAACACAAATACCCTAGAAATCGATGAGTCAGCACTTTTCCTTGAAAACACCTAGAAGTTCTACTGTCACTTGCATGAAACAGAAAAGAGAAAAACCACAAAGGTAGATCACGTGTTCTTAGGTAAAAATGCCCTCAGGAAAGAGCCAAGCAGAAATTGGCACAGCCACGTTAAATACCTGCCAACTTACTCTTTGAGAGTCTTGGAAAGTTTGCTTAACTGAAAGAGAGAGAGAAATGAACTTCTGGAATGTTTCCCATAGCTTGGGAAGGTGTTTGAGAATTTAGTCTATGAGGCAACAAATCAGCCAAAATCAGTGTCAAGGTTGACCTCCGGAGTTGGCCTCATGGAGTAGAATATAGTACAAAAGGAACAGAAGTAAATGTTAGAAGAAAAAGGAGATTTTCCCCAATGCATGATGTTGTGGAATAGTGCCAAATGTCCTCCTCCCCAGAGCAATGAAAACTTAAAGGGCCATCCTACCTGCTATACTGATGGTGGCTGCAGCCTTTGCAGTGCTGAATTTCTCTCCATGCTTATTGGTAGCTATGCATGTGTAGAGCCCTGGCTTGGTGATAAATAGCTGCAATCTTGAGTCAATCACTCGGTCTTTCACACTTTCCTGAATGGACCCAGAAGAAACCTGGTGGAGTAGGGGAAAACAGAAGATAGAATTAGGTCAAGGATTTCCCAATATAATGCGTCAGTACTTGAAGGGAAAAGCATTATGATTATGATCAAAAGGCATATGGTAGATTGCAAAATTTGCCACAGATTTTTCCTTCCCTCTGTCCATGTCCTTGTAAGGTGTCTTTATATCTCCTCCACTCCTTGAGTTTGGACTGCCCTTGTGACATGTTTTGGAATGACACAGAGACTTGAAAAGTTCTTACCCATTCGGGTTTGCTTTCATCCTGCTCTTGTAACCTCTGACCTCCTATGAACAAGCCAGAGCTAGCCGGCTGAAGGATGAGATGCACATGTCTCCAATGCCCCAGCTGGGAGCCAGCAACAACCACCAGACATATGAGTGAGGCCTAGACCAACCAGTACCCACTCAACCTGCCAGTCACAGTACTTAGACCAGCCCAAGTCAGGAAAGCCTGGCCCAAATCAGGAAAACCACCCTGTTGACTCACAGGCTTGTGAGCGTTAATAAATGGTTGTTGTTTTAAGCTACTAAGCTTTGGGGTGGTTTGTGATACAACAATAATAACTAATGCGTGGCATAAAAGATATATGGTGTAGATCCTCCAAGATGTGACCTCTGTGTCATGATGATAGGGATGGTCAAATATAAGAGGTTGCAGACTTCTGGACGTATTTTTTCACTCCTGTTCAATTCTCCATTAATGCGTATCAAATAGATGGATGGTTACCATGAAAAACGGTTGTGAAGCCAAGTCTGTCTTTAAGGCTTGACATAGATAATTCCGTACTACTTAAACCAGAAAATCAAATGTCCTTGAAGAGCTAGGATTTCTATACAATATTAGCACATACTTGACAGGTTAATTTATATAAGTGCCTATTTATTAGTCATCAGCATTCCAACTGTGGTAAAGATAGCTGTCCAGCACATTGTATGTTACGGAGTTAGAATTTGAGCCCATCTGACACTACAGCCTACGCCTTTAATTACTCTGTTGTACCGCCTTCCCTAGTCGTAGAAGAGAGAACAAATGAAGTGTCATTAGGAAACAAAGATAGTAACAACAATAATAAAAAAAAGTTGCCATCAGTCAATTCCAACTTATGGCAACCCCATATGTCTCAGAGTAGAACTGTGCTCCATAGAGTTTTCAATGGCTGAGTTTTCAGAAGTAGATCACCAGACCTTTCTTCTGAGGTACCTCTAGGTGGACTCAAACCTCCAACCTTTCAGTTAGCAGCCAAGCAAGTTTAACTGTTGGCACTACCCAGGCATTCTAGTAACAACAATTACCTCAACAAATCAACCAACCGTGAACAAAATAGAAGCCTCACTTAAATGTCATTGTCAAAGCGTGAGATTTTTTTTTTTTTGATGTTGAATCTTTTTTTCATTATTTTCTTGAGCACTATACCATCTTCTCAATAATTATTCTTTAATTATCACTGATTATATAAGGAAAGATCATGCCAACTTGAGGGAAACTTGAGTAAAGTGACGATCAGGAAATCAACCTATGGTAGCCCTTGACCTTATCTTTTAGAACTAGAGATATCTGGTACATCTGTGGCCTCCTTTTGGTTGCCTTGAAAAATATTCCTCTGTCCAGTAGTAAGGAATAAGGCTGGGAATGAGAAATCGGAGCCAGTTATTTTACTGTTTTGCTTAAGGTAGGATTTGCATGGTTCGACTATCAAGGGGAAGGGAAGCCCTCAGGTGAGACCAGCTTTCTTCCTACTGCTGCCAGCTAGTTAGTTGGCTGTCCCTGATACCAAGCACACTCTATAGCAATTAGGCAGTAAAGCTCATCCAATTAGCTTCTTTGTCTTCTCTACCTTTGCTACTAGTATCAA
Source organism: Trichechus manatus latirostris (assembly GCF_000243295.1). Classification (NCBI taxonomy): domain Eukaryota; kingdom Metazoa; phylum Chordata; class Mammalia; order Sirenia; family Trichechidae; genus Trichechus; species Trichechus manatus. The sequence continues at coordinate 10,597,895 of NW_004443952.1, forward strand.
TCCTTATGATAAAAACTGGCTTAGGTAAGCACCAATTTAACTGGGAAACTTCCCAGGTCAGATCAAGTATTGTGGCATTTCCCTAGATAGGCAACCTGGACTCTATGAGAAATTGAAAAGGCAGAGAGAAAAATATCTTTATGAGACATACACTCAGTTGGGAAATTTGAATGGAATTCCTGATCATCATACTTATCAGAAGTGCAACTTCTTATGGACGTGAGTGTCCGAGTTAGATCAAAAGGACTAAGCAGTTGAAATACAATTTTGGATTCTTCCTGAATTTTAATACAAAACAAAAATAAGAAAAAAAGCCAAAGACCCGAAACCTCTATGCTCAATCAACATGATTTACGCTAGGAATACATTTTGTTTATAAATGCAATCTCTTTCCAGTTTACATAAGTGAAATCTGTAGAAAAGTTACTTTCCTCCATTGCAAAGTTGTTCTCCTCCTTTAAGGAGGAGGTCTGTACAATGCCTTGGAGACAACTTAGAAACAAGTAATCTCCCAAATGCTGCCTAACCTCCCTCTACTTTCATGTTCACACCTAAGAAAGTCATTCCTAAACACCTTCCCAAGGTCACTGAAAATACCCCTGGTCTGAGAAGAGATTTTTGTACTGCGAGAGCGCTCTTCTCCTGGACTTCATCCAGGTGTTGAAATCGTTCCCTGAACAGACCCACAAGTCACTGGGCTCATGGCTTGATTATGATGTGGCTCCTAAATGCTTTTCCTCCTGCTTCCAGAGGCCGATGCCTGATTCAGTTTGTGACTCATGCACAGCAGGCCTTGTTAGTCATAGTTTGAATTTGTTTTTCTTTCTTCATGGATCATCCTGACCAACAGCTTAGTATTTTTGATGACCTAAAAATAAAAACAACCCCTGTGCCCTCCATTCTGATCTTTTGCCCCTTGGGTTTGAGAGATCAAAGAGACGAGTTCTGATTATTACTGAGTTTTTACCAAGGTGTCCCTAGGCAAAACAGAGTACTTAAGTGAGGTGACTATATCTAGTATTTACAGTAAATACACTATTTTCTCTAAGTCACCCAGGCATGCTGACCTGAAGGAGCTGGATAAAGAGCTCTCTGCTTTGTGTGTGGCTTTCTGTTGTTCTGAGATAGTGATCTCAGAAAGAGTCAGTAGAACAGGAAGCTGTATCAAACAGCTTCATAATTCCCACCTGAGATAAAGTATGTAAAAGCTCTTTGAAGAAGGCCAAGTAGCACAGAAATGTGGGATATTTTTTATGTATCACTAATGCATTTAACGCAAGGAGCCCTGGTGGCACAATGGTTAAGTGCTCAGCTGCTCACCGAAAGGTCAGCAGTTCGAACCCACCAGCAGCTCCTTGGGAGAAAAGACCTGGTGATCTGCTCCTATAAAGATTACAGCCTAGGAAACCCTACGGGGAAGTTCTACTCTGTCATACAGGGTTGCTTTGAGTTAGAATGGACTCGACGGCACAAAAAGTAGATTTAATAAATGCTATCTTGAGGGAATCTGTGCCAAGGTATGGATAATTTGGTAACTTCATCATGATTTGACCGTAGCAGAAAAAGGCCTCTGAAAGGCATTCTGACCACAATTGTTCTGTCTCGCAAAGAAGTACCGCTACCTGGGAATAACTTGTGGCCCAGAAGGGTCATGTTCAGGGAGTTGCAACAATGTTTGGTCCATACATCATAGAAAAAGGATAATAGACTAAGAGAAATTCACACATTGTTTCTGATCAACATAGCCATAAATGTTGGCCTCCAAATCTGGCTGCTGAATTATTCCACATAAAACTTGATATATGTAAATATTTTTGTCAGCCTTATTTCTTTTTTTCCCTTTTTTTTTTTTAATTGTACTTCAGGTGAAGGCTTACAGAACAAATAGTTTCTTATGAAACAGTAGTACACATATTGTTTTATGACATTGGTTAACAACCCCACAACATGTCAA
>NW_004443952.1:10607466-10612600 GCF_000243295.1 Trichechus manatus latirostris
CTCCTCGCTCTCTGTTCTCTGTCAGTTTTCTCACTCCATTTGGTGCTTGGCTGAGTCCTTCATCTCTTCATTTGATGTTTTAGGGTTTCAGGATTGTTGTTTTCTCTGTTCGGCTTAGTTTTTCAGATCTTTGCTGTGGAGGGACGGCGTGGTGCTTCTGCCTAGAGTGCCATTTTGCCAGAAGTCCTGTCAGCCTTGTTTTTATATAAAAAGCTGACAATGTTCTGCTTGCTTTTTTTCTTTTCTTTTTCTTTTTGAATACATTTTAGAAGAGAAAATAATTCTTTTAAGGAAAAGTCCCTCTAAAGAAAACTTTTTTTTCTTTTTTAGTGTTGAGATCTCCTTTGCAGCTAAGCTTTGAATTATAGTTTTCTTCCAAAACATTCTAAAAGGACCAACAAAGACCCACTTTGGACAGATAAAATCTGATTAATATCAATGTGCCTTTTTGAGTTCAAAAACAAAATTTAAAAATCTGGATGAGAGAAATGGGGTTTAGCAACAGATCAGTTCAAGAAAATTTGGGGTAATAATGTATTGGGGTGGATTAATAGAAATCAATAGCATGATAATGCTAATAAAATGTGTATGGCCTTAAGTTTCTTAATACATATGGGATCAAGGAAGGTGATAATTTCAAATTAGTCTATGCTGTTTAGGCTATACCTGGAGTTTGGACTCAGTTTTGGGCAATGCATTGTAGGAAGTACAAAAGCAATGTCTATGGAGTTCAAAAGAGAAAGTTCAGATTTTTGCAGACCTAAACTTTAGGTGAATAAATGGGAAACAACAGAAAGACCTACAGGCATTTAATTAGAAGAAGGGAAGACACAGATGGGCACTAGGGAGCTGTCTTCAAATATATGAAAAAAGAATTATATATTAAAAAAGAATGTGACTTATTCTGAGTGTGTCTCAGAAGTACATCAAGGATCAATGAGTATAAGCAACAGCAAGACAGATTTTGACTCAGTATAATGAGGTGCTTTGCAACACCCATCACCTGTTTGTCAGTTTGTTGTACTGTGGTGGCTTGTGTGATGCTATGATGTTGGAAGATATGCCACTAGTATTTCAAATACCAGCAAGGTCCTCCATAGTGGGCAGGTTTCAGCAGAGTTTCCAGACTAAGACAAACTAGGAAGAAAATCCTGGTAGTCTATTTCCAAAAATTAGCCAATGAAAACCTTATGGATCACAACAGAATATTGTTTGATACAGTGCTGGAAGATGAGTCGCCTAGAATGGAAGGCACAGAAAATACTCAGTGGCAGTAACAAGGGACTTGAGCATACCAACAATCATGAAAATACTATAGGACTCACCCCTCATCCAAAGATTAGATGGGTCTATAGGGCCAACAATAACACATGTGAGGAACATGCTTCATAGTTCAATCATGTATATGAGACTAATAGACACACCAGCCCAAAAGCAAAAACAAGAAGGCAGGAAGGGACAGGAAAACTAGACAAATGGAAACACGGAACCCGGGGTGGAGAAGCAGACAGTGTTGACACCTGGTGGGGCTGGCAACCAATGTCACAAAACAATTTGTATATAAACTGTTTAATGAGAAACTATTTTCCTCTGTAAACTTTCACCTAAAGCACAATTTAAAAAAATTAAAAAAAAAAAAAAAGATGGTATAGGACTGAACAAAATTTTGTTCTGTTGTACATGGAGTCGCCATGAGTCAGATCCGGCTTGACAGTAACTAATAATATATAATAGCAAAGCCAAAGGTTTCCTAAGGCTAAAGGAGTGGGGAACTAGTATTTGCTGTACGCCAATTATGTTTCAGGCGCTGTTTAGACTTTAACTTTTTCAATTATCTACATTAGGAAGTGGTAGTTTCCTGCCACTGGAGGAGTTAGAACAAAAAATGGATTATAATTCAACTTCAGGTTTTCAGGCATTCCTGTCCTCTCTGAAGATAGAGGCTGCCATGTTAAGGGTCCCAGAGTTTATAGAATGAAATTTTCTTTACTTGGTAAGGAGACTGTGTAGTTCACCCTAGGATTCTTTTGCTTTCACAGCTTCTCTGCAACTTTTGCCTTTTAATGTAATATATCTTTATGTGGAAATTAAACAGACGAAAAGAAACTGAAGAACTTGGTCTCAAAATACTTCCAGTATAATACTTAGATAATGAACAGAAAGATTGGATGGCTGTGCATTTAGCATATGTGATATGGGGTTGTCTTCTTTCCAAATACGTTGACAGGTAGAAAAATTGTGAGAAGGCATCATTTCAGTCTTCAGTTCAGGAGATGTGAATATTGATATCTATTACTAATCATCATATATTCCTTGACAAATGACCTCTTTGTTTGACCAAATTTAAAACAATATTAAAACCAAAACCAAACCCATTGTGGTCGAATCGATTCTGACTCATAGCGACCCTATAGGACAGCGTAGAACTGCCCCATAGGGTTTCCAAGGGGCGCCTGGTGGATTCGAACTGCTGACCTTTTGGTTAGCAGCCAAGCTCTTAACCACTTCGCCACCAGGACTCCAAAACAACAAAAAACAACCAACCAACCAACAAACATCAAAACACAATTTATGAGCTAGGCATAAGCTTAAGCACCTTACCCTGAAAAACAGATGATAGCAATTACAACAGCAGGACAACTGTTGACAGTATTTAGTCTTTTCTTACAAAGTACAAGACTAAGTGCTTTACTCAAATTGTCTAATTAAATATTTCCCAAAACTATTAATATCCCCGATTTTACTGATGAGAAAACTGAGGCACAGAGAGCTTTAGCAGCTTGCCCAATTTTACACAGCTAGTAACATGATTCCAAAGCTTATGCACCTCTCACCAAAAATACTTCCTACAAAATATGGGTAAAATATAGGTGAGCCTCCCCTTCAGAAAATTCAAAAACCCAATCATCAACAAAGATGATTTGGCTATTGATATTACAAAATTCTTGTAGTAAATTAAAATTATTCATCTTTTAAGATATTTTAATAACTCTACTTATTGGTAGAGGGTCGTCGAAAAAGAGGAAGACCCTCAGTGAGATGCATTGACACAGTGGCTGCAACAATGGGCTCTAGGATAACAACGATTGTGAGGATGGTGCAGGACCGGGCCGTGTTTCGTTCTGTTGTACATAGGATCACTGTGAGTCAGAATCAACTCGACAGCAGCTAACAACAACAACTTACTGGTAAAGCAAGGGAGACATGCAATTTTTCTTTTTCTGAATGTCAAAATAATAGAGATAGTATTGGTACAACTTTAAATAAATCTGAGTAAAAAATACTTCTTTAAAAAATGTGATCTATTTTATTCACACCAACCTACTATTTCTAATATTGTAAAACAAAAGGAATATTACCACTCACTCAGAAGTTCATCTGGCAGTACCAACATCCATGATAAATTAAGATGTTTCCATAAGAAGAAAGCAAAATATTTCTTTATTACTTTGAGGTGAGCTGCTTGTCTTTCTCTTGCTTTTTGGCTCTAACTGTTCAGAGTGCTAGTTTACTGGGATGTTCATAGAGGGGCATTCACATCTTTTAGAGTGCCCATACCATTGCAACTGGAGTACGTGGGTGGCACAAATGGTTAATGTGCTCAACTGCTAACCCAAGGGTTGGAGGTTCAAGTCCACCCAGAGGAGCCTCAGAAGAAAGTCCTGGCAATCCACTTCCAAAAAATTAGCCATTGAAAACCCTACAGAGCACAGTTCTACTCTGACACACATGGGGTCGCCATGAGTTGGAATTGACTTGGTGGCAACTGGTTTGATTATTTTGGACCATTATAGTTAGTGAAGAGCCACAATTCCAACCCTGTTTTATCCTATGCCATATATCTCCCGGCTCTGCATTTCTTTTCATTCAATCCACCGAAAATAATATTGGGGCTGTGCATGCTTCCATGTTCTCCTTTTTCTGGTTTGCTGCTTTTACAACATTAAATGCCTGAAATTTTCCCCCATTTCCTGTGATTTGAGTCAGTGTGGGTAAAGTCATCTCAGTTTCGTTTTGGGCTTGGGCGGTATTACCAAGAATGAAACATAGCTGTAAGAGCAACACAATCTCTGACCACGGGAATTGTGAACGTACTTTTGCTTTCTTCCTGGAGGAGAGTCAGTATTAGTTTGTTTTATTCTTGATTTAGAACCTGAGGCAAGGGATCTATTTCATCTACTACTTTTTGTGAGTCACATCTTGAATGATTAAGTTGGGGTCTACTCAGTGAGACCAAAACTAACTCAAAAGATCCTACTCCTTTATTACTCCTGAGATCCCACAGAGAACAATCATATATCATTCCATTGTAAACTCATACGATCCTTTTGAAAACAATTTTTTTTAGAGCATGTCTTTCCCTTTTCTTTACTACTGCTTTCACAGGATAATGTAGTTGCTAAAATAATATTCTCAGTCTCCCAAATTTCTTAGGGAACGTCTTTTTTTTTTTTTTAGGGCACTTCTTTATACTATCAGGAGAGACTTAAGAAAACTACATCAGCTTCCACAGAAGAACCAAAAAATTATTGCCAAATAGGATTCAAATTTTAAATGACACTTGAAATTTAATTAGATAGAAAGTTTAAAAAAATAGATTTTATGACTTATTGTAACTTAACATTTTAGAAAGTATTATCCCTTATGTCATATTAGAGATCGTCTTTAGCCACCTCAATATCGCTGTCATTATAGACATGAGAAAATCAATGTCTCAGAGGTAAATTGACTCTCCCAAAATCACATTAGCTGAAGAGATATATTTAAGACTTAAGTCTTCTAACTCCCCAATTTAATGCTCATTCCACCATACCTCAAGTTACAAGTTTATGAACTGTCATGAAATTGTTTATTCACTGTATTTTTTTAATCAAAAATTTTATTGTTGTAATTAAATGAAGTTTACGTTTCAAGTTAGTCTCCCATACAGAATTTTTTTTAACATACATTGTTACGAGACCCCAACTGCTCACCCCATTCTGCGACAGCACACTCCTCCCCTCCGCCCCTGATTCCCCATAAACATTCAACCAGCTCCTAACTCTCTCTGCCTTCCCATCTCACCTCTGAACAGAAGCCGCCCCTTTGGTCTCTTGTATCTACTTGTCTAAGAGGCACATTCTTCACAAGTATC
>NW_004443952.1:10613894-10661544 GCF_000243295.1 Trichechus manatus latirostris
GTTCATATCCTTTGCCCATTTTTTCATTGGGTTATTTGTCTTTTTGCTGTTGAGGTTTTGCAGTATCTTGTAGATTTTAGAGATTAAACGCTGATCAGATTTGTCGTAGCCAAAAATCTTTTCCTAGTCTGTAGGTTGTCTTTTTACTCTTTTGGTGAAGTCTTTGGATGTATTCACTATATTTTTAAAAGAATGTTGTCATTATTGCTGTGTGCCTTTGTAGGACAGAAAATTAGATAATATAAATGAATTTTAATAACAAACTAAGAGAAAAGAATGGTTTTATTCAAGTATTAGAAAAGGGAAAAAAATCTCTAGCAGAAATAACAATAGTGAAAGCAACAATAATAAATGAATTGTAATAAAAGGATAGTAAACCTTATAGAGTGCTATTGTAATAAGGCATTATTCATTAGTTGGGGTAGCCAAAGAATTTGGCAAATTTTTCCTGTTTTACAACATCCATCAAAATTTCACACACTAACCCACTTTGTTTTCCACATACTTCTCTCTCCTCTCCTTCTTCCCTTTCCTGTGCCCTCTTTCAGGCCTATAGCCTATTGGTCCACTTAGGACACAGTGCATTGCAGAGGCAAGGGTAGGGTGGGGTATAAATATAGAGCAGACCATTACTTTTCGGTGGAGTCCCTGGGTGCACAAACAGTTAAGCACTTGACTGCTAGCTGAAAGACTGGTGATTCGAACACACCCAGAGGTGCCTTGGAAGACAGGCCTGGCAATCTGCTTCCAAAAGGTCACAGTCTTGAAAATCCTATGGAGCACAGTTCTACTCTGACACACACGGGGTTGCCATGAGTCAAAAGCAACTCAATGGTTACTAACAACGACATTACCCTTTGGAGAATCCTTTGAATAAGCGGACAGGCGACAACCTCACTCCCAGTCTTCTAAGCCCTCCTCTTTTCTGTCTTTCTGAAATTTTATGTTGTTTAACTTTATTTAAAGCAAAATAAAAAGTGTACAAATTAACTTATTATGTAGAAGTGCCTCGAAGTTGCCCTTCTTTCATGCAGCAAAATTCTGTAATGTCTACGTATGTTAAGCACTAAATGACGACAAGTTAAGTCCCTGACTTAAAGTTGATCTGTTTTTCGTTTTGTTTTGTTTTGCTTTCCAGAGCATTTGCTCTAGTTTTAGTTGATGCTATTGAATTTAGATGAGGAAACTTTAGAATTGTTTAAAGGAGAGTAATAAAAACTATTTAGGACTGAGAAAGATGTTATGAAAAAGCATTACGGGGATATTGGTTGTTGATCCCGGAGAAGAGACAGTCCTAATACAATGCAACAGTTCAAGACCATGAAGGAATCTGCTGCAGACTGGGCAGAAATCATGCTTAATATCATTTGAATTATACCCTAAGGTGCTGATTGACAATCAACCAATCAATCAATAAATTCCTCCATTTTCTTGTTGTGATGCTTGAACAAAACACCATTTAGGAACACTCCTTTGCTACTATTCTATGTTGTAATATGATGATATATGGACACTGCAGCCAAGATACCAAAAAGTTGGAGAGACTATCCTGAAGGACATAAAAAATGAAAGTAGCTGTCCACTAGTTAGCTGACTAATCAAGGTGTGGGTTGTTTAGTTGTATTGTGAGACATCCCTACCCCACCCAAAGAGCAACATTGAGCGTGCACCCCATTTCCTTAAGGTAGGAAGGTGGGTCCTCAATAGGACTACCTAGAGAATTGACGTATGTTTCCTGTAATTAGAAGACACAGTGGACTCAACTTGTATTTAATCCCCAACTGTAAAATCTAAAGAGCAGAGTGAGGCTGCCTAGCAGCAATGATGACTGGAACAAGGAAGTAGCTCTGTTGCATGGTCTGGACTCCCAGAGTTGGTGGGTGAAACGTTTTATATAAGAGCTGATTTGGAGTCATTTTAAATCCTCCCAAGGAGACCTTTTGGGAGATTGTTGGGACTCCAACAGAAAGACTTCACATCCACTGACAAATAGGGAGCTAACAAGAGGGTGGCCAGCCTGAAGAAAATGCGTCACTGGTATCATCTGGAATGTTCCTGATCTCTGAAGAATCATGACTGTGTCCATGAAGGAAACAGTCAGTTTTAAATACCTGCCAGGCTTAGGGGTGTAAAGCCAGCTTATGAGAGTATCAGTTAAATTAGAACTTTTATGCTCCAATTACTGTTCCTCCCTTTTTCCCACTCAACTCTATAGGAGCCCTAAGGAGCAGCTAGCAAGTGGGGGAAGAATGAGTGAGCATAAGCTAAGGAGCCAACCATAAGCCTTTTCTGGAAGGCAGGCAGCATACTTGCAATAGTCTCTAGAAACGGACAGAGGGAAAGGTGTCACCTGTGAATGAAGCTATAGGCTTTGGTTATTACTTAACAGTAGACATTTAAAATAATTAAACTGAGGCTGTGTTGGTGATTTAAAAATCACCTAAAAGTAACCATAAAATCACAGAGGCTGGTTCTGGTTGAGGTAGGTCCCAGGGGTGGGAAAATAACTAGTCCCGCTGAATAAATTTAAAAGGGCAGAGTAAGTAAAAAATATAGTTGTATTACACACAAGTCATGCTCGTTCAACCGCTGAGTTACAAAGATAATAATCTTAGCTCACATGTTTAACTCTCCTTTTTCTACATGAAATCCAAAAGATAAATGAAATCTAAAATTAGGAAAAATAAATCCATAAAAATCAGAAAGGGGGTCATAATCAAGGGACCTGAAATTCTGAGCAATTTCCAGAATATATAAAGAGATGGGACTGGATTGATAGAAAAATTATGAACAACTGAAGTAACTGAAACCTAAAACAAAAGAGATTTCCTGAGAAGAGAATGGACAAATTTTCCTTATAGTCATGGAAAATTCCAAAGCTCAGACTGCAGCGCTATGACTAAGGGATGACTTTGAGACAATCAGGGTAACTGAAGGATGTTGGAAACTATTACATATGCATAGAGCACCAGGCTGAGGTATCTGCTTCTGGTCTAAACAGTTGCTGGCCATTTAATTCTGACTCATGGTGACCCCGCGTGGGTCATAGTAGAACTGTGCTCCATAGGGTTTTCAATGGCTAATTTTTCAGAAGTAGACCACCAGGCCATTCTTCCATGGCACCTCTGGGTGAACTTGAACCTCTAACCTTTTGGTTAGCAGCCTAGTGCTTTAACCATTTGTACCATCCAGGGACACCACCTCTGGGCTAGAGTTTGTGAATTAAATTTTCTGTAGTGGGTTCCTGTGGTGAACATTTATGGAAGGCATTAGAGCCTGAGAAAATATTGATAGATTAAGTAGAGCTCCCTTCTGTCCCCCAGTGAAAATATGCAGAGCAAAAAGAACAGAAAGTTAGAAATATTGAGAGAAATGCATTTAATAGAAGTTTAAATTGAGAAAATATAGAGAAGAGAGAAGCAATAAGTAAAGATGTAATAGAGGAAAATGTCCAGGAGTTAAGAAGATTTGCATCTCAAGTTATTCACCAGAAGATTTAAAGCAGACACAAATAAAGACATGTTTTGGTAAAAAGTTGAAATTCCAAAAGAGACTGTAAAGAGACTCTCCGTAAATAGAAAATACTATAAATTTTAGAATTTATGATGTTCTGCATTAAAGGAAATTATGTAAACTTGCTAATAGATTCTATAAAGCTGGCATAATATTGGTAATGAAACCCGACCATGTTATCCCACTAAATGAAAAGTATAGGCCATTCCTGTTTCTGCATATAGATACAATAATCCCAAATAAAACCATAGGAAATAGAAACAACATAATTTAAAAAATCAATATGTTCAAAGAATGAGAAAATGGTTCAACATAAGGAAAACTTTGTAATTTAAAAGTGAAAAACTACATGTTCAATAAAAAGTTCATATAATTGATTACAAAGCATTTTATTAACTTCAACATCTATTTGTACTGAAAGCACTATTAAGGATAAAAATGAATTTTCTTAACCTTAAAAGAGTATCAGAAACTGAGTGCAAACCAAACATGAAACAGACAAGGTTTTAATATCTAACAATATGTAATAATATATAAGAAGCCATGATAGATTTCTGTTTCAGCTATTGATGGACTAGGTTACTCAGACCAACCCTCATACTGAAAACAATTCAAAATGCTCAAAACATACTTTTAGTGGGTGTAACAAACTTAGAATCTTTTGTTTCCCCTGAGAGGATTTTCTAATCCCAGAAAATCTGTACTTACCTTTTGATGGCCTTGAGGGCTGAGGGAACAGAAATTAAAACTCAGGGCCCATAAAGGCAGGGAGTCTAACAGGAGAAAGAGTAAACTAAGATCTTAAAAACCTAGTTATCAGGGACAGTGTGAACTATGAGTGAAATGACCCACAAAGGAATTGCAGTCCATGCTGTAATTATCCAGTATATCCAAGGAGCTTCAAGCCTTGACTTGGCTTAAGGCGGTCCTGGACTAGTGTAAGTCCCTGTTCCTGACAGAGGCAATCAAAACTTCTCTCTGGAGGAAGGTACCTTTATCTAGTTCTCAACTTTTTTTCTAATACAACAAACAACAGGCAAGCAAAGATAATTAGGTATACAGGGAAATAAGGTACAATAAACAAGAACCAGCAGAGAAAACAGATAATACAAATAGACCTACAATGGCATCCCATCTCACTCCAAAATAACATGCAAAGTTACAGGCAATATGATCCACGACCCTTACACCCCTTACTTCTTTCATCTTTGTTCACTCTCCTCCAGCCACACTACCTCCTTGCTGTTCCTCGAACACACCACGTACATTTTTATCTGAGAGACTTTGCACTTGTTTTTTCCCCAGTTATCTACACGGCCCTCTCCTTCACCTCCTTCAGATCTTTGCTCAAATATCTCCCTGACCTCTCTATTGAAAACAGAATATCTCTCCTAAAGTGACGCTTCTTGTGCCCTTTTCCTGCTTTGTTTTTCTCCGTAACACTTAACACTATCCATATTCAACATACATTCCTATATGTACATGTTTTATTTTATTGTCTTCCTCTCCCACCAGAATGTAAGCTCTGTGAGGACAGGGAATTTGCCTGTTTTGTTCGCTGTTTTGTTTACCATGCCTTCTGTGGGGTATAGAAGAGTACATGACTCCCCTTCCCCGCCCCTATCAATGCTCAAAACATATTGGTAGAATGAATAAGTGAAAGCCTACGTTTAGAGTGCTGAGAATAGGGTGTGACTCATAGCAATCACTTAATATACATTAGTTATTTTTACCGCTATTAAAAATGATGGAATATTGGACTGAGAGATGTAGGTTCTAATTCTAGATTATTTTTTATCAAAGTGGTCCCCAGCAGTGAACTAATCTTTCACTTATGAGTTTTATGAAATTTATTTTACTTGTGTGGAAAAGTATTTTTACACTTCCATTTTATACAAAGTCACAGGACCACCATTCCGCATGACCCAAGGAAAGAAGTGAACCCTTAGATTTCAATTTCTATGGCACTGGTTTCAATGACAAAAGATATAGGAAGGCTTCAAAAAATGGAGGTACAGGTGAGACCAATTACAGAAATCAGGGTAACTCTACAAATATATGGTCTATCCTGAAATTCACTACCAATGAGTCTTCCCCAGATAAGTCCCCATACAGGCAGCACTCACGGTATTTCCATTTTCAATCCAGGTGATAGTGGGGACAGGGATGCCTGTTGCTGTACAGCGCAGGGTCACAAAGGAGCCAAACGTGGCATTCTGGGATTCAGGAGACCTCAGGATTCTGGCAAAAACTGTTAGGAAGACAAAAGTGGTAAGTGACTCTCCTATAGAGAATGCTCAAGCTAGAGTGGTCTTCAAAAAATGTACATCAGATCATGTTCCCCTGTGTTTCCTTCTGTTTTAAGGATAATACCAAACTCCAAACCCTGACCTATACCTGCTAACCCTTTATGCTATGATCCTACACTTCTCACCTCTCCAGGACATGCTTGGCTTATTCCCAGCTTAGGAACTTGCCCTTGTTATTTATCTGCCTGGACTATTCATTCCCCAGATCTTCACGTGGCACCTTCCTTGTATCATTCAAATCCCTGGTTTAAGTGACACTTCCTCAGAAAGACCCTCCTTGACCACCCAACTAAGTATATCCCTCCCCTCATTTACTTTCCACCATCCTATTTTATTGTTTTTACAGACCTCACCACTATTTGAAATTATCTTATTTATTTTTTTCTTGTCTATTGTCTGCTTCCCTCTGCTAGGTTATGAGTTCTCTGAAACCAAAACTTTGCCTGTTTTTCTTTTTCACTGTTATAGTCAGTACCTAGAAGAGTGCCTGGGGAAAGGAAGCACGCAATAGTATTTTGCTGGATGAATGAGATAATTAATTAATGCTTTACGTCCTCAACTGTATCTGAGTGCAAGGACACACAAAACCTATCAAAATTTTCAGGAAATGAGATAAGCATATTGGGCAAAAAAGAAAAATACCTTAGGTAAAGTGTGGGCATGACAAAGAGTAATTTGCATTCCTTTCTAAGGCTGAATCCCTACTAATTAACTAAGAGGAAGTCCTTTTGATGTGAGCAGGAATTTTGCCTTTAACTGAAGAGTGGGATTGAGGCTCAGAATGTATAGTAAATTTAAAGATATTTAGAATCCCTGAATCATTATGCTTGAAAGACACTTCAGAGATGAACTAGATTTCTGCTCACATTTTACAGATGAGTTAACTAAAGTTCCGTTATTTTAAGGTGTGTTATGGATTGACTTGTGTCTCTCCAAAATAAGTGTTGAATTCCTGGCCCTTGTACCTGTGGATGTGATCCTGTTTGGAAATAGAGTTTTTCTTTAGTTATTTTAACGAGGTCATACCAGTGTAGGGTGGATCCTAAACCTAATTGCTTCTGAATTATAAAAACACCAGAATAGACACAGAGACACACATAGGGGAAGGCAGACATCACGTGACCGTTGTTTACAACTAGAGATGTAACTAAGGCATAGCAGGTAGGGCATTGCCCTGGGTGCCACTTGAAGGAGGGTGCCAATGAGCAGTTTCTACTGGCCATCACCATTTCCACTGCCAGCTGTGAGAGATCATTCAGCAATTTAACAGTAATTGCCCTAGGCACTATTTTCCACAGAAAGGCCCCAGGAATGCCAGGGAATCAGAGGAATTCCTAGGGCTACCAACAAGGAATGAATCAACACTACTGAGACCCTTGTTAGGACTTTTAGCTTCCAGAACTATGAGAAAATAAGTTTCTGTTCTTTAAAGCCACCCACTTGTGGTATTTGTGTTACAGCAGTACTAGGTAACTAAGACAGGTGCTTTTCTAAGGTAATAATACCGATGAGTGAGAAGTCTGGTCTCAAGTTTTCTGACTTCAAATCCAGTGTTCTTTTAAAAATATTATGAAATTTTAAAAATTATCCATTATTGTGTAAATATAATATTTTATGCTCCTGCCTTTTATTTTCCAGGACTTAAATACAGAACATAATAATAGAGTATGAAGCCTCAATTAACACAGTGCTTTGAAACTTAGTTCCAGCTAATTGGAATTTGTGGAGTTTGAATCTAAAGGAAATACAGGGGAGGTAGTATATCCTAGAAGGGAGATATGCAGGATGATGATAGATCAAGTCCAGAGCTGCGTGAGAAATTGGTCTGATTCTAGAATACCTCTTAAAAGGGAATACATAATTCAGTGTGATAGAGGCAGATACGATTTGTTTGAACACTGGGTGCTTTTGCAGATTCAACTAATTCAACTTCCTATCTTTTGCTATTGAGGACTCTAAGAGATGAAATCTAGAAGAGTATGTTAGAAATACAAATGTTGACCCCAAAAGCCAGGAGAAAGGAAAATCAAGACAGCAAGACAGAACTATATTCAAGGCAACGTTGTAAGTATTACTTGTGGTTAAGAAAAAAAAAAAAAATTTAAATAGCAGAATCAAATGCTAAAAATGCAGTTGTATCTGCCCCAAAATAACCAAATTCAGCCTCATTTTAATTAAGTCCTGTGCTATAATTACCAACCTATAGGAAATAAGGGACACTATAAACAACATCATGGGGATGCTATTCAACCAAACCCAGAATATAGAAAATTTAACTTAGCAAATTATTTTATTTCCTCAACAAATAAATAAGAACAGGGAAAAAACAAAAATGGAAGAGAGAACTGTTACAGATTAAAAGAGACTTAAGGGGCTGTAAAAAATGATGGTGTGGTAGAAGCATCTGACCTCCTCTAACTTCGTGAGGGGGAGAGAGAATCACCATCAGCATCAGCCCAAAACTAATTCCTATGAGGTGGAGGTCAGACATGCCTTCTCTCTCCAACCTTTTTACCGATTCTGACACCAGCTGTCCCTCCCATGGCACTCTATACTTCTCTGCTGGGCTTGATAATTCATTACAATGGTCACACAGAACTCACTGACAATATCATGATTTGGGGGCTTATTAGGGAAGTAACAGATTACAATTCAGGATTAGAAATAACTCAGGATACAGTTCTTCCATCAGGGCAGTTTCTTCTCAGCCATGCCTGCAAGCAGGCCTCTATCAGCCTCTTGTCCCTTTGGTCCCTCAGCCCCTCAGCCCCTTGGCCTCTTGGGTCCTTGGTCTCTTGACCTTTACCCTGTTTGGGCAAATGTTACAAAGCTCTTTAGCTCTACCGGTAAGTGCCCAGAGGCGCCATTCTTCCAGCAAGCCTCCTGCCCGAAGGTGCTCAGCTCTCTTGCTCCCTAGGCTGGGAAGCCCACGGCACCATCTCCTGCCAGTCTCCTGGTTCTGCTGTTGCCAGTTCTCTGCTGTGCTTGCTTCTGCTTCTCACTGTCTTGTGCCATCTCCAGTGTTACAGCTCTCTGTCTCCTGGGCGTAGGAGATTCTTGGCACAGGGATCCCGAGTCCAAAGGACATGATCCACTCCTAGCTCTTCTTTCTTCATAGTAGTGAGGTCCCCCATTTCCACCTCTGGGATGGCTTATTTTAAGCCTAGCAGGATGGCAAAACTGACCAATCCTCTTGTTAAAGTTCCATGTACCTTATTTGCATTTCCCACTCCCCACAAGGATGCCATGCATCTTATTTGCATTACTAGCAAGCTGTCCAATCCCCTTGGTAGGCCACAAACACCTTATTAGCATAGTCCCACCCAATCATTTGGTGGGAGTTACAAGACCATGGTGAGAAAGGACGTATAAAAGCCATCCATCACATCACAGAAGCTTATCACCCATATGTAATGTGTGGCTCTTTTTTGGATCCTTATCCAACAAATCAAATGTTAAAAGATATTTTGAGACAATCAGGTAAAAACTGAACAGACCTTGTAGTAAGTGGCATTAAGAAACTGGTGTTAACTGAGGGTAAGATAGTGTAATGAAAATGGTAATGTGTTTATGTTTTAAAAATATGTTCTTCTGTTCTAAGGACTGAATTATTTAATATTTGAAAATTTCTTTAAAATTAAACCAGCAACAATAACATAGTAGAAGGGTAGAGAAAACAAAAATGCATGTTTGATAATTGTTGATAATTGTTGCTGTTGAGTAATGGGAACATGGGAATTTACTATATTAGCCTGTCAACATTTTTGTAAAATTAAAAATTTTATAACAATAATAAAAGAGAAAAAATATGTAGCTGAGTTTACCTAAAATGACTAGGACAGAAGTAGAGAAAACGGAAACTGTAGAGTCCTACCCCACAGCTCCAGAAAAACACATAATGGGGACACATAATTCTACTGCCATTAAAATAGCATAAATTAGGTCCTAGGTGGCATAAACAGCTTGCACAGTTTGAACCCACCCAGGGATACCAGGGAAGGAAAGACCTGGTAATCTGCTTCTATAGAGATTACAGCCAAGAAAACCCTATGGAGCAGTTCGACTCTGTAACAAATGGGGTCTCCATGAGTTGGAATCGACTTGACAACAACTCACAACAACAACAACACTGGAAAATTTGAACCTGGAGAAAGGCAAGGTTTTGAGGGGAAATGTTTGGCAGAGGTTTCAGAACTACACTTCAGAGATACCTACAGTTTTAGCTATAATCTGAATTTGTATTAAGGGAATAGAGCCAATGTTGACTCTGAGATCGCACAGGTGGTGTAATGGAAAACTCAAAGGGTAAAGGATATAAATCAAGTTCTGAAATTAATTGGCAGTTTTTCTTGAGACAAACTACCTCTCTTTTCTTGGCAAGGGAATAGGAACCACAGGAATACCTAAGTGCCAGAGGTATAATTAAGGTACAGCAGGTAGGGGCGTGTGCCCTGGACACCGCTTGAGGAGAGGTGCTAATGAGCAGTTTCTATTGGCCATGGCAGTTTCCATTGCCAGCTGTGAGAGACCATTCAGCAATTTAAAACTAATTGCCATAGGCACTATTTTCTGTAGCTACGCCCCTGCATAAGTCTTTTATAAATTCTATTTCTGAGCATTATTTCAAAGGACAAAATGAGTTCTTATGATCTTACTTTCTCTTGCCCTTTTTTTACGAATTATCTTCTAGCTTCCCCTGAATGAGGTATTTTAGCTTACATTATTCAATCCAGTAGTTACTGATAGGAATGAATTGTAAAAAAAAAAAAAAAAAAAAATCACGTAGGACCAGGTGCAATGATTTCACCTGAATTTAGTTGTAAGGAACCTAATGTTTAGAAATAGAAAAACATCTCAAACACCTTATTTGAGATACTAAGATAAGGAAGTGTTCTTTTAAATAATACCAGCCTAAAGTTTCCTTGGAAACCCTATGGGGCAGTTCTGCTCTGTCCTGTAGGGTCGCTATGAGTCAGAATCTACTCAACGGCAATGGGTTTTTGGTTTTGAAGGTTTATTTCCAGAGTCAAACTGTGTTACTCGAGAACTTGTGAATTTTACCCCAAAATTATCAAAGTTTAGGTTAGGTTAAGCCCACGAGTCAATTCCGTCCGACTCATAGCGACCCTATAGGACAGAGGAGAACTGCCCCGTAGGGTTTCCAAGGAGATTCTGGTAGATTCGAACTGCTGACATTTTGGTTAGCAGCGAGCTCTTAACCACTGTGCTACCAGGGTTCCAAAAAAAAAAAAAACACCAAACCTGTTGCCGTCAAGTCGATTCCGACTCATAGCAACCCTATAGGACAGAGTAGAAATGCCCCATAGAGTTTCCAAGGAGCACCTGGTGGATTCGAACTGCCGGCGTTTTGGTTAGCAGCTGTTAGCAGTTAACCACTATACCACCAGGGTTTCCACCACCAGGGTTAGAAGGGCACAAAGTTTGGGTAGGATGACAAATGCTTTCTTTGAAGGAAAAATGACAGGGAAAACTCTTGTTCTACAACAGGGTTTCCCAAACACAGTTGATTTCCAGCCACTTTTATCTAAACATATTCCATTAATTATATATGTCTGTGTGCAATTAAAATGAATTTAACTTAATTTGGTTTGATTTGGTTTAGTTTGATTTGGATCAATTACATAACACTTCTTGCCCTCTTGAAATAAAATCCAAGCAGGCTCTTGACATTTTAATATCTCTTCAAAAAATGTAAGCCAAAAAAGAAAAATAAGTCTTTAGTCAAAGGGTAACTTTCTATTCCAACCTATGTGGGGTTTATACTCCCATGCTGATTTATTTCATTCCGTTTTACTTGTATTTCCAGAGTTTGGGACACCAAGTTAAAGCATTTTCTGTTGACTCAATATTTTCTTAAGAAATGTAAATGGCCAATAAGCGTATTATATAATTAAGCAGCCCATCGAATAACACTTTGTTAAATACTGTGATTTAATATTTTCCATACAAAGTTACTTATTTCCTAACAAAATAATGCTACTTAAAGTTGGTTTAAAGTTGCAAAAATAAGCAATTGAATAAAATCAAATCGAATACACTTAAAAAGAAGCAGGGTAGAAAGAAAGAAAAAATACCTTTAGCATCCTGCTCAGGTTCACTTTCTTCTATTAATAGAAACAAAACAAACACAACAACACACACACAAACAAAAACAACACGTCATGAAAAGGAAAATTTTGGGCCACAGAAAGATCAAATGTGCAACAAGATTAATTAGGATCTTCTTGGTTCTTCTTTCAGTAAGAAACAAATGCAGTCAAGGGAAATTACTGACCTTATAAAAGCAAACTCTTATGTTACAGAATATTTCACATTATTACTTTAGTCAGGCAGTACGATACAGAAAATATAAACAGCATGGCCAACAACAGAGATCATTCATGCATTTTTATTTGAATGTTGACAATTACCCTTTCTTTCGAGGCAACAGTCTGCCTGCTATTCTGATAAATTGCGTTCTCCCTTGCAGCTTGGCTTCTCCTCTTACGAGGCCCTGCCGTGAAGTCAGTGATGTCGAATCCAGGATCTCAGCTATCATTTCTATGGCAATAGACTTGTGTTGTGGTAAACAGAGGATTAGGGGGTTTCTGCAGAACAGAGCCTTGCAACAACACTGATTTGTTCTTCTGTATCAACACCCAGAGCACAGGGACAGCAAATAGATATCTTCTGGGAAACTAGTGGGGAAGCAAGCCCCAAAGGGGAATGTAAACATGTCTAAATGTAAGGAATTGCGAATTTAGAATTATTTTTAAAAGACTACAAACAATCAAATTAAAATATTTAATATAATTATATCAGACGTAAACCCCACATGGGGCTGTTTTTTCTGTTTCCTTGAAAGTTATTTGTTTACATTAATTTGGACCTCCCTTAGAATTAATGATAAATCAACTGCAATATAGTACAAAATAACAGTGCTATGTTAACTCCTTTTAATGGTAAGAGTACATTTGCATAGTTCCTCACAGATTATAGATATTTTCACACACGTTATACATTATCTCATTTAACCTTCACTGTGTCTGTGATACAGCAGAATTGATATTATTCTTGATATTATCTTGATATTATTGATAGTATTCTGCCCATCTTCCAGAGAAGGAATCTGAGACTCAGAGATTTGACGCAGGTGCAGAGCCAGGAATCTCTCTCAGTTTTTCATACATCAGGTCTCCTGCTCTAGCCAAGCATCATCTTGAGAAGGCATTATTTTTACACATAACATCAAATCCTCTTAAATTTAAGTAAACGTATTATTTCCCAGTTAGATTTTACTCTGTCTGAACTTTCCCTATTTCTACCAACCAAGTCAATGGCATATTTCTTGGTTTTCTTTTTTGTTTTTAAGCATCAAGGTGAAAGACTACTTAAAACTTGTAAATTGCATATATTTCATGGCTAAAAGGAGATTTGGAGGTTATCTGTGAAAGGTACCTCTGGACAGAGGGATCCTTTTTCCCAACATCCCTAATAGTGGCTGGTAGAGCATAGATATTGAATAAATATTAGTTTCTTCCACACTTAGAATTGGTCATCTGGACTCTTGAATACTGCAGAGATTCCTTGTTTGTATCACAGGCCTTAATCAGAGGAAATAAATGAAGGTCCGCTGGGTGGCCGGATTAGGCCGGAAAAATTGATTTGAATGGCTTTGGGCTGAGCATGCCTTTCTAGATAATCCTAGTTTCATCGCTCCCTAGTGCCTTATGTCCTGCTGGCCTCACTTATTTACAGTACTTGGTTTTTGAGCTTATCCTCTCTATTTAAAATATTTTCTAATAGGAGTAATGAAAGCTCCTTAGTAGACAGGTAGGAGGAATTCCGAAAAAGAATAAATAATACATATCATTAAAAAAAATTAATATTTGACTTGGAAATACAGAAATATGATATAAAATGCAAGAAGTACCAAACAACATGTAGTGAAAAGTATTCTCTTTTTCCATATCCCAGACATCAAGTTCCCTTTCCCAGAGGCAAACATAGTTACTTGGTTTTTGCATATTTTCAAAAGGTTAATCTACGGATATACAAACAGGTATGTTTAAAAAGGGGGGGGGACTTTATGGCTGTATAATATTACATGGAATGGATGACCTAGTTTCTAGTTCTACCCACTGGACAAGAAAGAAAAAAAAAAAAGAATCCATAAAATGTTTTCATGTTTCGAAGCTTGAGTCCAAGTTCACCATCATGATTGCTTTTGAGCTTACCAGTTCCTCTTATATTATGCTATTCAGAACTGAAACTAACACATAAGACAGAGTGAACAAATTTGAAAAATAGCAAAACTCTTTCTAAAAGTTCTATTCCTATGGATATAAATTTTCATGCTTTTTTTTTTTTGCAATTATGTGATAATATTCGTCCTTTGATTACATTGAAAATGATGAATACCCTACTTTCTTTTTTATGCCTACTCTTATTAGGGTCTATCTCCGAGGTTTTGAAAGTGAATAAGTGTGTGTGTGTGCGTGTGCGTGTGCGTGTGCATGTGTGTGTGTGAATGTGAATGTGATTTGATTCTAAGGAAGGTAAAATAATTTTTCCTACACAATTTCATTGTATTAGTTGATTAGAGAGAGAATTTGGAGGGGAACCTACTGTCATGTAAGAGGAAGGAAAGCCATCAAGGTTACTCTGTAAAAATACAAGTAATACAGTTAGTAATACAGTTAATACATCAAAGTCATATAGATCATGTAGACTTTGTGGAAAGAAAGACAAAACAAGAAGAGAAAACTGGCAGAACTGTGGAACAGTTTGCATTCTTTTGACCACAAAAGTGAGGGCAGCAAAGACAATAAGGGGAATTTGGCTAAGAAGAGTTGAGGTCTCAGCCAAGGCTGAAATCAAACATTCTTTGATCTTTGTTGTCTTGACATTTCAACCTCTTCTTTATGGTAATTTAATTATCATGATGAAAAAAGCACGCAAATAAAGTAAACAGAACTTAGAGGTGAAGCCAAAAATGATCTAGCTAGCTCCACCTTGGGAGTGCTGAAGAGATGTTTTGGAAAGATTTGATCAGTAATCAAATAATGAAATCATGAAGGGAAAGAATTTGAGATATGTATGAAAGGGCTCCTTTGAGAATGGGCATTCCAGAGACCTTCCAGGTACATGAACCCATTTCTTATCTCAATGATTAGGACCAAGTCAATGTAAATAATAAATCAAGTAGTGGCTTATTAGCATAAAGGTTACAAGAACAGGCTCCGGGTTTAGACCACCTGGTTAGAAATTCAGCTACACCATTAATTTCTAATAGGATATTTCTGCTAAATAAGAAAGCTATCAATATGTGTGTGTAGTGGGGGGTGTTTTATTTATAAATAGTACTCAATTACCATATACTTAAAATAGTTTTGGATTTGATACTTGGGTTTTCTAAGCAGATATAATTATCATCTTTAATATTGTTACTTTTAATATGTCCTTTCAAACAATAATACGCATTTTTTATTTCTTACATATTCCACTGGGTAGATTTACATACTAGTATATAGTAATTATGGCATGAATTCACAATTCAAAACCACCTAACCAGAATAAGTACACAGCAATAATAGATACGCTATAGTTTTCTTGCTACCTACAAAGACAAAGCTATGTTCAAAAACAAGGTGAAGATCTCAGTATATAAGACAGCGGACAGAAACAACTCCAGCTCTCCGAGCAGGGAAAACGGGCCTAAAATTTGATTTTTGCAGTAGTGAACCACCCGAGGTAGGGATAGGAGGCTCACTGCTTGAAACCAAAGGGTAGGAGTGGGGCTTCCTTATCTGTGAAAGGGAAGCAGTGATGGTATTGTAGGCAGAACGTGAGTTAAGCTTTTAGCTGTCTCAGTGACTGGATATCAGATGAACCCCAAAACACTGCAGAATGGGGATCCTAAACTTCCATTTTGTAACACCTTATTTGGAATGAGGGAATTGCAGAAATTATTGGGAAGGGAGAAATAATTTCAGAGAGACTAAAAATTAGAAAAATCCACTCAAGATGTATTGACAAATTATAATTTCAAAGCACATTGGGAAAATGAATGCTAAGAAAGCCAACAAATTCAGTAATTGGGAGATTAATTTGCTCTGGTAGGAAATAAAGCTATGGAAACAAGAAAGTTTGAGACTATCAAAAAAATAAAGAAACTGTATCTGTTAAAAAAGAACAAGAAATTATGTAACAAAAATAGGCAGAATTGAAGTACAAAAGTAATTATGAAACAAACAGTAGAAAAGTTATAAATTAAAAACATAAAAGAAATTAAGCACACACATACAATAAATGTAATAAACTCAAGATTTGACAAGTTCAAATGAAGAATTAGTGAATCAGAAGATGGTACTTATGAACCACAGTCCCGAGTCCAGAGAGAAGAAGTGATAAAAAATGTGAAAGAGTAACTAAGAGATGGGGAGAACAGATTTATGGATTCTGACATACGTCTAACAGGAGTATGAGAGGTAGAGAAGAGAGGGAAAGGCAGAGGCAATATTGAAGAGATAATAGATGAGATTTTCCGTACTTGAAGAAATAGGTAAATCCCCAGATGCATTAAAGTGGTAGTTTTTAAAACCTGAAATTTATTAGAATCGCTTGTGAAGCTTAAAAAAATAAAATAAAATAAAACAACAGCAATTAGATGCTATCAATACAACTCAGGTTATTGAATCAGAATTTCTTGTCAGGGACCTGGGGATCTGTATTTTGCAGAAGTATTTGAAAATTGCCTGATGTTTCCAAGCAACAGTGGGATAGTAAACCACTTTGTTAACAAGTGCATAGGAGGATTAATAGAAATAAGTTGACATTGTTGTGGTTTAAACTGTGTCCACAAACGTTCCCATCGAAAGTGGAATCTGATTTCTCTCCTGGGATGTCGGCTAGACTTAGTGACTCATTTCTAACAAAGAGAAAGTGGCACAAGTGACTATGGTGATTTCTGAGGCTAGATTAAAATAAATAAATAAATAAAAAACAATTCTTCCTTGTTCTGTATTATACTATTCACTCTAGGCAGGGAAGACACCATGTTGTGAGGACACTCAAGCAGCCTGTGGAGAGACCACATAGAGAGGAACTGAGGTTTTCATCAGGCAGTATCAACTTGCACCAACTTGTGAGTAAGCCACATTGACCTTGCTTCTCCAGTCCACTCAAGCTTTCAGATGACTGCAGCAGTGGCAAACATTTTGACTGCAACCACGATCCAGAGACAGGCCCAGCCAAGCCACTCTTGGATTCCTGATTCACAGAAACTATGCAGTAATAAGCGGCTGTTGTTTTTTTAAGACATTAAGTTTCTGAGTGATTTGTTACACAGCACTAATACAACACGTGACATATTATTGTGAAAGTACTGATTGTCAAACGTAAAAAGAAAAGTGTAAAAGCTACCAGAAAGAAGAGATAGATTATCTACTAAATCATTAGATTTAGAATGACAGAAAACTTCTCATCAACAATAGGTGCAAGAAGACATAGGATGATAATGAGGTAAAATACCTGTCAACTTCAAAATTTACCTAAATTACCATGATAAAATAATGACACTGTCAAACATACAAAGACAAAGAAGGTTTACTACCCACAGATCTTCACTGAAAGAGTTTATGAAAAATATATTTCAGTAATAAGAAAATTGAAAACAAAGGAAGGAAGTGTCATGAAAAAGGAATGGTGAGTACATAAATTGGTGGTATATGTTGGTAGAACTATTTAACTATGAACTATAAAACAATTCAATCTTTTTATGATAAATTAAATTTCAGACAATATCAAGGAAGATGGCATGGGCTGAGGAAGGTGATATTAGATGATGAGTTAAGGAATGATGAGATTCTTACCTTGGTTGAGAAAATATTGGAGAAAATACTGTGTGATTTTAAATTCAGTTAGAATTATAGTATTATATATGCAAATTTAAAATGTAAAAGTAATCTCTAAAATATAAAATTTTACTCTATAACTTCAAAATCAACCAAGTGTGTGGTGGGGTGGAGGTAGAGAATAAAGAAAATGTTATCAATCCACTAGAAAGCAGAAAGGGAACTAAAAAGAAGCACAAGAAAATCAACAGAAAACATGATAATAGAAATAAGCTTAAAGAATAGTAGAAATAAGCTATCAGAATATGTATAAAGATCTAAACTTGCCTACTAGAAACATAGACTTTTAGAATGGATTGTATGACCTCTAGCTACCTTCTATTTTCAAAATAGCAGTGAGAGGCTAAAAAAAAAAAGACAAAAGTTTTTTAAAAGGGGGATGGAAAATTACCAAACAAAAGAAAAATGTGGTAAGAATATTAACATGAGCCAAAACAGGATTTATTGTAAGAGACATTAATAGAAATGAAGAGAGACATTGGTCAAAGGTGAAAACACAACCCAAGAAAGAGAACACAACAATAGACATGTATGCATTTAACAATATAATCTCAAAATATATAAAGCTAAAACTGATAGAATTAGGCGAAGATATTGAAAGAAAAACTACAAGAATAACGTTGAATTTTACCAAATGGAAGCCTAATAGTTTTTGTGATTGTCCACTGTGAGGAGTAAATTACTTATTTTAGAAGGCAAGGCCAACGTTCAAAAAGAAAGTTTGCATTTTTCTTTCAAACATAAAGAAAGGAGAAAAATAACTGTTGCTTGCCTATACTCTAAATGCAGTTTAGTTTTCTGGCATGGTAGAAATTTATTGAAATACAAAAACAAAACTAGAAATTTTATAAATGCCACAAAGTAACTTTTCAAAATAGAAAGTTATAAATGCTTCTCAATTTGAATTGTCCTTGACTCTAAATTTATTTTTCAAATATAAATTTTCTAAATTTGATGTTCTCTTGGGATGTCAAATCATTTCCACTACTTGTCAGAATTCATTTGGTGGCAGCATTAAAGATTAAGATGACTTGTGCAAATTTCTGAAAAGTAAGCAGTGTGTATCAAGAAGAAAATGTAAAAAATTATTTCATTTATATAAAGCACTCTGTTTTTCTGTCTTTTAAAAAATACTGAAGATTGTTTTACTTTATTTTCTAAGTGCCATTTCATTAAGATTTTATAATTTTTCTGAGTCATTATCTTAAGAAATCTCTGACCATCTCATGTTCTAACAATACATTTCTAGGGCTTTTTCTAAGGACATACTCAGAAATTGGGAAATCAAATCATATTAATAGAATCACTTCTTTACATTTATATGCAATACCTCACTATGATACCTCACCATTTACAAAGCACGCTTTCATTTAACCCTTACAACAATTCAGGCCGGCGAATCTGGATTTGAATTCTCATGCCACCAATTACTAGTTGTGTGATCTTAGGCTAGTTCCCTGAGTTTCCCTGAGTTTCATCCAGAAAATGTACTTAACAACACCCAACTCTTAGAATTGTGGAGGAAATTAAATGAGACGGATTGTATAAAGCAGTTAGTATAGCATTTGTCACATAGCCAGAACAAACTGGAGGCTAATTTCAAAGACAGATCTTCTAACTCTTCTTTTTTTTTTAGAACTATTTCTATCTCTAGGGTACCTTCCTGATTCATGAAAGTTTTTCCTCTAACTGACATCAAAGGGAGAGGGTTTATTATTATTATTATTTTATATTTTAATTTCAACGTACCTTAGCTGACTGCATGCCACATATTGATCATGTTGTGTACCCTTTTTCTAGATGTTAAAATCATGTGCCTAATGCCATTTCTCAGATGAATTTCCTGAGGAGAAGGGAATCACTCAGTAGAAAGAAAAATTCATTCTTCAGGCCCTATTATTAAACCTATTATTAAAACATGAATGCTAATCCATATTAGGTTATTTGGATTCTTTGTTAAATAGACTTATTTGTTTAATCTAGCATCATGTTTTAAGAATTATTGAGTTGGAGATGCCTGTTAGAAGACAAACTCTACAAAGAAAAAAAAAACAGCTGCCGTCGATTTCGACTCATGGCGACCCCATGTGTGTCAGAGTAGAACTGTGCTCCATAGGGTTTTCAATGACTGGTTTTTCAGAAGTAGATCACCAGGTGTTTCTTTTGAGAAGCCTTTGGGTGGACTTGAACCTCTAACCTTTTGGTTAGCAGCTGAGGGCATTAAGCATTTGCACCACCCAGGAACTCAAAGGAACAAAAAGTGTACATTTCAACTGTTTTGCAAGGGTTTTCCCACTCCCCCACCACCAAAACTGGCCAGGGGATGGTTGGAAAGTAATCACGTTGAGGTTCTGTGGTATTTTGTTTCTGAACAAATTCTTCCTTTTATTTCCCAATCATTAAAAGACAACCTGACAATAATAATGATAAACCTATGTAAATACACCAACTCTTCACTTATCAACATGGTTAGGTTCCAAAGACCAGGTTCTTATGCAAAAATCAGTGTTATATGAAAATGCAGGATGACCATTTCAGATTAAAAAAAAATTGTGTGGGAAACATATGTCCCTTTGGACCTGAGAGGAAGAAAATGTAGGTGGGCACTATATGTCCCACTAGTCATGAAAGAGTTACGGCCAGATATGTGTCGTTAATGCACAAAATAGACAGTAGACTTTTTACTTTGTCATAAATGCAAAATATTGGTGTCTTTGTCATCTAGTGCTGCTATGACAGAAATACCACAGGTGGATGGCTTTAACAAAGAGAAATTTATTCTCTAACAGTCCTGTAGGCTAAAAGTCCGAATTCAGGGTGCTGGCTCCAGCGGAAGGCTTTCTCTCACTGTCGGCTCTGGAGGAAGGTCCTTGTCATCAGTCTTCCCTAGGTCTGGGGGCATGTCAGCTCAGGAACCTCAGGTCCAAAGGATGCGCTCTGCTCCAAGTGGTGCTTTCTTGGTGGTATGAGGTCCCCATGTTTCTCTGCTGGCTTCTCTCTTATATATCTCAAAGAGAATGGCTTAAGACACTATCTAATTTTATAGATCTCATCAATATTATCGCCACGAATCCATCTCATTACATCATAGTGGTAGGATTTACAACACATAGGGAAATCACATCAGATGACAAAACGGTAGACAATCATATAATATTGGGAATCATGACCTAGCTAAGTTGACAGATATTTCTGGGGGACACAATTCAATCCATGACAACTGGATAAGGAGTCTGTTGATAAGTGAGGAGTGGGTATATCTGGTTTATCTTTCCTTCTTGGTAGCTAAAGCAAAGAAACCCAATCCTGGCGTGCTATCACTGTGTGCATCTCTGTCCCCTTTGAAGCAGAGCAATGCGTAAGATTGTTTATCCACTGTGGCTCCATCTCCGAAGGGATCATAACGCAAGCTCCTTTAGAAAACATACACATCACTCT
Source organism: Trichechus manatus latirostris (assembly GCF_000243295.1). Classification (NCBI taxonomy): domain Eukaryota; kingdom Metazoa; phylum Chordata; class Mammalia; order Sirenia; family Trichechidae; genus Trichechus; species Trichechus manatus. The sequence continues at coordinate 10,635,070 of NW_004443952.1, forward strand.
CAAAAACAGCTACTCTCTTTTCTGAGTCCTCAAAGTAAGGCCTGCCTGCCTCTGTGACATCATGTTTCTCTGAAGTGGCTTGCGATGGGAACATTTCTGTGGTCCTTGAAGTAATAACATTTTTCTAGCTTGTAAATATGGGTGGTAAGTAACGATTGTCAGCAAGAAGTGGTTACCAAGTAAATCAGACAAGAGCCATGCAAGGTTAATTTTTTTGTTTTTTTTTTTTTACTTCATACCTACATGTAAATAGAGCCACTTTCTGAAAATATATTAGGAGTTTATCCATAAGCCAATAGAAGTTGGACTTTAGTTCTGATTCACTTTTTTCATTCTTTTTTTTTTAAATCATTTTCTGGTTTTGATGGAGGAGATATGAAACTAGTTAGTTACCAGGAGAAAAGTCTTTCTTAGTTAACCTTTAAATTTTTCATTTTTAATGATTTAAGATTTGCACAAGAGTTGCAAAAATAGTATAGTTTCCATGTACCCTTTAGTCAACTTCCCCTAATGTTAACATGTAATATAACCATCTTACATTAACCAAAATCTCTCTTTTTTATTTTTTTTTTTTTTTTCCTTATCTCATGAAAAGAAAGATACCTGAGCTCCAACAGCACTCAAATAAGCTGAAGTTTTTTAGGGACAAAATTTTTTTTTTTTAGCTAACCAGAGATTTTAGCTGGAAAAAGAAACAGGAGTCAGAACCTTAATTTTAAATGACAACAGAGTATCCTGGTTATCTAAACTCTCTGGGATTCCCAAATGCCCGAATAGGGCCATAAGCTTCCTAACTGTAGGTTCTAATACCGATGAAATGGGAGTTGTCTACCCATTTAAATTTATGTCCAGGGGAGGATATAAGAGAAGATAATCTCCATGTTAGCTCCTTCTGAGTCAAATCGCAGCTCATTCTGGCTTTTACAGCACTACTACTAGATGCTGTCCCTAACTCTCTAGTCCATCTTCTACTCTCTGGTTATGAGCCAGTGTCAGGCATGCTTGCACGATAAATCTCCATTTTTTTCTTCCTCTATTTTCTCTTTTCCTCTCTCACTGGTATATAATCTGTGCAATGAGCTCCTATTCATTAATCAAAGCCCTGTCGAACTTCACCTCCCTGAAGCTTTCCCTGACCCCTCACTACCTGCTCTGCGCTACGTATGTACCTTGCTCCAGCTTCTATCATTGCAAATATAGTGTACTTCAATTACTTGTTAGCATGTCTATCTTTCTCACTAAACTGGAAAACTTTTTCAAGAAATGAACTATGTCTTATTTTTCTCTGTATCTTTAGGAGTTATCCCATTATATGGAATATAGTAAGCACTCAACAAATGAATAAATTTGAAACTATCCTAACTTTTATGTGCTACTATTCCCCATGGGTAAGCTAACTTTCTTATTAAATTTTTAAGATTCATCTGGAATCAAGATATTCCAGGTAAAAAATTTTTAAGTCAACGTTTCTCCAAGTGTGATTCATAGACACCTGCATAGGAATCATTTGGGGTGTTGTTAAAGACCCTAACATAGACCTATTGAATCCAGTTTGAGTCACTAGAGTATGTATCCTGGTGTTACACCTTTTAATAAGATCTGCAGATACTTCTGGCGCACACTGATGTTTGAGAACCATTACCTTGGAGAAAGAGTTCCACTAATCTATCAATTTAGTCATTTCCATCTCTTTCCATAGAGGTTTTGAGGTGAATGTAATCAATGATATGACCGTAAATTAAATGAATAACAACATATAAATATTAGGAAGAGACTTCTGGTTGGTTTACTGAAATTATTACTGTAATTAAACTTCAAACTGGATTCTGCCAACCAGAGCAAATGAATGAATGAATAAAGTAAAAGAAAACAAAGTACACAGTTCTCACTACTGGGAGGAAGACAAAATGCCAATTCTTCAGGAGAGACATCCCCATACCCCCGGCACTAAATTTTTAAAGCAATTTAAAGGAAATCCCCTCACCTGGGATTTACTTAGAGTGCAGTGAGTGACGGAATGATCAATATTTTCAACAAATACTTGGCTAACAGCTATTTCTGTAGTGATTGAAAGTGTGATGTCAGCTCAGGATATACACGAAGGCTGCCTCCACTTTTACATTATGCAATTCTTTTTGGACAGGTTGACTCCAAACAGCCTCCCTCAGGTTTAGCAGTAAAGACACATCTTCACAGAACTCCTTAGATAAACTACGCTACATCACTTGTCACGATGGTGACAAATCAAACTTATAATCTCTAACAAGTACCAAGAATGCTGTACAAAGCATTGCTGATTGAGGATAGATTTATATTCTTTGGAAACCAGATGAGCAGTCGGTAATGTTGCCATCCTATTTATGAAACGTGAGGAGCCTAACCAGCAGTATTCTCTGGAAGGAAGTCGCCCAGCTTTATAACAATAAAAACAACACACGACAATACCAATAACAACCAATATTTAACAGAGAGCTACCCTTTAGGCACCATCCGTATGCTATATTAGTCAATTTTAAGAACTCCATGCTCTAAGTAATATTGTCCTCATTTTGCAAGTGAGTAAATACATTTGCAAAGGGTAGGTAAATTATCCAACCTCACATAACAAGTAAGTGGCAGAGTCAGGATTAACACCCAGGTCTATCTAATTCTAAAGCATGTGAACTCTCCAGTGAACTGCTGTATCCAACGCAAATGTAGAAGAAGAAAAAGAATCAAGGATGGGATAGTGCAGGAAGTCCTAGCCTAGGAATCAAGCTTTGCTGCTAACTTAAGCAAAGTAACAATTTTTCTGGGTCTCAAGTTTCCTTACTTGAAAAATAAGGGATTGGACTATATGATTTCTAGGGTCCATTCCAGACTATGATTACAATGATTACTCTTCTAATAGAACCAAAATTAATAAGAATAAACTTTATTTTAAATAGAAATGTAGTTTTTGCCATTAACTTTATTGCTTCTACCTCAAAGATAAATAGAAAGAATAAAGAGTAGTAATTATTTTCAGAAGTCCTTAAATCATTGCTTCTGTTGCACAAAAGTGGTATAGTCCTAGAAATAATATTAATAACTATTATTTGAGGGTTTACTTGTTGCCATGCACTGTTGTAAAACTTTAAATGTATTAAGTTTATCCTTCTAATAATTTATGAGGTAGGTAGTATTATTATTAACATCATTTACAGGTAGGGAAGCTGAGCTACAAGGAGATTAAGTAACCTACCAGAGATCACAGAGGTAATAAGGGTGGAGCTAGGATTTGAACTCAGGCAGTTTACTCTAGACTCTGGAGCCCATGCAATTTTCTCGAGAGTCTAGAGCCCACATTACTAACCAATACATTAAGTTCCCTCCACAAATCATGCATTGTATAGTTTATCATTCATGAAAATGAATATACTAACCAAAATTTGAAAGTCATAGTATATATTCGATTTCTGAAGGAAATAACTGAGTGTAAAATTATTTAAATTCCATATTGCTGTAGAATTCAAATAGTTTTCTATGACATCTTTGCATGGGTAAAAATAAGTTACATTTTGAAATGAAGCCCAGTGAAGACAAGGCCTTCTCTGCCTCGCACAGTGCCTGGGGAACATAGTTCAAGTAATCTTTGTTGGCAGAATGAATGAATTAAAGAGGAAGAACTTTTCCTTTTGTGTATGTATGTTTGAACTTATGCATCTCTTTTTAATATCTACAAAATGCAATTTAAAGCTTACTCCAATTAGAGTACACATCTTTTAAATCACAGTAACTTTTTATTTCAGATAATATAATGTCAATATTTCACTCAAAAATTAACTTAAACCATTTAAGACCAATCTTTCAAGCACATTTTTTTCAACACTAGAATTTAAGAAAGCATAATCGGTAAGATCTGTTCCTTAACTTGAAGCATTATCCTTTAGTGCTATAATTACCATATAACTTTTTTTTTCCTTAGAGAACTTTACTGAAAATTCAACTAAAAGTTCATTCTACCATTTTTCCTTGAAAGTCCCACAGAAATTTTTAGATGAAAATGCAACACAATATCCCCTAAAGTCAAAATCAGTGGGTCAAACTCTTCTTTAGAGCATGCACCCTATTAAATCATGCAGATTTAATTTGCCCAATGATAGTAACCAAGGCTCTTAAAGGTTTAGGATTGTTTGTTGTTGTTTGTTTTTTAAATACACAATTTACTCATGACAGCAAATCAAACCTGTTAGTGGCATCAAACAAGTAGAATTGATGCCGGGAACAGGACCACTGCAAATTTTATTAAAACTGCAATCACTGAGAGCACAGCACACATTGGGGTTTTAAATACCTCTCTCTGTGGCATTTGTCATGTTAAGAGCTGCAGCATAAACAAAGGAAAAAGTCAATCAAATATAGCGCAAGCATTACATGATCACTCCTGCTTTCCTAGATGCAATAAGGGCAGTTGATCTCTAGGAGAGCAGGCAGGCCCCAGTGGCATCCAAGAGAACTAGAAGTCTAACAGTTTGAAAACATTGCAGGTCTTTTACAGCTAGCTCTATTGACACCTGCCTCTGGTGTACCCTTTGTACATATCAATTATGACTTGTTTTGGTCCTTTGGATTTCTATTAGTTGTCATAGATACTGCATATGTCTGTGTAAACTCTTCAGAAAAAATGCCTCTCGACAGATCTTGTTAGCCCTACGAGTATGTGGTGAAGCCTTCCAGACTGCGGAGAAGCGGTACTGACAACACCCCAGTGCCCAGACATGATGAGGGCTCGTGCACTGACGCCACCTAAATTTTCCTTATGGCTCACCCTCCTTCTCAACTCCCCAAAATACCTCACCCACGTATTGAGGCAAAGTGCTGCCTTTTGAAGGTATGTGGAAACAAGGAGTTGTTTAAACATTAGGGAAGCCTACGATAACCCTCAATCTAGAAGGGTTCTGTTCTTGTTACAGTGCTCCTCTACCCTCCCTGGCTCTCATTTGCAGCTCTGTGTTGATGCTAAGCCACCTCTTTCCACTAGAGATTGCTCACTGATAGCCCTCCCTTGGTTCCAGCTTCACTTCTGTTCAACTTTTTCCTTAATCATTTAAAGCCCCAATGGTAAACAAGGTAACATTAGAAAATGCAATCAATGGGGGCCTGATACATTCCAACTCCCATTTATTTTAATTTGGGTCTCAATTACTGTATACCCAGCCAGTTTCTATATATCAGGCAGGACTGGTCTGAAGGTAATATTCACAGAACATAATAAGACTCATATGCAGTCTCAAATAACTAAATCATTTTATTTTATTATGGTTAAGTCAAAGAATATGAGGGAAGAAAAATGGATATTTTTAAATTGTTAAATGGATCTTTTCCAATGATTAAAAAAAATTAAAATGACTTTTCTAGCTATAAAAACTAATTACTACATCATGTTAAAAGTGTTTAATTTCTGTGACATAGGGTTCATTAAACACATTTTTTGCTAAGGGGCATATACAACCGGTCAAGAACAGGAAAGTAAAATCAGAATCTTGCATTTCAGAGGTTTTCCTACCCAAAACCTCCATGATAGCAACCTCTCCTTGAAAATTCTAGCCTCGACCACTCAAGTCAGCCCATTCCATTGTCATATAGCTCTACCACTGAGTGTCTGCCTTCCTGAACTTTAAACGTACTCAGGAGAAGTCTATTTCAAGATATACAAGGGTAACAGTGTGGAACATTCTTCCCATTCACACCATACCTAAAGTAGAACACGAAATGCATTGGAGAAAGAGATAAGACTTCCTCTTGACTTAGAAGATAATTCCTTCTATCTGGCATTAAAGCCACTTAATCTCATTTTTACCCTAACAAAACTAAAATGCAGCAAATATAATTTTGAAAAAAAAGAGGCTATGTGGAATTAACCTACAGAAAACAATATTTTCATCTCCGTGCAGGGCTTACTAAAAGAAAGAATTTCTCACAGTAGGAATATTTCTAGTTAAATACATATACAAAGCTTTACGAGTCAGTATGATTTATTTCTCTTTGTTTTATCACTGTATATTAATTCTCATCTTTTGGAGACAGTTAAAAAATGATCTTACTAGAGGGCAAAGTCACAAACCATGTGTAATTGCCTCTAAGACCTATAAGTCATATCCCAGTGTCAGAGCTGTTAAAACATACAATAAACTAAAATTAGCCAACGGTGATTAGCAGAGACCACTGACTGTGAGACGCGTCCCAACTGGAGATACGGTATAAAATGAGCATCTTCCAATCTGTGACACATGATATTTAGATTTCTCTGTTGAGAACTGACAAAAGGCTGTCCTCTGATCACATCCTGCCATGAAACCTACTTTAAAGTCCACTGTCACAGAGGAACCGGAGACAGGGGTTAACCTCTTCCAAAGGAATAGCCTCCACATTTGAAAGATTGACAACTCCAGGTGACTATGGAATTTAAGATTTCCCCGCCAATGTCCAATCAGTATATCTGCATAGTTCTTACCTACTAGTCCTTCACTTTTCTACTAGAACTTACCTTAATTATACTTTTCCCTTTCTCCTATAACTCAATCATACCCAACCAAGTGTGGAAAACGTTCATTAAGAAATCAGAATCCAAACAGAATTGTAGTGTTGGATTCACCAAGCCACTAAGGAATCATAAAGCCCAGGCTTATGACTGAAGAGTGAAAGAAGAGTCAAATGGGGAGAGACTCCACCAGCAGCTGCCTTTCTCTGAACCCCTTCGCTTCCCGCTCCACCTAGGTGGCTCCATTTATTTTCCCTTGCATGCCCCAAGCTTACTATCTTTCTGGATTGTTTCCTTCCCTAAGAACATGGCATATTCCACATTCTGTTCATCAGGATCCACACCCCCACCATTCTTCAGCTAATCCCTAAGCACTGTAAAAACCTATTAGCAAAGGATTAAATTGCCTCTATAAAACATGTCAAAGCAATGAATAAAAAGATTCATGTCTCTTTATCAAAATAGTATAGTATTTGGAAGAAATAATTTTTTTCCCAAAGCATAAATACATGTATCAATTCTTCCTAATTTAAAGGTTTCTTTATAAAGAGTGAAAAAATATAGAGCTATTTAAAGCACATAATAGAAATTAACCCCTTGATGTAATTCTATATGTAGAGATAATGACTGTTAACAGTTTGGTATATGTATTCTAATATGTAATATACAATACACACTGTTCTTTAACCTGCTTTTTCACTTATGAATGCATTAATACTTGTAATGAGTTAGTATTTCTAAAGCACATAGAACAATACCTAGCACATGGTAGGCACTATATAAGTACTTGTTAAATAAATGAAACAATTTAAAAAGCAAACAATTAGATAGTGTTTACCATGTGCCTACATTAATTCATTTAAGTACCGTAACAACTCTTAGAGGTAGGTCCTATTTTTATCTATATTTTAGAGATGAAGAAACTGAGGATCAGAGATGGACAGTAACATGCCCAAGTCAGATATTGTGGATATTTTTGGAAGTCAATACGTATAGATCAACCTCATTCTTTTTAATAGCTACACGGAATTTCATCGCGTATTTATTCAGTCTCTTATTGATGCAAATTTAAGTTCTTTTGAACTCTTTACTATTTTAAACAACTTTGTGATAAATAACCTTAAACATATACTTGTGTAAATAATTCCTTTATATAAACAATCAGAAGTTAGAGACAAATATGCAAATATTTGTTTGATTTTATTTTTTAAAAAAAAGGCTTCACTAGGCTATACCAAGTTATAAGAATATATATGAAAGGGCTGGTTTCCCCTCCCCTCCCCATTGCTGGCATTTTAATTGCGTACCCTTGTAAATAATCTGTCTTCTCTTCAGTATTTTGAGATCATCTCTTTGTCCTTGGTGTTTCATTATGATGTGTCTGGGTATGAAATCATTTATTTACTCTTTTATTTTCACTGAGTAGGACTTGGTGTGCTTTTCATACTTCAAGATTTGTCTTTCATCAGTTTTGGAAAGTTCTCAGTGATGATGTTTTTGGCCATTGCCTCTTTCATTATTATTATTATTTTTTTTTTTTTGATTCTCTCTTTCTGTAACCCTTCGTTTATCTTAAATTCAATTTCATCTTTTCTGCCTCTTCTAACTCTCTGCACTGAATTCTAAATTCTAAAGAGCTAACTTCCAGTGCACTAATTATCTCTTCATCTCTGTGTGATCTACAATTGCTCATTAATTGAATTTTAATTTCAGCAATTATATTTTTCATTTGTGGAAATTATATTCAGTTCTTTCTGAGGACTGCGACTCATTAAGCAGTTTGTTGTACTTTGGTGGCTTGTGTGTTGCTGTGATGCTGGAAGCTATGCCACCAGTATTTCAAATACCAGCAGGGTCACCCATGGTGGACAGGTTTCAACTGAGCTTCCAGACTAAGACAGACTAGGAAGAAGGGCCTGGTGGTCTACTTCTGGAAAAACTGGCCAGTGAAAATCTTATGAATAGCAGCTGATCATTGTCTGATATAGTGCCAGAAGATGAGCCCCTCACATTGGAAGGCACTCAAAATACTACTGAGGAAGAGCTGCCTCCTCAAAGTAGAGTCAGCCTTAATGATGTGGATGGAGTAAAGCTTTTCGGACATTTATTTGCGATGTGGCATGACTCAAAATGAGAAGAAACAGCTGCAAACACCCATTAATAATCAGAAAGTTGAATGTATGAAGTATGAATCTAGGAAAATTGGAAATTGTCAAAAATGAAATGGAACACTTGAAGATAAATATCCTAGGCATTAGTGAGCTAAAATGGACTGGTATTGGCCATTTCGAATCATACAATCTTATGGTCTACTATGCTGGGAATGACAAATTGAAAGGGAATGGTGTCACATTCATTGTTAAAAAGAACATTTCAAGATCTATCCTGAAGTACAAGGCTGTCAGTGATGGGATAATGTTCATATGCCTACAAGGAAGGCCAGTTAATATGACTATTATTCAAATTTACACACCAACCACTAATTCCAAAGATGAAGAAATTGAAGATTTTTTTTTTTACCAACTTCTGCAGTCTGAAATTGATCAAACATGCATTGATAATTACCAGTGATTAGAATGTGAAAGTTGGAAACAAAGAAGAAGGAACAGTAGTTGGAAAATACGGCCTTGGTAATAGAAACAATTGCCAGAGATCACATGATAGAATTTTACAGGATCAATGACTTATTCATTGAAAATACCTTTTTTCAACAACATAAATGGTGACTATACATGTGCACCTTGCCAGATGGAAAACACAGCAATCAAACCAACTACATCTGTGGAAAGAGACAAGGAAGAAGCTCGGCATCATCAGTCAGAATGAGACCAGGGGCCGACTGTGGAACAAACCATCAACTGATCATATGCAAGTTCAAGTTGAAGCTGAAGAAAATTAAAAGAAGTCCACGACAGCCAAAGTACAACCTTGAGTATATGCCACTTGAATTCAGAGAACATCTCAAGAATAGATTTGACACACTGAACACTAATGACTGAAGACCAGACAAGTTGTGAGATGACATTAAGGACATCATACATGAAGAAAGCAAAAGGTCATTAAAAAGACAAGAAAGAAAGAAAAGACCAAATGGATGTCAGAAGAGACTCTGAAACTTGGACTTGAACATAGAGTAGATAAAGCAAATGGAAAAAATGGTTGCAGCAGTATGTCGACAGGGAACTGCTAGAAATTCAATGAAATTCAATTCAATGAACAGAAGATTTCAAAGGGTGGTTCCAGAAGACAAAGTAAAGTATTATAATGAAATATGCAAAGACCTGGAGTTAGAAAACCAAAGGGGAAGAACACACTTGGCATTTCTCAAGCTGAAAGAACTGAAGAAAAAATGCAATCCTTGAGTTGCAATACGGAGGGATTCTACGGGCAAAATACCGAACAATGCAGGAAGCATCAAAAGAAGATGAAAGGAATATACAGAGCTGCTGCGTCAAAAAGAACTGGTCAATGTGCAACCATTTCAAGAGGTAGCATGTGATCAAGAACTGATCATAGTGAAGGAAGAAGTCCAAGCCGCTCTGAAGACATCGGCAAAAAACAAGTCTCCAGGAAGTGATGGAATACCCATTGAGATGTTTCAACAAATGAATGCAATGCTAGAAATGCTTACTCATCTATGCTTAGAAATTTGGAAGACAGCTATCTGGCCAACAGACTGGAACAGATCCGTATTCATGCTCATTCCAAAGAAAGGCGAGTCAACACAATGTAGAAATTATCAAACAATATCAATATCACGCACAAGTAAAATCATGCTGAAGAATATTCAAAAATGGTTGCAGTAGTATGTGGACAGGGAACAGCCAGAAATTCAAGCTGGATTCAGAAGAGGACGTAGAACAAGGGATATTATAGTTGATGTCAGATGGATCTTAGCTGAAAGAAGAGAATACCAGAAAGATGTATACCTGTGTTTTATTGACTATGCAAAGACATTCGACTGTGTGGATCATAACAAATTATGGATAACATTGTGAAGAATGGGAATTCCAGAACACTTAATTGTGCTCATTAGGAACCTGTACATAGACTAAGAGGCATTAATTTGAACAGAACAAGGGAATAGTGTGTGGTTTAAAATCAGGAAAGGTGTGCTTCAGGGTTGTATCCTTTCACGGTACTTAATTCAATCTGTATACTGAGCAAATAATCTGAGAAGCTGGACTATATGAAGAAGACCATGGCATCAGGACTGGAGGAAGACTCATTGACAACCTGTGATATGCAGATGACACAGCCTTGCTTGCTGAAAATGAAGAGGACTGGAAGCACTTACTGATGAAGATCAACGACTACAGCCTTCAGTATGGATTACACCTCAACATAAAGAAAACAAAAATCCTCACAACTGGACCAATAAGCAACATCATGATAAACAGAGAAAAGACTGACATTGTCAAGGATTTTCATTTTACTTGGATCCACAATCAATGCCCATGGAAGCAGCGGTCCAGAAAGCAAATGGCATGTTGTATTGGGCAAATCTGCTGCAAAAGACCTCTTTAAAGTGTTAAAAGGCAAAGATATCACTTTGAGGAATAAGGTGCACCTGACCCAAGTCCTGGTATTTTCAGTTGCCTCCTATGTATGTGAAAGCTGCACAATGAATAGGGAAGACCAAAGAAAAATTCATTATATTTTTATTATAGTGTTGGCGAAGAATGTTGAGTATACTATGGACTCCCAGAAAAACGAACAAATCTGTCTTGGAAGAAGTACAGCCAGAGTGCTCCTTGGAAGTGAGGATGGCAACACTTCATCTCACGTACTTTGGATATGTTCTCAGGAGGAACTAGTCCCTGGAGAAGGACATCATGCTTGGTAAAGTAGAGGGTCAGTGAAAAAGAGGAAGACCCACAACAAGATGGACTGACACAGTGGCTACAACAATGGGCTGAAACATAGCAAAGATTGTGAGGATGGTGCAGGACTGGGCAGTGTTTTGTTCTGTTGTACACAGTGTCACTATGAGTCGGAACTGACTCAATGACATCTAATAACAACATATTCAGTTCTTCATGGGGACTGCCTTTCTTTTTCCTAATACATTTTTCTTTTTTTTTAATTCCTCTTTTTGTGTGTTTAATCAGTTTAATTAAGTATATTTATTATTTTGCCTTATTTCCCTTCCTGGCAAAACTCCAACCATTATATCTTGCCTTTGATTTTTGGTTTCTCCTTTTTCTGAATTTATACCATTACTGCTGAACCATGTAGGGGGAAGGGCACAGAGAAACCTTGCAACCATGCAGATTGATGGCACTCCATATTCATGGTCCCATTGTCTATGAAAACCTTAACCTTGCCCAGCAATCCTAGTTTTCCTTGTGAGTCATCTCTCGCATTCCCCACAGCTATTTTAAAACCTTCCCCCCTCCAATTACAGAAGTGCTTTCAGAAGATAGCTTTACTTTCTACTTCTTGAAGGAACAGAGATCATCAAAACAGAGCTTTCTTAAATGGCATCCACCTACCTTATGAACTGATTTATACAGGAAAACATTCCTTTTCTCCTTTCTTCCTAGGACAGGAAGTTCCCTCTTCCTGTCTAAGTATGGTGACCATATAATTTATCATCTAAGCCTGGATACTTTTAAAAGTAAAAGGAGGATTCTATTAATAATTATTCCAGGACAACAGGTGTAAACCAGAACCATCCTGAGCAAATAGGGACATGTGGTCACCCTCTGTATAAGATTTATCATTCCACTTGTCTCCTGAATAAGCCCCTTTTATATTCTGAAGCATTTCTTGAATATTTACCCTCTCTCCTACATAATCACCTTCTTCTTTGCTCTGAGCTCCTGGTTAATATTTTAACATTTTCAATTTTTTAAATATTTTAATCTCTTTTACCAGTCACAGAAAATGAGAAAAATAGGTGATAATTCTGATAGCCAACATTTACTGAGTGTTTACAAAGGGCCAGACACTCTGCTAAGCACTATCAACACCTTACCTCAGTAAGTCTCACAAGAAACCCCACTTTACAGATGAGAAAACTGAGAGCCAGAGAAGTTTATTCTAAAGCTTGTAATAGGAAGGACTGGGAAGAGTTTTGTACTCAGTTTACTCTACTACTAGCAGAAGAGTACTAGTAGTTTCTATCTTTAAGCAAAACAAGGGGAAATTTTAGGTCAAGAAGGATCCTACGACCTAGTGAATAGAATGCCTACAACTGCTTGGATTCTGATTTCTCAGTGAAGGTCTTTCACTCCTAGTTGTTGAATTATTTGATTTTAAAAGCATTTTTTCTTAAATGAAAAAGAACCACTATTTCTTATATATTTTAGTCAGTGTTTTATTTTTCTCAACTCTTAGTGACAGAACACAATCTGAAAAACATAATTTTTTAATTTTTTCAAAAGTCATAAAGCCTATATGCTGTATAAAATAAAATGAGTGTTTCCAAATTTATAAATAAGGGAGGATTGTCCAAGCCAAGGAAGAAGTTCTAAAATAGTGTCTTATTGTTTTAGTGTTATAGTAAATTTTGTCTGTTTTGGTCCAAATTACCAGCGATTGTGGACAATAGATGGTATGTTGACCTATTAAACAAACAAACCAAAAAACTAAACCCGTTGCCATCAAGTTGCTTCTGACTCATAGTGACCCCATAGGACAGAGTAGAACTGCCCCATAGGGTTTCCAAGGAGCAGCTGGTGGATTTGAACTACTGATCTTTTGGTTAGCACCCAGTATTTTAACCACTGTGTCACCAGGACTCCATGTGACCTATTACATTAGTGAAAATTTCTTTCTCTCTTTATTTTTTCTTTTCTGTTCTCACGGTGTTGACCTCATGATCCAATGGCTGGATAGTTGAGGGGCTTAGACTGCCTACATCTCTGCTTTTGCAAGCTAAAATACAGTCTTCACAAAAAAAAATATGAGGCTCTTCGTTCACATGGTGACAGGAAGGAATATAGTTACTTACCCTCAACTTCCAGCTTCACCAATTTGGAATATGCTGTCCCAAGGCTGTTTTTTGCCAAACATCGATAATGTCCTGCATCTTCCTTTTGCACATTATGAATTCTCAAACTCCCAGATTCAAGAACTGCAACGCGGGAATTTTCCTGCAAGAAATAGGGACATAAATTTTAAAACATCATGGCTCAATCAAGGATATATTTGTCATAATTTATCAAGTCATCATCACCACTGTTATCATCATCAATATAACTTTAACATTTATCAAGCATTTATTATGTATCACACACAATGTTAAATGAGTTAGTACAAGATTACCAAAATTAACCTTTACAATGACTCCATGAGACATAGTTTATTTTTATTTTCTTTCATCACATAACAACACCAAGATTTACTTGACTTGTGAAGTTACACCAAGTCTGTCTGATTGAACGCATTTCTTTAATTACTATATTATACTATACACTCTCTACGGTATCCTTAAAGGAATATATGTCCCTTGAAAAATTGGAAAATTCTATAAATAATAAAAATTTCACTTTGAAGTTAAAATATTACATTTATTTTTTTCTTTCTGGACTCTGAATTCAGTAGCACACACAAAGCCACTCTTGTTTTCATTGTAGAAAATACATCCAATATTTATAACAAAAGGAAGGCCAGAGAGTTATATAATCATAAAACATTTTCACATTATCTGTTTTATTCTATATAAAACAAAGCTAGTCTATTTTGCACTTTTTTCAATTAATTAACATATATTGAGACCTACGTATTCTGCATGGACTATGCTAGGCATAGTAAGATGAAAACCATTATGCCTGTGACCTCATTGGGTTCAGTTAGCAGGTGATAAGTATGGAAAGAGACAATGACGATGCAGTATAATAATTTATCAATAAATTTGTGAATAAGATACAAAGGCAGTATAAAATAAGCCTGGATAATACATTTTTTATGTACCTACTCTGCATAACTGAGGAAGTACTAAGGTGTTTGTTCACCAGCGCTGAGTCTTCATGTTCTAGCTTTACTCCAGAGTGTTTGTCCTCGTACCTTTTCTTCCAAACCTCATTTCTCTCCCTCCTCCCAGAAATCATCAATTCTAAAACCTGGATTTTATTTCTATCATTTTTTCCCCGTAAGTCTGAAAGACTCAATGTTAAAAACAAAACCAAAACACCAAACCCATAGCCGTCGAGTCGATTCCGACTTATAGCGACCCTATGGGACAGAGTAGAACTGCCCCATAGGGTTTCCAAGGAGCAGCTGGTGGATTCAAACCGCCGACCTTTTGGTTAGTAGCTATAGCATGCCATAGCTCTTAACCACTATGCCACCAGGGTTTCCGTTAAGAGTAAACAAACAAACAAACAAAAAAAAACCCAAATAAACCAATCACCAACCAACAAATAAAAGAGACTCTAGCTTTGCCTTTGCTTTGCCTCCTTTTCCATCCCTAATGCTATTAGTTCTCATCTCTTTTTTTTTTTCCCCATCCATCCCCAACTGGGATGCCTTACAATTTGCATATGTGGGAACAGAAATACTTAAGTATGGTTAGAATGCATATGAAAAAAATTTATACTACAATTTTATAAGGGTGTAGCTGAGTTTAGAAAGGACTGTTATATTTAAAAATATGTTTTATAGACGTTTTATCCGAATGATCACTTACCCTGAGAGCGGTGTCTCCCTTGATCCATGACACTGATGGTTTGGGATTGCCCATTGTGGTACATGGCAGAACTGCCTTCAATCCTTCTATTATTTTTACATTTATGGGAGGACGAGTTATTTTTGGTTCTAAAGGGAAATAAAAATTCAAAATTAAAAATGCAACGTAACCATACCAAACTTAGAGTTTCTAACTTTCTATTTAATTCTAAATATCTGTTTTAAAAATAATCTTGGGCATATTGCATTATAAAATTCACCAAATGCTAAGACAGGATTTTAGTGAAGATCAAACAGAAAGAATTTTTTTAAAGTTTAGGTTATCGATGTTTCAATAAAATCTTATTTTGTAAAACACAAATTTATGATACATATTAGGAATTTGGGAGCCCTGGTGGCGCATTGTTTAAGAACTCAGCTGCTAACCAAAAGGTCAGCAGTTCAAATCCACCAGCCACTCCTTAGAAACCCTATGGGGCAGTTCTACTCTGTCCTATAGGGTTGCTATGAGTCAGAACAATGGCAGTGGGTTTGAGTTTTATTAGGCGTTTGAAGTTACCCATAGCATTCTTCACTTCATAAAATAGTTAATCAAATGTTGATTAATATAAGCTGTCACCTTAACAATTTCAACATTATTTAACTCATACTGACAGACATGAAAATATATGAAAACAAATTGTTTATATAGGTATACATTTTTTACATAATCCCCAGAGTTATGACCTACTTTGCCTTCAGTTTCCATCTTAATAAAATCTGATTACTAAAAATGAGATACATTTATTGCTTAGAAAGTAAACTAAACATTATTATATGAATAATCAGAAAAATTCTGTCATACAGTTTGGGGAAACTCTGCAAAGTATACTCTGGTAATTTTCACTGTTGTGAAATAATCTTAATTTTTTTCAGAAGACATAGCTTTATGCCAGCTAACAACATGAAGCTTTCAGAGGAAGAATTTTCTAAATCTAACATATAGAAGGAAGGAGCCCTGATGGTGCAATGGTTAAGTGCTCGGCTGCTAATGGAAAAGGTTGCAGTTCCAACCTATGAGCTGCACTGTGAGAGAAAGATGTGGCATGGCAATCTGCTTTTTAAAGATTACAGCCTTGGAAACCCCATGGGGCAGTTCTATTCTGTCCTATAGGGTCACTATGAGTCAAAATTGACTCAACGGCAATGGGTTTGGTTTTTGGAATATATAGAAGAATTGGCAAGTTCAGGATGCCAGTTATATTTGTACTTGAAACATTCAGAAATTAATTGAAACTACATTTCTTTCCTTAACAATCTTATGTTACAGCAACAAAACAGATGACTGCCTTTGCAGGCGAGACAACTTAGAAATGGATGCATTTTATTTCTTTCAGGCCACATGCCATGGTCAGCTTGTTATTTTGGTAGAGGAGAGCATGAAATAAGGATTTTTTTTCCTTCCACCTCAGTTGTGTATATGTGTAAGGATTGTTGGTGGTTGTAAATGGTATTTGTAAAGAGTGTATGGCCTATTGGTTTTTAATCAAAGCATTTATTCCCATTTAGAGTTGGTATGGCTCAACATTATGGCAAAAATGCAGGACAGGATATAAAACATGTTATAGCAAAATATCAACTTTGTCACATTGTGTGCTATCTAAAGCATACAGCTCTCTTTCCAATGAACAGTGAATACAGTACATGCATTTTCACACTGGCCTCAACTGCAAGAGGTTTTCGCATATGGCTACCAGCAAAAGCTCAGGTTAGGAGTTGACTATGACATAGTCAAAGAAAATATTTTCCATTTCTTGCATTTGGGTTTCCTGAACTCAGTCTCTATGTTGAGTCTGAGTCATAGATAATGTCTCAGGTGGAAGACCTTTGTTTAAATCAAATATCTCCTATATTCTCAGGGAAATAAGTGTCTTGGACATCTGTGGAGTGGGGTTAGAGGAGTGAAGAAAGCCCTTGTGGGAAACTGATTATAAAGTAAATTAGGAATAAGTAGAGTATTGATGGAGCCCTGGTGGCATAGTAGTTAAGAGCTCAGCTGCTAACCAAAAGGTTGGCAGGTCAAATCTACCAGCTGCTCCTTGGGAACTCTATGGGACAGTTCTACTCTGTCCTATACAGTCACTACGAGTCAGAACCTAACAGCCACAACAAAGAGTATTGATGAGGAGTCATGCATTCCCCACCCTAGGGGAACATGATTCTGGGTGGAGCCACGAGCACTGACTAATCAGAATAGATACTGGCTATCTTGTTGAAGCAGAGGTCTCCTGTAAGCAGCACTTTACCTACTGGTATGAAAGCATTCAAAAATTTTAGCAATTGAGATGGTCACACCAGTGTATACCCACCTGAATGGGTGAGTTCTCCTATAGAGTAAGTGGAGAAGAGAAGAGAAGAGAAGAGTAGAGAAGAGAAGAGAAGAGAAGAGAAGAGAAGAGGGAATTGAAGAGAGAACCAAGATCAAGACCATTCAGAGACACAGAGAAACATTCAAAGGAAAGGTAGCACCAGAAAACAGTGAAATACTTCAATGTATTCCATCCTCAGAATCAAGCCTTCATTATTTAACAAATAAGAGCATTCCAATTTCTTCACTTGATTTTCTCACTGCCCCACATGCTAAAAGGAAAGCCGGATTGTGGGTACATCTCCACCTACTTACTGACAGGGCCCCCAAATCAGCCTTTCCATAAAGCCCCACTAGCTACTTATTCTAATTAATCTAGGGCTTCATTTATACATATGATAAAGTGATAAAAGATCAACAGACTGTTGAGAAAAATCATGAAAAAAAAAGAACCAAAATAAAATCAAAACTTATCTTGAGAGGGGGCCGGAACCAACATGGTGCTATAGACAGAAGCACCACACCGTCCCTCCATAGCAAAGACCCAAAAAACTAAGTAAATCAGAGACAAACGCCAATCCTGGAACCCTAAGCATCAAATCAAGGGATAAAGAACTCAACCAATACTGAATGGAATAAAAAACTGACAGAGAACAGGCAGTGAGGAGAGCTACAGAGTGGAGGTCGCCTATCAGCTAACATGGCACAGTTTTGCCATCTTAGACCCCTCAGCCACCAAGAATAGCAGACAGGGAGTACGGGAAGACAGCTTCATGGAGCTCCTAGCAGGAGACAGAGCACCTGGTACCCAGCAATACATGCTTTCCCACCTCCCACCCTTCTTCCTCCTGCTCAGCCTCCGCCAGCTCATTGCTGCTTGGATTGGCCCCGCCCACACCGGCCAGCTCCTTCAGTACCATTTTTTTGTGGCTACTGTTGCTTTTTATGGCTGCTTCTGGTTTCTTCTCTCTCTCTCACCATCTTGCTTTCCTTTCTGTTGAACACCTGGCTCTTTGTGCCATCTCCCCACCTTCTTCACAGGCTGTGCAGCTTCACTCGGTTGGGGAGCCACTTCCCCAGTCTGCATCACCAAGCCAGTGAGTTCCCTTGTGGCTTTTTTTTTTTTTTCTTTTCTCAGTTTCTTGTCTCTCGCTACCATCCTTCCTTTCTTTTCTCCTGAATACCTGGCATCATGTGCCATCTCTGCTTCTTCTAGATGGGCTGTGCAGTGCCACTCGATTGGTGAGGCCTTTCCCCAGTCTGTGCCGCCAAGCCAGAGGGCTCCCTCAGAGCATTTTTTGTTTTTCCTTCTCTTGGTTTCTTGTGTCTCTCTACCTTCCTTCCTCCCAACCATCTGGCATCTTTTTTTTTTTCTGTTTCTTGTCTGTTTCCACCTTCCTTCTTTCCTTTCTCCTGACCACCTGGCCATGTGTGCCTATTTCTCTCTTTTTTTAAAATCTAGTTTCTTTTCTCTCTCTCCCTTCCTTTCTTTCCTTTCTCCTGCCCACCTAGCTGTGTGTGCCATATCTGTCCTTTCTTGATGGGCTGTGCCACCAGCACACAGCTTCCCTGGGTCTGTGCTACTCCAATGGTAAGCTCCCTCAGCACTTTTTTTCCCCCATCTTTTGAGTTTTAGTTTGTTTGTGTCTTTAAGTCTAAGGTGTGTCTCTTGTAGGCAGCATATACACCAATCGTGTTTTTTTATTCATTCTGCCACTCTCTCTCTCTTTATTGGTGCACTTAGTCCATTTACATTCAGCGTAATTACTGATAGGTATGAGTTTAATTTTTTTGTGTTGTTGACAGTTTCTTTGTTCCACTTAATTTTCTGTTCCAGTGGTTTTTCTTTACGTATTTTCTTTTCATCTTTTTTCATTGTTGTTGATTTTGTATTTGCTGAGTCTTTATGTTCTTCTTGCTTTTTATTTTGATGTGTAGGATTGTTAGTTTCCTTTGTGGTTACTTTAATGTTTACCCTATTTTTCTAAGTTTAAACCAATCTTTTATTTCTTTATGTCACCTTGACTTCCTCTCCATATGAAAGATCTGTGACTATGTTTTTTAGTCCCTCTTTTTTTGTTTTAATGTTGTCATCTTTCACATATTGACGTCCCTGTTTCCCTATTTACAGTGTTTTAGCTTTGATTTATTTTTGTGACTTCCCTATCTGGGTTGATATCTGGTTGCTCTGCCCTGTGTTCTAGTCTTAGCTTGTTATCTGATGTTACTGATTTTATAACCGGAGGACTCCCTTTAGTATTTCTTGTAATTTTGGTTTGGTTTTTGCAAATTCCCTAAACTTCTGTTTATCTGGAAATGCCCTAATTTCGCCATCATATTTGAGAGACAGTTTTGCTGGATATATAATTCTTGGCTGGCAGTTTTTTCCTTCAAGGCTTTATATATGTCATCCCATTGCCTTCTTGCCTGCATCATTTCTGCTGAGTAGTCCGAGCTTAGTCTTATTGATTCTCCTTTGTAGATGAGTTTTCGTTTATCCCTAGCCACTCTTAAAATTCTCTCTTTATCTTTGGTTTTGGCAAGTTCTATTATAATGTGTCTTGGTGACTTTCTTTTGGGATCTACTTTGTGCGGGGTTTGATTAGCATCATGGATAGATATCTTCTCATCTTTCATGATATCAAGGAAGTTTTCTGCCAACAAATCTTTGACAATTCTCTCTGTATTTTCTGTTATCCCCCTCTGTTCTGGTACTCCAGTCACTCGTAGGTTATTCCTCTTGATAGATTCCCACATAATTCTTAGGGTTTCTTCATTTTTTAAAATTCTTTTTATCTGATTTTTCTTCAGATAAGTTGGTGTCAAGTGCTTTATCTTCAGTCATCACTAATTCTGACTTCTGTTGCCTCAGTTCTGCTACTATGACTTTCTATTGGGTTGTCTAATTCTGAAATTTTATTGTTAATCTTCTGGACTTCCGTTTGCTGTCTCTCTATGGATTCTTGCAGCCTGTTAAATTTGTCATTATGCTCTTCTCTAATCTTCTTAAGTTCCTCTATTGTTTTGTCTGTGTGTTCCTCAGCTTGTTCTACATTTTGCCTGATCTCCTTCCTGATATAGTGAAGAGTTCCAGATAGTAATCTTTTGTACTTTACCTCCAGTAATTCTAAGAAGTTCTCGTCCTCTGGAAGATTTCTTGATTCTTTGTTTTGGGAGCTTGCTGAAGCCATCGTGGTCTACCTCTTTGTGTGATTTGATACTGACTGTTGTCTCCAAACCATCAATAAGTTATTGTATTTATTTATTTTATGTTTGCTTACTGTGTCCTAGCTTCTTGTTTTGATATGCTCAAATAGATGCTTATGTGAGCTAGTTTGACTACTGACACCTTTGAAGCTCTAACATCCTGTCACCAGGTGGTTAGATCTGTTACTAGGTATGTAAGCCCAGGAGTCCATTTACTTTTCTTCTATGGATTCATCTCAGGTGTTCAGGTAGTCAGTCACCAAGTGTGTGGTGCAGGCTCTCGCCTACATTCCTAGTTGGGCAGTGGTGATTGGAGTAGGCACAGGTATCTGGCTGCAGTAGGGGGTCAAGCACTGAGCAAGGCAGGGGGCTGATAGCTGCCCCTGAGTGTCTGGGAGGACAGTGTGTCCCTGTTCCCTATGGTGCATAGGTGGATGGGTTTTGCATCTGGAGTATGGGCACCCAGTGCTGTTGGCTGTAAGGACTGGGAGACACCACTTATTCATGGACCCTTGTCACAGGTGGCTAAGTGGCATAGGTGGAGCCACCAGTCCTCAGGCCCCTGATGTGGGTAGGTGAGGACCCTGCTTAATTGGCAGAGAGGTGTCAAATGTCGTGAACCTGCCACTCCACCATATAGCTGATACAGTTGAAGTTACGCTTCAGGTATATACCCTGTTGTATTGTGCTAATGAGGGCCTACGCTGTTGAAATGAGCCCACACATGTCTACGAAGGGGTGAAAGGTATTCAGAGTCCATGGACCCCTTATGCCTGTGCTTAGACAAAGGAGCTGTGCCTGCCCTGAGTTCCTGGCTTAGGGGAGCTAGCAGATTATTTTTCCCTGTTTGTTAATTTGTTCCCTGTCCAAGGCCAGGAGAATGGCTCAGGGCATGTGATGGGTCCTACTTCCAGCCCAGGGAACATGGAAATCACAGAAGCTGGCCCAGGACCTGGTGCAGAGTGGGGAGGAGATAGGTAAATAAGAAAGAGGTTCTTCCCAAACGGGATGTTTTCAGATCCAAGTGGTGGGTTAGACACGTGTACTTATCTTTTGCCAATTGAGTGCCACTTTTCACTGGTTCTGGAGGCTTGAGTAGACTCTCCATCGCTTGGTCTCTTCTGATGTGGAAAACACATCCCAAACACCACTGCTTGCGTCAGTGCACACACCAGCCAATCTGGCCTGCAGGGTGCTTGTTTCCGCCAGGTCAGGTCTGGCAACTCCTTGCTGCTTAAAAACCGTCTCTCCCTCCCCTGCCACTCAGTCCAATGCCTCAACTTTGCTTTGATGTTCAGGGCTCCTAGATTGTCATATATAATCAATTTACTTGTTTTTCTGGGTCTTTGTTGGAAGAGGGACCACAGGAAGCATCTGACTACTCTGCCATGTTGGCCACACCTCCAGCACTTTTTTTTCCTTCTCTTTCTCTTCTTTACCACACCCAGTTAACTCCACATACCACATCCTCTCCCCACCTCCTGCCTGTCTGCCCCATGCACTGAGCATCACACCATGAGCACCACAGACATGGTCTACCGGAACCTGCCCTGCACTGCCTCCTAGCACCACCCTATCAGCCCCAGTACGTGCCACAAACAACCCAGCTCAGCCCCTCCCCCTCTGCCGGACCTGCCCTGCGGCACCATAGCGGAGCAACTGGCCCTGCCCACTAGACAAGATGGTGAGAAATATCATGCCCACAGATGAGCAAACAACAAAGAATGCCAGGCCTGCCTGCTCAGACATAACCAAATAAAACAAAAAAATCAGGATGAAACAAACAAATCTACAACCAATAAATGAAGAAAATAATTACTGAATGTCCCGAAGACAGCAGACAATATCAAAACACATTAAAAAAGGACAAGATCACTCAAGTAGGCATCCAAAATAAAACACCAGAAGACCTTCCAGTAGAAGAAAAGGCACTGGAACTACCTGATAGGGAGTTCAGATCTTTAATACTCACGGGTATCCAAGAAATGAAGGAAAAAGCAGACAAAAATGGGGAAAAAATAGACAAAATCATGGGAAAGAAAGAAAATCATGGAAAAGAAAGACAAAATAATGGAAGAATTCAGGAAAATAATACAGGAACAAAATGTCAAAATAAACTCAAAACTGGAAATCATACAAAAACAGCAATTAGAAATCCAAAAGATAAACAACAAGATTTCAGAAATAGACAGAGTCGTAGAAGATTAGAGGAGGAGGTTTGAAACAAAGGAAGACAGGATCAGCAAAACTGAAAACAAATCCCTGGATATCACTTTGTTTGAGGAAAAAGAAAAGAATGAAAAAATATGAAGAAACCCTGAGATTGATGTGGGATACAATCAAAAACAAAAATTTGTTAGTGATCAGAGTTCTAGACCAAAGGAGAAAACAACACAGAGAGGATCACTGAAGAACTGCTGACAGAAAACTTCCATAATATCATCAAAGATGAAAAGCCAACCATCCAAGAAGCTCAAAGAACCCCGTATAGCATGGACCCGAAAAGAAAATCACCAAGCATATCATAACCACACTTGCTAAAATCAAAGACAAAGAAGGAATCCTGAGAGCAGCTCAAGAAAAATAAAAAGTCACATACAGAGGGGAAACAATAAGACTAAGCTCTGATTTACGGCAGAAACCATGCAGGCAAGAAGACAATGGATGGCACATATAAAACCTTGAAAGAAAAAAAATGCCAACCAAGAATAATATATCCTGCAAAACTCTCATTGAAATATGATTGTGAAATTAGGACATTTCCAGATAAACAGAAATTAAGGGAATATGTAAAAACCAAACCAAATTTACAAGAATTATTAAAGGGAGTCCTTTGGTTAGACAACCAACATCAGATAACAGCCTGAATCTAGAATGCAAGATCCCACCAGCCAGATACCAACCTAGGTAATGAACTCTCAAGGGCAAAACAAAACTAAAGATTTACAACAGGGAACCACAGAGGTTAATCTGTAAATGACAGCAACATCAGAACAATAAAAGAGGGAATAAGCAGTATAGGTATAGAACTTTCAAATGCAGAGGAAGTCAAGGCGATACCAAGTAATAAAAGACTAATTCAAACTTAGGAAGATAAGGGTAAATTTCAAGATAACCACAAAGAAAGTTAACAAACCTATCCATCAAAATAAAGAAGAAAAACATAAAGTCTCAGTAAACACATAATCTAAAAAAAATGAAAGAAATGAAAAAAAAAATCCACAAACAAAAGGAATTCAGCACAGGAAAGTAAGAGGAACAAATAAAACGTCAGCACCACAAAAAAAAGCACCACAAAATGACAACAATAAGCTCACACCTATCAATAATTACACTGAATGTAAATGGTGTAAATGCACCTACAATGAGACAGAGAGTGACAGAATGGATAAAAAACAGGACCCATCAATATGCTGTCTAAAAGAGACACATCTTAGAAACAAAGACATAAATTTATTAAAAACCAAAGGATGGAAAAAAATATATCAAGGAAAGTTACCAAAAAGAGCAGGAGTAGTAATACTAATCTCTGATAAAATAGACTTTAAAACAAAATCTACCATAAAAAACAAAGAAGGGCATTATATAATATTAAAGGGACACTCCATCATGAAGACATAATAAATATCTATGCATCTAATGACAGGGCTCCAAAATACATAAAACAAACTCTAACAGCACTGAAAAGAGAAATTGACAGTTCCACAATAATAGTAGGAGACTTCAACACACCACTCTCAGTAAAGGACAGAATACCTAGAAAGAAACTCAACAAAGCTACAGAATATCTAAAGGCCATGGTCAGCTGACTTGACCTCAGACACATACACAGAACACTCCACCCAACAGCTGCCAAGTACATTCTTTTCCAACGCATATGGAACGTTCTCCAGAATAGACCACATCTTAGGCCAGAAAGCAACCCTCAACAAAATCCAAAACACTGAGAAAATACATAGTGTCTTCACTGATCACAATGCCATCAAAGTAAAAATTAACAACAGGAAGGAAACAAAAGCAAATATATGGAAGCTGAATAACACTTTGCTTAAAAATCAGTGGATAATAGAAGAAATCAAAGATGGAATCAAAAAATTTCTAGCATCAGCTTTTTGGCTCTTTGAGCAGCAGCATGGCCGTCGGCAAGAACAAGCACCTTACAAAAGGTGGCAAAAAAGGAGCCAAGAAAAAAGTGGTTGATCCATTTTCTAAGAAAGATTGGTATGATGTGAAGGCACCAGCTATGTTCAATATAAGAAATATTGGGAAAACACTAGTCACAAGGACTCAAGGAACAAAAATTGCATCTGATGGCCTCAAGGGTCATGTTTTTGAAGTGAGCCTTGCCGATCTGCAGAACGATGAAGTTGCATTAAGAAAATTCAAGCTAATTACTGAGGATGTTCAGGGCGAAAACTGCCTGACCAACTTCCATGGCATGGATCTTACCCGTGACAAAATGTGCTCCGTGGTCAAAAAATGGCAGACCATGACTGAAGCTCATGTTGATGTCAAGACTACCGATGGTTATTTGCTTCGTCTGTTCTGTGTTGGTTTTACTAAAAAACGCAACAATCAGATTCAGAAGATGTCTTATGCTCAACACCAACAGGTCTGCCAAATCCGGAAGAAAATGATGGAAATCATGACCCAAGAGGTGCAGACAAATGACTTGAAAGAAGTGGTCAATAAATTGATTCCAGACAGCATTGGAAAAGACATAGAAAAGGCTTGCCAATCTATTTATCCTCTCCATGATGCATTTGTTAGAAAAATAAAAGTGCTGAAGAAGCCCAGGTTTGAATTGGGAAAACTCATGGAGCTTCATGGTGAAGGTAGTAGTTCTGGAAAAGCTACTGGAGATGAGACAGGTGCTAAAGTTGAACGAGCTGATGGCTATGAGCCACCTGTTCAAGAATCTGTTTAAAATTCAGATTTTTAATGATGACAAATAAAAGATCTTATTTGTGAAAAAAAAAATTTCTAGCATCAAAAGAGAATGAAAACACATCATACTAAAACTTTTGGGACACATCAAAGGCAGTGTTCAGAGGTCAATTTATAGCAATATATGCACATATCAAAAAAGAAGGGACAAAATCAAAACATTAGCTATACAACTCGAACAGATAGAAAGAACAGCAAAAGAAGCCCACAGCCACTAGAAGAAAGGAAATAATAAAGATCAGAGCAGAAATAAATGAACTAGAGAATAGAAAAACAATAGAAAGAATCAACAAAACCAAAAGTCGGTTCTTTGAAAGGATCAACAAAACCAACAAACCATTGGCCAAACTGACAAAATAAAAACAGTACAGGATGCAAATAACCCAAATAAGAAATGAAATGGGGGACATTACAACAGACCCAACTGAAATGAAAAGGATCATAACAGAGTACTATGAAAAACTATACCCCAACAAATTTGAAAACCTAGAGGAGATGGACAAATTTCTAGAAACACATTACCTACCTGAACTAACACAAACTAAAGCTGAAAATCTGAACAGGCCCATAACAAGAGAAGAGATAGAAAAGGTAATAAAAAAAAAACTCCCAACAAAAAAAAAAGCCCTGCACCAAAGAAAACATTTGAGCAGCCAGTTGACACATGAGGAAATGCTCACGATCACTAGCCATTAGAGAAATGCAAATTAAAACCACAATGAGATACCATCTCACCCTGGCATTACTGGCATGAATCAAAAACACTGGAAATAACAAATGTTGGAGGGGCTGCAGGGAGATCGGAACTCTTATGCACTGCCGGTGGGAATGCAAAATG